>NC_053390.1:625035209-625635209 GCF_905171765.1 Bufo bufo
ACCATTGAGTTACTTTGACCCCTGCACCCAGGAAGAGGAGAGAGGCCCCACAGCACATATTCTGGCATCATATCAGCCACCACAGGAGAAGCCACCATTGAGTTACTTTGACCCCCGCACCCAGGAAGAGGAGAGAGGCACCACAGCACATATTCTGGCATCATATCAGCCACCACAGGAGAAGCCACCATTGAGTTACTTTGACCCCTGCACCCAGGAAGAGGAGAGAGGCCCCACAGCACATATTCTGGCATCATACTAACCACCACAGGAGAAGCCACCATTGAGTTACTTTGACCCCTGCACCCAGGAAGAGGAGAGAGGCCCCACAGCACATATTCTGGCATCATATCAGCCACCACAGGAGAAGCCACCATTGAGTTACTTTGACCCCCGCACCCAGGAAGAGGAGAGAGGCACCACAGCACATATTCTGGCATCATATCAGCCACCACAGGAGAAGCCACCATTGAGTTACTTTGACCCCCGCACCCAGGAAGAGGAGAGAGGCACCACAGCACATATTCAGGCATCATATCACACACCACAGGAGAAGGCCTCTTTCAGTGATTTAGGCCTTTGGACCCAGACAGAGGAGAGAGGCACCACAGCACATATTCTGGCATCATATCAGCCACCACAGGAGAAGCCACCATTGAGTTACTTTGACCCCTGCACCCAGGAAGAGGAGAGAGGCCCCACAGCACATATTCTGGCATCATATCAGCCACCACAGGAGAAGCCACCATTTAGTTACTTTGACCCCTGCACCCAGGAAGAGGAGAGAGGCACCACAGCACATATTCTGGCATCATATCAGCCACCACAGGAGAAGCCACCATTTAGTTACTTTGACCCCTTCACCCAAACAGAGGAGAGAGGTTCCACATCAGAGAATCAGGCATCATATCAACCACCACAGGAGTAGGCCACAATTTAGTTTATTTGACCCCTGCACCCAGGAAGAGGAGAGAGGCCCCACAGCACATATTCTGGCATCATATCACACACCACAGGAGAAGGCCTCTTTCAGTGATTTAGGCCTTTGGACCCAGACAGAGGAGAGAGGTCAGAGATTAGCTTCATATCCCCCAGCACAGCAGAAGACCGCTTTATTTGACTTAGGCCTCAGCACCCAGACAGAAGACAGAGGTAGCATGGCAGAGGTTATGGCTTCATGTCACCCGTTAGTTTAACCGGCCACTTTCATCTGGTTAGGCCCCGGCGCCCAGACAGAGAAGAGTTTCATTCAACTGTGGGTTTCATAAAATTTGTATCAAATAAAGAAGTGGCCCGTAGCACAACAAGACATGTTTTAGGCAGTTAATAAGGACTACTCTGCACAAGGGAGGGACAGGTCCTGTGGGATCCATGCCTGGTTCATCTTTATGAAGGTCAGCTTGTCCATGTTGGCTGTGGACAGGCGGCTGCGCTTGTCAGTAATGACGCCCCCTGCCGTGCTGAATACGCGTTCAGATAAAACGCTGGCCGCCGGGCAGGAAAGCACCTCCAAGGCATAACATGCTAACTCTGGCCACGTGGACAATTTCGAAACCCAGTAGTTGAATGGGGCCGAACCATCCGTCAGGATGTGGAGGGGTGTGCAGACATACTGTTCAACCATGTTAGTGAAATGCTGCCTCCTGCTAACACGTTCCATATCAGGTGTCGGTGCAGATAGCTGTGGCGTGGAGACAAAACTTTTCCACATTTCTGGCATGCTAACCCTGCCCTCAGATGAGCTGGCCGTGACACAGCTGCGTTGGCGACCTCTTGCCACTCCTCTGCCTTCACCTTCCACCTGTTCCCCTGTGACATGTGGGAATGCTCTCAAGAGCGCCTCTATCAGCGTGCGCTTGTACTCGCGCATCTTACGGTCGCGCTCCAGTTCAGGAATTAAAGTGGGCACATTGTCTTTATACCGGGGATCCAGCAGGGTGGCCACCCAGTAGTCTGCACACGTTAAAACGTGGGCAACTCTGCTGTCGTTGCGCAGGCATTGGAGCATATATTCGCTCATGTGGGCCAGGCTACCCATGGGTAAGGACAAGCTGTCCTCTGTGGGAGGCGTATCGTCATCGTCCACCGTATCCCCCCAGCCACGCACCAGTGATGGGCCTGGGCTGCCACCCCGCTGTGAACTTGCGTCATCCTCGTCCCCCTCCACCTCCTCCTCCTCATCCTCCTCATCCTCCAGTACAGTGCCTTGGCTGGCGACTTGTGAACCTGTCCTCTGCTGCTTAAACAAACCTCCCTCTGAGCCACTTCGAACAGACTGGCCCGAAAGTGTTAGAAACGAGCCCTCATCCTCCTCCTCCTCCTCCACCTGGGCCACCTCCTCTAACATCATTGCCCTAAGTGTTTTCTCAAGGAGACATAGAAGTGGTATTGTAACGCTGATAACAGTGTCATCGCCACTGGCCATGTTGGTGGAGTACTCGAAACAGCGCAGCAGGGCACACAGGTCTCGCATGGAGGCCCAATCATTGGTGGTGAAGTGGTGCTGTTCGGCAGTACGACTGACGCGAGCGTGCTGCAGCTGAAACTCCACTATGGCCTGCTGCTGCTCGCACAGTCTCTCCAGCATGTGCAAGGTGGAGTTCCACCTGGTGGGCACGTCGCATATGAGGCGGTGAGCGGGAAGGCCGAAGTTCCGCTGTAGCGCAGACAGGCGAGCAGCGGCAGGATGTGAACGGCGGAAGCGCGCACAGACGGCCCGCACTTTATGCAGCAGCTCTGACATGTTGGGGTAGTGGTGAATGAACCTCTGCACCACCAAGTTCAGCACATGCGCCAGGCAAGGGATGTGCGTCAAACCGGCTAGTCCCAGAGCTGCCACGAGATTTCGCCCATTATCGCATACCACCAGGCCTGGCTTGAGGCCCACCGGCAGAAACCACTCGTCGGTCTGTTGTTCAATACCCCGCCACAACTCCTTTGCGCTGTGGGGCCTGTCCCCCAAACATATGAGTTTCAGAATGGCCTGCTGACGTTTACCCCGTGCTGTGCTGAAGTTGGTGGTGAAGGTGTGTGGCTGACCGGATGAGCTGGTGGAAGCAGTGGAGGAGGAAGCCGAGTAGGAGGAGGAGGCTACAGGAGGCAGAGAATGATGTCCTGCGATCCTAGGGGGCGGAAGGACGTGCGCCAAGGAACTGTCCGCCGGGGGCCCAGCCGCCACTACATTCATCCAGTGTGCAGTTAGTGAGATATAGCGTCCCTGGCCGTGCTTACTGGTCCACGTATCTGTGGTTAGGTGGACCTTGCCACAAATGGCGTTGCGCAGTGCACACTTGATTTTATCGGACACTTGCATGTGCAGGGAAGGCACGGCTGTCTTGGAGAAGTAGTGGCGGCTGGGAACCACATACTGCGGGACAGCCATGGCCATCAGCTGTTTGAAGCTGTCTGTGTCCACCAGCCGGAATGACAGCATTTCAAAGGCCAGCAGTTTAGAAATGCTGGCGTTCAGGCCAAGGGCTCGAGGGTGACTCGGGGGGAATTTGCGCTTCCTCTCTAAGGTTTGAGATATTGAGAGCTGAACGCTGCTGTGTGATATAGTGGAGACGCTAGTTGACGGTGGCGGTGGTGGTGGTGTTGGTGGCACATCCTCTGTTTGCTGCTCGGCAGGTGGCAACATTCCTCTCGAGGCGGAAGCCGAGGCAGCAGCGGTAGAGGGAGCAGGGGGAGCCTCAGCGAGTGCCTGGTTTTTAAGGTGTGTACCCCACTGCAGTTCATGCTTTGCATGTAGATGCCTGGTCATGCAGGTTGTGCTGAGGTTCAGAACGTTAATGCCTCGCCTCAGGCTCTGATGGCAGAGCGTGCAAGTCACTCGGGTCTTGTCGGTAGGACATTGTTTAAAGAAGTGCCATGCCAGGGAACTCTTTGAAGCTGCCTTTGTGGGGCTGGGTCCCTGTTGGCGATGTCCAGTAGCAGGCGAACTCTGGGGGCGGCGGCTCGTCTGCTTTGGCCCCCTGCTCCCTCTTTGGCTTCGCTGTTGTCTCGGTCTCACCACTACCTCTTCCTCTGAACTGTGAAAGTCATCGCCACGACCTTCAGTCCATGTGGGGTCTAAGACCTCATCGTCCTCTGCATCGTCTTCCACCCAGTCTCCCTCCCTGACCTCCTCCTGTTCAGTCTGCACACTGCAAAAAGACGCGGCAGTGGGCACCTGTGTTTCGTCATCATCAGAGAGTCGGTGACTCTGCTGTGGTGGTATTCCCATGTCCTCTTCATCTGGAGACATAAGTGGTTGTGCGTCAGTGCATGGTATGTCTTCCTCCACTGGGGAAGGGCTAGGTGGACGCCCCTGGGAAACCCTGGAAGCAGAGTCTTCAAACAGAAGAAGAGACTGCTGCATAACTTGTGGCTCAGACCGTTTCCCTGATATGCTTGGGGGTGATGTGACAGACTGATGGGCTTGGTTTTCAGGTGCCACCTGTGCGCTTTCCGCAGAAGACTGGGTGGAAGACCATGTGGTGAACGTGCTGGAAGCACTGTCGGCCACCCAATCGATTAATGCCTGTACCTGCTCAGGCCTTACCATCCTAAGAGCGGCATTGGGCCCCACGAGATATTGCGGTACATTCTGCCGGCTAGTTGAGGGAGTTCGTTCCCTACTGTGTGCGCCTGGGGCCGAACGGCCACGTCCTCTACCAGCAACAGAGGCTCCACGGACACCACCACGACCGCGTCCTCGTCCCTTAATAGTATTTTTCTTCATTGTTGCGATTCAACTCGCACCACAATGAAATATATTATTTTTTATAAGCAAAATCCCCTCACTGGAATACTTTCAGTCTTTTGACTGTATGGATTACAGATGGAATGACTGTTATATGTGAGTACCGCTTTCTTTGACAGATTCTAGTATGGGTACATATATGTTTTCCCAACCCCAGCACATTAGTTTGCTAATTCCAGATGTATGAAACGCAGGCCTAACTGTATCTAGTATATTGAACGCCAGATAAACTAACTTGGCCTTTTTTAAATAAAAAAAATCCCCTCACTGGAATACTTTCAGTCTTTTGACTGTATGGATTACAGATGGAATGACTGTTATATGTGAGTACCGCTTTCTTTGACAGATTCTAGTATGGGTACATATATGTTTTCCCAACCCCAGCACATTAGTTTGCTAATTCCAGATGTATGAAACGCAGGCCTAACTGTATCTAGTATATTGAACGCCAGATAAACTAACTTGGCCTTTTTTAAATAAAAAAAATTCCCTCACTGGAATACTTTCAGTCTTTTGACTGTATGGATTACAGATGGAATGACTGTTATATGTGAGTACCGCTTTCTTTGACAGATTCTAGTATGGGTACATATATGTTTTCCCAACCCCAGCACATTAGTTTGCTAATTCCAGATGTATGAAACGCAGGCCTAACTGTATCTAGTATATTGAACGCCAGATAAACTAACTTGGCCTTTTTTAAATAAAAAAAAATTCCCTCACTGGAATACTTTATGGCTTTTCACTGTATGGATTACAGGTGGACTGGTATTAGTAGGGGTGACACAAGCACACCCAAGTCCCTGATGTAGGATTTCTATGGCACAGACCACTATTACAAGTGATTAATGGACGTTGGGAGAGATTGTGCTGCAGCACTAGTCCCAAGATGGCCGCCGCCTATCAGCCCAGTAACATGTGCCACAAAATGGTCTGCACAACCTTTAAAAAAAATAGCCTTGGACTGTGCTGCTAAATCGCTATTGGTCTGAATCCCAGGTGTAGATGTCTGACTTGTTTGGAGCTTTGGAATGCACACTGTGGCAGCTTCTGCTGCAGCACTACAAGTCGCAAAATGGCGGCCGGCGGTCAGCCCAGGTACATGTGGATGGAAAAATCACTCTGGCCACTCTAAAAATAGCCAATCCCTATCAAAAAAGCAGCTCAGCTGCAGTTGTTCAGATGAATCACAGGTGGAGGAGAGAAATTTGCTTCCAGTTATTCAATTATCCCTGCCTATTCTCGCCCTAGCATCAGCTGCGTCTATCCCTGTTCTATTCACATCGGGAGTGAGCACGTCCCGACGTGCGCACAAGCTTATAAAGAGGCTGAGTCACATGCTGCACTTGGCCAATCACAGCCTTGCCAATAGTAGGCATGGCTGCGATGGCATCTTAGGGCAAGTAGTATGATGCATGTTGATTGGCTGCTTTGCAGCCTTTTAAAATGCGCCAAAATACATGCCGAACGACGAACCCGAACCCGAACTTTTACGAAAAAGTTCGGGTTCGGGTCCGTGTCACGAACACCCCAAAATTCGGTACGGACCCGAACTATGCTCGAACTGTTCGCTCAACACTAGACCTCTCTCCTCTGCCTGGGTGCCGGGGCCTAAATATCTGACAATGGACTGTTACAGTGGTGGGTGACGTGAAGCCTGATTCTCTGCTATGACATGAAGACTGATTCTCTGCTGACATGAAGCCAGATTCTCTGCTATGGGACCTCTCTCCAATTGATATTGGTTAATTTTTATTTATTTTATTTTTATTTATTTCCCTATCCACATTTGTTTGCAGGGGATTTAACTACATTTTGCTGCCTTTTGCAGCCCTCTAGCCCTTTCCTGGGCTGTTTTACAGCCTTTTTAGTGCTGAAAAGTTCGGGTCCCCATTGACTTCAATGGGGTTCGGGTTCGGGACGAAGTTCGGGTCGGGTTCGGATCCCGACCCCGAACATTTCCGGGAAGTTCGGCCAAACTTCTCGAACATCCAGGAGTTCGCTCAACTCTAGTGGTAACCGCATGAAAATGCTTAAAAAACGCGAGTCTGAATGGATCTTTAAATTTCAAACTGTTAAACCGGGGGGTTTGAATGTTGAATATAAGCCCTGGTTATTCATATGATCTCTCGCTGTTCTGTCCCTGCCAGCTTTTGTACTGAAGAATTTGTTCTTTTTATTACAAATATATTTGGATAATATATTTTTTATTTTTGTCACTTATAGGACCTATGGATGGAAGGGCTTTGCTTAATAGGAAGTTGGATACTTTCGAACATGAGCGGCTTATCCCGCAACAGCTGCATTCACATTAATTATTTTTTTTACTTTATTCAATTACTTTTGCGAGCGTCATTTTACGGCTATTTTGGATGTTTTTCACCCGATTGGGTTATTACTTGGTGAGTGAGATAGGGGGGGAATGGCTGCCGCTGTCCCCTCCTCCTCCACTTACTTTTTTCGGATGAAAAGTGCATCACAAGATAGCACGTCACCCGACATTACACCTGGGGTGTCTCATCCTGAAAAATTTGCCGCTGCTCTAGATTTATATATTGACTAACACGCTTGTATTCGCATTATATGCTTTACTAAAGTGAACTGCTATGCGGCGTGTCAGGTGATGTTTTCACATGGGATCATGTGACTGTTCCCAGAGTGACATCATGAACATGCGCAGCTTCAGTTCCGGGACGCCGTATTCATGCGGTGTTATCTTTAATGCCGCATCCGCCTATCATTGAGCCTGCCTGATTCCATGCTGGGCCTGTTCACACTTGCACTTGCACAGGTGATGATTATACACTGTTGATTGCCACTTGTGTACAATATTACGTTATTGAATAATCACTATACCTGGACGCTTTTATATAGATATATATATGTATTGATTATACTGTTTTCCAGGCATTATGTTCCTTTATTTTCTATATGAGATGTCTTTTTGCACATTTTTGTATACCTTATTAATTACCACTTATGTATGCTTATCTGATATGATCACATAAAAACCCACAGTTTTGTATGATGCATTGCTTGAGAAGGGTCCCAGTAAGCGGACCGATAAGTCACATGGGTGAATAAAGATCCACACTTCTTTACCAACGGATGTGCCACGGTGTCTTCATTTTTTTTAAAATATATATATATATATATATACACAGTGCGGTACAGATGTATGATGTCACACGTTTGACACACACAAATATATATAGGTATTTTTGTATATATATATATATATATATATATATATTTATACTGCAAATATCATTCAGTATTCCAGTGAAAGGCCCGTCCATTACATACGTCCCCCACTTAATTTGCATGGGAATATATATATATATATATCCAAGAGCAAAAGAAAAGATTGTTTCCAGCTTCAGCGTATAAAAGTTTTCTTTATTTCAGCTTGTGGTATAAAATCCGACACAGAATCACATGGAGATACACGGACAGATTGTGACGCGTTTCGGGCTGTGGTATTGAGCCCTTCTTCAAGACAATACATCAGTGTACTAAAAACAAAAGCTTTATATACCACACAAATGGATATGCTCCTCCTCCTTCAATTACTGAATTGATTGGAGACTGCGTCCCAGACCCAGGTGCTACTGGATTAGGAGAACCTCCCAGCAGCACATGGGTGGGGACACAGTACTTCAAACAAACTTTCACATACAAAGAAGCCAATACATGTATATATATATAATGATGAACTACATATATTGCAAGGTTAAATCATGCTTTCTATTCAAACCCTTTGGTATGCAAGTGTCTAAAATGAACATCCAATATGTTTCCCTACTTAGAAGTTTTTGTTTGCGATCACCTCCTCTGACAGGTGTGGAGGCCACCTCCACTCCCTGTACAGAAAACGCAGAGGTATCGCCCTTGTGAACAGTGGCAAAATGTCTTGTTGCCGCTGAGACATTGCGAGACAAGAAATGAGGGACATCGCTCAAATGTTTTCTTATGCGCACCTTCAGTTCATTGGTGGTGCACCCAACATATTGTAAATTACATATTTTACATGTTATAACATATACCACATGATCTGTTTTGCAGTTTATATATTGTTTCAGCAGATGTTTTTTATTATTTGCCGTGGATGTAACCTCTTTTGAAATGGACATATGTCGACAGCAGATGCATTTTTGGCTGCCGCATTTATAATTCCCACTTATTTTAGGCCAAGTGCTTGTTCTAGGAGAATTTTCTCTAAACAGGCTAGGGCTGATTTTTTGGCCCACTGTAGGGGCTCTTTTTGCTACACATTTTACCCCTGTGGATACTATATTATGCCATTCTTCATTATAATTTAGAACATGAAGATGTTTGCGTATGATCTTACAGATCTTAAAATAATCTCTGCTATAATTAGTGGTGAAAATGATAGGTTTTTCTTTGTTAGTAATTTTTTCTTTTTCTTTTTTCAGTGTATTTTTACACTCCCTATCATCTGTATCCCCATTCTCTTTTTTGTTCTCATTGTCCATGTTCTTATTTATATTACATTTTGGAAAAATGAGGGTTTCTCTATTTTTTGATCTGGCAAAATTAATACCTCTATTGATATTAGTTTGGGTATAACCTCTTATTTTTAATCTTGCTGCAATGTTTTCAGCCTCTCTTTCAAAGAGCTCTTTAGTGGAGCAATTCCTCCTGGCCCTTATCATTTCTCCCTTTGGGATATTTTTCAGGACGTGTGGAGGATGGCAGGAGGAGGCAGAGAGAATAGTGTTACCAGCTGCAGGCTTCCTATGGGTGTATGTGACCACCCTGCTGGTATAATTATCACCCTCCAGACATAGATCCAGAAAAACAATTTTTTCTGGGTCGCTGGAAAAGGTGAATTTTATTGATGCGGTGCAGTTGTTAAAATATTCTATGCACTCAGCTATTCTCTCTGTGTCCCCCTGCCATACCCACAACATGTCGTCGATATAACGACCATACCATTTGAAATCTTCTCTATAGGGATTGTGGTCAGAAAAAAGAAAATTATTTTCCCACCACGCCATATATATATTTGCTATTGACGGTGAGTATTTAGCTCCCATAGGGATTCCTGACTGTTGTAAATAATATTTTTTGTTGAACATAAAAAAATTATGTCTCATCAAAAAATCAATGACCGAGCACAAAAATTCCTGCAACTCCAAAGTATAATTACTATAATGTTCCAAAAACCATTTTAAAGCAACAATTGCAGATTGGTGAGGAATGTTTGTATATAATGAAGAGATGTCTGCTGTTGCCCATGTATAATTTTTGTGCCAGTCAAAAGAGAGAAAATTTCCCAAAACCGTGCCAGTATCTCTCAGATACCCCGGTATTAAAGGCACAAGTGGTTGTAACAGGGAATCTGCCCACTCCGATAAATTTTCGGAGTAAGAGCCGATACCTGCCACAATTGGGCGTAGTGGAGGAGGGAAACCTGGTTTATGGACTTTGGGGAGCGCGTGAAAAATGGGTGTAATAGCATGTTCCACATATATGTACTCAACTTCTCTTTTAGATAGAATACCTAAAGAGTGACCCCTGTCCAAAAATTGTTTTTCTGGATCTATGTCTGGAGGGTGATAATTATACCAGCAGGGTGGTCACATACACCCATAGGAAGCCTGCAGCTGGTAACACTATTCTCTCTGCCTCCTCCTGCCATCCTCCACACGTCCTGAAAAATATCCCAAAGGGAGAAATTATAAGGGCCAGGAGGAATTGCTCCACTAAAGAGCTCTTTGAAAGAGAGGCTGAAAACATTGCAGCAAGATTAAAAATAAGAGGTTATACCCAAACTAATATCAATAGAGGTATTAATTTTGCCAGATCAAAAAATAGAGAAACCCTCATTTTTCCAAAATGTAATATAAATAAGAACATGGACAATGAGAACAAAAATGAGAATGGGGATACAGATGATAGGGAGTGTAAAAATACACTGAAAAAAGAAAAAGAAAAAATTACTAACAAAGAAAAACCTATCATTTTCACCACTAATTATAGCAGAGATTATTTTAAGATCTGTAAGATCATACGCAAACATCTTCATGTTCTAAATTATAATGAAGAATGGCATAATATAGTATCCACAGGGGTAAAATGTGTAGCAAAAAGAGCCCCTACAGTGGGCCAAAAAATCAGCCCTAGCCTGTTTAGAGAAAATTCTCCTAGAACAAGCACTTGGCCTAAAATAAGTGGGAATTATAAATGCGGCAGCAAAAAATGCATCTGCTGTCGACATATGTCCATTTCAAAAGAGGTGACATCCACGGCAAATAATAAAAAACATCTGCTGAAACAATATATAAACTGCAAAACAGATCATGTGGTATATGTTATAACATGTAAAATATGTAATTTACAATATGTTGGGTGCACCACCAATGAACTGAAGGTGCGCATAAGAAAACATTTGAGCGATGTCCCTCATTTCTTGTCTCGCAATGTCTCAGCGGCAACAAGACATTTTGCCACTGTTCACAAGGGCGATACCTCTGCGTTTTCTGTACAGGGAGTGGAGGTGGCCTCCACACCTGTCAGAGGAGGTGATCGCAAACAAAAACTTCTAAGTAGGGAAACATATTGGATGTTCATTTTAGACACTTGCATACCAAAGGGTTTGAATAGAAAGCATGATTTAACCTTGCAATATATGTAGTTCATCATTATATATATATACATGTATTGGCTTCTTTGTATGTGAAAGTTTGTTTGAAGTACTGTGTCCCCACCCATGTGCTGCTGGGAGGTTCTCCTAATCCAGTAGCACCTGGGTCTGGGACGCAGTCTCCAATCAATTCAGTAATTGAAGGAGGAGGAGCATATCCATTTGTGTGGTATATAAAGCTTTTGTTTTTAGTACACTGATGTATTGTCTTGAAGAAGGGCTCAATACCACAGCCCGAAACGCTTCACAATCTGTCCGTGTATCTCCATGTGATTCTGTGTCGGATTTTATACCACAAGCTGAAATAAAGAAAACTTTTATACGCTGAAGCTGGAAACAATCTTTTCTTTTGCTCTTGGACTCATCAAGTGTGGCTAGGTTCAAGCCACTCCTTTTCCGTGCTTCACACAGGTGACTAAAGGTGAGAGCTGCTAAAACCCCTTTTCTTATCATATATATATATATATATATAGTGGGGGGTTAGCTCTTCTCTTCTTCGGGGGTCATTCACACAAGTATCTTTGCCAGTTTAAGCTCTAAACATCACTTTTATTTGGCACCTTAGCAAAACAAACATAAATCATGCAAAATAAACACCAGCTGGGCTCTAACTAAACAAATTATATCTCTGACTCACCTAAAGCATCGTTCACACACGGTTATAACATGCGGCTTTCCCAGCCCAATGTCCATCAGCCTCCTGGCTATACAGAGCACCGTTCACACACCGTCTCAAGTCCAGTACCTTTATGGGGGAGTGTGGCCCAGTAGTCCTCCCGACTCCGGCCTCGTGATCCTTGTGCCCAGGCATCACGGCGTCCCCCAATGGTCTCTGGAACATCCAAGGCTTTCTCCCACTTCAAGAACTCGGCCTTAGCTTCTTTCGCCTCTGTGTCTTTTTGTGTCTCCATTCACTTTATTAGCCTTTTCATCCTTCACGGACACAGCATCATATCCTGGCCTTCTCAAGTCCTCCTCCTCCTTCTCATCAAGGTTGGAGGCACTGTGGACATCAGGATCTTCACCAGACTCGTCGCCTTCTGGCAATCCCTCCAGAGGTTCACCCAGGATATTGTTCCCCAATCGTTTAGGCTCTAGGAGAGCCAACTCACAGTAGTAGACAGGATCCGCATACTGGTCGCCCATCTCCTCGTATTCCTTCCCCAGCAGGCTGCTGGCTACTTGGATGGTTTTGCAGGTGGAGGGGACGTCTTTCGGGACCAGGCCCTGGCTACCCCCTGCCATGTGTCTCTTGGCCTCTGCATTCACATCAGCCCTATCAACGGGCTCAGCAGAAAGATCTTCCGTCTTCTCCGTCTCGGTCTGCACTGCAGCGCCACCATCTTCAGATCCATTCTTAACAGGCTCTGGCCTAGGCTTCTCAAACTCATAGACATACTTCCTGATGTCATCCTTTGAGCTCATAAGATCCTCCATCTCTGCTCTGAGCTGCCTGTTCAGCCCTTCAAACTCATCTCGCTCCTCTTGTGCTTCTTCAAGGGCTCTAGCCAAGGAGAGGGCCTTGGTCTTTCTTTCCCAAGCATCCGCCTTTGCTTGGTCATGTTGTTCGGCATATCGGGCTAAGATGTACAAACCGGATTCCCAAAAAGTTGGGACACTAAACAAATTGTGAATAAAAACTGAATGCAATGATGTGGAGATGGCAAATGTCAATATTTTATTTGTAATAGAACGTAGATGACTGATCAAACGTTTAATCCGAGTAAATGTATCATTTTAAAGGAAAAATAAGTTGATTCCAATTTTCACGGTTTCAACAAATCCCCAAAAAGTTGGGACAAGTAGCAATAAGAGGCTGGAAAAAGTAAATTTGAGCATAACGAAGAGCTGGAAGACCAATTAACACTAATTAGGTCAATTGGCAACATGATTGGGTATAAAAAGAGCTTCTCAGAGTGGCAGTGTCTCTTAGAAGCCAAGATGGGTAGAGGTTTACCAATTCCCACAATGTTGCGCAGAAAGATAGTGGAGCAATATCAGAAAGGTGTTAACCAGCGAAAAATTGCAAAGACTTTGCATCTATCATTATCAACTGTGCATAATATCATCCGAAGATTCAGAGAATCTGGAACAATCTCTGTGCGTAAGGGTCAAGGCCGTAAAACCATACTGAATGCCCGTGATCTCCGGGCCCTTAAACAACACTGCACCAAGAACAGGAATGCTACTGTAAAGGAAATCACAGAATGGGCTCAGGAATACTTCCAGAAACCATTGTCAGTGAACACAATCCACCGTGCCATCCGCCGTTCCCAGCTGAAACTCTACAGTGCAAAGAAGAAGCCATTTCTAAGCAAGATCCACAAGCTCAGGCGTTTTCACTGGGCCAGGGATCATTTAAAATGGAGTGTGGCAAAATGGAAGACTGTTCTGTGGTCAGACGAGTCACGATTCGAAGTTCTTTTTGGAAATCTGGGACGCCATGTCATCCGGACTAAAGAGGACAAGGACAAGCCAAGTTGTTATCAACGCTCAGTTCAGAAGCCTGCATCTCTGATGATATGGGGTTGCATGAGTGCGTGTGGCATGGGCAGCTTGCATGTCTGGAAAGGCACCATCAATGCAGAAAAATATATTCAGGTTCTAGAACAACATATGCTCCCATCCAGACGTCATCTCTTTCAGGGAAAACCCTGCATTTTTCAACAAGATAATGCCAGACCACATTCTGCATCAATCAAAACATCATGGCTGCGTAGGAGAAGGATCCGGGTACTGAAATGGCCAGTCTGCAGTCCAGATCTTTCACCTATAGAGAACATTTGGTGCATCATAAAGAGGAAGGTGCAACAAAGAAGGCCCAAGACGATTGAACAGTTAGAGGCCTGTATTAGACAAGAATGGGAGAGCATTCCTATTTCTAAACTTGAGAAACTGGTCTCCTCGGTCCCCAGACGTCTGTTGAGTGTTGTAAGAAGAAGGGGAGATGCCACACAGTGGTGAAAATGGCCTTGTCCCAACTTTTTGGGGATTTGTTGACTCCATGAAATTCTGATTCAACATATTTTCTCCTTAAAATGGTACATTTTCTCAGTTTAAACTTTTGTTCCGTGATTTATGTTCTATTCTGAATAAAATATTAGAAGTTGGCACCTCCACATCATTGCATTCAGTTTTTATTCACGATTTGTATAGTGTCCCAACTTTTTTGGAATCCGGTTTGTATTTCTCTTAAGCCCGGGGCTGGTTAAACTTTCATTTTTTTTTTTTGTTTTTCGCACCAGTTTGTTGGAAGTGCCCCCGCTCTTGGTCCTCCTGGTCCAACTGCAGCTCGCTGGGTTCGAGCACTTTATCGGTGTCTACCGCAGTTTTCTGTATTTCTTTCTGGGTCTCCTCCCTTGACCCCTCTGCAGCCTTCTTCGATGGCTCTGTGATGACAGCTAGTCTCTTCTTTATCAGATCTAGGGACTGTATAGAGAGGGAGGAATCATCTTTTTGCGTGGGGCCTGGGTATGGGTCTCAGACACTAGGCTGAATTCTCCCCACTTAACTTTTGTCATATCAGATACAACTGTCAACTGGTCGCTACTAGTAACCACCTCAGCTTCGCAAGACTTCGACCTGGTAGCTTACCTCTCGGAATTTATTTATGGGGGAGTGTGGCCCAGTAGTCATCCCGACTCTGGCCTCGTGATCCTTGCGCCCAGGCGTCACAGCGTCCCCCAATGTTCCGGCCAGCACATAGCCCCGTGGCCCCTCAGCCAACCCAGCTGAGACCACTCATACAGAGCCTCCAGTAGGACTCTGTTTCACAAAGACTCTGTCTCCTTCCCCTAGTTTGGGAGCCACACCCAAGTCCAGCAACAAGATTAAATAGCATCCCTGGACATGGGCATATTCCGAAATCCCGGACTGGAGCGTGGGGAACAGGCACCCACCCAACACATTGCCTGTTCTTCCCAGTAAAACAGCCGCAGTAGCATCAGCAGCAGGTAGATGGTAACGGTCGAGTATAAGGCCTACACATAGCTCGGCATAACTCAGCAGGACAAGTAACCATTAGCAGGTTCTAAGTGTGCACTGTGCAGCACGAATGTGTTCCCAGGAATGGGCCCCCACCATACCAGGGCAAGAACAAAAATAAACTAAGACACCTCTGACATCAGCATGTTGTAAGTGTGCAGCAGGAATGCGTTAACATGCAAAAAAAAGCACTATTTTACATTGTCAAATTTTTTTTTTACATTATTTTTTCTTATTGAAACTGCACAATTTTTTTTTACTAAATTAACTACACACGCCACCTGCATCGGTCAGCTATCAGTTTCCATATCGGCACATCGAGTCTGTGGCAGAACTCTACATTAGCCTCACCATGTGCTGATTCCTCCAAGCTAGAGGGCAGTAGAAGTGGGGGTGTTTTGCAGCGGCTCTCTCATCCTCCTTTTGTCTGTGAGGAGGAATGGGTACCGCCGCTAAACCCACTCATACACGATCAGCACCACACACACGCTGTGCTCCTGCCAACGGCAGGACCCATCTGTCCTTTTACCGTTTGAGCACAGAAGGCAGTGATGAGCGAGCTTGCCTCGGCCAGGGTGTGGAAGTGTCCCCTGTGTAGCCGCCGGGATTAGTTCACCTTCCTATCAGTGAAGACTCGGATGCGATCCCTGGCTGCTGTCGGGGTCCTTGGCGGTTGCATCCAGTGCGCAGCCCGGATCATCGATCGCAGGTCATGGTGCAGAACACGCCTTTAGATGCGAGGCTTGTCTACACCCGGGGGGTAGTGTCACAAAGCATGGGGCAGACTTCACCAGGAAGGGGCTGACAGGCAAAGTGGAGAAACTTCACTGTCATTCAGCAGAGCGCAGTTTAGAGTCTGATCTGAAGGCACCATGTGTTCTGTAGTTACAAAGAACTGCCTGTAAAATGTCCCCACATAACGAATGCAGCTGTGCTTCATTTTGGTTAACTTGATTTCAGGCAGTTAAGGCTCCACCACCTCACATGAAGGGAGCTGTCTGTCCTTCCCATCATCCACCGGTCCTGATGCTCCTGCTCCTCCTAGTCACTCATTCCATCAGCAATCGATCACCGAAGCGATTGCCAAGAGACAACAGTGTGTGTGCACTCATCCAACGGCGCAGAAGCTGAACGTGCTCCTGTCCAAGTTGCTGGTGCTGCAGTCCCTCCCTTTCCAAGTGGTGTACTCTGCACCTTTCAGAGAACTGATGGCTTGTGCCGAGCCAAGGTGGAGAGTCCCAAGCCGTCATTTATTTGCCAAAAAGGCAATACCAGCCCTGCACACACATGTAGAACAGAAGGTGGGCCAGTCCTTCGGCCTATCGGTGTCTGCCAAAGTGCATGGAGGTGCTGACCTGTGGAGCTGTAACTACAGTCAGGGACAATACATTTCCTTTACAGCCTAGTGGGTGAATGTGGTTCCTGCACAGCCACACCAGCAACTTGGCCAGGTGACGCCTCTTCCGCCTCCACGTTCTCACGCTGTTGGTCCTGCAACAATGTTCAACTCTGCCTCCACATCCTCGACTGTGTCCTCAGCCTCAACTGCAGGAACAATTCACAGTGCCCCTCCAGCATACCACATGCGCAGGGCACGGCGGTGACACGCTGTTCTGCACCTCGTTTGCTCCACAGACAGGATCCGTTTTTGGGGGGGTTATTGTTCTGATGGATCAGAGGAAGGGCAAATTAATCAGTGACGTCAACACAAACTTACTGCTGACACCCTATCCACTCTGTTGGGGGTGCTCTACTTGTATAAGCGTTTAATAGAACATGTTCTGTAGACATCTATGTGGAATCAGCTGCCGACGGTGTAAAAGGAGTGCAATTCTTCTTGACGCTAACATTGACCTGTAAGAGTTCACACTTGAGTTATTTGGTCAGTTTTTGCCCCGTGACTGCCCAAATAAGTGAAGTGTGCAGTGATTCTAAGAGCGATGCCTGTCATCTGCATGTCATACGAACTCACAGTATTATTTCACTACCAAAGCAGATTCGCTATGCGTGTTACTACAAGGCACAGTGTTCTACACCACTATAAAGGCTCTGTGCAGCCAGGAAATAGCCGTTACGCAATTTGCCGCAAATAAATTCGGATAGAACCTAATTTTTCTCAAAAAGTTCGGCGAACTGACGAATCAAATTTTTAAAAAATTTGCTCATATCTAGTGTCCACTTTAGACAGATTTTGCCTCTTGCGTTATTTAGTATGAATCAGCATTATTATTTGATAAAGTAATTGCTTGGTCTATGAAATACTTCTGCAGTATAGTATATATGGCACTATCAATGTGAATACACTTCACCTATGCAAAAAAACTGATATATAATACGTTTAAGCTTATATATTGATTCGACTTTTTCACAAGTAATATGCAGTCATTTTACATGTTCTCTCTAGAGGCATTTCTTGCAGTCTTGAATCATTTTCAAATGTCAGTCTCCAGATATTGCATAGTTCTTTTAACACTGTTTCCAATAATTTAGTCACTACTAATGTCAGGCTCAGAGAATGATGACCTCCTCATGGTGCCTGAACAGATGACAGTACCATATAAGTTGACATTATTTAGGATGGTAATAGGTCTCATCAGGCAGTAGAACTTTTTTCTTTTAGATTTTCTGCTTACTGTAACCCATTTATACTTCTGAGTTTGCTGTAGATTATTACTTAATAACTAAAGGTTTATAGAGATCAAAACGTTTAGGGACTACAATTGAAATGTCATAAAAGGTTTAGTCAGAAATAGGTTCTATTGTCTGATGAAACTGCAAAGTGAGTTCTTAAAATTGAAAATAAATTAGATATGAATGAAATTACCTTTTCAGTGTAGGAATAAATGGGACTTTAGGCAGAAATTCTGGTGGTCTACCTGGTGATCCTGAATGTTGTCTTTTTGCCTAATGTAAAGTTGAACAATTAAAAACATTGTGTATAATATATACTGTACAATATTGGCGCAGGAGATCAGGTTGTCATATGATTTTTATATAAAATGCATTGACGTTAGATAAAAAGATAAGGATAATAGTTCATCTATCTTTAAATTAAGATGTGATTTATTTTGTTGTTGCTTTCCCTAAAAATACACTTTTTCTCTTCAAATAAATACGACCCAAAATATAGAGCATAATCAATGCCAATCAGGGACGAGCCCTAGCAGAATGAGCAGAATGCCATTCTGTGCTGGGCTGTGAATGAGGGTGGATAGGTGTAACAATCTGGCAGAAGAGGATCTTAGGGATAAAGGGATAGTGAAAAATCAATCAGGGAAAGTCAAAAATCTAACTTATTGCCAGGGAGAGTGAAGGGAAAGTCTAGGATTATAAGAATTGTGAAAGAAGAATTATGTGTGTTGTGTACAATAGAGAGAAGCAGAACAGCTGACAGGCATAGAGGAGACAGGACCTGTATGCGCCTGCTATCAGAAGTGCAGGGGCACCTCAAAAGCAGCTACCTGCAAGAAAAAAATGTTATCCCCCTCCCCACTTTCACAGAAATTTCTTTTGTGGGGTTTAATATAATTACGTTGAAATTGAGCATCAAGGCTCAGTTGTTCGTTTACATATTTTTATCTTCCGCATGGTCGCAATTTCGCAATTTATAATTATTATTATTTTTTTTGGGGGGGGGGGGGGGGTTTCCATTTAAGCAGCATGCATACGTGATTACTTCATCAATGCCAACATTTTCTCACAGCTCAAGCAGATTCCAGATGAAGATAAACAGACCTTGCTTCACCGGCAGTGCCTCATCGTGTCACTGTTGCTGTCTGTCTGTCTGCCTACCATCACATTCTGTATGGCTGCTGCTCTGGCATGCATCATACATAAATTCAAAGAATAAATCAAAGATGGCAGTTGCTGGTTCTCACCACTCTAAGATTGGAGTAGCTCTGGACCTGCGCTCGCTGGTGGTGTCCAGCCAAAACATCCATGTATAATTCCAAAGCAAGAAAACAGTAGTTGCACTCACCACTTGTACAAACACGCTGCTCCTTTATTGAGGTTAAAAGTCCTTACAGGTCAGGTACCAATTGTTTCAGGTTTCCACTTCTCACTCTCAAAATAAAGAAGGTAGGGAGCTTCCAAAGAAAGTATTAAAAAAATGTAAAATGCTAATACAAATGTAAAATACTATTTATTAAGGAATACATTTCTGTAAAAAGTTTTATGAATGGCATATGTAAATGACATAGTTTACATTACGTCTTACACTTGTTTAAGCTTTCTGATCCCATTTTTGCAGCAGGCATAGGATGATTTTTTTTTTTTTTTACTTTTGCTTGGTGCATTTTGATTTTTACTTGTGCTTCATGAATGATCAATTACATGTATAGCATTAGAGGTGAGCAAATCAACTGTATGTGAATCAAATTCCCAGTAACTTGGATTTCCAGCAAATGTTATGTTTTTGGGATTCATCCCTCACAGAGAACTCAAATGGAGAATACCAATTTACATATCAGAGTACATGGAAGATGAGAAGATGGATAAGGAGGATCATATGACACTTCTGGTGGGCTTGCTTATAATGTATAACGGTGGTTGCCGGCTGCAGACGTTGCCCTCCTTAATGCCAGTGCCTTGGGCTTTTGGTCTGGGCACACACTGTCTTCCCCGACCCCTTCCTTCCCCGCTTTCTTCCAGCCACATAATGAATTATGTCTCACTGCTGGCTTCCTGTGTGTGCACACAGGGCTGGCATGCACCACTCCAAGTAATTTAAAGGGCCAGCGCACATTAGTTGTTCTAGCTCCTTGGCCAATCCCAGCACTCCTGCACATTTATATAAGTGGTCCAGCCTTCTTTCCAGTTGCCTGAGCATCACTAGTCCATAGTGTTCTGCAAAGGCCTGCGCTCTGGAGTTTCAGTGTTCCAGTATTTTGACCAGTGTCCAGATTCTGGATTCTGCTACCTGCCTGACCCTTGCCTGTCTTGTTCTGACCCTTCTGGTTCTGACATGGATTGCTTGACCTGCTTCTGAGCTACCTGCAATGACGCTTTGGTACTTCTCTGTCTCTTCTGGGTATGACTCAGCCTACTGCCTAGCACCAGTAACACCTGATTCTCCTGGGTCAACTGCTTCATGTTCTACCCACCTCAAGAAAGCCTATCCCCGCCATCTGGGGTATTGTGAAGATCAAGGGGTTTACTTAGACAATGCCCTTAGAGGAGGTTGGCTATGTGGAACAGTGGGTCCACACCTGCTGATTGTTACTTAGTGCCTTGTGTAGTCAGCCTCAGCTAATCATGGAGGGACTGTAGCTATGACAGTGGGTATGTCATAGGTACTATATAACATTCCAGTTAATATTTTCTGGAGTTATTCTTTGGAGGAATAGAACAGTGATAGGAAGGATACTTTGGTAGATAGAGGAAAAAGATTTTAAAGCAAATATCATATTTTTTGCATTATAAGACGTACCAGAATATAAGGCACTCCTTGGATTTAGAGGAGGAAAATCTAAAAAAAATTATAATCAGACCTCAGATCAGACCCTCAATCTTCATCAAAACATCAGACCCCCATATCAGAACCCCATGACAGACCTTATATCAGACCCAATATCAGACCTCAGATCAGATCCTCATAATGAACCTACCTCTAGTGCTCTGGAGGCACCTCCACTTGGCACATTCAGCAGCTCTTCCTGCCAGGGATAGCAGCATTTCACTCACTGCTCTCTGCACCTCCTGCATACTAGTGAGAAAAAGTTTAGTGTCAAAGAGGTTATTTCACAGTGAGGAATTTGGATAGATGAATTCCTAAGATGTTGACCAAATATTGTAGTGGACTACCTCTATGCAGCCGCACATCTCCTGCCTTGTCTATCATGTTCTGTACTGTGCTGCTGCTTCGATTACTAGCCCTACACAGCTGCACTTTTTCTGCCTTATCCATAATGTTTCATGCAGTGCGGCTCTTGCCATTACTATTACACTATACAAAGCTGCATATCTCCTACTATTTTATTACACACTGTACTGTTTCTGCTGGGAACCCTATACTATACTGTATAACAAACCTGAAACTGCTGCAAAAAAAAGGGATATTTTTAGTATGCTTGTGTACAAAGTTGTTGCATTTTCATATTACATCACAATATATACAGTGGATATAAAAAAGTCTAAAATGTCTGGTTTCTGGGATGTAAAAAAAAATGAGACAAAGATAAATAATTTCAGAACTTTTTCCACCTTTAATGTGACCTATAAACTGTACAACTCAATTGAAAAACAAATTGAAATCTTTTAGCTGGAGGGAAGAAAACAATAAACTAAAATAATATGGTTGCATAACTGAGGATGTAGCTGTGTTCAGAATTAAGCAATCACATTCTAAATCATATCAAATTGGAGTCAGCATACACCTGCCATCATTTAAAGTGCCTCTGATTAACCAAAGCCTTGGTCCACAGAGAGCTTTCAAAGCATCAGGTACAAAAGAATTTCCAAGGCATTAGATATACCATGGAACACAGTGAAGATAGTCATCATCAAGTGGAGAAATTATGGCACAACAGTGACATTACCAAGAACTGGACGTCCCTCCAAAATTTATGAAAAGATGAGAAGAAAACTGGTCTGGGAGGCTACCAAGAGGCCTACAGCAACATTAAAGGAGCTGCAGGAATATCTGGCAAGTACTGGCTGTGTGGTACATGCGACAACAATCTCCTGTATTCTTCATATGTCTGGGCTATGGGGTAGAGTGGCAGGACGAAAGCCTTTTCTTTTGAAGTAAAACATCCAAGCCAGGCTACATTTTGCAAAAACACATTTGAAGTTTCCCAAAAGCATGTGGGAAAAGGTGTTATGGTCTGATGAAACCAAGTTTGAACTTTTTGGCCATAATTGCAAAAGATATGTTTGGCGCAAAAATAACATTGCACATCACCAAAAGAACACCATACCTATAGTGAAGAATGGTGGTGGCAGCATCATGCTTTGGGCTGTTTTTCTTCAGCTGGAACTGGGGCCTTAGTTAAGCTAAAGGGAATTATGAACAGTTCCAAATACCAGTCAATATTGGCACAAAACCTTCAGGCTTTTGCTAGAAAGCTGAACATGAAGAGGAACTCCATCTTTCAGCATGACAATGACCCAAAGCATACATCTAAATCAACAAAGGAATGGCTTCACCAGAAGAAGATTAAAGTTTTGGACTGGCCCAGCCAGAGCCCAGACCTGAATCTGATTGAAAATCTGTGGGGTGGTCTGAAGAGGGCTGTGCACAGGAGATGCCCACATCTGACACATTTGGAGTGTTTTTATAAAGAAGAGTGGCAAATCCTGCTAAGTCAAAATGTGCCATGCTGATAGACTCATACCCAAAAAGACTGTAATAAAATCAAAAGGTGCTTCAACAAAGTATTAGTTTAAGGGTGTGCACACTTATGCAACCATATTATTTTTTTTATTTTATTTTTTCTTCCCTCTACCTAAAAGATTTCAGTTTTTTTTTTCAATTGAGTTGTACACTTTATAGGTCATAAGGTGGAAAAAGTTCTGAAATGATTTATCACAGAAACCTGACATGTTAACAGGGGTGTGTAGACTTTTTATATCCACTGTATATTTTCTTTAAAAAAGCACCAAACCTGTTGCTAATCCCCATAAAGGGAAACTTTTTGGACTGCCATTGCTTCTCCTGATACCACCATGTGTGCATCAATAAGAGCAGGCATCTGCCTAAAAATGGATAACTTTTTGACCACTTCTTAAGAATAAGCCATTGTTTGTTCCAATGCCACAGCATGTGTGTATATACACTGGCAGGTATCTGCCCAAAAAATAGGACATTTTTGGACAGCTTGTTAAAAAGACAATGCTTTTTCCGATACCACTGCATGTGTATAAACACCAGCAGGCATCTGCCCCAGAAAGGGATTACTTTTGGAATGTTTTTTTTTTTTTTTTCTTTAAAGCGAACTACCATCACATTTCTTGAATCACATGTTAACAGCTTGTATTTCATATCCTATGCAATTTTTAACAATAAATTACACTAAACATACAGGTACACTACATGTATTTTACTTTCTGCCCTTTGTTTGGACTGCCAGCACTATATAGTACAGTCTAAAAGGCATCTGTCATTTGGATTCCAATATATTCCTCACAAAGTGTGTAAGATACAAATGTAAAATGTTGTGAACCTTTACCATTATTGTTAGAAACACATTTGAGTACTACAACAAAAAAATGATAGAAAGATACTGATAAAGGTACTGCATTTTATTATTCTACCAATATCCTTTGAAAACATTCAAGAGTTATCAGTTTTTTTCCCCCGGTTGTCTAAATGTTAATGTCAAACTCTGACCTTTAGTTCATCCAGTATAACACAAAATAGTGATTAAAAAAATCTAACTGGTGAAGGTAAAAGCTGTGAAAAATAATTATAAAAAAAAACCTGCTACATTTAGGTATGTACACTGTGTGGAAAGGCATCTGTGGACCATACTGAATGGGAGACCAGAATATACTGTATGTCGTTTTATTTTACATGACAAACAAAAATTAATGTGTGCATTTTCACAAAACAGTCACAGATTTTCCTCATATCCCTCAATAAAGTAATATAGTTGAGGACATCAAAAGATTAAGCAATTAAGGTTTTCATATAAATATTTAAGTAGTTAGAAGCTGTAATTTCCAGTGACATTTAAAATTAAAATCATATTTCACAAGTAAAAAAAAAAATTCAACAAGTAGAAAATTAACTTTAAGGCTTTTTTTCTTTTTAACCTTTTTCTTCTTCTTCTTTTTTTCCAATCATTGTGTAACAATCTGTGGCTTGCATTATGTGGCTTTGGAACGTTTCAGTCCTGTCAATGTTATCCCAAAATGCATTTATTTCCAGCATATCAGATTTATATTTCAACACTATTTCAACACAATATTACGCAATCATCATTATGTACATCCATTGCAGTATATGTATAAGAGCTCATGCACACAAACGTGTGCGGCCTGTGTTCATATTGCTGCCCATAAACACACACGGCCATGTATGCTCCGTATCACAGAGCGAATGGGTCCACATCAATAAATGGCAGCCACACAGCCAGTGCCCATGCATTGTGGACCGCTATTTGCCCTAAGATTGTAATATACGGTATGTTGGTATCTCCTAACTATATAGTCAGAACTTTTTTCTGTCCTGCATAACGGAAACCAGACTGATCCGTTATGCTTGTCCATAGACTACTATTATAACGGATTTACGTCTTATGGATTCCGTGATGTGAACCCGGCCTAATGTGTACTTTATTATTTTTTTTGACCAATTATAAATGAATGGTTAAGGGAAAAATCATTTTTTTTATTATTATAATTTTTATGTTTTTTTTCTACACTTTTTTACAAAGTTCCATTTAGGTTTTTGTACAATAACCTGCAATAGTCATTTATAGTTATTGCAGGTTATTGTAATATCAGTTTTATATTACATTTGGCTTGATCAGACCCTGCCTCTAGGAGGCCTCCGGCTGCCATGGCAACCATCGGGACCCTGCAAACGCATCAAAGGGGCCCGAAGAGAGAGAAAGCTCCATAGAGGAGTATGCATCAGCAGGGGAGATTGAAGGAAGCAGGGGGAGAACGAAGAAAACAAGGGTTTATCAGAGGCCACAGGTAGGCATCATAGGCAGAAAGTGGGGAATTGGAGGCAGCAGGGTGACATCAGAGGCAGTGGGGGGTACAGAGAAGGCAGCAAGGGATATGGTTACAGGTTCTGATCTTTGCTGAGGAGATCAGATCTTGTAACAGACTTATTACACTGAGATACTCTCTGATTGGTTACTCTGTACAGACTAAACAATCAGAGCAATTGCTGGCAAGGGAACACTCTGATTGGTCTCTTGCTGGCTGCTGCAGATTTTCACCCATTTTTCCTTTCCAAATCCTAACAGTTCTGTGAGACTCCTAGGTCGTCTTCCATACAGTGCTCTTTTGAGGTCTAGCCACAGATTTTTAATGATGTTCAGATCAAGGGACTGTGAGGACCATGGTAAAACCTTCAGCTTGCGTCTTTTGAGGTAGTCTATTGTGGATTTCATTTTGGTGTGTTTAGGACCAATATCCATTTGTAGAAGCCATCCTCTTGTCAACTTCATCTTTTTTTACAGTAGGTATTATGTTTGCTTCCAGAATTTGTGGGGATTTCGTTGACTCTATTCTTCCCTTTACCCTTGAACTGTTCCATGTGGATAAGGGATAACATTTACCTACTGAAATGCCACTTTGCTCATTGTGGCTAAAGAGTTCTATTTTACCCTCATTGGTCCACAGGACTTGTTTTCAAAATACATCAGGCTTGTTTAGATGTTCTTTTGCAAACTTCTGATGCTGAATTTTGTGGTCAGGACGCAGGAGAGGTTTTCTTCTGATGACTCTTCCATGAGAGCCATATTTGTGCAGGTGTCACTGAACAGTAGAACAATGTACCACAACTCCACAGTCTGTTAAATGTTCATGAAGGTCTTTTGCAGTCAAAAAGGAGGACTGATATGCCTTTCTGGCAATCCTATGAGCAGCTGTCTCTGAAATTTTTCATGGTCTTCCAGACCTTCTCTTCACCTCCACGGTTCCTATTTTTCATGGTCCTCCAGACCTTCTCTCCACTTACACTACCATTTCTTAATTACATTGCAAACTAAGGAAATGGCAACCTGAAAATGCTTTATTATCTTCTAATAGCATTCTCCTGTTTTGTAGGCCTCAACCATTTCATTTTTATTGTCAGGGTGTTAGGCAGCTGCTTAGAAGAACCCATGGCTGCTGTTTTTTTGGGACACGGTTAAATGCATCTGGGTATTTATAAAGCTTTGAAATTTGCTTCACTTGCCTTTCCTAACAATGATTGTGAGCAAGCCTTAATCCTAACAGGCTATTTAAGGTCTTATTCAAAGTTATCTGAGTGCTCAAATGTCCTTGGTTCCAATACCATTGCAAGGTACTCCTCATTTTTTTTCACTCAAAAATTGTACAAAACCAATAAATACACTGATATTGCTTACAATGTTAAAAAGTGTGTTTCATCTTTAACTTTATGCCTTTTAATCTATAACTTGCTTAATTGTTCACAGTAACAGTAATTTGGACCAGTGGTGGCCAAACTTTTGCATGCCACTGTACCACCCCCAATGTTAGAGTTGGGACCTGCACTATCTCAAGGATGGGCCCCGCAAGTGAAAGGGAGCACACTACGCATGTACTGTATGCTTTACATTCACTTCTATCAGAATTTCAAAAATACTGTAGCTAAGCGAGCACTCAGTTTATAAAAAGTGGTCAGTCACTTTGTATTCACTTTTTTTGGAGGTGAAACAATGAAAATATGGTGGGTGGGCCATTTTTTTTTTTTTGTGTGTTTCTAAATATTATTGTCTTTCTTTGCTTTGTCTCTCATAGTGCCCATGATCATCCCATCTTATTGGTTGAGGCTGACTGCATGGCATTATGGGGGAAGCTCCATATGGTCCTTTGTCTTCATCTTCGTAGCCCTGTTGTGCTCACTACTTTACTAACATGTACAATGGAAGACATCACTTTGAGTATTTCCACAAATTAAATCTCAAAAACTACAACTTAGTTTGGAACACAAATTTTTTGGACATTAGAAATTATTTAAATTGATTTAGAATCAATTCACTCATCTCTAGAAACTACTTGTAGCTAGCTTCTTGGAGGGCTACTTTAGAAAGGGCATTATGACTGCTAACTTCAATAGATTAAAAACTAACCAACACTAAGGTGTCAGGTGTGTGTGTGTATATATATATATATATATATATATATATATATATAGTATATTCCTGCGTATAGGACTACTTTTTAAACACATGAAAATCTCTTTAAAAGTTGGGGGTCGTCTTATACGCCGGGTGTTGTCTTATATGTCGGTATACGGCATGCTGAAACTTACTTCCCAGCCGGACTGGAGAAGCTGTCCTTCTCCAGCTTCAGGGACAGGCACCCTCTAGCTGAGCCACCGTGTGCTGCATCCCGGCCAGCCGCTCCTGAAGCAGCCCCCTCTCCCTGCTCTCAGTGGTTTTCTCGTGCCGGGAGTATCACATTGCGCACTACCGCTCAGATCGTCTTGAAGACAGGGAGGGCTGGGCAGGCAGGGAGAGCTGACCCACCCAATCCAAGCAGGCTTTGTATGCAGTGTGCACAGAAAATACTGGTACATTGCTTGCCGTGATTGGCTGGTTGTTGTATACTGGTTTGGATTGGCGATTCTGAGGGAAGGCAGGGGGAAGCAGGAGCATCTGCACTTCAGCCAATTCTAATGTTGGAACGGCGGATCTCTAATGAAGTTTGGTTTGCATCTTATCTGTGGTGAAAAAACAGAGTCTATCTGGGGAGCAGATACATCTGGTGGTAAATACAGTAGAGCACCAGTATTTGTGCATACAGTACAGCACCAGTATCTGTACATACAGTACAGCACCAGTATCTCTACTGGTTCATACAGTACAGCACCAGTACACACAGTACAGTATACAAATGGCTAACAGTCAAGACCCCATCATGGCTCTACCAGCAAGAAGAAAGAAATATGAAGCCAGTTTCAAACTTAAAGTTGTAAACTATACCAGGGAACATAATAACTGCGCTGCTGCAAGACAATATGGAGTAACAGAAAAGATGGTTCGGGACTGGAAAGCAAATGAAAAAGCATTAAAGAGTATGCCAAGGGGTAAGTGTGCATTAAGAAGAGGCACCCCACATTGGCCAGAACTCGAAAAACATGTAGCAGACATGTTGAATGAGCATCGCCAAAACGGTTATGTAGTGACACAAAATAAAATAAGTTTGTTTGCACTTCAGTGGGCCAAAAAATAACCCAGATTACAGCAAAAGATTTAAGGCCACTGTATCCTGGTCTACTAGATTCTTGGAAAGGCATAATATGGTACTGAGGCAAAAGACGAAAATTGCACAACAATTACCTGCAGATCTTAATGCCAAAGTAAATAGCGTTGGAGGGGTAGTCTTATACTGCGAGTATACCCCAAACCCTATATTTTAACTGGAAAAGTTGGGGGTCGTCTTATACACCCAGTCGTCTTATACGCCGGAAAATATGGTATATATATATATATATATATATATATATATATATATATAGATATCTCATAAGTGCCATTCGGAGGTGAAGTTACATTGTACTACAACTAGAGATGAGCTAATTTCCACTTATGAAATTTGTTCACACTTCATTTATTGGTAAAAGTTGAATTGCATTATGGATTCCGTTACCATGGACCATAACACAATTTTATGACGGAATGCATAATGAAATGACTTTAGAGGCATTCCGTTATTCATTCCGTCATGATTGAAGTCTATGGGCTGCAAAATGTACCCGTTTCCGTTATGCAGGGGAGTCCTCCTTGTCATAGAATTGCGTTATGGTCTGTGGTAACGGAATCCATAACGCAATTCGCCTTTTACCAACAAATGATGCGTGAACGAATTTCATAAGCATAAATTCACTCATCTCTAACTACAGCCATTTACATGGTGTAGAAAAAGAATATGTCCCATCACCCATTCTGTGGTGAATTGTGATTTTTATATTTCTTTTTTTTGTGATGTAAAAATAGGAAAAAAAAGGAGAAAATATATGTCATAATTGGCATTCAGCGGTTAAGTTACATTGTACTACAGCCAATTACACGATGTAGAAAAAGAAAATATACGTATGTCCCATCACTCGTTCTGAGGTGAATTGTGATTGTTGTTATTTTTTTTTTGTGGTGTAGAAATAGGAAAAAAAAGGAGAAAATTTATGTCATAATTGACAATCCGTGGTTAATTTACATTGTACTACAGCCATTTATGCGGTGTAGAAAAAGAAAATATACGTATGTCCCATCACCCATTCTGAAGTGAATTGTGATTGTTATATTTCTTATTTTGGGGTGTAGAAATATGAAAAATAATAAGTTTTAATTGAAATATATGTCTTAATTGCCGTTCAGCAGTGAGGTTACATTGTACTACAGACATTTATGTTGTGTAAAAAAAGAAAAACTAATACGTCTTAATTGCCGTTCTGCAGAGAATCGCACTTTTTTTTTTGGGAGAGTAGAGTTTATTAATCAGAAAAAATAATAATATATATATATATATATATATATATATATACAGTACAGACCAAAAGTTTGGACACACCTTCTCATTCAAAGAGTTTTCTTTATTGTTCATGACTATGAAGGCATCAAAACTATGAATTAACACATGTGGAATTATATACATAACAAACAAGTGTGAAACAACTGAAAATATGTCATATTCTAGGTTCTTCAAAGTAGCCACCTTTTGCTTTGATTACTGCTTTGCACACTCTTGGCATTCTCTTGATGAGCTTCAAGAGGTAGTCCCCTGAAATGGTCTTCCAACAGTCTTGAAGGAGTTCCAAGAGATGCTTAGCACTTGTTGGCCCTTTTGCCTTCACTCTGCGGTCCAGCTCACCCCAAACCATCTCGATTGGGTTCAGGACCGGTGACTGTGGAGGCCAGGTCATCTGGCGCAGCACCCCATCACTCTCCTTCATGGTCAAATAGCCCTTATGCAGCGTACTCAAGTTAGGTGTAGAAATGTTCCTGGGTGTTGTAGTGCAATAGACACTAACCTGAGACGGCTGACTCTCTGCAAGGGCAGGTGATGATGAGAAATGTTCGTGACGCCAGTGCCAATTAAACGGTGGCACGCCGTTTGCTGATAGCAGGAATAACTGAGGAACCACGTGATGTTAAAACAGAATTCAAACTTTAGTAGTCATCATATAGGGACATTGACGGAAGCGCAGTTCCTTTGAAGACAGTTGATTTTCAATACAGTTGATGCAGGCAATATATATGTATATAGCAAGGTGACTTTAGAGTGTTAAACACAGGACTTGCAGTACAGGCAGCTTGCACTCTATTCCTGACTGATCCTGGAACATAGAAACTCTTCTCCAAGGCCCAATGCCCTAGCTCTGGCTTATATCCTTGGTTTTATAATGATCAAGTACCTCCTCTGTTATCTTTAGTACCTCTTGCTTTTCTGGACTTGCCTCTGTCTCTCCCAGCACTGACTCTGGAAACTTCTGAACTCCCAGGCTGTTTAACAGTGGTCTTCCTGCTTCTGCACATATAAATTCAGGAGGGGAACCTTCTCCTTGGATCTGGAACCCGGTTACAGGGACTGCAATACCCTCTCCTGGTCCGCAGGCTTCAGGCCTGGACTTGACTCTGACATAGCCTAATCTCTGGATAGACTAGACTACTGACTTCAGACTCCCACTACAGACTGACTTTCCTTTCCCTGACTGGGCCTTATATAAACTAGGGCTCCCTAGCTCCCTCTAGTGACTAAGAGCTGGAATGACACCCCTAGCAGGCCTGTACATGCACATTTTACAGCAACAGGGAAATACATAGCATTACATTACATTTTATAAAGATGACTTATACCAACTTCCCCATAAATAAGGGGGACGACAGCACACAAGTGACCCTTCTGTAGTGACGGGCATTTCAGTCCCCGTACACTACATACCCCACTGCTTTAAGCTGAGTACGACCTCGTACTCCATCAGGGCTCGCCCAACTGGAATCTCTACCTGAAACAGAAAAAGAGACATGCAGGCATACATATATGTAATTCCTCTGCATTTACATTCATATCAGGTCCAATTGGCAAAAGTGAAGTGTGGTGACAAGGGGCGTCGTTCTCTTCTTCTCAGGATAGTGAATGGAACTGGGGCGCTGACCTGGCACAGCGTAACATTATAACCAGGATAGTCCATGACAATGAATAAGTCCATAATAGAACAGCAAAATAGATAAAACAGTATAAAAGTTCTTGGAGGCTCAAAGAACAAACATGAGTCCGTACCCAGGTTATTTTCCTATTAAATCACAGAGGCTCTCGTGCGGTGGAGTCCATCTCTGGGCACATTTCCTTTAAAAAGAGTAAGAATCTCAGAGGCTCAGGTTCTTTTGAGTCTGTCTCCGGGCACGGTTCCTTAGTATCAAGTTGCACAATATAAAACAAGTGCTGTAATACCCCTGATCAACCTGACAAGGGGGGTAAGGGTAAAAGGTGCAACAAAGGAACAGGCACAACTTGGCGTGGGATAGCAAAAGCAGGCAGGAGATCCTGGAAACAAACTTGGCTTTGTTGACCTTGTGATTTCAGTGGTTAACACCTACCACTGAGCCGTGGATGAACTGGCAGCAGCAACAAACAACCAAGAAACATAGGACTCCTGTTCTGGAAGGGTTAAGCGTACAACATCATATTTCTAACAAAATAAATCAAAGGCCTAGCAGGCTGATTCACAGTGGCATGTCATAATCACCTGGCTCTGCTGGCAAATACGGCCTGTAATAGTCCTCTACAGGAGGATGTGCCCACATAACGGTGTCAGGGGGCAGCTGCAAGGTAAAGGGGCCCCTAATAGGTATTGGCCCCATGGGCCTAGGGGTAAACCCTCTTGTGGACCGTACCGGTCCCGGCATACTGATTGTGGGTGATGCTGCATTGGGTACCGCCACCGCAAGCGGTCCGGTGGGCTCTGTGCAGCAGTTCACAGCACTAGCGGGTCCTCTTTGGGGCCGCAACGGAGCGGTGGTGACAGAAGGTGGTCTACGGGTGGTGACAGGCACCCTTACCTCGTCCTTCTTTGGCCGCGTCCGGATCCTGGCGATGGCAATCTTGCGCAGCTCCCGCAACTTCTCTTCCAGCCGGACAATCTGGTGACCGATGCTCTCCGTGTCGGAGTCGCTGTCGTCTGCTGGCGCCGCTGGCGCAGGTACAGTCAACGATGGCTCGGACTCGGCCTCTGCAGGTTCTGGTGGCGCGTCGGGTCTCCGACCCTTCCGGATGTTCTCCAAGGTAACCCGAAGTCCTTTTAATTTCTCTAGGTCCTGTATGGTCTTCTCCAGACGAAGCAGCTCGGGGGAAGGATAAGGGCTCACCAATTTTTCCAACACGGTTGGCTGCCAGAAGACGTTAGGCCCAATGAAGGAGCTTCGCTCCTGGAAGGTGTGATGGGCCGGCTCTGGAGAGCGTTCAGGTTCCCGCTCGCAGCCAGAGTAGTCTTCTTCTGCCTCCCAGTCCTAAGGTTCTCGCTTGGGACGGGTCACGGCAGTTGCATAAGGGCCTCTCAGGCTCTCGGCAGGGGTGAACTCCACTTCCTCTCCCTCGCGGAGGCTGTGCTGATAGGAAGGGAGGTAGTCTCTCTTGACAGATCTTCTGTTAACATACAAGTCTCTGCCAGTTAGATAATCTTGGATGAACCCGTAGCCACGGGTTTTGTCAAAGGACACCACCAACCCCTTTCTCCTTTCCAGGCGGGGCTGGGTGTCAGTGTGTCGTTCATGGATAGTCTTGGTCAATTCCTCATAATAGATTTTAGTCTTTGTATTCCGCTTTATAGCGGCCTCCCGGATCTCTGCCATTAGTGAAGACCACTTGAAAGAGGGCTGAAAGAAGTCTCTCCAGGAGCCATAGCAGGGCTCCGGTTCTTTCTCCCGTGGCGGGCAGGCGGGTCTCTCCGGTCCCGGAGAGTAGGCCGGCGGAGCGTCCTCTGGCTCTACACCGGTATCAGTCATCTTTGGTATTTCTGGCGTGGACGTTGCAGCAAAGCGGTGCTCACTCTCCAACATGCTCGATCCTTCTCTGGAGAGCGACAGGGTGGCGCCAATAAGATCAGCCAGATCCTCCCATTGCACTGGGAGGCCGCCCCCCAGGTATTCCAGTATATGGAAGGCGGAGTCCATGCTGGCAGACATGCAAATGTCCAGATAAGCGGTGGCGCCTGACCTTGAACTCCTTCCCGCTATTTCCTCAAAAAGCCGCCAATTTTTCCCGCTTTTTCGGGATGAAGATGACGCAGCAGCTATTTCAGTAGTCTCAGCGGCCATCTTTAGCAAAATCCGCTGTCTATTCACTGACAGCAAGCAGGATGATAAAAAGTCCATAAAACCACACTCCGGTGTGGCGATTTCTTTCCTCTTGATAGCGCAACACCGTATAGCGCTTTTTGGAGGTTTTAGGCACACTTTGGGGTATGTTTTTCAGTCCACAAAGTCCACTTTAATAAAACAGGCAATATGTCACTTTGGTCACAGGGCAACTGTATAAGGCACAAAGTTCACACTTCTTGCACTAGAAAGCGTGCGTATCCTGTTCGTGACGCCAAAAGAGAGGTGCAGCGTACTCAAGTTAGGTGTAGAAATGTTCCTGGGTGTTGTAGTGCAATAGACACTAACCTGAGACGGCTGACTCTCTGCAAGGGCAGGTGATGATGAGAAATGTTCGTGACGCCAGTGCCAATTAAACGGTGGCACGCCGTTTGCTGATAGCAGGAATAACTGAGGAACCACGTGATGTTAAAACAGAATTCAAACTTTAGTAGTCATCATATAGGGACATTGACGGAAGCGCAGTTCCTTTGAAGACAGTTGATTTTCAATACAGTTGATGCAGGCAATATATATGTATATAGCAAGGTGACTTTAGAGTGTTAAACACAGGACTTGCAGTACAGGCAGCTTGCACTCTATTCCTGACTGATCCTGGAACATAGAAACTCTTCTCCAAGGCCCAATGCCCTAGCTCTGGCTTATATCCTTGGTTTTATAATGATCAAGTACCTCCTCTGTTATCTTTAGTACCTCTTGCTTTTCTGGACTTGCCTCTGTCTCTCCCAGCACTGACTCTGGAAACTTCTGAACTCCCAGGCTGTTTAACAGTGGTCTTCCTGCTTCTGCACATATAAATTCAGGAGGGGAACCTTCTCCTTGGATCTGGAACCCGGTTACAGGGACTGCAATACCCTCTCCTGGTCTGCAGGCTTCAGGCCTGGACTTGACTCTGACATAGCCTAATCTCTGGATAGACTAGACTACTGACTTCAGACTCCCACTACAGACTGACTTTCCTTTCCCTGACTAGGCCTTATATAAACTAGGGCTCCCTAGCTCCCTCTAGTGACTAAGAGCTGGAATGACACCCCTAGCAGGCCTGTACATGCACATTTTACAGCAACAGGGAAATACATAGCATTACATTACATTTTATAAAGATGACTTATACCAACTTCCCCATAAATAAGGGGGACGACAGCACACAAGTGACCCTTCTGTAGTGACGGGCATTTCAGTCCCCGTACACTACATACCCCACTGCTTTAAGCTGAGTACGACCTCGTACTCCATCAGGGCTCGCCCAACTGGAATCTCTACCTGAAACAGAAAAAGAGACATGCAGGCATACATATATGTAATTCCTCTGCATTTACATTCATATCAGGTCCAATTGGCAAAAGTGAAGTGTGGTGACAAGGGGCGTCGTTCTCTTCTTCTCAGGATAGTGAATGGAACTGGGGCGCTGACCTGGCACAGCGTAACATTATAACCAGGATAGTCCATGACAATGAATAAGTCCATAATAGAACAGCAAAATAGATAAAACAGTATAAAAGTTCTTGGAGGCTCAAAGAACAAACATGAGTCCGTACCCAGGTTATTTTCCTATTAAATCACAGAGGCTCTCGTGCGGTGGAGTCCATCTCTGGGCACATTTCCTTTAAAAAGAGTAAGAATCTCAGAGGCTCAGGTTCTTTTGAGTCTGTCTCCGGGCACGGTTCCTTAGTATCAAGTTGCACAATATAAAACAAGTGCTGTAATACCCCTGATCAACCTGACAAGGGGGGTAAGGGTAAAAGGTGCAACAAAGGAACAGGCACAACTTGGCGTGGGATAGCAAAAGCAGGCAGGAGATCCTGGAAACAAACTTGGCTTTGTTGACCTTGTGATTTCAGTGGTTAACACCTACCACTGAGCCGTGGATGAACTGGCAGCAGCAACAAACAACCAAGAAACATAGGACTCCTGTTCTGGAAGGGTTAAGCGTACAACATCATATTTCTAACAAAATAAATCAAAGGCCTAGCAGGCTGATTCACAGTGGCATGTCATAATCACCTGGCTCTGCTGGCAAATACGGCCTGTAATAGTCCTCTACAGGAGGATGTGCCCACATAACGGTGTCAGGGGGCAGCTGCAAGGTAAAGGGGCCCCTAATAGGTATTGGCCCCATGGGCCTAGGGGTAAACCCTCTTGTGGACCGTACCGGTCCCGGCATACTGATTGTGGGTGATGCTGCATTGGGTACCGCCACCGCAAGCGGTCCGGTGGGCTCTGTGCAGCAGTTCACAGCACTAGCGGGTCCTCTTTGGGGCCGCAACGGAGCGGTGGTGACAGAAGGTGGTCTACGGGTGGTGACAGGCACCCTTACCTCGTCCTTCTTTGGCCGCGTCCGGATCCTGGCGATGGCAATCTTGCGCAGCTCCCGCAACTTCTCTTCCAGCCGGACAATCTGGTGACCGATGCTCTCCGTGTCGGAGTCGCTGTCGTCTGCTGGCGCCGCTGGCGCAGGTACAGTCAACGATGGCTCGGACTCGGCCTCTGCAGGTTCTGGTGGCGCGTCGGGTCTCCGACCCTTCCGGATGTTCTCCAAGGTAACCCGAAGTCCTTTTAATTTCTCTAGGTCCTGTATGGTCTTCTCCAGACGAAGCAGCTCGGGGGAAGGATAAGGGCTCACCAATTTTTCCAACACGGTTGGCTGCCAGAAGACGTTAGGCCCAATGAAGGAGCTTCGCTCCTGGAAGGTGTGATGGGCCGGCTCTGGAGAGCGTTCAGGTTCCCGCTCGCAGCCAGAGTAGTCTTCTTCTGCCTCCCAGTCCTAAGGTTCTCGCTTGGGACGGGTCACGGCAGTTGCATAAGGGCCTTTCAGGCTCTCGGCAGGGGTGAACTCCACTTCCTCTCCCTCGCGGAGGCTGTGCTGATAGGAAGGGAGGTAGTCTCTCTTGACAGATCTTCTGTTAACATACAAGTCTCTGCCAGTTAGATAATCTTGGATGAACCCGTAGCCACGGGTTTTGTCAAAAGACACCACCAACCCCTTTCTCCTTTCCAGGCGGGGCTGGGTGTCGGTGTGTCGTTCATGGATAGTCTTGGTCAATTCCTCATAATAGATTTTAGTCTTTGTATTCCGCTTTATAGCGGCCTCCCGGATCTCTGCCATTAGTGAAGACCACTTGAAAGAGGGCTGAAAAAAGTCTCTCCAGGAGCCATAGCAGGGCTCCGGTTCTTTCTCCCGTGGCGGGCAGGCGGGTCTCTCCGGTCCCGGAGAGTAGGCCGGCGGAGCGTCCTCTGGCTCTACACCGGTATCAGTCATCTTTGGTATTTCTGGCGTGGACGTTGCAGCAAAGCGGTGCTCACTCTCCAACATGCTCGATCCTTCTCTGGAGAGCGACAGGGTGGCGCCAATAAGATCAGCCAGATCCTCCCATTGCACTGGGAGGCCGCCCCCCAGGTATTCCAGTATATGGAAGGCGGAGTCCATGCTGGCAGACATGCAAATGTCCAGATAAGCGGTGGCGCCTGACCTTGAACTCCTTCCCGCTATTTCCTCAAAAAGCCGCCAATTTTTCCCGCTTTTTCGGGATGAAGATGACGCAGCAGCTATTTCAGTAGTCTCAGCGGCCATCTTTAGCAAAATCCGCTGTCTATTCACTGACAGCAAGCAGGATGATAAAAAGTCCATAAAACCACACTCCGGTGTGGCGATTTCTTTCCTCTTGATAGCGCAACACCGTATAGCGCTTTTTGGAGGTTTTAGGCACACTTTGGGGTATGTTTTTCAGTCCACAAAGTCCACTTTAATAAAACAGGCAATATGTCACTTTGGTCACAGGGCAACTGTATAAGGCACAAAGTTCACACTTCTTGCACTAGAAAGCGTGCGTATCCTGTTCGTGACGCCAAAAGAGAGGTGCAGCGTACTCAAGTTAGGTGTAGAAATGTTCCTGGGTGTTGTAGTGCAATGGACACTAACCTGAGACGGCTGACTCTCTGCAAGGGCAGGTGATGATGAGAAATGTTCGTGACGCCAGTGCCAATTAAACGGTGGCACGCCGTTTGCTGATAGCAGGAATAACTGAGGAACCACGTGATGTTAAAACAGAATTCAAACTTTAGTAGTCATCATATAGGGACATTGACGGAAGCGCAGTTCCTTTGAAGACAGTTGATTTTCAATACAGTTGATGCAGGCAATATATATGTATATAGCAAGGTGACTTTAGAGTGTTAAACACAGGACTTGCAGTACAGGCAGCTTGCACTCTATTCCTGACTGATCCTGGAACATAGAAACTCTTCTCCAAGGCCCAATGCCCTAGCTCTGGCTTATATCCTTGGTTTTATAATGATCAAGTACCTCCTCTGTTATCTTTAGTACCTCTTGCTTTTCTGGACTTGCCTCTGTCTCTCCCAGCACTGACTCTGGAAACTTCTGAACTCCCAGGCTGTTTAACAGTGGTCTTCCTGCTTCTGCACATATAAATTCAGGAGGGGAACCTTCTCCTTGGATCTGGAACCCGGTTACAGGGACTGCAATACCCTCTCCTGGTCTGCAGGCTTCAGGCCTGGACTTGACTCTGACATAGCCTAATCTCTGGATAGACTAGACTACTGACTTCAGACTCCCACTACAGACTGACTTTCCTTTCCCTGACTGGGCCTTATATAAACTAGGGCTCCCTAGCTCCCTCTAGTGACTAAGAGCTGGAATGACACCCCTAGCAGGCCTGTACATGCACATTTTACAGCAACAGGGAAATACATAGCATTACATTACATTTTATAAAGATGACTTATACCAACTTCCCCATAAATAAGGGGGACGACAGCACACAAGTGACCCTTCTGTAGTGACGGGCATTTCAGTCCCCGTACACTACATACCCCACTGCTTTAAGCTGAGTACGACCTCGTACTCCATCAGGGCTCGCCCAACTGGAATCTCTACCTCAAACAGAAAAAGAGACATTTAGGCATACATATATGTAATTCATCTGCATTTACATTCATATCAGGTCCAATTGGCAAAAGTGAAGTGTGGTGACAAGGGGCGTCGTTCTCTTCTTCTCAGGATAGTGAATGGAACTGGGGCGCTGACCTGGCACAGCGTAACATTATAACCAGGATAGTCCATGACAATGAATAAGTCCATAATAGAACAGCAAAATAGATAAAACAGTATAAAAGTTCTTGGAGGCTCAAAGAACAAACATGAGTCCGTACCCAGGTTATTTTCCTATTAAATCACAGAGGCTCTCGTGCGGTGGAGTCCATCTCTGGGCACATTTCCTTTAAAAAGAGTAAGAATCTCAGAGGCTCAGGTTCTTTTGAGTCTGTCTCCGGGCACGGTTCCTTAGTATCAAGTTGCACAATATAAAACAAGTGCTGTAATACCCCTGATCAACCTGACAAGGGGGGTAAGGGTAAAAGGTGCAACAAAGGAACAGGCACAACTTGGCGTGGGATAGCAAAAGCAGGCAGGAGATCCTGGAAACAAACTTGGCTTTGTTGACCTTGTGATTTCAGTGGTTAACACCTACCACTGAGCCGTGGATGAACTGGCAGCAGCAACAAACAACCAAGAAACATAGGACTCCTGTCCTGGAAGGGTTAAGCGTACAACATCATATTTCTAACAAAATAAATCAAAGGCCTAGCAGGCTGATTCACAGTGGCATGTCATAATCACCTGGCTCTGCTGGCAAATACGGCCTGTAATAGTCCTCTACAGGAGGATGTGCCCACATAACGGTGTCAGGGGGCAGCTGCAAGGTAAAGGGGCCCCTAATAGGTATTGGCCCCATGGGCCTAGGGGTAAACCCTCTTGTGGACCGTACCGGTCCCGGCATACTGATTGTGGGTGATGCTGCATTGGGTACCGCCACCGCAAGCGGTCCGGTGGGCTCTGTGCAGCAGTTCACAGCACTAGCGGGTCCTCTTTGGGGCCGCAACGGAGCGGTGGTGACAGAAGGTGGTCTACGGGTGGTGACAGGCACCCTTACCTCGTCCTTCTTTGGCCGCGTCCGGATCCTGATAGGAAGGGAGGTAGTCTCTCTTGACAGATCTTCTGTTAACATACAAGTCTCTGCCAGTTAGATAATCTTGGATGAACCCGTAGCCACGGGTTTTGTCAAAAGACACCACCAACCCCTTTCTCCTTTCCAGGCGGGGCTGGGTGTCGGTGTGTCGTTCATGGATAGTCTTGGTCAATTCCTCATAATAGATTTTAGTCTTTGTATTCCGCTTTATAGCGGCCTCCCGGATCTCTGCCATTAGTGAAGACCACTTGAAAGAGGGCTGAAAAAATTCTCTCCAGGAGCCATAGCAGGGCTCCGGTTCTTTCTCCCGTGGCGGGCAGGCGGGTCTCTCCGGTCCCGGAGAGTAGGCCGGCGGAGCGTCCTCTGGCTCTACACCGGTATCAGTCATCTTTGATATTTCTGGCGTGGACGTTGCAGCAAAGCGGTGCTCACTCTCCAACATGCTCGATCCTTCTCTGGAGAGCGACAGGGTGGCGCCAATAAGATCAGCCAGATCCTCCCATTGCACTGGGAGGCCGCCCCCCAGGTATTCCAGTATATGGAAGGCGGAGTCCATGCTGGCAGACATGCAAATGTCCAGATAAGCGGTGGCGCCTGACCTTGAACTCCTTCCCGCTATTTCCTCAAAAAGCCGCCAATTTTTCCCGCTTTTTCGGGATGAAGATGACGCAGCAGCTATTTCAGTAGTCTCAGCGGCCATCTTTAGCAAAATCCGCTGTCTATTCACTGACAGCAAGCAGGATGATAAAAAGTCCATAAAACCACACTCCGGTGTGGCGATTTCTTTCCTCTTGATAGCGCAACACCGTATAGCGCTTTTTGGAGGTTTTAGGCACACTTTGGGGTATGTTTTTCAGTCCACAAAGTCCACTTTAATAAAACAGGCAATATGTCACTTTGGTCACAGGGCAACTGTATAAGGCACAAAGTTCACACTTCTTGCACTAGAAAGCGTGCGTATCCTGTTCGTGACGCCAAAAGAGAGGTGCAGCGTACTCAAGTTAGGTGTAGAAATGTTCCTGGGTGTTGTAGTGCAATAGACACTAACCTGAGACGGCTGACTCTCTGCAAGGGCAGGTGATGATGAGAAATGTTCGTGACGCCAGTGCCAATTAAACGGTGGCACGCCGTTTGCTGATAGCAGGAATAACTGAGGAACCACGTGATGTTAAAACAGAATTCAAACTTTAGTAGTCATCATATAGGGACATTGACGGAAGCGCAGTTCCTTTGAAGACAGTTGATTTTCAATACAGTTGATGCAGGCAATATATATGTATATAGCAAGGTGACTTTAGAGTGTTAAACACAGGACTTGCAGTACAGGCAGCTTGCACTCTATTCCTGACTGATCCTGGAACATAGAAACTCTTCTCCAAGGCCCAATGCCCTAGCTCTGGCTTATATCCTTGGTTTTATAATGATCAAGTACCTCCTCTGTTATCTTTAGTACCTCTTGCTTTTCTGGACTTGCCTCTGTCTCTCCCAGCACTGACTCTGGAAACTTCTGAACTCCCAGGCTGTTTAACAGTGGTCTTCCTGCTTCTGCACATATAAATTCAGGAGGGGAACCTTCTCCTTGGATCTGGAACCCGGTTACAGGGACTGCAATACCCTCTCCTGGTCTGCAGGCTTCAGGCCTGGACTTGACTCTGACATAGCCTAATCTCTGGATAGACTAGACTACTGACTTCAGACTCCCACTACAGACTGACTTTCCTTTCCCTGACTGGGCCTTATATAAACTAGGGCTCCCTAGCTCCCTCTAGTGACTAAGAGCTGGAATGACACCCCTAGCAGGCCTGTACATGCACATTTTACAGCAACAGGGAAATACATAGCATTACATTACATTTTATAAAGATGACTTATACCAACTTCCCCATAAATAAGGGGGACGACAGCACACAAGTGACCCTTCTGTAGTGACGGGCATTTCAGTCCCCGTACACTACATACCCCACTGCTTTAAGCTGAGTACGACCTCGTACTCCATCAGGGCTCGCCCAACTGGAATCTCTACCTCAAACAGAAAAAGAGACATTTAGGCATACATATATGTAATTCATCTGCATTTACATTCATATCAGGTCCAATTGGCAAAAGTGAAGTGTGGTGACAAGGGGCGTCGTTCTCTTCTTCTCAGGATAGTGAATGGAACTGGGGCGCTGACCTGGCACAGCGTAACATTATAACCAGGATAGTCCATGACAATGAATAAGTCCATAATAGAACAGCAAAATAGATAAAACAGTATAAAAGTTCTTGGAGGCTCAAAGAACAAACATGAGTCCGTACCCAGGTTATTTTCCTATTAAATCACAGAGGCTCTCGTGCGGTGGAGTCCATCTCTGGGCACATTTCCTTTAAAAAGAGTAAGAATCTCAGAGGCTCAGGTTCTTTTGAGTCTGTCTCCGGGCACGGTTCCTTAGTATCAAGTTGCACAATATAAAACAAGTGCTGTAATACCCCTGATCAACCTGACAAGGGGGGTAAGGGTAAAAGGTGCAACAAAGGAACAGGCACAACTTGGCGTGGGATAGCAAAAGCAGGCAGGAGATCCTGGAAACAAACTTGGCTTTGTTGACCTTGTGATTTCAGTGGTTAACACCTACCACTGAGCCGTGGATGAACTGGCAGCAGCAACAAACAACCAAGAAACATAGGACTCCTGTCCTGGAAGGGTTAAGCGTACAACATCATATTTCTAACAAAATAAATCAAAGGCCTAGCAGGCTGATTCACAGTGGCATGTCATAATCACCTGGCTCTGCTGGCAAATACGGCCTGTAATAGTCCTCTACAGGAGGATGTGCCCACATAACGGTGTCAGGGGGCAGCTGCAAGGTAAAGGGGCCCCTAATAGGTATTGGCCCCATGGGCCTAGGGGTAAACCCTCTTGTGGACCGTACCGGTCCCGGCATACTGATTGTGGGTGATGCTGCATTGGGTACCGCCACCGCAAGCGGTCCGGTGGGCTCTGTGCAGCAGTTCACAGCACTAGCGGGTCCTCTTTGGGGCCGCAACGGAGCGGTGGTGACAGAAGGTGGTCTACGGGTGGTGACAGGCACCCTTACCTCGTCCTTCTTTGGCCGCGTCCGGATCCTGGCGATGGCAATCTTGCGCAGCTCCCGCAACTTCTCTTCCAGCCGGACAATCTGGTGACCGATGCTCTCCGTGTCGGAGTCGCTGTCGTCTGCTGGCGCCGCCGGCGCAGGTACAGTCAACGATGGCTCGGACTCGGCCTCTGCAGGTTCTGGTGGCGCGTCGGGTCTCCGACCCTTCCGGATGTTCTCCAAGGTAACCCGAAGTCCTTTTAATTTCTCTAGGTCCTGTATGGTCTTCTCCCAACGAGGCAGCTCGGGGGAAGGATAAGGGCTCACCAATTTTTCCAACACGGTTGGCTGCCAGAAGACGTTAGGCAAAATGAAGGAGCTCCGCTCCTGGAAGGCGTGATGGGCCGGCTCTGGAGAGCGTTCAGGTTCCCGCTCGCAGCCAGAGTAGTCTTCATCTGCCTCCCAGTCCTCAGGTTCTCGCTTGGGACGGGTCACGGCAGTTGCATAAGGGCCTCTCAGGCTCTCGGCAGGGGTGAACTCCACTTCCTCTCCCTCGCGGAGGCTGTGCTGATAGGAAGGGAGGTAGTCCCTCTTGACAGATCTTCTGTTAACATACAAGTCTCTGCCAGTTAGATAATCTTGGATGAACCCGTAGCCACGGGTTTTGTCAAAGGACACCACCAACCCCTTTCTCCTTTCCAGGCGGGGCTGGGTGTCGGTGTGTCGTTCATGGATAGTCTTGGTCAATTCCTCATAATAGATTTTAGTCTTTGTATTCCGCTTTATAGCGGCCTCCCGGATCTCTGCCATTAGTGAAGACCACTTGAAAGAGGGCTGAAAAAAGTCTCTCCAGGAGCCATAGCAGGGCTCCGGTTCTTTCTCCCGTGGCGGGCAGGCGGGTCTCTCCGGTCCCGGAGAGTAGGCCGGCGGAGCGTCCTCTGGCTCTACACCGGTATCAGTCATCTTTGGTATTTCTGGCGTGGACGTTGCAGCAAAGCGGTGCTCACTCTCCAACATGCTCGATCCTTCTCTGGAGAGCGACAGGGTGGCGCCAATAAGATCAGCCAGATCCTCCCATTGCACTGGGAGGCCGCCCCCCAGGTATTCCAGTATATGGAAGGCGGAGTCCATGCTGGCAGACATGCAAATGTCCAGATAAGCGGTGGCGCCTGACCTTGAACTCCTTCCCGCTATTTCCTCAAAAAGCCGCCAATTTTTCCCGCTTTTTCGGGATGAAGATGACGCAGCAGCTATTTCAGTAGTCTCAGCGGCCATCTTTAGCAAAATGCGCTGTCTATTCACTGACAGCAAGCAGGATGATAAAAAGTCCATAAAACCACACTCCGGTGTGGCGATTTCTTTCCTCTTGATAGCGCAACACTGTACAGCGCTTTTTGGAGGTTTTAGGCACACTTTGGGGTATGTTTTTCAGTCCACAAAGTCCACTTTAATAAAACAGGCAATATGTCACTTTGGTCACAGGGCAACTGTATAAGGCACAAAGTTCACACTTCTTGCACTAGAAAGCGTGCGTATCCTGTTCGTGACGCCAAAGAGAGGTGCAGCGTACTCAAGTTAGGTGTAGAAATGTTCCTGGGTGTTGTAGTGCAATAGACACTAACCTGAGACGGCTGACTCTCTGCAAGGGCAGGTGATGATGAGAAATGTTCGTGACGCCAGTGCCAATTAAACGGTGGCATGCCGTTTGCTGATAGCAGGAATAACTGAGGAACCACTTGATGTTAAAACAGAATTCAAACTTTAGTAGTCATCATATAGGGACATTGACGGAAGCGCAGTTCCTTTGAAGACAGTTGATTTTCAATACAGTTGATGCAGGCAATATATATGTATATAGCAAGGTGACTTTAGAGTGTTAAACACAGGACTTGCAGTACAGGCAGCCTGCACTCTATTCCTGACTGATCCTGGAACATAGAAACTTTTCTCCAAGGCCCAATGCCCTAGCTCTGGCTTATATCCTTGGTTTTATAATGATCAAGTACCTCCTCTGTTATCTTTAGTACCTCTTGCTTTTCTGGACTTGCCTCTGTCTCTCCCAGCACTGACTCTGGAAACTTCTGAACTCCCAGGCTGTTTAACAGTGGTCTTCCTGCTTCTGCACATATAAATTCAGGAGGGGAACCTTCTCCTTGGATCTGGAACCCGGTTACAGGGACTGCAATACCCTCTCCTGGTCCGCAGGCTTCAGGCCTGGACTTGACTCTGACATAGCCTAATCTCTGGATAGACTAGACTACTGACTTCAGACTCCCACTACAGACTGACTTTCCTTTCCCTGACTGGGCCTTATATAAACTAGGGCTCCCTAGCTCCCTCTAGTGACTAAGAGCTGGAATGACACCCCTAGCAGGCCTGTACATGCACATTTTACAGCAACAGGGAAATACATAGCATTACATTACATTACATTTTATAAAGATGACTTATACCAACTTCCCCATAAATAAGGGGGACGACAGCACACAAGTGACCCTTCTGTAGTGACGGGCATTACAGTCCCCGTACACTACACTTACTTTCAAAGTTTTCCCAATTTTTCGGCTGACTGACTGACCTTAATTTCTTAAAATAATGATGGCCACTCGTTTTTCTTTACTTAGCTGCTTTTTTCTTGCCATAATACAAATTCTAACAGTCTATTCAGTAGGACTATCAGCTGTGTATCCACCTGACTTCTCCTCAACGCCACTTATGGTCCCAACCCTATTTATAAGGCAAGAAATCCCACTTAATAAACCTGACAGGGCACACCTGTGAAGTGAAAACCATTTCAGGGGACTTCCTCTTGAAGCTCATCAAGAGAATGCCAAGAGTGTGCAAAGCAGTAATCAAAGCAAAAGGTGGCTACTTTGAAGAACCTAGAATATGACATATTTTCAGTTGTTTCACACTTGTTTGTTATGTATATAATTCCACATGTGTTAATTCATAGTTTTGATGCCTTCAGTGTGAATCTACAATTTTCATAGTCATGAAAATAAAGAAAACTCTTTGAATGAGGTGTGTCAAAACTTTTGGTCTGTACTTTAAATATATATATATATATATATATATATATATATATATATAAAAAGTACAAAACAAGGGCAGCACAGCATAAAAGCAGCAAAGAAATTGATGTAGTAGGGTGCCAGCGGCTGTGGGGGTGATCGACCCTCCTTACAAAAATAGATAAACTCCACGGCACATCCAGAGGTAGAAAAAGTAACAAAAATGTTTATTCACCAGACATACAGCAACGTTTCAATCCTCTCAGTGGGATCTTTCTCAAGCAAATGGTGATGACAAAATGGTGCTCACATATAGGGGCATATATACACACCCACAGACCAATCAATCAACAGAGGTAATTAATATAAAACAGTGTAAAAACATAGGAAATGAATAAATGTGCATATACAGCTTCAGTATAGAAATATAATAAATACAGTAAAAATATACATAAGGTGAATTTATAATATAAAAATATTCACAGGCCCTAATACGGACAAAATTACTAAAGTGTCATAATTATCTAATCACATACATCTGTGGAAACCCATGTGAACATAGTTAAAATCAATAATTGGCGAGAGGGGTAAATTGTAGGTACTAACCAGCATAAGAACATCACGTCCATCTGAGCGTCTTCCAGTGTGAACTGCGCATGTCAGAGAACAGTGTCGAGTCACCCAGTGTGACGTAACCACCCGGCGTCAGCTGGCTCCGATCACATGACTCACTAGACACTTTCAAGGCACTCCTCCAAAGGTCCTTGCAGCAAGAGTTAGAATGCTAACATGCAGCAAAAGATCCTGGAGGTTCACAAATCCATGTGACCACAAGTATTGGTCACATGATCGGACATTTGCAAGACAAACTGGATATAATATGATATAATAACCGCAATATGGCGGTTTAAATCCGCTTTTTTTATACAGTGACATATTTTAAATCAATGAAGCATATTAAATAAGTGTGGACGTTTACATTGCGATTCACCTCATTTGAGCAGACATAAAAGTATTATAAGCGTTTGTAGGCAGATTGGAGTGTTGGAAGCCGGTTACAGAAAGACATCCTGGAACAATTAGGGCCAACCGATGCCGCGTCAACGTTCACAATAGATCCTGGTGTCACAGACAATCCAGTCCAGCATCTTGTCAGAGAGTTTGGACATGCGTGTCATCTGTGACTATGTATAAAGGACAAGATTATAAAAAGAATAACCGTCTAACAGGACAATCATCTACTGATCGTTGGGCCCCACATATGTAATGTAGGGTCCCCGGTCAATTTGCTCAGTGGGTATCAAACTGCATAACAGTAAGATCACTACACAGCTAGACGGTCATCCCAATAGATGTAGGAGGACCACACTATTCAAATAGCATCGTGGACCCCACATATATACGCCTCCATCCCCATCTTGCCTCAACCGCATAAGAAATTATAATTTTTTCTATAAAGGGAATCACACATATATACCCCCACACATGATATATACAAATATGCTACATATAAATAAAGCTCAAGTTGTCAAATTTAGATCCTTAATCTTGATAGACTGTAGATGATCAAATGCTGGTCAGGCCACCCCCTCAATCTCCACTTGCCAACTAAAAGAAAAAAAAAAAGAAAAGAAGGAAAATTAGCTTGAAAAAAATACAATAGTATATCATGTAAGAAGCACTTAGAAAAAAGGATAAGAGGGAAAGAAAAATTGAATATCCTCAAGGGGTAGGGGAGGGGAGGGGGGGGGGGGGGGGGATTCAGTTTAGAATCCACGGTCTGTATTCGACATTTAACCCATAAGGCTTCAATGTATTTAATTCAGTAATCCAATGTAATTCCCGCTTTTTCAATAGCAGGTTTCTATTACCTCCCCTCCGAGGCATAGGAATATGATCTAAAAGCATACATCTCAGGTTGCTCTCTTTGTGGTCACAATCAGTGGTGTTTGGATACAGGAAGGTCCATTAGTTTTTTTTGAATGGTGTATCTATGCTGGATACATCTAGTTTTAAAATCAAAGGATGTTTCACCCACATACAAAAAAATTGCAGGGGCACCATAACACATAGATGACAAAAGTCGAGTCGCAAGTCAAAAAATGTCTAATTTTATACCTCCTAGTGGTAGAGGGATGTGTAAACGTGTCCCCCTTGTAAATGTATCTGCAATTGACACATCTATGACAGGGGAAACATCCCATCTTTGGCACCCGTAGGAAGCTCTGTGTATTCTTCTTTTGTGAACCAACATCAGTGTGTACCACTTTGTCCCTTATATTGCTCGGTCTCCTGTATGATAATAAAGGGGGAGATTTAAACTCCTCAATATTAGTGTACACACTCCTAAGGACCACCCAGTGTTTGATGATAATGTCTCTGATATGATGACTGTCCTCTGTGTACGTAGTCACTCATGGAATCCTGTGAGGGGACACCTTCTTATGTTTCTTATCCAGTAAATCAGTTCTATCGTGAGAGAGAACAGTGGCTATATGTGAATCGAGAATGGTATTTGAGAACCCTCTCATTTGAAAAGAGTTTTTCATCTTGTTTAATGTACTATCTAATTGTTCTTCATCACTTATTATTCGCCTCGCCCGTAGAAACTGGCTAAGGGGAAGTGATTTGACCATTGCTCGAGGGTGAGAACTGTTAAACCTTAGAAGCGTATTCTTATCCGTAGGTTTGACATGTACATCTGTATCAAAGTGACCCGCACGAATTGTGACACTGACATCCAGAAAGCTGATAACTTCACTGGAGAAAATCATAGTGAATTTTATATTCTCGTCGATGGTATTAAGGAAAGTGTGGAATGCAAGTAATTGTGCCTCAGTGCCTGTCCAGAGAACAAACACGTATCATGTACATGTATCGCCACCACCTCAACACATGTGTGAAGTGGGGCGACACATAGACGAACGTGTCCTCGAGGTATGTGACCGCCATATTTGCATAAGTGGGGGCCACATTCGACCCCATCGCGGTCCCTTGTAACAGCAAATAAAAGTAATCCCCAAACAAAATATAATTGGAAGTCAATACAAGATGCAAGAGTGTCAAGATGAAATCCTGACAACCCAGTGTCAAGTTGGAACCTCCAAGGGCCTTCTTGACCACACCAATCCCAAATTCGTGTCTGATGGAGGTGTACAGGCTGGCGACATCAAAAGAGGCCACAATAATCAAATTAGGTGGAACATCAATGCCATGTAATTTTTTTTGAAAATCAGTACTATCAAGTATGTATGATCTAGCTGATGTAGCAAAATTATGTAGTACTTTATCCAGAAAAATAGATATATTGCTCAATAGTGATCCTGTACCTGATACAATAAGTCTACCTGGAGGGTTGACCAAATCCTTGTGAATTTTTGGAAGTAAATACCGCATAGGTGTAATGGGACTTTTCACAATGAGGAAATCCGTAAGTTTATCATCAATAAGGCCAGCCTGCACACCCTCACCCAAGACACGATTAATGTTCCTCTCAATATCCCATCTGGGATCACCGCATAACCGTTGGTACACTATATTGTCATTGAGCTGACGATAGGCCTCAGCCATATATTGAGTCGTGTCCATGACCACGACAGCACCACCCTTGTCAGCAGACTTGATGGTGATGTGGCGGTCATGGGCAAGTTCATTGAGTGTATGCCACTCCAATAAAGACATGTTGGGATGGCGAAAATTTTCAACAGGTATGTTTTTTTGTATATGTACATCGCGTAATACAGACTCAACAAACAATTCAATCGCAGGAGAGGAGACTGGAGGAGTGAAGTCACTTCATACAAATCATAATCCCCAAGGTTCAGCTCTGAAGTCCTCAGAGTGTCTGAACCCTGTGTGGAGAACCAGGCCTTGAGCTTAATCCGTCGAAAAAATTGGTGCAGGTCAGCATTAACCTGCAACCAATCAGTGTGTACATTGGGACAGAAGCTCAGGCCTTTTTCCAATACCTTAAGTTGCACAGGAGACAAAATGTGGGATGAAATATTAATTACCATTTTTGTGTCCATCAATTCCTCTTTCGCTGATGTCTTTTGTTGTTTTAGTTTTTTCTGGAATCGACATCTCCTGCATCCACCTCGCCTGGTGACTTTCCTTGTGTCGCAGTGGGGAGATCTTCTAAAAAAGTTGTTGGTTCACAAACGAAGAATACACAGAGCTTCCTACGGGTGCCAAAGATGGGATGTTTCCCCTGACGTAGATGCGTCAATTGCAGATACATTTACAAGGGGGACACGTTTACACATCCCTCTACCACTAGGAGGTATAAAATTAGACATTTTTTGACTTGCGACTCGACTTTTGTCATCTATGTGTTATGGTGCCCCTGAAATGTTTTGTATGTGGGTGAAACATCCTTTGATTTTAAAACTAGATGTATCCAGCATAGATACACCATTCGAAAAAAACTAAACTGAATCCCCCCCTCCCTTTCCCATCCCCTACCCCTTGAGGATATTCATTTTTTCTTTCCCTCTTATCCTTTTTTCTAAGTGCTTCTTACATGATATACTATTGTATTTTTTTACAAACTATTTTTCCTTCTTTTCTTTCTTTTTTTTCTTTTAGTTGGCAAGTGGAGATTGAGGGGGTGGCCTGACCAGCATTTGATCATCTACAGTCTATCAAGATTAAGGATCTAAATTTGACAACTTGAGCTTTGTTTATATGTGGCATGTTTGTATATATCATGTGTGGGGGTATATTTGTGTGATTCCCTTTATAGAAAAAAAATGTTCTTATGCGGTTGAGGCAAGATGGGGATGGAGGGGTATATATGTGGGGTCCACGATACCCTATAATGTTCACATGGGTTTCCACAGATGTATGTGATTAGATAATTATGACACTTTAGTAATTTTGTCCGTATTAGGGCCTGTGAATATTTTTATATTATAAATTCACCTTATGTATATTTTTACTATATTAATTATATTTCTATACTAAAGCTGTATATGCACATTTATTCATTTCCTATGTTTTTACACTGTTTTATATTAATTACCTCTGTTGATTGATTGGTCTGTGGGTGTGTATATATGCCCCTATATGTGAGCACCATTTTGTCATCACCATTTGCTTGAGAAAGATCCCACTGAGAGGATTGAAACGTTGCTGTATGTGAATAAACATTTTTGCTACTTTTTGTACCTCTGGATGTGCCGTGGAGTTTATCTATTTTTATATATATATGTCTTAATTGCCGTTCAGCGATGAAATAACATTGTACTACATCTTTTTTTGGGGTATTATTTCAATTTAATTTAATTATTTTATTATACAGTATGTCAGACAGACAGGTGACAGGCCCTTCAAAGGTAATGGGCAGTGGCCAAAAAATGTTTCTGTTGCAGGCAGCAGAAGAAGGCTGGGGTGGCAGCAGGAGTTGCAGCGAGAGGCCTGAGCTCCCGGTGTCATTTAGTAGTCGTGTCTTCACCAGCAACCCAGCGGTGCTTAAATGGTTGACTTAGCCTTCGAGTTCATCTCAAGTGACATCAGACACCCCCAAGAGTCGGTGGTTTCCTCTGACACAACGCTTAGTTGGCATGGCCCGGAAGCAGGTCCTATACGCCCCTTCCCCCCCGTCCTGAACCTTCCTCTGTCATTTTCAGTTTCTTCAGCAGGAGAAGTATTGGGTGTGGGAGCAGGTGTTGAAAACAGTCAGGCTCCTGGCCCTGAGACCGTTGATGGGGACATCAGTGACTTGCAGACAGTAGCGGATGATGATGATGATGATGATGTAGCCGATCGCAATTAGGAGCCGGGTGAAGAAGCAGCTTCATTATCATCATCATCAGGAGAAGAGGGTGGCAGCTTTCGTTTGAGGAAGCAGCTGAACCAGCAATGTGGCAGCGTGGCTGTGAGTCAGCAGGGTGGCAGCAGTGGGAGGTCTGGAGCCAAAACGTGCCAGGGGTAGACCACTGGCTGTGCAGGAGCCTACAAGCCCGGAAAGTAGCGGTACAGGGGTTCACAGAGGCAGCTGTAGCAGGCAGTCAGCGCAGAGTGTTGGTGGGAAGATGCCATACTCCGTGGAGTGGTGTGGCAATTTCTTGTTAGGGTGACGGGGGAGGTGAACATGGCCATTTGTCGGCTTTGTGGGCAGAAGGTGAAGAGTGGCAAATTGTGTTGATTGAGCATGGTAGTGCTTGGGTGTTCGGGGGCTCGGGCCGAACACATCGGGATGTTCGGGTGCACCCGAGTATAATGGAAGTCAATGGGGGAACCAAAGCATTAAACCAGGTACCCCCTGCTCTCAAGAAGGGAGGGTGCGCGGTTCATAGGAAAACGTCAGAAATTGATGGAAACACCACCGAAATGGTTCTGGAATAGCATGGGGAGGATGTCTGGATGCATCTTGGACTCCCACATAGAAATGGTCTTGCGGTTCGCTCGGCGGTCGTTTTGCGGCGAACTTTGCTCATTCGCTATTCCCCGAACATGTGAACAAATGGCAATATTTGCATGCACCATATTTTTTTTGCATAGCGGCGAACTTTGACCCATGACACATCCATCAGGTGGGACAGGACAGCCAATTGAGACGTTTCAGGACATGGATACACCCCCAACCCTATAACAGAACCCGATCTGGCAGCCATTTTACATTATGTGTTTTGCCAGTGTGGGGAGAGGTTGCATTTTGGATCAGGGACCTCAAACGCTAGCTAATAGGGCCACAAAAGCCATTTTAAGGACTAATAGGTGTGCTATCGATAGGTGTGCTATAGAGGGGTGTGATATACTTATAGTATACTTTCTAACATAGAAATTATATTATAGTGTATTTGTATTGTGCAGCAGTTGTGTGCGGTTCTGCTGCGATACCATAGCTAGATAGAGGGACAAACGTTATTGGAGTAACTAATTGCAACGGGTGTGATATACCTATTGCCCCCAAAAAAACTGCTTGAGGGCTACTGTGACGAATACCGTACCACGACTGACGTCGGTCGGCAACTACGTAGAGCCAGTGAGATACGGTATGGTCACTGGTTACTAAGGCATGACGTTACGCCCTCTTGGAGGAGCAGGTAAGTTCAGCTTCATACACTTTTCACAGACACCTCCTGTCCACTCGGGGTTTTCACTACCCCAGTAAAACAGCGCTTTCTCAGCCCGGGTATACTTCCACCAGGGTCTCGTTTAATATAAGCCCGGTCCGCTAACAGGATTATATAGGGTGAAAAACCTACCCGCAGTAGCTTATAACTAGCCCGAAACACGGACATGGAGATTCGTGATCGAGATAAAAGACAGCACAATATTAAATTATGTATTTAATCGCCTTCAGGGCTTAGTAGAAATAACACTATACACACAGAAAATATATACGGTGGTCTGAGGTTACAACTACAGATGATAGGGTACAATAGGGTTAAGCAGAACAAAAGTCAGTTTACCAGATGGATGAGTCTTTTGGGTGGTGATGAGTTCTTAGCTGTATCACATGGGAAGCAGTGATGTCAGCTGCTTGCAGGTCCCTCTAAACACATGGCACGATGTGACCTCCCTTCAGAGAAAAGACACACCTGCTTGCTGGCACAAGCCTTTTAACCTGTTGCTGACCCCTCCCCTCCTGGCCTCTGGGAGGGGTCCACCCCCCTCTGCTGGTCTGGCAGCACATGAGCCACAAAACCGATCAGGGCTCATGACTCCAGACCAGAGTGTTGAGTATTGCAGGGAGGTGGTTCTGGGACCAATGGATCTGCCTGGGTTCCGGCTACCAGTAGAGTCCAATATGTATATCTCCCCTCCCTGCCATCCCACCACCAAACTATGATCACAGGCCTGCTTATCGTGGCCACAGGGACACAAATATGCATCTGGTTTATGCCTATGATGGCCCGGCGATTCATAATTCCTTATGAATAGCTGGTTCCATGATGTCTGATAATATTCATTGAACTGGGGGATGGCCTAGACCCCTTGCAGAGATGTTTTTCCTGTTCCATTAGCTGGGTTCCTGGCTGGCTCAATGGAGGGTGATAAATTGTAAACAACAGTGGCCTGCTAGAGGTTCTCTGCTATATGGCTGGGTTTTGAAGCAGGGCCCCCCTGTGGAGTTCACTACCTCTGCTATCTCACATCTGATAGCTGGTGTGGGAACATGGCTGACATAAAATAATAATTAATATTCCTTACAGCTGCGATATACCTTCTTCCATAAAATCCTGATTGAGGGGTACTATATACCTGTTTCTGCCAAATACTGATTGAGGGGTGCCATATACCTTCTTCCACAAAATAATTTTTGAGGGGTGTTATTGCTATAAACCTTCTTCCACCAAATACTAATTGAAGGGTGCGATACACCTGCTTCCGCAATATACTGATTGAGGGGTGCCATATACGTGATTCCGCCAAATACTGATTAAGGGGTGCTATATACCTGTTTCTGCCAAATCCTGATTGAGGGGTGCTATGGTGCTATATACCAGTTTCCGCCAAATACTGATTGAGGGGTGCTACATAACTGTTTCCGCCAAAAACTGATTAAAGGGTACCATATACCTTCTTCCACAAAATACTGATTGAGGGTTCTATTGCTATATACTTTCTTCCACCAAATACTGATTGAGGGGTGCCATATACCTTCTTCAACAAAATACTGATTGAGGGGTGCTATTGCTATATAGCTTCTTCCACCAAATAATAATTGAGGCGTGTGATACACCTGCTTCCACAATATACTAATTGAGGGGTGCCATATACTGTGTTTCCGCCAAATACTGATTGAGGGGTGCTATATACCTGTTTCTGCCAAATCCTGATTGAGGGGTGCTATATACCTGTTTCCGCCAAATACTGATTGAGGGGTGCTATATACCTGTTTCCACCAAATACTGTTTGAGGGGTGCTATATACCTGTTTCCGCCAAAAACTGATTAAAGGGTGCCATATACCTTCTTCCACAAAATACTGATTGAGGGGTGCTATTGCTATATACTTTCTTCCACCAAATACTGATTGAGGGGTGCCATATACCTGTTTCTGCCAAATACTGATTGAGGGGTGCCACATACCTTCTTCAACAAAATACTGATTGAGGGTTGCTATTGCTATATACCTTCTTCCACCAAATACAGATTGAGGGGTGCGGTACACCTGCTTCCACAAAATACTGATTAACGGGTGCCATATACCTGTTTCCGCCAAATACTGATTGAGGGGTGCTATATACCTTCTTTCACAAAATACTGATTGAGGTCAGCTATTGCTATATACCTTCTTCCACCAAATAATTATTGAGGGGTGCCATATACCTTCTTCCACCACATACTTATTGTGGGGTGCCACATACCTGTTTCCGCCAAATACTGATTGAGGGGTGCCATATACGTGTTTCCGCCAAATACTGATTAAGGGGTGCTATATACCGGTTTCTGCCAAATCCTGATTGAGGGGTGCTATATACCTGTTTCCGCCAAATACTGATTGAGGGGTGCTATATACCAATTTCCACCAAATACTGATTAAGGGGTGCTATATACCTGTTTCCGCCAAAAACTGATTAAAGGGTGCCATATACCTTCTTCCACAAAATACTGATTGAGGGGTGCTATTGCTATATACTTTCTTCCACCAAATACTGATTGAGGGGTGCCATATACCTGTTTCTGCCAAAATACTGATTGATGGGTGCTATTGCTATATACCTTCTTCCACCAAATACTAATTGAGGGGTGTGATACACCTACTTCCACAATATACTGATTGATGGGTGCCATATACCTGTTTCCGCCAAATACTGAATGAGGGGTGCTATATACCTTCTTTCACAAAATACTGATTGAGGTCAGCTATTGCTATATACCTTCTTCCACCAAATAATGATTGAGGGGTGCCATATACCTTCTTCCACCACATACTTATTGAGGGGTGCCATATACCTGTTTCCGCCAAATACTGATTGAGGGGTGCCATATATCTTCTTCCACAAAATACTGATTGAGGGGTGCTATTGCTATATACCTTATTCCACCAAATACTAATTAAGGGGTGCGATACATCCGCTTCCACAATATACTGATTGAGGGGTGCCATATACCTGTTTCTGCCAAATACTGATTGAGGGGTACCATATACCTTCTTCCGCTAAATACTGATTGAGGAGTGCTATTGCTATTCACCTTCTTCCAACAAATACTGATTGAGTGCTGCAATATAGCTGCTTCCACAAAATACTGATTGAGGGGTGCCATATACCTCTTTCCGCCAAATACTGATTGAGGGCTGTTACACCTGCGTCCATCAAATACTGATTGAGGGGTGCCATATACCTGTTTCCACCAAATACTGATTGAAGGTTGCCCTATTCCTTCTTCCACAAAATCCTGATTGAGGGGTCCTTTATACCTGTTTCCGCCAAATACTGATTGAGGGGTGCTATATACCAGTTTCCGCCAAAATACTGATTGATTGGTGCTATATAGCTTCTTCCACAAAATACTGATTGAGGGGTGCGATACACCTGCTTCCACAAAATACTGATTGAGTGGTGCCATATACCTGTTTCTGCCAAATACTGATTGAGGGGTGACATATTCTTGATTCCACCAAATACTGATTGAGGGGTGCCATATATCTTCTTTCACAAAATCCTGATTAAGGGGGTGCTATATACCTGTTTCCGCCAAATACTGATTGAGGGGTGCTATATACCTGTTTCAGACAAATACTGATTGAGAGGTGCCATATACCTTCTTCCACTAAACACTAACTGAGGGGTGCTATTGCTATATACCTTCTTCCACCAAATACTGATTGAGTGCTGCAATATACCTGCTTCCACAAAATACTGATTGAGTGGTGCCATATACCTGTTTCTGCCAAATACTGATTGAGGGGGGCTATATACTGTTTCTGCCAAATACTGATTGAGGGGTGCCATATACCTTCTTCCACTAAATATTGATTGAGGGGTGCTATTGCTATATACCTTCTTCCACCCAAAAATTATTGAGGGCTGCGATACTCCTGCTTCCATAAAATACTGATTGAGTGATGACATATACCTGTTTTCGCCAAATACTGATTGGGGGTGCTATATACCTGTTTCTGCCAAATACTGATTAAGGGGTGCCATATACCTTCTTTTTCAAAATACTGATTGAGGGGTGCTATTGCTATACACTTTTTTCAACCAAATACTGATTGAGGGCTGCAATATACCTTCTTTCACAAATACTGCTCTTCTCTACGAAGTTAGGCAGAGGGTCATTTAGAAAATGACAGGCAGAGGAAGAGGCAGACCGTTCCGCAGGGATGGTAGGGGTCGGGCAGGTGCACCAGGCCTAAGACTAAGTGTGAAGTTGGAGCCCAGTGGGAGCAACACCGTCAGAACGCACAAAGCCACACTCCTGGAGCTCCACGTCCTGCCTCTTATCCTCTCTCCTCCCATTTGTCCTCCACTCCACCTTCCACCGTTCCGTCGTCACGTTCATCTGGCACAAGGCAGGCTTCCGTGTACCAAATGTTGGAGCGTAAAAAAATGATGACGCCGGTTAATCCACTTGCCCAATGGCTGACCGCTGGCTTGTCTGAACTGCTAGCCCGCCAACTACTGCCATATAAATTGGTGGACTCGGAGGCCTTAAGAAAATTTGTAGCCATTGGCACACCGCAATGGAAGGTCCCCGGAAGAAAATATTTCTCCCAGAAGGTCATCCTAGAACTATATGGCCGTGCAAAGTGGCAAGTTAATAAATCTCTGGCACACAGTGTCGGTGCCAAGATACATCTGACCACAGACACGTGGTCTAGCAAACACAGGCAAGGAAAGTACACAAATTTTACTCCCCACTGGGTGAACCTTCTGACGGCCATCAAGCATGTAACCCTTGGCACCCGTATGGATTTGGTGTTACCACCATGGATTGCATGCAGGCCTGCCTCTTCTTCTCCTCCTCCTACTCCATCCTCCGTCTCCTCCTCGGCTGACACCTTTCTTTTCCACTACTACCGCCTCTTCCACTGCACCCCCCAAGCTCCCTAGAACCTATTTGACATGCCAGGTGAGACTTTGGCTTGCTATGCTGCGGCTGTTGTGCCTGGAAGACAAGAGCCACACCGGTCCTGCACTCCTTTCAGCTCTGTGGTCACAGGCCGATCAGTGGCTAACCCCACTCAATTTGACAGTTGGTAAAGTGGTGTGCGACAACGGTGCAATCTGCCGAGTGCGCTGAAACAGGGCAAAATGACACACATGCAGTGCATGGCACACATCCTGAACTTAGTCATGCAGCGATTCGTTGCCAAATACCCCGGGGTCCAGGACGTCTTGCGGCAGGCCAGGAAAATCTCTGGCCATTTCAGACGATCCTACATGGCCATGGATCGCCTTGCTGACGTTCAGCGGCGACACCACTTGTCCATCAGACGTCTGATTTGTGACTGCCCGACGCACTGGAACTCCACCTTGTATATGCTTGATAGGCTGCTCCAGCAGAAAAATTCCGTTAACAGCTACCTGTACAAACTCTGAGTCAGGATGACAGGTTCTGGGGAGCTTGTTTTTTTTTTCACTGCGACAAATACTATCTGTAAAGAATAAATCAAGTCAACTGGACGTACTGTAGATTTCTTGAATACGTTTCACTCGTTCTTCCAACGAGCTTTCTCAATTCTGATATACCATGACCTGGATAAATGAGAACCTTCACAGAAATGCACCAAAGACTGCTCATGCGCAATGCATGCAGACTTCTGCTACCATTTGATGAGATCATCAAACTGGTCAGTCGCAGCCAGAGCGCCATCAGTGACATTGTACCTTATGCCTTCTTTCTGGAGCGTGCATTGCGTTGTGTCATTGATCAAGCGGTTGAGTAGCAGGAGCTGAAAGATGAGGATGTCGCTATGCTGAATAAATTCCCAGGGGGGCTACTCCATCTGAGTCCAGTCAGCAGGAGTCTGAAGAGGATTCAGAAGAGGATGGTGGGGGAGGAGGAAGAGGAACAAGAAGAGCAGGCTTTAAACTTTTCAGGGATCCCTGGTGTTGTCCGTGGCTGGGGGGAGGAGACTGGGAACAACATTCTCCTGGGTGATGAGCAGGAGGCAGGACGCTCCACCGCTTTCAATTTAGTGCAAATGGGGGCCTTCATGCTCCAGTGTTTGAAGAGGGACCCCAGTATAAAAAGCATAAAGGTCAAGAACCTGTACTCGGTGACAACGTACTTAAACCCCCCCCCCCCCCCCCCCCGGTACAAACACAAAATGGCAGACATGTTACCAGCATCACAGAGGGCTGTCAGAATGCAGCATTTCCAGGCCTTGCTGCGAGAGATGCTGCATTCTGCTGTTGCGGGCACTGGCAGCAGAATTTCCACCCACAGCGAAACAGGTGCGTGTACCATTCCTACCGCGCCTGCAAGAAGAGGGCGGTATGAAGATGTGTTGGTCACTTCGGATATGAAATCATTCTTGCAGCCAACCCATCGACAGCTGCCCTCCGGATACAGCCTCAGGGAATGCCTAGACCGACGGGTGTCCGACTACATAGGGTTAACGGCCGATGTGGAGGCTCTGAGAAGCGAGGAACCCCTTGACTACTGGGTGTGCAGGCTTGACCTGTGGCCATAGTTGGCACAATTTGCCATGGAACTCTTGGCTTGCCCCTCGTCGAGTGTCCTGTCCGAAAGGATGTTCAGCGCAGCAGGGGATCGTGACCGATAAGCGCACTCGCCTAGCTCACGACACGGTGGACTACCTCACATTTTTTTTAAATGAATGAGGAATGGATCTTCAAGGAATTAAAAACCTGTGATGACCACGTGTAATTGAATTTTCTCATGCCAGCCATGATGCCTCTCATTAGCCCCCATAATGCATCATTAGCCCCCATATGCCTCCAATTAGTCCCCATAGGCCTCCAATTAGCCCCCATAGGCCTCCAATTAGCCCCCATATGCCTCCAATTAGCCTCCATATGCCTCCAATTAGCCCCCATATGCCTCCAATTAGCCCCCATAGCCCCATATGCCTCCAATTAGCCCCCATATGCCTCCAATTAGCCCCCTTATGCCTCCAATTAGCCCCCATAGCCCCCAATTAGCCCCCATATTCCTCCAATTAGCCCCCATATGCCTCCAATTAGCCCCCATAGCCCCCATATGCCTCCAATTAGCCCCCATATGCCTCCAATTAGCCTCAAATTAGCCCCCACATGCCTCCAATTAGCCCCCATTATGCCCCCAGCAGCCACATTTTTTATAAAATAAAAAAACACTTACCTCTCCTGCTCCTGGACGGACGCCGCCTGCAATTTTCTCTCTCCTCAGTCGACTGTGCTCTGAACTGGCGCGCACAGCGTGAGGTCACAGAGCACCCTCACGCTGTGCGCAGCGCTGCACCGCCAACAGCCGAGGACCAGGAAGTGGTGAGTACAGAGCGTTTACCGCTTCCTGGTCCTTCGGTACTAATGAGCGCTTCCATAATGGAAGCGCTCATTAGTATTCACCTGGGAGAATCAGCGGGGGGGGCACCCGGGGGGACAAAGAACAACATAGGGGGGGGGGCGATTGCCCCCCCTCACCCCCCTCTAGCGACGCCACTACCGCCATGTGCCGAGCATAGCGATGCTCGAGCTGAACAAGTTTTCGGCCGAGCATGCTCGCTAAACACTAGTGGCAAGGGTGCCAATGTTGGTACCACGGCCATGCGTCAACACATGCAGCGTCACCATAAAGTAGCCTGGGAGAACTATGGCTCCAATGTGGTGGTCAAGTCTGCCACAGCAACCACTAAATCACCCAGTGGCACGCACCCAATTTCATGCAGTCAAGGCTCCACCACCTCAGCCGAAGGGAGCTGTCTGTCCTTCACATCATCTGCTTGTCCTGATGCTCCTCCTGATCAAACAGCGAAGAGAGCAGCAATGGAAGAGGAAGGAGCCCAGACAAAACAGATCCTGACAGTACAAGAAGATCTGGAGAAAGAGGAAGTCACATGGGACCTACTGAAACAAATGCAGAAACAGGCCACTCCAAGGGAAAAGGAAACCTGGTTGAAAGAGTCAGCCCTCAAAGAAGAATCCAGACTCTGGATACAGGGAAAGAGAGTATGCCTACCCAGAACTCTCTATCCCCTAATAGCCGCAATAGCTCATGGACCCACCCACCAATCCAAAACCATCATGAAAGAGCTAATTGATAAAATATGGGTTGCCACATGGATCACCCCCGTCCTGGTGAGACATACTCAAGCGTGCCTCATCTGTGCAGAGTGTAATCCAGGTAGAACCGAGCCCACGCCCCGGAAATGCCTCCCAAAGGCCTTATATCCCTTTCATTAGATACAAATTGACCACATCCAGATGCCAATGTGCCAAGGGTTTCAATGTGTGCTGGTAGTGATAGACTTGTTCTCTGGGTGGCCAGAAGCCTACCCCATCCGAAATCAGACAGCAACTACTACTGATAAAAACGGATGCAGGAACTTGTCTGTAGGTTCGGAGTATCTGAGGTCATTGAGAGTGATCAGGGCCAAGCATTCACTGCCAGATTAACCAAAGAAGTCTGGGAAATGGTAGGGCATATCACACCCCCTACAGGCCCCAAAGCAGAGGCAAAGTTGAAAGATTGAACAGGGTGTTGAAGTCAAAAATGTTGAAGATGACCAGGGAGACAGGGCTCAATTGGGTTCAGTGCTTGTCTATAGCACTCTTTTCAGTTAGGCACACACCAAGGCCTCCACACAAAATGACACCATACGAGATCCTATTTGGGACAGGGCCAAGAGTGGGACAGTATTTCCCGCAACAGTTGCAAATGCATTATGAATCTGTTGCCAAATATGTGATAGCTCTGAATAAACAATTGTCTAACATACATGCACAAGTTTTCTCTTCCATTCTAGATCCTAAATTCCTAGAAGAAAGCCACACTCTGAAACCTGGAGAATGGGTGGTGGTCAAGAAGCATATCAGAAGCACCCTCAAACCACGATACAAGGGACCTTACCAGGTGCTGCTGACCACCCTAACTTCTCTCCCAAACACGAGGGGAGACCTAACTGTATCCACACATCACATTGCAAAGAATATGAGTGCCAACTCCAGATATTGAGGGAACCACTGCTGAATCTGCATGATGCCTTATGCAACAGTTATCGCTCTGCTACTTTTTGTCTACACCTACATGGTCACATATACACAGAATCTTCCAAAGACAGGAGGACGAGTGGCCATCACCCAACAAAAACAGAAGGATGGCTACATATTGACCACTTACTGGTTTAATTCCTCCAGTACTCACGTGGCTACCTTCAAATTCGATTACTGCAGTCTAGTATTGTGCCCAATGCCAGCATGGCAATGTAGCATGTACCAAACGGGCAGCCATAGATCCACATACATCTATGTCACTGATAACCAGTATGGGGAACAGTGTAACTCGTGGGGAGCAGTTGGGTGGAACACAGGTGACCCATGGGGTTACAGACCTCAGAGTGCCCGAGACAAAAAGGACAAAATGGGTAAATCCTTGCTTACCCGCATGACACTGTTTAAGAGGGGAAGATGCCACCCAAGTGGACAGACAGGCTCGAACATGCCACTTACCCTCACAATAGAAAACCCCAGCCCCAATGACGCAGGGACATACCTTATAGGCACCTGGATGGGGGTAACTGCTGGGGACATGGGCATGTTCCACCTGAAAGACCTACTTAATCTCACAAAGATAGAGAAGGGTCCATCCAAACCCCACACTACCTCCCTTAGGCAGATGACAGCCATAGCAGACCCCACCTTTGAAGATACTATGGCCAACGAGACAGGATTTTCTGACACCAACCTGTGGTTAGAATGGATGAAATACAATGCTGGCACACACAATAAGACAAACTGTTACATATGCATATGTGTGAATCCCCCACCTAATAAATTAGAGTTATGCTTTGACCTTATCTAGTGTCAGTGTTATTTCTCTCGCCATGCATGCACGTATCTATCTATCTAATTTGGAGCAGTGTATCAACCTACCTGACCATTGATCAGAACCAGAACACTACTATCGAAACATCCTATGAAGTCAGTTGGCGCTGCCTATGTGCACCATCGCTCATTCTCATACATGTCTGACCGGGGGTCCCTCTGTGCTCAAGTTCCACTGCCAAGGCTGCCGGGGGAAGAAGCAGGAGCCAGTGGCGTAGGGATCGCCATAGCAACCATAGCAGTGGCTATGGGGCCCTACGCCACTGGGGGCCCATCCGGACCGCCTTCTGTTTTTTATTTTTTTATTAACACACACACACGGTGACACTACAGGCAGCCAGGCCCGACCGCCCGCCCACTACACTAGACTAGTGTAGTGGGCGGGGCGCAGGCGGTCCGCGGCTCGGGCCTGGCTGGGGAGAAGCCGAAGGAGTCAGGTCAGGACTGGAGCAGGCGGGGCGCACGGCCGCATGAGCAGCAGATGAGGTAGGCGGTGGGGGCCGGAACGGGGACGTACCTGAGGGACGGCACGGAGGCGGAGCCAGGCACCAACGCCGCAGCGCAGGAAATTGGAATGGAAGAATGATTCCTAGTAACTAGAGGGAGGAGGCGGACTCAAGCAGTGGAGGGGGCCGGGCCAGGGGTGTACCTGGAGACTGGAGTGGAGGGACTAGGGAGGGAGTGATCCCTAGTCCCGCTAACATCGACCTGTAAGGCTGAGGTTACACTTGAGTTATTTGGTCAGTTTTGGCACCGTAACTGCCCAAATAAGTGAAGTGTGAAGTGATTCTAAGAGCAACGCCTGTCATGTGCGTGTCATACTGATTTACAGTAGTGTTTCTCTACCACAGCAGACTCCCTATGCATGTCACTGCGAGGCACAGTGTTCTACACCACTGTAGAGGCTCTCTGCAGTCCGGAAATAGCTGTTTTTTTTTTTACGCGATTCACCAAGAATCGAACATGCCACTTACCCTCACAATAGAAAACCCCAGCCCCAATGACGCAGGGACATACCTTATAGGCACCTGGATGGGGGTAACTGCTGGGGACATGGGCATGTTCCACCTGAAAGACCTACTTAATCTCACAAAGATAGAGAAGGGTCCATCCAAACCCTACACTACCTCCCTTAGGCAGATGACAGCCATAGCAGACCCCACCTTTGAAGATACTATGGCCAACGAGACAGGATTTTCTGACACCAACCTGTGGTTAGAATGGATGAAATACAATGCTGGCACACACAATAAGACAAACTGTTACATATGCATATGTGTGAATCCCCCACCTAATAAATTAGAGTTATGCTTTGACCTTATCTAGTGTCAGTGTTATTTCTCTCGCCATGCATGCACGTATCTATCTATCTAATTTGGAGCAGTGTATCAACCTACCTGACCATTGATCAGAACCAGAACACTACTATCGAAACATCCTATGTAGTCAGTTGGCGCTGCCTATGTGCACCATCGCTCATTCTCATACATGTCTGACCGGGGGTCCCTCTGTGCTCAAGTTCCACTGCCAAGGCTGCCGGGGGAAGAAGCAGGAGCCAGTGGCGTAGGGATCGCCATAGCAACCATAGCAGTGGCTATGGGGCCCTACGCCACTGGGGGCCCATCCGGACCGCCTTCTGTTTTTTATTTTTTTATTAACACACACACACGGTGACACTACAGGCAGCCAGGCCCGACCGCCCGCCCACTACACTAGACTAGTGTAGTGGGCGGGGCGCAGGCGGTCCGCGGCTCGGGCCTGGCTGGGGAGAAGCCGAAGGAGTCAGGTCAGGACTGGAGCAGGCGGGGCGCACGGCCGCATGAGCAGCAGATGAGGTAGGCGGTGGGGGCCGGAACGGGGACGTACCTGAGGGACGGCACGGAGGCGGAGCCAGGCACCAACGCCGCAGCGCAGGAAATTGGAATGGAAGAATGATTCCTAGTAACTAGAGGGAGGAGGCGGACTCAAGCAGTGGAGGGGGCCGGGCCAGGGGTGTACCTGGAGACTGGAGTGGAGGGACTAGGGAGGGAGTGATCCCTAGTCCCGCTAACATCGACCTGTAAGGCTGAGGTTACACTTGAGTTATTTGGTCAGTTTTGGCACCGTAACTGCCCAAATAAGTGAAGTGTGAAGTGATTCTAAGAGCAACGCCTGTCATGTGCGTGTCATACTGATTTACAGTAGTGTTTCTCTACCACAGCAGACTCCCTATGCATGTCACTGCGAGGCACAGTGTTCTACACCACTGTAGAGGCTCTCTGCAGTCTGGAAATAGCTGTTTTTTTTTTTACGCGATTCACCAAGAATAAATTTGAATCAAATTAAATCTTTTTGGAAAATTCAGTGAACCGACTGAATCAAATTTTTGAGAAGTAGTCAGTGTACAGCTTCTATAGCAGTGTAAATTTTGTGTGCCCTCAATACACAGCCATTAATGTCTAAATCACAGGCAACTAAAGTGAGTACAACCCTAATTCAAAATGGCCAAATTGTGGCCAAAGTGTCAATATTTTGTGTGGCCACCATTATTTTCCCGCTCTGCCTTCATCTGGCAAAACATTGTGAACTAAGTATCATGATCTGTACAGCGGCGACCAGGGATCTGGGAGAAAAAAATCTCCCAGGCTGTGAACTCTGCGCTGCGATTGGCCAGCGCTGCAGCCTAGGAGAAGGAGGCGCCCAGGACAGTAAGGGCAGTCTCCTCCAACTATAACCAAGTCCCCTAAGTCTCCTCCAACTATAACCAAGTGACCAAACATACCGGAGGGCATAGTAGGAGAACGGAGCGGCGCCCAGGGATAATAGTAAATGCAGTGAGATCCCTTGGCGCCGCTGCACATATCATGACACTTAGTTCACAATATTTTGCCAGATGAAAGGTCCTCTTTAGAGTTGAGCGAACACCTGGATGTTCGCGTTCGAGAAGTTCGGCCGGACTTCCCGGAAATGTTCGGGTTCGGGATCCGAACCCGACCCGAACTTCGTCCCGAACCCCATTGTAGTCAATGGGGACCCGAACTTTTCGGCACTAAAAAGGCTGTAAAACAGCCCAGGAAAGAGCTAGAGGGCTGCAAAATGCAGCAACATGTAGGTAAATCCCCTGCAAACAAATGTGGATAGGGAAATGAATTAAAATTAAAATAAAAAAAATTAAAATTAACCAATATCAATTGGACAGAGGTCCCATAGCAGAGAATCTGGCTTCACGTCAGCAGAGAATCAGTCTCTTCATGCCATAGCAGAGAATCTGGCTTCATGTCAGCAGAGAATCAGTCTTCATGTCATAGCAGAGAATCAGGCTTCAAGTCACCCACCACTGGAACAGGCCACTGTCGCATGTTTAGGCCCCGGCACCCAGGCAGAGGAGAAAGGTCCCGTAACAGAGAATCTGGCTTCATGTCAGCACAGAATCAGTCTTCATGTCATAGCAGAGAATCAGGCTTCACGTCACCCACCACTGGAACAGGCCACTGTCACATATTTAGGCCCCGGCACCCAGACAGAGGAGAGAGGTTCCGTAACAAAGAATCTATCTTGATGTCAGCACAGAATCAGTTTTCATGTCATAGCAGAGAATCAGGCTTCACGTCACCCACCACTGGAACAGGTCACTGTCACATGTTTAGGCCCCGGCACCCAGGCAGAGGAGAGAGGTCCCGTAACAGAGAATCTGGCTTCATGTCAGCACAGAATCAGTCTTCATGTCATAGCAGAGAATCAGGCTTCACGTCACCCACCACTGGAACAGGACACTGTCACATATTTAGGCCCAGGCACCCATTCAGAGGAGAGAGTTCCTGTAACAGAGAATCTGGCTTCATGTCAGCACAGAATCAGTCTTCATGTCATAGCAGAGAATCAGGCTTCATGTCACCCACCACTGGAACAGGACACTGTCACATATTTAGGACCCGGCACCCAGACAGAGGAGAGAGGTCCCGTAACAGAGAATCTGGCTTCATGTCAGCACAGAATCAGTCTTCATGTCATAGCAGAGAATCAGGCTTCACGTCACCCACCACTGGAACAGGCCACTGTCACATATTTAGGCCCAGGCACCCAGGCAGAGGAGAGAGGTTCCGTAACAGAGAATCTGGCTTCATGTCAGCACAGAATCAGTCTTCATGTCATAGCAGAGAATCAGGCTTCACGTCACCCACCACTGGAACAGGCCACTGTCACATATTTAGGCCCCGGCACCCAGGCAGAGGAGAGAGGTCCCGTAACAGAGAATCTGGCTTCATGCAAGCACAGATTTAGTCTTCATGTCATAGCAGAGAATCAGGCTTCACGTCACCCACCACTGGAACAGGCCACTGTCACATATTTAGGCCCCGGCACCCAGACAGAGGAGAGAGGTCCCGTAACAGAGAATCTGGCTTCATGTCAGCAGAGAATCAGTCTTCAAGTCATAGCAGAGAATCAGGCTTTACGTCACCCACCACTGGAACAGGCCACTGTCACATATTTAGGCCCAGGCACCCAGTCAGAGGAGAGAGGTCCCGTAACAGAGAATCTGGCTTCATGTCAGCACAGAATCAGTCTTCATGTCATAGCAGAGAATCAGGCTTCACGTCACCCACCACTGGAACAGGCCACTGTCACATATTTAGGCCCCGGCACCCAGACAGAGGAGAGGTTCATTCAACTTTGGGTTGCCCCGCAATATAATGGTAAAATGAAATTAAAAATCGGATTGAATGAGGAAGTGCCCTGGAGTACAATAATATATTGTTAAGGGGAGGTAGTTAATGTCTAATCTGCACAAGGGATGGACAGGTCCTGTGGGATCCATGCCTGGTTCATTTTTATGAACGTCAGCTTGTCCACATTGGCTGTAGACAGGCGGCTGCGTTTGTCTGTCATGACGCCCCCTGCCGTGCTGAATACACGTTCAGACAAAACGCTGGCCGCCGGGCAGGCCAGCACCTCCAAGGCATAAAAGGCTAGCTCTGGCCACGTGGACAATTTGGAGACCCAGAAGTTGAATGGGGCCGAACCATCAGTCAGTACGTGGAGGGGTGTGCACAGGTACTGTTCCACTACGTTAGTGAAATGTTGCCTCCTGCTAACACGTTCCGTATCAGGTGGTGGTGCAGTTAGCTGTGGCGGGGTGACAAAACTTTTCCACATCTCTGCCATGCTAACCCTGCCCTCAGAGGAGCTGGCCGTGACACAGCTGCGTTGGCGACCTCTTGCTCCTCCTCTGCCTTCGCCTTGGGCTTCCACTGGTTCCCCTGTGACATTTGGGAATGCTCTCAGTAGCGCGTCTACCAACGTGCGCTTGTACTCGCGCATCTTCCTATCACGCTCCAGTGTAGGAAGTAAGGTGGGCACATTGTCTTTGTACCGGGGATCCAGCAGGGTGGCAACCCAGTAGTCCGCACACGTTAAAATGTGGGCAACTCTGCTGTCGTTGCGCAGGCACTGCAGCATGTAGTCGCTCATGTGTGCCAGGCTGCCCAGAGGTAAGGACAAGCTGTCCTCTGTGGGAGGCGTATCGTCATCGTCCTGTGTTTCCCCCCAGCCACGCACCAGTGATGGGCCCGAGCTGCTTTGGGTGCCACCCCGCTGTGAACATGCTTCATCCTCATCCTCCTCCACCTCCTCCTCATCCTCGTCCTCCTCGTCCTCCAGTAGTGGGCCCTGTCTGGCCACATTTGTACCTGGCCTCTGCTGTTGCAAAAAAACTCCCTCTGAGTCACTTCGAAGAGACTGGCCTGAAAGTGCTAAAAATGACCCCTCTTCCTCCTCTTCCTCCTGGGCCACCTCCTCTTCCATCATCGCCCTAAGTGTTTTCTCAAGGAGACATAGAAGTGGTATTGTAACGCTGATAACGGCGTCATCGCCACTGGCCATGTTGGTGGAGTACTCGAAACAGCGCAACAGGGCACACAGGTCTCGCATGGAGGCCCAGTCATTGGTGGTGAAGTGGTGCTGTTCCGCAGTGCGACTGACCCGTGCGTGCTGCAGCTGAAACTCCACTATGGCCTGCTGCTGCTCGCACAGTCTGTCCAGCATGTGCAAGGTGGAGTTCCACCTGGTGGGCACGTCGCATATGAGGCGGTGAGCGGGAAGGCCGAAGTTACGCTGTAGCGCAGACAGGCGAGCAGCGGGAGGTGTGAACGCCGGAAGCGCGAACAGACGGCCCGCACTTTATGCAGCATCTCTGACATGTCGGGGTAGTTGCGAATGAACTTCTGCACCACCAAATTTAGCACATGCGCCAGGCAAGGGATGTGCGTCAAACCGGCTAGTCCCAGAGCTGCAACGAGATTTCGCCCCTTATCGCACACCACCAGGCCGGGCTTGAGGCTCACCGGCAGCAACCACTCGTCGGTCTGTTGTTCTGTACCCCGCCACAACTCCTGTGCGGTGTGGGGCCTGTCCCCCAAACATATGAGTTTCAGAATGGCCTGCTGACGTTTACCCCGGGCTGTGCTGAAGTTGGTGGTGAAGGTGTGTGGCTGACTGGATGAGCAGGTGGAAGAAGAGGAGGAGGAAGCTGAGTAGGAGGAGGAGGAGACAGGAGGCAAAGAATGTTGCCCTGCGATCCTTGGCGACGGAAGGATGTGCGCCAAACAGCTCTCCGCCTGGGGCCCAGCCGCCACTACATTTACCCAGTGTGCAGTTAGGGAGATATAGCGTCCCTTGCCGTGCTTACTGGTCCACGTATCTGTTTTTAGGTGGACCTTGCCACAGATGGCGTTGCGCAGTGCACACTTGATTTTATCGGATACTTGGTTGTGCAGGGAAGGCACGGCTCTCTTGGAGAAGTAGTGTCGGCTGGGAACAACATACTGTGGGACAGCAAGCGACATGAGCTGTTTGAAGCTGTGTGTGTCCACCAGCCTAAATGACAGCATTTCATAGGCCAGTAGTTTAGAAATGCTGGCATTGAGGGCCAGGGATCGAGGGTGGCCAGGTGGGAATTTACGCTTTCTCTCAAATGTTTGTGAGATGGAGAGCTGAACGCTGCCGTGTGACATGGTTGAGATGCTTGGTGACGCAGGTGGTGGTGTTGGTGGTACATCCCATGTTTGCTGGGCGGCAAGTGCCAATGTCCCTCCAAAGGCGGAGGAAGAGGCCGAGGCGGCGGCAGCAGCAGAAGAGGCCGAGGCGGCAGCAGCAGAAGAGGTAGCAGGGGGAGCCTGAGTGACTTCCTTGTTTTTAAGGTGTTTACTCCACTGCAGTTCATGCTTTGCATGCAGGTGCTTGGTCATGCAGGTTGTGCTAAGGTTCAGAACGTTAATGCCTCGCTTCAGGCTCTGATGGCACAGCGTGCAAACCACTCGGGTCTTGTCGTCAGCACATCGTTTGAAGAAGTGCCATGCCAGGGAACTCCTTGAAGCTGCCTTTGGGGTGCTCGGTCCCAGATGGCGGCGGTCAGTAGCAGGCGGAGTCTCTTGGCGTCGGGTGTTCTGATTTTGCCCACTGCTCCCTCTTTGTCTTTTGCTATGCTGTTGGCTCGGTCTCACCACTGCCTCTTCCTCCGAACTGTGAAAGTCAGTGGCACGAACTTCATTCCATGTGGGGTCTAGGACCTCATCGTCCCCTGCATCGTCTTCCACCCAGTCTTGATCCCTGACCTCCTGTTCAGTCTGCACACTGCAGAAAGACGCAGCAGTTGGCACCTGTGTTTCGTCATCATCAGAGATGTGCTGAGGTGGTATTCCCATGTCCACATCATCAGGAAACATAAGTGGTTGTGCGTTAGTGCATTCTATCTCTTCCACCCCTGGGGAAGGGCTAGGTGGATGCCCTTGGGAAACCCTGGCAGCAGAGTCTTCAAACAGCATAAGAGACTGCTGCATAACTTGAGGCTCAGACAGTTTCCCTGATATGCATGGGGGTGATGTGACAGACTGATGGGCTTGGTTTTCATGCGCCATCTGTGCGCTTTCTGCAGAAGACTGGGTGGGAGATAATGTGAACGTGCTGGATGCACTGTCGCCCACCCAATTGACTAATGCCTGTACCTGCTCAGGCCTTACCATTCTTAGAACGGCATTGGGCCCCACCAAATATCCCTGTAAATTCTGGCGGCTACTGGGACCTGAGGTAGTTGGTACACTAGGACGTGTGGCTGTGGCAGAACGGCCACGTCCTCTCCCAGCACCAGAGGGTCCAGTAACACCACCACGACCATGTCCACGTCCGCGTCCCTTACTAGATGTTTTCCTCATTGTTACCGTTCACCACAATAAGAAAAATATTATTCGGGCCAATATATTGAATTAAAATTCAGGCCTTTTTTTACAGACACCTAACACTGTCTGGCTATCTATTTAGGTACCGTATTACACTAATACAGGCACACCAGTAATGACAGATTTAGCTGAATATAAATGTGAGGCCTATTTTTTAGGCGCTGTGTGACAGGTATACGTTTAATCACAGAATTAGACTTGTATCTGCACTGTAGCGTGAGTGTTAAGTTTTTCAGAATGACCCCATCAGCACCTTGAATCTAATATACCCTTTTAGGGATAGATTTAAAGTAGGCCTGATACAGCAGAAACCACAATAATTTTTTAGAATGGCAAATTTGGGAATTGTTTTTCAACCCAGAACAAAAACTGTGCTTTTACGGTCACTAAAAATAACTTGACCAGCTAAAACAGTACTGATTTGGAGGAATATAAATGTCAGGCCTATTTTTTAGGCGCTGTGTGACAGGTATATGTTTAATCACAGAATTAGACTTGTATCTGCACTGTAGCGTGTGTCTTAAGTTTTTCAGAATGACCCTATCAGCACCTTGAATCTAATATACCCTTTTAGGGATAGATTTAAAGTAGGCCTGATATAGCAGAAACTACTAATTTTGAGAATGGCAAATTTGGGAATTGTTTTCAACCCAGAACAAAAACTGTGCTTTTACGGTCACTAAAAATAACTTGACCAGCTAAAACAGTACTGATTTGGAGGAATATAAATGTCAGGCCTATTTTTTAGGCGCTGTGTGACAGGTATACGTTTAATCACAGAATTAGACTTGTATCTGCACTGTAGCGTGTGTGTTAAGTTTTTCAGAATGACCCCATCAGCATCTTGAATCTAATCTACCCTTTTAGGGATAGATTTAAAGTAGGCCTGATATAGCAGAAACTACTAATTTTGAGAATGGCAAATTTGGGAATTGTTTTTCAACCCAGAACAAAAACTGTGCTTTTACGGTCACTAAAAATAATTTGACCAGCTAAAACAGTACTGATTTGGAGGAATATAAATGTCAGGCCTATTTTTTAGGCGCTGTGTGACAGGTATACGTTTAATCACAGAATTAGACTTGTATCTGCACTGTAGCGTGTGTGTTAAGTTTTTCAGAATGACCCTATCAGCACCTTGAATCTTATATACCCTTTTAGGGATAGATTTAAAGTAGGCCTGATATAGCAGAAACTACTAATTTTGAGAATGGCAAATTTGGGAATTGTTTTTCAACCCAGAACAAAAACTGTGCTTTTACGGTCACTAAAAATAACTTGACCAGCTAAAACAGTACTGATTTGGAGGAATATAAATGTCAGGCCTATTTTTTAGGCGCTGGGTGACAGGCTCAACTTGCCCCTGATGTAGTATATGGCCAAAAAATAACCACACTATTGATGGTTAAATGCACTTGATGAAAGCTTGACCCTGATGTAGGATATAGCAAAAAATAACCACACTATTGATGGTTAAATGCACTTGGGTGACACAGGCTCAGCCTGCACCTGAAGTAGGATATAGCAAAAATTAACCACACTATTGACTGTTAAATGCACTTGGTGGTAGCTTGTGCTGGCGCACCACAAGCCACAAAATGGCCGCCGATCACCCCAGAAAAAAGTGATATAAAAACGCTCTGGGCAGCCTAAAAAAAGTGAGCAATTGAATATCAGCACTTCAATGATCCACAGCTGGAGATCGATCACTGAATGAAGTCTTTTGGAGGAGTTAATCTGCCTAATCTCGCCCTAACGTCGCAGCTGCAACCTCTCCCTACGCTTGTATCAGCAGAGTGACGTGCAGCGCTACGTGACCCAAGCTTATATAGAGGCTGGGTCACATGCTGCACTGGCCAATCACAGCCATGCCAATAGTAGGCAAGGCTGTGATGGCCTCTTGGGGCAAGTAGTATGACGCTTGTTGATTGGCTGCTTTGCAGCCTTTCAAAAAGCACCAAGAAAGCGCCGAACACCGAACCCGAACCCGGACTTTTACGAAAATGTTCGGGTTCAGTTCGGGTTCGCTCATCCCTAGTCCTCTTTAACTCTCTTGGGAATGGAGTTCACTAGAGCTTCACAGGTTGCCACTGGAGTCCTCTTCTACTCCTCCATGATGACATCATGGAGCTGATGGATGTTAGAGACCTTATGCTCCTACACCTGCCATTTAAGGATGCCCCACAGATGCTCAATAAGGTTTAGGCCTGGAGACATGCTTGGCCATCCCAGCACCTTTACCCTCAGTTTCGTTAGTAAGATACTGGTGGTCTTGGAGGTGTGTTTGGGGTCGTTATCACATTGGAATATGGCCCTGTGGCCAGGTTTCCAAAAGTGGGGGATCATGCTCTGCTTCTGTACGTCACAGTACATGTTGGTATTTATGGTTCCTTAATGATCTGTAGCTCCCACAATCAGCAGCACTCATCCAACCTCAAACAATAACACTCCCACCACAATACTTAAAGGGAATCTGTCACATGGCTTGAGCATATTAAAGTTTTACTACTGCCATGTACAATAAAATACCTTATTTCTTGCTGTAGTCTTCTTTTTTTTTTTCATGGTTTCATTAACGATAAAATTATGCACCTTACCTGTCACTTACCAGTAGGAGGAGCGCCGGCCGGCCACAGACAGCGCATGTAAGTATAAGCTAAGTAACCATGGCAGCCAGGACTGCAGTAGCGTCCTGGCTGCCATGGTAACCGATCGGAGCCCCCGCTGCCACCAGTGATGGGGGGGAGGGGGGTTGTTAGCCTGTGGCCACTGCCACCGATGCTTTTAATACTGGGGAGGGAGGGAAGGGGGGCCGCACTGGCCACCAATGCTTTTAATACTGGGGAGGGAGGGGGTGGGCTGCACTGGCCACCAATGCTTTTAATCACTGGGGAGGGAGGGGGGCCGCACTGGCCACCGATGCTTTTAATACTGGGGAGGGAGGGGGGGCGCACTGGCCACCAATGCTTTTAATAATGGGGAGAGAGGGGGGTCTGGCCCCTGCTGCCTGGCAGCACACGATCAGGGGGCTGAGATCCGCACAATTAACCCCTCAGGTGCGGCACCTGAGGGGTTATTTGTGTGGATCACAGCCTTCTGTAAGAGATCGGGTGCTGCCAGGCAGCAGGGGGCAGTTATGTACACAGTTCTTAGTATATTCTAACTTGAAGCGTCTCCATCCCTATGGGAACGCCTCTGTGTTAGAATATACTGTCAGATCTGGGTTTTCTAACTCAAATCCAATGGTATATTCTAACATAGAGGCATTCCCATGGTGATGGGGATGCTTCAAGTTAAAATATACCATCGGATTGGAGAAAACTCCGATCCGATGGTATATTAATAGGGACTCCTGACTTTACATTGAAAGTCAATGGGGGACGGATCCGTTTACAATTGCACCAATATTGTGTCAATGTAAACGGATCCGTCCCCATTGACTTACATTGTAAGTCAGGACTGATCCGTTCGGCTCCGCACCGCCAGGCGGACACCAAAATGCTGCAAGCAGCGTTTTGGTGTCCGCCTCCAGAGCGGAATGGAGGTGGAACGAAGCCAAACTGATGCATTCTGAATGGATCCGCATCCATTCAGAATGCATTGGGGCTAAACTGATCCGTTTGGGGCCGATTGTGAGAGCCTTGAAACGGATCTCACAGGCGGACCCTGAAACGCCAGTGTGAAAGTAGCCTTAGTGAAGTGCGCATGCGCGGTGCACAAACCAATCAGCACACACTCCACACACACACAGCAGGGACCGCCCAAAGCACCGTGCCACTGGCCAATAAAAACACGGCGCATCACATGCAGCCCGGACAGCCCACAGCAGCGCGGTCGTACAATCAAAGTCGCCGCCCGGACTGCCCACAATTGCGCCAGCCAATAAACACATGGCGCACCACACGCTGTACGGACCGCCCACAGCATGGAGCCGTCCAATCACACCATCCCCACAACTGTGCCGCTGGCCAATAACCGCCTCTTATGGTGTGTGGTGTCAGTTGGAGCAGAGTGCATAAGAAGCAGAGTGCATAAGAAGCGCCGCCATTACATGCACAGTGACAGAAATTGCTCTCAGATACACACTGCAGCTGCTGCCAGCAGTATTAGCCAGCACCACCAATCAGTGCCAGCAATAATTGCCAGCCATCAATCATTGCCACCAGTCACAGTAACAGCAGTCAGTGCCAGCCCTATCAGCCACCAGTCACAGTGCCAGTGGTCTCAGCACCACCAGTTAGTGCCAGCTCTATCAGCCACCAGTGACAGTGCCCGCCGTCTCAGCACCACCAGTCAGTGCCAGCAGTCAGTATGAGCTGTATCACACACCACTCACAGTGCCAGTGGTCTCAGCACCACCAGTTAGTGCCAGCCGTATCACCCACCAGTCACAGTGACAGCAGTCTCAGCATCAACAGTCAGTGCCAAGCGTATTAGCCACCAGTCACAGTGACAGTGGTTTCTGCACCACCAGTTAGTGCCAGCTCTATCAGCCAACAGTCACAGTGCCCGCCGTATTAGCACCACCAATCAGTGCCAGCTGTATCAGCCACCAGTCACAGTGCCAGTGGTCTCAGCACCACCAGTCAGTGCCAGCCATATCAGCCACCAGTCACAGTGACAGCAGTCTCAGCACCACGTGGCACTGACAGTCGTCTCAGCCACCAGTCAGCGCCAGCTGTTTCAGCCATCAGCTGCAGTCTCAGCACCACTAGTCCATGCCAGCCATCTCAGGCACCAGTCACAGTGCCCACAGTCTCAGCACCACCAGTCAGTCCTAGCAGTCAGTGCCAGCTGTATCAGCCACCAGTCACAGTGCCAGTGGTCTCAGCACCACCAGTCAGTGCCAGCCGTATCACCCACCAGTCACAGTGACAGCAGTCTCAGCACCACCAGTCAGTGCCAAGCGTATTAGCCACAAGTCACAGTGACAGTGGTTTCAGCACCACCAGTTAGTGCCAGCTCTATCAGCCACCAGTCACAGTGACAGCAGTCTCAGCACCACGTGGCACTGACAGTCGTCTCAGCCACCAGTAAGTGCCAGCTGTTTCAGCCATCAGCTGTAGTCTCAGCACCACCAGTCCATGCCAGCCATCTCAGGCACCAGTCACAGTGCCCACAGTCTCAGCACCACCAGTCAGTGCTAGAAGTCAGTGCCAGCCGTATCAGCCACCATCACAGTGCAAGTGGTCTCAGCACTACCAGTCAGTGGCAGTCATATCAGCCACCAGTCACAGTGCCTGCCGTCTCAGCCAAAAGTCAGTGCCAGTGACACATATTACAGCTACATATCAGTCAGTATTACAGTAAGAGAAAATATTATAAAATTATAAAAGTACAAGCCTATATTACTTGGACTTTTTACTAACAACATGCCACCCCAAAAGTACACATCAAGTAGGACAAAAGACACAGACAATGAAACCCTACATTACCAAATTCTCCTGGAGAAACAGTCAAGTCAGCAAGTAAAAATAAAAAAAAGGAAAGGCTAAAAAACTAAGAAAAAAACTAGCAAATAGATCAATTCAAGAAAAAGAAAATGAGTGTCACAAAAACGCTAAAAGAGAAAGATTCAGAAGAGCAAATAGATCTATAGAAGAACAGGAAAATCAGCGTAAAAAACAATCTCTGAGAGAAAGACAAAGACGAGCAAATAGATCTATTGAAGAATAGCAAAATGAGCGTCAGAAAAATGTGAAAGCACACAGAGCTAAGAGAGCAACAAGCAATAAAAAGAGGCAGGATAACAGATCTACAAACAGACACAACACATTTATCAACAGCCACACAGGAGAGGATAAATTATATAAGAGAAAGACAAAAACGTAAGAGACATGCTGAAAGAGAAAAAGCTAGGAGAGCAAGTCTTACATCAGAAGAACGACAATTACAATGTTTGCGGCAAGCACAATTACAGAGACTGGCCCGAAGTAAACGAGTGGAAAATAACGAATCCCGGGCAATAATCGAAAGAATGGCAATGATAAATGATATAGTTAATATTAATGAGGGTAACATTATACCCCACACATGTGGAGATTTAAATCAGATATGCAATTTTTGTCAAACAAAACATTTTGAAGGAGAAAGACCATCTGATCAAATGCATCTATGGGAGCTAACATTAGTCCGCCTTCTGGCTATGGGCCATACTGTTTTCGAATCCATGGTTCGATTTGTCACAGAGCAGGAACACTGCATCCTCAACAGGGTGAAAACAGACAGTTTGCATAATTATACATTTTAGATCCCTCTGAAGCTGCAGAACAAAGAATGCAAATTTCTGCCAACTCAGGAATAAATACAGAGCTTATGAAAACATTAAATACATTTATGGCACAATTCAATCCTTTTGCCGAGGCCTGCAAAATGTTGTACCAAGTTGAAAAAAAATATGAAGAGAATGCCGCCAAAAATGACAATGTTATTAAGGAAGTGTCCATGACAATAGTACAAGATCGCAAAAATGGCCAAAGGCGCTATAACGCACCAAAATATAATGAGGTTGCTTTTATTTTTCAAAATGATGATGGAGAACCACCACTTGAAAGAGATCTTCTTATACACTGCAAACCAAGTGAAGATTATACAAATAAAAAAAACACACAAAGAATTAGTGTCCTTGATCCTAATTTGGAACCCATGGTTTATCCATTGTTATTCCCCTATGGGGATCAAAGCTGGGAAATTGACATTCCATTGCAAAACAGACCACAAGCTTTATTAAATTTACCAAACCAGTCACACAATCCTAGAGTTAGAGTCACTCAAATGCAATACTACGGTTACCGTCTTTCCATTAGAGAGGATTTTAATCCCTTTTTAAATGCAGGCCGCCTTACACAGCAATATATAGTTGATGCATATGTAAAAACAGAAGCCAACAGACTCAATTATATGTCAAAATCAGCCTAAATTGCGTGTTGAAAAATACTCTGGATTAATGGATCATTTGTTTAATGAAGCCAATGAAGCAGGCCTGAGTCCTGGAAAAATGTATATTTTGCCTTCTTCATTTGCAGGAAGCCCCAAAAACATGCAACAAAATTATCAAGATGCTATGGCAATTGTCAGAAAATATGGAAAACCAGATCTTTTTATTACAATGACATGCAATCCCAAATGGGAAGAGATTGGACATAACCTACAACATGGACAAACTGTTGATGGACAACCACATTTAGTTGCAAGAGTATTTTACCTAAAACTGAAAGCTCTAATTGATGACATCAGTAAAAAACATATTTTTGGAGTCCCAAAAGCAATGGTCTACGTGATAGAATTTCAAAAGAGAGGTTTACCACATGCTCACATACTTCTCATTCTTAAAGAAAGCTGTAAACCAAAAAATGAAGAACTGATAGATAAAATTGTCTCAGCTGAAATCCCTAACATAGAAATCACTCCTCGCTTACATGTAATTGTAACAAAGCATATGATTCATGGACCATGCGGAGCACTCAATCCTAATTCTCCATGTATGACAAATGACAAATGCTGTAAGGATTTTCCGAAGGAATTCCAACAAAAAACTATTGCTAATAGCAATGGCTATCCAAAGTACAAGAGAAGAAATACAGGCCAAGCTATAATTCTTAACGGAAAGAATATTGATAATTCTTGGGTTGTACCATATAATTCTTACTTAGCGTTGAAGTACAATTGCCACATTAATGTGGAAGTTTGTGCATCAGTGAAAAGTGTCAAATACCTTTTTAAATATGTGTACAAAGGTCATGATTGTGCAAATGTTGTCATACAAGAACAAGGTACTTTGAATCATGATGAAATAAACACCTTTATTAATTCTAGGTATGTCAGTGCTCCAGAAGCAGCATGGCGTTTGCATGGGTTTGAAATGCATTATCAATCCCATACCATCCATAGATTAGCAGTGCATCTGCCTGAAAAACAATCAGTTTTTTTCAACCCAAATGACATTACCACAGCGGTACAGAGAGCTTTAAACCGTGATACTCAATTGACAGCTTGGTTCAAATTGAATCAACAAAAAGAGGAAGCAAAGAATATATTATATTCGGACATTCCTTTGCATTATGTGTTTGACTCTCAAAATTGTTGTTGGAAATTGCGTCAACGTGGTGCAGAAAAAATTATTGGACAAATGTATTCTGTCAACTTAATATCAGATGCAGAACGTTACTGTCTGCGTCTACTATTGCTGCATGTGGCTGGTGCAGTATCCTTTGAAGATCTGAGGACAGTACATGGTAATGTCTATCCCACTTTCCAAGAGGCTGCAAAAGCAAAAGGACTTATTAATGATGACGATGTGTGGGAGAACACTCTGGAAGATGCTGTCCACTTTACAATGCCTAAACAACTTAGGGAATTATTTGCATATGTCTGCGTTTTTGCATCATTACAAAATATGAATGCACTTTTTCTAAAATATGAGCAATATCTCATTGAAGATTTAGTTCACAAACATAAACAACACAATGATGATTGTACAATTTGTCGTAAGATCGCACTTAAAAAAAAATAGCCAACATTCTGGTACTGCATGGCAAAAACTGTGAAGATTTTGGATTGCCTTCCACAATGCCAAAAACTGATCAACTTTGGAATATGTATGTTAAGGAATTACAAAAATACAGAGCTGAAGAAATGGAGAAAACATTAAACAGAGAACAAAAAAGAGCTTCAGAAAAAATATTGTCTGCAAGCAAAAATGACAACCTTTGCAACCGTTGTTTTTTCTTGGATGGTCCAGGAGGTAGTGGTAAAATGTATCTTTACAAAACCCTTCTCAGCACAGTTCGTGGATAAGGTAACATTGCACTCCCTGTAGCTTCAACAGATATAGCAGCCAATCTTCTTGAGGGTGGAAGAACATACCACTCTCAGTTCAAATTACCTGTTCCGATAGTTGAGAACCCAATATCAAATATGCGTCTCAATTCTGCTGATGCTTAAAATTTGAGATCATCTACAGTGCTCATTTGGGATGAGTGTACAATGGCCCCGTCTATTGCTCTTACAGTGGTTGACAAACTGCTAATAGAAATAATGGATAACCAGAAACCCTTTAGAGGAAAAGTTTTATTACTTGGTGGAGATTTTCGGCAAACACTTCCAGTGGTTCCTCATGGTGACTGGACAAAAATTGTTGAAGCATGTATAAAGTATAATAAACTGTGGCAAAACTTCCAAATACTTAACCTTACAAACAATATCAGTTCAGTTGATACTGAATTCAGCAATTGGTTGATCCAAGTTGGCAATGGTGATACACCACACATTGACAGTTTGCCTGAAGACATAATTGAAATCCCTTCAAAAATGTTATGTACAGGAAATATTGTCAACAACTTTTTGGGAGAAAGAATTTTAGTTGCTGATGTCTTAAAGATAACAAAAAAATGTATTCTTTGCCCAAAGAACTCTGATGTTGATAGCATAAATGAAGAGTTGCTAAACATTTTGGAAGGAGATACTGTGACATTCCTTAGCTCAAACTCAATTGATGACTCAACTGAGGAAGATATGCACAACTATCCTATTGAGTTTCTTAATGAGTTAACTCCAACAGGAATGCCGAGGCATAAACTGAACCTTAAATAGGGAGCAATAATTATGCTCCTCAGAAATATAGACACTAAAAGAGGATTGTGCAATGGAACCCGCCTCTTTGTTAAAGACTTGAAAAGAAACCTCATTATTGCTCAAGTAATAACAGGTTCAGCGGAAGGGGACATGGTCTTTATTCCACATATTGATTTAGCTCCATCCTCTACTAATTTGCCATTTACCTTAAGAAGACGACAATTTCCAGTTGCATTAGCCTTTGCCATGACAATTAATAAAGCTCAGGGGCAAACCTTAGAAAAAGTTGGCATTTAATGCCAGAACCAGTATTCTGCCACGGTCAGTTATATGTTGCATTATCTAGAGTTAGAACTTTTTCAGATGTGGTTGTAAAGGTTGTAGATGGTCCTGAACAAGGCAAACTGTTGCCAAATTCAGATAGAATATTTACAAGAAATGTGTATAAAGAAATTTTATAGAAAAATTTTAAGAGGTTAAAAAATACATTTTTCCTGAATATCTGATTCAGGTATTGTATATTGCAGATTGTTACAAACTATACTTACTGTATTGTGATATATACGTTTCCATTTTATTTTTATTATTAATTTACTTTTGACTTCTTTCCAAAATATTTTTGACAAAAGAAAATAAAACAAGAAATACAATGTGGTTAAATTATCTTACTATTTAATATAGACTGTTTCTACTAATGTTTATACACTACTGTTCTAGCGCCCGTTATTATAACGGGCTTAATGTCTAGTATAGCAATAAATTACATGTTTACTTTGAACTGGTTACAGCCAGGAGTACATATCATATCTGTTTTTTAATGAAATGTTGACCCATGGGATATTACATTGTTTAACAAATTGTAAATTATAACTCAAGATATATTAAACTGATGGAGCCTTTGTTGTGTCTAATAAATCCACTCAGAGTAATTACACATGGGAAAACATTCTCTTTTCTCTTTAAGTAAATAATTTCCATTACCTTTAACAGTAACTGGCAATAAAAGTCTTTGAAGTTCTTCATTTACAAGTTCTCCAAGGACACTGTATATTGTGCAATAAATTGAATTACAGAAAGACCAACAAGGATGCTTAGAAATGACTCTGATTCTGAAGATTTGTGTGAGAAAGCGATATACAGTACTGTATTGTAGCATAAATAATGCTGCACAACGAAATATATTTACCGATTAAGATTTGAGATGAGCGAATCGAAAAAATTTGATTTGCACCGAAGCCAAATTTCCTCACGCTTCGTGGTAGCGAATCTCATTTTTTCCTAAAATGGCTGCTGCACGTGTGAGGACATGGAGCAAGAAACTCTGGGAAGGCGGGATCACCTATAATGCCATGCATGCAGCCAATCAGCAGCCAGCCCTGTGATGTCACAGCCCTATAAATAGCCTCAGCCATCTTGGATTCTGCCATTTTCAAGTGTACTTAGTGCAGGGAGAGATGTCAGCAGGCGCTAGAGACAGTGCTAGAAAAAAATTCATTGTGCTAAAAAAAAAACAATTTACCAGGGCAGGGAAAGATTATTCAAGGTGTAGGGAAAGGATAGGGAGGAATCATTCCACAGCATTTATGTTGAACAGGGTTCAGTAGGGGAGGTTACAGCCTGGGTAATATGAACACTCCAATTACACCTTGCTGCACTGACTGGGGATCCAAATTTCCATTATACAGGTCTGTAATTCCAGCAAACCGTTTTTGTGATTGGGGTGCAAGTGCTGTTTGATGCAGACATTAATAGGGTTTATTACAAGGAAATATTTCCACGTCTTATTTGCCCTTGTGCGGGGCAGTTATATGTTCTAAAGCATTTTTTGGCTTGTATTAGTGGGGAAAAAAGGGCTCATTAGCCGTTGTGTGGTGAAGTGTGAAAATTACAGCCCTTTTTGTTGTATATTAGTGGCAAAAGAAAAAAAATATTTGCCATTCAACGGTGCAGTTATATGTTCTAAATCCCTTTTTGTTGTGTATTAGTGGCAAAAGAAAATATATATTTGCCGTTCAGCGCTGCAGTTATATGTTCTAAAGCCCAGGACTTCACCATCCGTGAGGCAGCGGTGGAGACAGCAAGTCGCTAGCATGGCCGGGAGTCAGCAGGGTGGCAGCAGTGGGAGGTCGGTAGCCATACGTGTTTGGGTTAGACCACTCGCTTCGCAGAAGCCTACCTGCCCGGGAAGTAGCGTTGAACCGGTTCACGGAAGCAGCAGCGGTAGCAGTCAGTCAATGCTTAGTGTTGGAGTCAAATCACCTACTCGGCGGTGTGGCAGTTTTTTGTTGAGCCGCCGGGGGAGGGGAACATGGCCATATGTAGAATCTGTGGGCAGAATGTGAAGTGTGGCCATGGTGTCAATGTTGGTACCACGGCCCTGTGTCAACATATGAAGCATCACCATAAAGTGGTCTGGGATAACCGTGGCTCCCATGTGGTGATCTAGCCTGCCACAACAACCACTAGTGGCACTCAGCTGATTTTAAGAAGTCAAGGCTTCACCACCTCAGGCGAACAGAGCTGTCTGTCCTCCACATCATCTGCTGGTCCTGATGTTCCTGCTCCTCGCCCTCCTACTCCTCATCAGTCATTCCTTTAGCAATCGACCACTGAAGCAATTGCCAAGAGTCAACCGTATGTGTGCACTCATCGAACTACGCAGAAGCTGAACGTGCTCCTGTCCAAGTTGCTGGTGCTGCAGTCCCTCCCTTTCAAAAGTGGTGGACTCTGCACCTTTCAGAGAACTGATGGCTTGTGCCGAGCCGAGGTGGAGAGTCCCAAGCCATCATCTCTTTGCCAAAAAGGCAATACCAGCCCTGCACACACATGTAGAACAGAAGGTGGGCCAGTCCTTCAGCCTGTCGGTGTCTGCCAAAGTGCGCGGCAGCGCCAACGTGTGGAGCTGTATACGGTCAGGGACAATACATGTCCTTTACGGCACACTGGGTGAATGTGGTTCCTGCACAGCCACACCAGCAACTTGGCTAGGTGTTGCCACTTCCGCCTCCACTTTCTCACATCGTTGGTCCTGCGACGATGCCCGCCTCTGCCTCCTCATCCTCCACCGTGTCCTCAGCCTCCACTGCAGAGACAATTCACAACGCGCCTCTAGCGCACCACATGTGCAGGGCACGACGGTGTCACGCTGTTCTGCACCTCATTTGCCTGTGTGAACTGAATCACACAGGGGAGGAACTGCTCTGTGTCCTTCATCAAGAAATCAAATCCTGGCTTTTTCTGCGATAACTCAAAATCATGGTGACTGATAACAGGAAGAACATGGTGTCAGAGCTGCATCAAGGAGGGCTGAGCCATGCGCCCTGCATGGTGCACGTGTTCAATCTGGTTGTCAAGCAGTTCCTGACATCAGACACCCATCTGCAAGACACCCTAAAAATGGCCAGGAAACTTTGCATGCACTTCAGCCACTCATACACCACAAAGCACACCCACCTTGAGCTGCAGCGGCAGAACGGCATCCCCAAAGATAGGCTGATATGCATCGGTTCCACCTGTTGGAATTCCACCCTCCATATGTTGGACCAATTGTATGAACAGAGAAAAGCCATAAGTGATTTCTTGATGATCCAAGCGGACAGGAGTACTTCCCTGTGTATCTTCAATATCAGCCAGTGGCAGCTCATGCGTAACACCTGCTGTTTGCTCAGGCCCTTTGAGGAGGCCTTGTTATTTGTCAGTCGCCAGGACTACAGGATGAACAATGTAATTCCACTGCTTTATGTCCTGGAACAGATGCTTGTAAATCTGGCTGGCCAGGGTACTGGAGAGCTGGTGCCTACATCTCACAGCCACATGATCCCTGTGGGGGCTAAACTAGAGGGGGAGGAGGACATTGGAGCACAAGCAAGTGTAGCGAAATGGGTGAATTTTCTAAATAGGTGACAGGAGAGGAGGAGCAGGCAGAGGAGCTACAGGGCAATGAGGAAGACAAGGCAGAGGAACCAGACACCCCATGGCAGTATACAGTGGAGATGGAGGCAGGGTTTCCCTTTCGAGTCACTTGCACAAATGGCCCGATGCATGCTCACTTGCTTGCGTAGTGACAGCCGAATTGTCACTATTCGGCAGAGGGATGACATCTGGCTCTCCACCTTGTTGGACCCTCGCTACCAGTCCAAAATGGGGGCCTTTTATACACCTGCTGAGAGAGAGGACAAACTGAACTTCTATAGAGATATCCTATGTAGTCAGTTGGCCGCTGCCTATCTGCGCCATCATCCATCCTCTCGCAAGTCTGACCGGGGGGCCCTCTGCGCTCACGTTTTACTGCCATGGCTGCTGGGGAGGGGTGGGGTGGCAGAAGCAGTACCAGCTCCATCAGCAGCAGCCTGAGTCTAGAGTAGTTGATGAGCAGCTTTCTTCACCAACCTAGTGAAGAAACTACTCACCAGCAGCAGCATCTAAACCTGGAGCAGAACCTAAACAAGCAGGTGGTGATATACTTGGACAGCACCCTGCCACCCCACATTAAAGATCCGCTGGACTACTGGGCAGCCAAACTGGATTTGTGGCAGCAACTAGCAGAGTTTGCCCTGGAAAAGCTGTCCTGCCCGGCCAGTAGTGTGGCATCAGAGTGGGTGTTTAGTGCGGGGGCCATAGTTACCCCAAGAAGAACTTGCCTATCCACCCAAAATGTGGAGAGACTGACCTTTGTCAAGATGAATCAGGTGTTGATCAGCCAGGATTTCCACCCACCAATGCCTGAAGCATCAGACTAGATCATCCATGGTGCCACACAACTTTGACAAAAGAGACCGGTTTCTTCTGGCTACCTGCCTCAGCTACTATTCTGATGCTGCCACCCGCCTGATGCCACACGTCTGATGCCAATGGCTCCTTCTTTCACCCACCATCTTCAGCTGGTACTGGTATTGCCACCCACCTCCCCACTCTGTCACCGGGTGTCTCTGTGGTCTACTGATACTGCTGCCACCTCCACATTATGTCACCTTGCCACTCTGTTGCCTCCTAATGCTGCTGCCAGCTCCACATTGTCATTGCGCAACTCTGTGTCATCCTCCTGATGCCGCTGCTGCTACCTCAACACTCTTTCATTGTGTCACTCTGTGGCCTACTAATGCGGCTGCCACCTCTACACTATGTCACCTTGTCACTCTATGGTCTTCTGATGCTGCTGCCACCTCCACACTATGTCACCTTGCCACTCTGTGGTCTCCTGATGCTGCTGCTACCTCAACACTATGTCACCTTGCCACTCTGGCCTCCTGATGCTGCTGCCACCTCCACACTCTGTCATTGTGCCACTCTGTGGCCTTCTGATGCTGCCACCACCTCCACACTCTGTGATTGTGCCACTCTGTGGCCTCCTGATGCTGCCGCCACCTCCACACTCTGTGATTGTGCCACTCTGTGGTCTCCTCATGCTGCTTCCACTTTACCACTATGTTATACGGCCACTCTGTGGACTTCTCATGCTGTTCCCACCCTTCCCACTTCATGACTGGGCCACTATTTTGCCTTTCGGCCTGGCTGACATCATCATTAATTTGAACCTTCTTCTGAACTGTCAGAAGGAAGGAAAAATGAGACGCACAATGTATCCTGTCTGTGTAGCAGCTGTAAGGCCTGTATGGTCCTATCATAATTGGCTTGTGATTTGGTAGCCAAAAGCAGGAGTGGGTACAAAACACAGAAGACATGCAAATATTCCATTCACGTGTCATCTCTATTTTGGATCCACAGTTTTTTTGGGCATTAGCAATACTGATGGATTACTTACCAAATGCTGACCGAATGAAGGCGGATGCTCAAAAGACAGGATCAATTTTTTTGGGGGTTATTGTTCTGACAGATCAGAGGAAGGGCAAAATAATCAGTAACGTCAACACAAACTTACTGCTGACACCCTCTCCACCTCTCTACTTGTATAAGCGCTTAATATAACAGGTTTTGTAGACATTTATGTGGAATCAGCTAACGACAGTGTAAAAGGAGTGCGCTTCTTCTTGACGCTAACATCGACCTGTAAGGCTCAGTTTACTCTTGAGTTATTTGGTCAGTTTTGGCCCCGTGACTGCCCAAATAAGTGAAGTGTGCAGTGATTTTAAGAGCGACGCCTGTCATCTGAATGCCATACTGACTCACGGTATTATTTCACTACCGAAACTGCAGACTTCCTATATGTGTCACTGCAAGGTACAGTGTTTTACACCACTATAAAGGCTCTCAGCAGCCAGGAAATACCAGTTTTTTTAACACGATTAGCTGTGAATAAATTCGGATCGAACCAATTTTTTTCTAAAAATTTGGCGAACCGGCTGAATCGAATTTGTGAAAAGTTCGCTCATCTCTATTTATTATCAATTTCTAAAACAGTTAAATCTAGCTCAGCCAGTACCCACCAAAAATATTTTTTTTTTAAATTTAGATTTGCATAAAATTAAATTGCCAACATGAAACGCAGACAGTTAGGCTTGGCTTATGCATTTTATCTGAAGATCAAGAACTTCTCTTTGTTGGTAGCATTCTGAGCAGCAAAATCCAGCACAAAGTAGGAGTCCCAGTATAAAGTTTCCTTTACAGCCCAAAATCATACTGCCAACATTATCCCCATTCAGCTACTTTGGGGTTTCATCCTGTGCTGTATTTTTTCATGCTTTTTGGATGCATCAGAAGGACTCTAAATGCTGAAGAGCTGAGCAGAACTAAATTTTCTTTACAATAGACCCAAATTTTTATTTTACCTCAGTATGCTAATAGGGTATATATAGCAAGGTATTGTCTTCATGAAATAGCCTAGACTTATCACAAAATACCCTAACATCATTTATTAGCACATAACAGTTGTGTTCACAGTTTTCATTAATTTCTACAAACCGGATTCCAAAAAAGTTGGGACACTAAACAAATTGTGAATAAAAACTGAATGCAATGATGTGGAGATGGCAAATGTCAATATTTTATTTTTAATAGAACGTAGATGACAGATCAAACGTTTAATCCGAGTAAATGTATCATTTCAAAGGAAAAATACGTTGATTCAAAATTTCACGGTGTCAACAAATCCCCAAAAAGTTGGGACAAGTAGCAATAAGAGGCTGGAAAAAGTAAATTTGAGCATAACGAAGAGCTGGAAGACCAATTAACACTAATTAGGTCAATTGGCAACATGATTGGGTATAAAAAGAGCTTCTCAGAGTGGCAGTGTCTCTCAGAAGCCAAGATGGGTAGAGGATCACCAATTCCCACAATGTTGCGCAGAAAGATAATGGAGCAATATCAGAAAGGTGTTACCCAGCGAAAAATTGCAAAGACTTTGCATCTATCATCATCAACTGTGCATAACATCATCCGAAGATTCAGAGAATCTGGAACAATCTCTGTGCGTAAGGGTCAAGGCCGTAAAACCACACTGGATGCCCGTGATCTCCGGGCCCTTAAACGACACTGCACCACAAACAGGAATGCTACTGTAAAGGAAATCACAGAATGGGCTCAGGAATACTTCCAGAAACCATTGTCAGTGAACACAATCCACCGTGCCATCCGCCGTTGCCAGCTGAAACTCTACAGTGCAAAGAAGAAGCCATTTCTAAGCAAGATCCACAAGCTCAGGCATTTTCACTGGGCCAGGGATCATTTAAAATGGAGTGTGGCAAAATGGAAGACTGTTCTGTGGTCAGACGAGTCACGATTCGAAGTTCTTTTTGGAAATCTGGGACGCCATGTCAGCCGGACCAAAGAGGACAAGGACAACCCAAGTTGTTATCAATGCTCAGTTCAGAAGCCTGCATCTCTGATGGTATGGGGTTGCATGAGTGCGTGTGGCATGGGCAGTTTGCATGTCTGGAAAGGCACCATCGATGCAGAAAAATATATTCAGGTTCTAGAACAACATATGCTCCCATCCAGACGTCATCTCTTTCAGGGAAGACCCTGCATTTTTCAACAAGATAATGCCAGACCACATTCTGCATCAATCACAACATCATGGCTTCGTAGGAGAAGGATCCGGGTACTGAAATGGCCAGTCTGCAGTCCAGATCTTTCACCTATAGAGAACATTTGGCGCATCATAAAGAGGAAGGTGCAACAAAGAAGGCCCAAGACAATTGAACAGTTAGAGGCCTGTATTAGACAAGAATGGGAGAGCATTCATATTTCTAAACTTGAGAAACTGGTCTCCTCGGTCACCAGACGTCTGTTGAGTGTTGTAAGAAGAAGGGAAGATGCCACACAGTGGTGAAAATGGCCTTGTCCCAACTTTTGGGGAATTTGTTGACACCATGAAATTCTGATTCAAAATATTTTTCCCTTAAAATTGTACATTTTCTCAGTTTAAACTTTTGTTCCGTAATTTATGTTCTATTCTGAATAAAATATTAGAAGTTAGCACCTCCACATCATTGCATTCAGTTTTTATTCACGATTTGTATAGTGCCCCAACTTTTTTGGAATCCGGTTTGTATTATATTTTTATTATGAACTCACTTTTTTAACTATTTATATGTAAATCACTACTATTACATGTTTTAGGTACTGATGGAGTCTATATTAGGTATGCTTCTCATTCATTTATTAATGTTTACATATTTTGTCATCTCAATATATAACTATGTATTGAGCATGGGTGTAAGAAGTGCGTATTTATTATGTTGTTGATTCTATTAAGCAGTAAGGTCATTTTGAGATATACTATAGCGGATAGTCTATTAATGTCGGAGAGAATTTATTGAATATTCCCATCCCCTTCAGGTTGGACCCCCCTCTCTTTCTTTTTCTCCCCCTCTTTCTCCATTGTTCCACTTTCTGAATTCTAAATTGTATACTTTGTTAAATATATGCCTTATATTGATGCTGTGGGCAGATTGCCCTTAACTAAGCTGGTGTGGACGCCGACTTGTAGCCACCTGGGAATGTACCAATCCGGTTATTCCTGCTTCTTATTTGCAGGCATGGTGTGGGCTGGGCCTCAGGATCGAGTCGCCTCCTTCCATGCTCTGTCATGTGGCCTTCCATCGCCGGGATGACTATTACAGGCCGGCGGTGTGGGTTCACATGATAAGTACACGTGATCGCAAATACACAATGACCACGGTAAATCCCGCGAGACGTGGGCAACCATGTATTAGTATTGCAGACGGGGCATGATTGGATGGGATTCCTATCTACTTTACTGACCACAGGTGATTTACGTTATTAGGACTTAGCCCAGTTGTTTAGGATATATAAGGTGGGTTGGTTGCAGTGGAGGGATGCGCCCCCAAGAGCAAGCGGGGCGAAATGCGCGTCGGGGTTGGTGCCCCTCCCTTACTCCTGGTTTGCACTGGTGTGTTGTGTCATTGTACCACTGTTTATGTGTCATTATTTACTTGTCATGCTGACGTGTGGTTGTATACATGGGAGTATTTCCTAGTGAGACTCCCAGTACTGGTTAACAACTTCAGTTTTTATATTACAACAGTGCGATGAGTATTGTCTTTAATGGCACAATATACCATATGCAATTTGCATTTATTTTATATTGGTGAATGTACAATGATGATGCATACGTGCACAGATCCCTTATAAGCTGTATAGTCGCCAGTGGGAGTTTAAGGGGGGCACTTTCTTGATGCAGTATTGTCCTGCATTTACTGCAATTATATGTATTTTGTCTAAAATTATGTATTTATAAATTTTTTTCAACAATAAAGAATACATTTATAGTATATGTGTTTTTAGATTTTTGGTGAGTTATTGCATATTGACACACATATTAAGCTATTGGTGTTCTAATATTTCCTGCATTTTTTCAGAAGGTTGGTCCTTAACAAGGCAAATGGATTTCAGTTCACGGGATGCATCCTGGTCTTCCCAGGTAGATGCAGTGTTTGCAGGTGGTGCTGTGGTGGATGATGACCCGGGCCAGGTGAGCACTATGGAGCTAAGAGTATGGTTAAAACATATGTTACACAGGAGGATGAAATTATGGTGGAACAAAGCCACTTTGGAGAAATATATTCTAAAGGGACTGATACCAAGAGGTCTATGAGTCAAGACATTTCCATCATATGGGAGAGATGATAAGGAATTCTGTAAAAAAATGGAAATGGCCTGTGGTTCATGATCAGTTGCCCTAATGAGTCTTATTGTTGAATTGAATACAAAAACGCTGACAGAATTGGAGTTGGAAATTATTACCATTGAGGAACAGCTCTCTCAGAAGTCTACCTCTGGGGAATTGGAGGAATATAAGAAAGAGATGGAAGAGGCCTTTCTGATATGGGAGAGACAGATTAAAACCATTAAGATATGGAAAATAACAAGGTATATCGTTGGCAAAATGGTGCACATGGAGTAAGAATGCGCTCCACATCAATCTCGTCAGCGGCATCAATGAGTAAGGATGGCAGCCCTCCTGGACAGGGAGTGTGCAGTTATCCTATGAGATTCACCAAGCGCAAGATGGGCGATGCCCAGTAACTTGTAGGTGAAAGACGCCCGGAGGGCAATCAGCAGCTGCAGGTAGTTAACCTTTCAAGTCATGCCATGACCCAAAACCAAATTATGATACTTGGCAGGGGATTATCCTTCTCACCAACATGTAATTTTGACATTTTCTCTACAGTAAAGGACATACATCTTTTCAAAACTTTTAAGTTGTAAAATGGATCCAAACTTCACTACTCGATCTGAACAAGAGGCCCTGGCTACTCTTATGGCACTATTGGAGGAACAGGAGGAAACAAATCGGCCGGGTGAGTTTCCAAAAAACTTAGTTCCGAAATCAACAAAGTTTCCCCCTTTATCCCAATGTTGAGCTTTTTGTTCACCTTGTTTTTGAAGAGCTACCTAAGATCTCCAGCAGGGGTGGGATGGACAACTGTACGAAGGGAGAGAGAAGAGCACTGAGGGAGATGCAAGAGTGGAAGGATGTAATGATGAAACCTGCGGACAAGGGTGGGGACGTTGTTGGCCAACTAGTATGTATGAGAAGGAGGCCCATAGACAGTTAAATCAAAGTGATTGTTACAGAAAACTGACCTTCAACCCGGAATTGGAGGGGATACTCCATCAAGGAGTGGAAGAAGGAATCATATCTGAGAAACAGTGTTCCCACCTCTTGTCTGCACACCCAGTAATTCCAACTTTGTATTTTCTCCCTAAAGTGCATAAGGACTTGATGAACCCACTGAAAGACCAATTGTATCGGGAATGAATGTCTTAACGACCCCATTTGTAAATATGTTGAACATTTCCTATGTTCTGGTTCTGATCAATGGTCAGATAGGTTGATACACTGCTCCAAATTAGATAGATAGAAACGTGCATGCACGGCGAGAGAAATAACACTGAAGACTCTAGGTAAGGTCAAAGCATAACTCTAATTTATTAGGTGGGGGCTTCACATTATATACCCTCCATATTAGTGGGAGGAGTGGGCTCACATGATTGGTCTTTTAGCAAGAAGGAATGTAATCAGGAAATAAGTTTAAGGCATATGTATGATAGACTCCTGACAGGAATTCCTGACAGTTTCAAGTCTTTGCTGCAAATAGTTTCAATCATAGAATGCATACTGGGGGTTGTCTTTCGGACAGACACCATTTTGTTAGTGACAAGCAAGTGTCCATTATATTCCATAACACCTACACCCACTGGTGGAAGAATTACCTTCGTATTTGCAAGACACCATGGACAAACTGAAGAAGGTGGAAGATATCCATTTGGATCCAGATATGATCATCGCTACATGTGATGTGGAGTCACTCTACACATCCATAAGACATCATGATGGTCTCAAGGCGGTGGAATTATTTTTATACACCACCATTATGGGTAAGAGGAAGTGCAAATTTATTTTGTCTTTATTGGAATATGTCCTCGCTCACAATTTTTTCCTGTTTGGGTGGTCCTTCTACCTACAGCTCCAGGGAACTGCAATGGGGGCGTCATGTGCGCCCTCATATGCAAATCTGTTCCTGGCACTGTGGGAGAGGGAGATCCTCCAGACAGATTCCCTGCCAATGGCAAGTATGGTCCAATATTGGGGACGCTACATTGATGACATTCTAATCATTTGGCAGGGGACTGATGAGGAGTTGGGACGATATATACACTCACCTAAAGAAATATTAGGAACACCATACTAATACGGTGTTGGACCCCCTTTTGCCTTCAGAACTGCCTTAATTCTACGTGGCATTTATTCAACAAGGTGCTGATAGCATTCTTTAGAAATGTTGGCCTATATTGAAAGGATAGCATCTTGCAGTTGATGGAGATTTGAGGGATGCACATTCAGGGCACGAAGCTCCCGTTCCACCACATCCCAAAGATGCTCTATTGGGTTGAGATCTGGTGACTGTGGGGGCCATTTTAATACAGTGAACTCATTGTCATGTTCAAGAAACCAATTTGAAATGATTCGAGCTTTGTGACATGGTGCATTATCCTGCTGGAAGTAGCCATCAGAGGATGGATACATGTTCTCATTCTGTTTACGCCAAATTCAGACTCTACTATTTGAATGTCTCAACAGAAATCGAGACTCATCAGACCAGGCAACATTTTTCCAGTCTTCAACAGTCCAATTTTGGTGAGCTCGTGCAAATTGTAGCCTCTTTTTCCTATTTGTAGTGGAGATGAGTGGTACCTGGTGGGGTCTTCTGCTGTTGTAGCCCATCCGCCTCAAGGTTGTGCGTGTTGTGGCTTCACAAATGCTTTGCTGCATACCTCGGTTGTAACGAGTGGTTATTTCAGTCAACGTTGCTCTTCTATCAGCTTGAATCAGTCAGCCCATTCTCCTCTGACCTCTAGCATCCACAAGGCATTTTTGCCCACAGGACTGCCGCATACTGGATGTTTTTCCCTTTTCACACCATTCTTTGTAAACCCTAGAAATGGTTGTGTGTGAAAATCCCAGTAACTGAGCAGATTGTGAAATACTCAGACCGGCCAGTCTGGCACCAACAACCATGCCACGCTCAAAATTGCTTAAATCACCTTTCTTTCCCATTCTGACATTCAGTTTGGAGTTCAGGAGATTGTCTTGACCAGGACCACCCCCCTAAATGCATTGAAGCAACTGCCATGTGATTGGTTGACTAGATAATTGCATTAATGAGAAATAGAACAGGTGTTCCTAATAATTCTTTAGGTGAGTGTATATGAACTCAACAAAAATGACAGAAATATAAAACTTACCTTTAAGGTGGGTCGAACTGACATGGAATTCTTGGATGTGGTCTTCCGGATTGATTCACAAGTACGGATTGGAACTGACTTATACAGGAAGCAAACCTCGGTAAACGCCCTTCTACATGTACAGTCAGCACATCCAGGTAACCTTATTAAGAGTATACCTGTCGGACAGTTCCTATGGGCTAGGAGAATTTTCTCTACTGAGGAATCATTTGAATTTCAGGCCGAGGACCTTCGATGTAGGTTCCAGCAGAGAGGATATGGTGCACGATGTATCGAACGGGCCTACTAGAGAGCATGGTCCTCTAAAAGGTCAGACCTCCTCCACAAAAAAGGAAGAAGACAAGATACCGATGAAATACGGCTTATTAACGGATTTATCAAGAAGTTGAAAGAGGTGCGTATGGCTCTCAATAAATACTGAGAGATCTTAAGAATTGACCCTCAGTTACGACAATTTATACCGCGGCATTCATCTATCACCTATCGGAGAACAAAGAATCTTCATGGCCATTTGGTCCAGAGCCACTATGTCAGTAAGAAACCGGGCCTCTTTGGAATGAAGGTTATCCCTTGGGGCAACAAGGAGTATGGAAAATGTGTGGCCTGTGCCAACATGGATAGGGCTGCAAACATTTGGCATTCCGCATTAGATAGAGAATATAAAATCACGCACCCAATTACATGCACCACAAGTGGGGTAATCTATTGGGCAACGTGCCCATGCAACCTTATCTATGTTGGCTTGACATCAAGACAGTTCAGGAGGAGGATTAGAGAACATGTTCTAACAATTGAAGCAGCCAAGGATGAGGAGGATCCGACACAATTGCAGACAGTGGCAAGGCATTTAAAAAACAAACAGGATTCTGATGGATCCCTTCTGCGCTTTAGGGGAACTGATCGGGTGATCATTTCCTCTAGAGGAGGAGCCTACGTACATGGGCGTAGGCTGCTCTCGATAATTTTCAATGCCTCTTTAAAAGCACTTTCACTGCATGTCACTTTGCACCAACACTTTATTCACTGCACTGTTTTTGTATTAATTTGAGTTCACAGCTTTCATTAATCTTTATTATATTTTTATTATGAACTCACTTTTTGAACTATTTATATGTAAATCACTACTATTACATGTTTTAGGTACTGATGGAGTTTATATTAGGTATGCTTCTCATTAGGGTTGAGCGAACCCGAACTGTAAAGTTCGGGTTCGTACCGAACTTTAGGATTTTTGGACCCTGGACCCGAACCCAAACATTTCTGTAAGGGTCCATTTACACATGCGTGTGTTTTGCGGATCCACGGATCCGTGGATCCGCAAAACACGGACAGCGGCAATGTGCGTTCCGCATTTTGCGGACCGCAGATTGCCGGCAATAATAGAATATACCTATTCTTGTCAGCTATTGCGGACAAGAATAGGACATATTCTATTTTTCTCGGGATCGGAATTGCGGACCCGGAATTGCGGACCCGGAAGTACGGGTCCGCAATTCCGGATACAGGCCATTTGGTCCAGAGCCACTATGTCAGTAAGAAACCGGGCCTCTTTGGAATGAAGGTTATCCCTTGGGGCAACAAGGAGTATGGAAAATGTGTGGCCTGTGCCAACATGGATAGGGCTGCAAACATTTGGCATTCCGCATTAGATAGAGAATATAAAATCGTGCGGCCCCATACAAATGAATAGGTCCGCAATTCCGTTCCGCAAAATGCGGAGCAGAATTGCGGATGTGTGAATGGAGCCTTAAAGGGAGTCTGTCACCTACCTGACCGGTTTCAAACAGGTGACATTGTTCAGTGGGGCAGTTCTGATGCTTCAAATCGCCCAAAAAGTCATTTTTATCATATGCTAATGACTAGAGTTGAGCGAACACCTGGATGTTCGGGTTCGAGAAGTTCGGCCAAACTTCCCGGAAATGTTCGGGTTCGGGATCCGAACCCGACCCGAACTTCGTCCCGAACCCGAACCCCATTGAAGTCAATGGGGACCCGAACTTTTCGGCACTAAAAAGGCTGTAAAACAGCCCAGGAAAGAGCTAGAGGGCTGCAAAAGGCAGCAACATGTAGGTAAATCCCCTGCAAACAAATGTGGATAGGGAAATGAATTAAAATAAAAATAAAATAAATAAAAATTAACCAATATCAATTGGAGAGAGGTCCCATAGCAGAGGATCTGGCTTCACGTCAGCAGAGAATCATTCTCTTCATGCCATAGCAGAGAATCTGGCTTCACATCACCCACCACTGTAACAGTCCATTGTCATATATTTAGGCCACGGCACCCAGGCAGAGGAGAGAGGTCCCGTAACAGAGAATCTGGCTTCATGTCAGCAGAGAATCAGTCTGCATGTCCTAGCAGAGAATCATGCTTTACGTCACCCAACACTGGAACAGGCCACTGTCAGATATTTTTAGGCCCCGGCACCCAGACAGAGGAGAGAGGTCCCATAACAGAGATTCAGGCTTCATGTCAGCAGAGAATCAGTCTGCATGTCATAGCAGAGAATCATGCTTTACGTCACCCAACACTGGAACAGTCCATTGTCAGAAATTTAGGCCCAGGCACCCAGGCAGAGGAGAGAGGTCCCGTAACAGAGAATCTGGCTTCATGTCAGCAGAGAATCAGTCTGCATGTCCTAGCAGAGAATCATGCTTTACGTCACCCAACACTGGAACAGTTCATTGTCAGATATTTAGGCCCAGGCACCCAGGCAGAGGAGAGAGGTCCCGTAACAGAGAATCTGGCTTCATGTCAGCAGAGAATCAGTCTGCATGTCATAGCAGAGAATCAGGCTTTACGTCACCCAACACTGGAACAGTCCATTGTCAGATATTTAGGCCCAGGCACCCAGGCAGAGGAGAGAGGTCCCGTAACAGAGAATCTGGCTTCATGTCAGCAGAGAATCAGTCTTCATGTCATAGCAGAGAATCAGGCTTCACGTCACCCACCACTGGAACAGGCCACTGTCAGATATTTTTAGGCCCCGACACCCAGACAGAGGAGAGAGGTCCCATAACAGAGATTCAGGCTTCATGTCATAGCAGAGAATCAGGCTTCATGTCACCCACCACTGGAGCAGGCCACTGTCAGATATTTTTAGGCCCCGACACCCAGACAGAGGAGAGAGGTCCCATAACAGAGATTCAGGCTTCATGTCAGCAGAGAATCAGTCTTCATGTCATAGCAGAGAATCAGGCTTCACGTCACCCACCACTGGAACAGTCCATTGTCACATATTTAGGCCCAGGCACCCAGGCAGAGGAGAGAGGTCCCATAACAGAGATTCAGGCTTCATGTCAGCAGAGAATCAGTCTTCATGTCATAGCAGAGAATCAGGCTTCACGTCACCCACCACTGGAACAGGCCACTGTCACATATTTAGGCCCAGGCACCCAGGCAGAGGAGAGAGGTCCCATAACAGAGATTCAGGCTTCATGTCATAGCAGAGAATCAGGCTTCATGTCACCCACCACTGGAACAGACCACTGTCAGATATTTTTAGGCCCCGGCACCCAGACAGAGGAGAGGTTCATTCAACTTTGGGTTGCCCCGCAATATAATGGTAAAATGAAAATAAAAATAGGATTGAATGAGGAAGTGCCCTGGAGTACAATAATATATGGTTAAGGGGAGGTAGTTAATGTCTAATCTGCACAAGGGATGGACAGGTCCTGTGGGATCCATGCCTGGTTCATATGAACGTCAGCTTGTCCACATTTGCTGTAGACAGGCGGCTGCGTTTGTCTGTAATGACGCCCCCTGCCGTGCTGAATACACGTTCAGACAAAACGCTGGCCGCCGGGCAGGCCAGCACCTCCAAGGCATAAAAGGCTAGCTCTGGCCACGTGGACAATTTGGAGACCCAGAAGTTGAATAGGGCCAAACCATCAGTCAGTACGTGGAGGGGTGTGCACAGGTACTGTTCCACCATGTTATTGAAATGTTGCCTCCTGCTAACACGTTCCGTATCAGGTGGTGGTGCAGTTAGCTGCGGCGTGGTGACAAAACTTTTCCACATCTCTGCCATGCTAACCCTGCCCTCAGAGGAGCTGGCCGTGACACAGCTGCGTTGGCGACCTCTTGCTCCTCCTCTGCCTTCACCTTGGGCTTCCACTTGTTCCCCTGTGACATTTGGGAATGCTCTCAGTAGCGCGTCTACCAACCTGCGCTTGTACTCGCGCATCTTCCTATCACGCTCCAGTGCATGAAGTAAGGTGGGCACATTGTCTATGTACGTTGGATCCAGCAGGGTGGCAACCCAGTAGTCCGCACACGTTAAAATGTGGGCAACTTTGCTGTCGTTGCGCAGGCACTGCAGCATGTAGTCGCTCATGTGTGCCAGGCTGCCCAGAGGTAAGGACAAGCTGTCCTCTGTGGGAGGCGTATCGTCATCGTCCTGCGTTTCCCCCCAGCCACGCACCAGTGATAGGCCCGAGCTGCGTTGGGTGCCAGCCCGCTGTGAACCTGCTTCATCCTTATCCTCCTCCACCTCCTCCTCATCCTCGTCCTCCTCGTCCTCCAGTAGTGGGCCCTGTCTGGCCACATTTGTACCTGGCCTCTGCTGTTGCAAAAAACCTCCCTCTGAGTCACTTTGAAGAGACTGGCCTGAAAGTGCTAAAAATGACCCCTCTTCCTCCTCCTCCTCCTGGGCCACCTCCTCTTCCTTCCTCGCCCTAAGTGTTTTCTCAAGGAGACATAGCAGTGGTATTGTAACGCCGATAACGGCGTCATCGCCACTGGCCATGTTGGTGGAGCACTCGAAACAGCGCAACAGGGCACACAGGTCTCGCATGGAGGCCCAGTCATTGGTGGTGAAGTGGTGCTGTTCCGCAGTGCGACTGACCCGTGCGTGCTGCAGCTGAAACTCCACTATGGCCTGCTGCTGCTCGCACAGTCTGTCCAGCATGTGCAAGGTGGAGTTCCACCTGGTGGGCACGTCGCATATGAGGCGGTGAGCGGGAAGGCCGAAGTTACGCTGTAGGCGAAGCAGCGGCAGGATGTGAACTCCGGAAGCGCGAACAGACGGCCCGCACTTTATGCAGCAACTCTGACATGTCGGGGTAGTTGTGAATGAACTTCTGCACCACCAAATTCAGCACATGCGCCAGGCAAGGGATGTGCGTCAAACCGGCTAGTCCCAGAGCTGCAACGAGATTTCGCCCATTATCGCACACCACCAGGCCGGGCTTGAGGCTCACCGGCAGCAACCACTCGTCGGTCTGTTGTTTTATACCCCGCCACAACTCCTGTGCGGTGTGGGGCCTGTCCCCCAAACATATGAGTTTCAGAATGGCCTGCTGACGTTTACCCCGGGCTGTGCTGAAGTTGGTGGTGAAGGTGTGTGGCTGACTGGATGAGCAGGTGGAAGAAGAGGAGGAGGAAGCTGAGTAGGAGGAGGAGGAGACAGGAGGCAAAGAATGTTGCCCTGCGATCCTTGGCGGCAGAAGGACGTGCGCCAAACAGCTCTCCGCCTGGGGCCCAGCCGCCACTACATTTACCCAGTGTGCAGTTAGGGAGATATAGCGTCCCTGGCCGTGCTTACTGGTCCACGTATCTGTGGCTAGGTGGACCTTGCCACAGATGGCGTTGCGCAGTGCACACTTGATTTTATCGGATACTTGGTTGTGCAGGGAAGGCACGGCTCTCTTTGAGAAGTAGTGCCGGCTGGGAACAACATACTGTGGGACAGCAGGCGACATGAGCTGTTTGAAGCTGTCTGTGTCCACCAGCCTAAATGACAGCATTTCATAGGTCAGTAGTTTAGAAATGCTGGCATTCAGGGCCAGGGATCGAGGGTGGCCAGGTGGGAATTTACGCTTTCTCTCAAATGTTTGTGAGATGGAGAGCTGAACGCTGCCGTGTGACATGGTTGAGATGCTTAACCCTTTCATGACCAAAGGTCATTGATGCCCCAGTGTCCAGGTCAAAATTTACAAATCTGACATGCGTCACTTTAAGTGGTAATAGCTTTGGAATACTTTTACTCATCCACGCCATTCTGAGATTGTTTTCTCGTGACACATTGTACTTCATGACAGTCATAAATTTAAGTCAATATATATCTCCTTTTTTTTTTAAAAAATCCCAAATTTACCAAAAAATTGTAAAAATTTGCAATTTTCTAAATTTCAATTTCTCTGCTTCTAAAACAGAAAGTGATAACTCATAAAATATTTATTACATAACATTCCCCATATGTCTACTTTATGTTGGCATCATTTTGGAAATGTTATTTTATTTTTTTAGGACGTTAGAAGGCTTAGAAGTTTAGAAGCAATTCTTAAAATTTTTAAGAAAATTTTCAAAACCCACTTTTTAAGGACTAGTTCAGGTCTGAAGTCACTTTGTGGGGCTTACATAGTGGAAACCCCCCATAAATGACCCCATTGTAGAAACTACACCCCTCAAGATATTTAAAACCAATTTTACAAACATTATTAACCCTTTAGGTGTTCCACAAGAATTAAAGAAAAATGGAGATGAAATTTCAAAATTTCACTTTTTTAGCAGATTTTCCATTTTATTACATTTTTTTCTTTAACACATTAAAGGTTAACAGCCAAACAAAACTCAATATTTATTACTCTGATTCTGCGGTTTACAGAAACACCCCACATGTGGTCGTAAACTGATGTAAGGGCGCACGGCAGGGCGCAGAAGGAAAGGAACACCGTATGGTTTTTGGAAGGCAGATTTTGCTGGATTGGTTTTCTGAACGCCATATGTTTTTTATTTTTCTACCGATCGTCTTGTGCAGGGGCTCATTTTTTGCAGAAAGAGTTGAGGTTTTTATTGGTACCATTTTTGGGTACATAGGATTTTTTGATCATTCATTATTACACTTTATGGGACAAGGTGGCCAAAAAATTGGCTGTTTTGGAACATTTTTTTTTTTTTTTTTTTTTACAGCGTTCATCTGAGGGGTTAGGTCATGTGACAGTTTTATAGAGCAGATCGTTACAGACGTGGCAATACCCAATATGTATACTTTTTCTTATTTATTTAAGTTTTACACAATAATAGCATTTCTGAAACCAAAAAAATGATGTTTTAGTGTCTCCATAGTCTGAGAGCCATAGCTTATTTATTTTTTGGGCGATTGTCTTAAATATGGGCTCATTTTTTGCGGGATGAGGTAACGGTTTGATTGGTACTATTTTGGGGTCCGCAATTCCGGATACAGGCCATTTGGTCCAGAGCCACTATGTCAGTAAGAAACCGGGCCTCTTTGGAATGAAGGTTATCCCTTGGGGCAACAAGGAGTATGGAAAATGTGTGGCCTGTGCCAACATGGATAGGGCTGCAAACATTTGGCATTCCGCATTAGATAGAGAATATAAAATCGTGCGGCCCCATACAAATGAATAGGTCCGCAATTCCGTTCCGCAAAATGCGGAGCAGAATTGCGGATGTGTGAATGGAGCCTTAAAGGGAGTCTGTCACCTACCTGACCGGTTTCAAACAGGTGACATTGTTCAGTGGGGCAGTTCTGATGCTTCAAATCGCCCAAAAAGTCATTTTTATCATATGCTAATGACTAGAGTTGAGCGAACACCTGGATGTTCGGGTTCGAGAAGTTCGGCCAAACTTCCCGGAAATGTTCGGGTTCGGGATCCGAACCCGACCCGAACTTCGTCCCGAACCCGAACCCCATTGAAGTCAATGGGGACCCGAACTTTTCGGCACTAAAAAGGCTGTAAAACAGCCCAGGAAAGAGCTAGAGGGCTGCAAAAGGCAGCAACATGTAGGTAAATCCCCTGCAAACAAATGTGGATAGGGAAATGAATTAAAATAAAAATAAAATAAATAAAAATTAACCAATATCAATTGGAGAGAGGTCCCATAGCAGAGGATCTGGCTTCACGTCAGCAGAGAATCATTCTCTTCATGCCATAGCAGAGAATCTGGCTTCACATCACCCACCACTGTAACAGTCCATTGTCATATATTTAGGCCACGGCACCCAGGCAGAGGAGAGAGGTCCCGTAACAGAGAATCTGGCTTCATGTCAGCAGAGAATCAGTCTGCATGTCCTAGCAGAGAATCATGCTTTACGTCACCCAACACTGGAACAGGCCACTGTCAGATATTTTTAGGCCCCGGCACCCAGACAGAGGAGAGAGGTCCCATAACAGAGATTCAGGCTTCATGTCAGCAGAGAATCAGTCTGCATGTCATAGCAGAGAATCATGCTTTACGTCACCCAACACTGGAACAGTCCATTGTCAGAAATTTAGGCCCAGGCACCCAGGCAGAGGAGAGAGGTCCCGTAACAGAGAATCTGGCTTCATGTCAGCAGAGAATCAGTCTGCATGTCCTAGCAGAGAATCATGCTTTACGTCACCCAACACTGGAACAGTTCATTGTCAGATATTTAGGCCCAGGCACCCAGGCAGAGGAGAGAGGTCCCGTAACAGAGAATCTGGCTTCATGTCAGCAGAGAATCAGTCTGCATGTCATAGCAGAGAATCAGGCTTTACGTCACCCAACACTGGAACAGTCCATTGTCAGATATTTAGGCCCAGGCACCCAGGCAGAGGAGAGAGGTCCCGTAACAGAGAATCTGGCTTCATGTCAGCAGAGAATCAGTCTTCATGTCATAGCAGAGAATCAGGCTTCACGTCACCCACCACTGGAACAGGCCACTGTCAGATATTTTTAGGCCCCGACACCCAGACAGAGGAGAGAGGTCCCATAACAGAGATTCAGGCTTCATGTCATAGCAGAGAATCAGGCTTCATGTCACCCACCACTGGAGCAGGCCACTGTCAGATATTTTTAGGCCCCGACACCCAGACAGAGGAGAGAGGTCCCATAACAGAGATTCGGGCTTCATGTCAGCAGAGAATCAGTCTTCATGTCATAGCAGAGAATCAGGCTTCACGTCACCCACCACTGGAACAGTCCATTGTCACATATTTAGGCCCAGGCACCCAGGCAGAGGAGAGAGGTCCCATAACAGAGATTCAGGCTTCATGTCAGCAGAGAATCAGTCTTCATGTCATAGCAGAGAATCAGGCTTCACGTCACCCACCACTGGAACAGGCCACTGTCACATATTTAGGCCCAGGCACCCAGGCAGAGGAGAGAGGTCCCATAACAGAGATTCAGGCTTCATGTCATAGCAGAGAATCAGGCTTCATGTCACCCACCACTGGAACAGACCACTGTCAGATATTTTTAGGCCCCGGCACCCAGACAGAGGAGAGGTTCATTCAACTTTGGGTTGCCCCGCAATATAATGGTAAAATGAAAATAAAAATAGGATTGAATGAGGAAGTGCCCTGGAGTACAATAATATATGGTTAAGGGGAGGTAGTTAATGTCTAATCTGCACAAGGGATGGACAGGTCCTGTGGGATCCATGCCTGGTTCATATGAACGTCAGCTTGTCCACATTTGCTGTAGACAGGCGGCTGCGTTTGTCTGTAATGACGCCCCCTGCCGTGCTGAATACACGTTCAGACAAAACGCTGGCCGCCGGGCAGGCCAGCACCTCCAAGGCATAAAAGGCTAGCTCTGGCCACGTGGACAATTTGGAGACCCAGAAGTTGAATAGGGCCAAACCATCAGTCAGTACGTGGAGGGGTGTGCACAGGTACTGTTCCACCATGTTATTGAAATGTTGCCTCCTGCTAACACGTTCCGTATCAGGTGGTGGTGCAGTTAGCTGCGGCGTGGTGACAAAACTTTTCCACATCTCTGCCATGCTAACCCTGCCCTCAGAGGAGCTGGCCGTGACACAGCTGCGTTGGCGACCTCTTGCTCCTCCTCTGCCTTCACCTTGGGCTTCCACTTGTTCCCCTGTGACATTTGGGAATGCTCTCAGTAGCGCGTCTACCAACCTGCGCTTGTACTCGCGCATCTTCCTATCACGCTCCAGTGCATGAAGTAAGGTGGGCACATTGTCTATGTACGTTGGATCCAGCAGGGTGGCAACCCAGTAGTCCGCACACGTTAAAATGTGGGCAACTTTGCTGTCGTTGCGCAGGCACTGCAGCATGTAGTCGCTCATGTGTGCCAGGCTGCCCAGAGGTAAGGACAAGCTGTCCTCTGTGGGAGGCGTATCGTCATCGTCCTGCGTTTCCCCCCAGCCACGCACCAGTGATAGGCCCGAGCTGCGTTGGGTGCCAGCCCGCTGTGAACCTGCTTCATCCTTATCCTCCTCCACCTCCTCCTCATCCTCGTCCTCCTCGTCCTCCAGTAGTGGGCCCTGTCTGGCCACATTTGTACCTGGCCTCTGCTGTTGCAAAAAACCTCCCTCTGAGTCACTTTGAAGAGACTGGCCTGAAAGTGCTAAAAATGACCCCTCTTCCTCCTCCTCCTCCTGGGCCACCTCCTCTTCCTTCCTCGCCCTAAGTGTTTTCTCAAGGAGACATAGCAGTGGTATTGTAACGCCGATAACGGCGTCATCGCCACTGGCCATGTTGGTGGAGCACTCGAAACAGCGCAACAGGGCACACAGGTCTCGCATGGAGGCCCAGTCATTGGTGGTGAAGTGGTGCTGTTCCGCAGTGCGACTGACCCGTGCGTGCTGCAGCTGAAACTCCACTATGGCCTGCTGCTGCTCGCACAGTCTGTCCAGCATGTGCAAGGTGGAGTTCCACCTGGTGGGCACGTCGCATATGAGGCGGTGAGCGGGAAGGCCGAAGTTACGCTGTAGGCGAAGCAGCGGCAGGATGTGAACTCCGGAAGCGCGAACAGACGGCCCGCACTTTATGCAGCAACTCTGACATGTCGGGGTAGTTGTGAATGAACTTCTGCACCACCAAATTCAGCACATGCGCCAGGCAAGGGATGTGCGTCAAACCGGCTAGTCCCAGAGCTGCAACGAGATTTCGCCCATTATCGCACACCACCAGGCCGGGCTTGAGGCTCACCGGCAGCAACCACTCGTCGGTCTGTTGTTTTATACCCCGCCACAACTCCTGTGCGGTGTGGGGCCTGTCCCCCAAACATATGAGTTTCAGAATGGCCTGCTGACGTTTACCCCGGGCTGTGCTGAAGTTGGTGGTGAAGGTGTGTGGCTGACTGGATGAGCAGGTGGAAGAAGAGGAGGAGGAAGCTGAGTAGGAGGAGGAGGAGACAGGAGGCAAAGAATGTTGCCCTGCGATCCTTGGCGGCAGAAGGACGTGCGCCAAACAGCTCTCCGCCTGGGGCCCAGCCGCCACTACATTTACCCAGTGTGCAGTTAGGGAGATATAGCGTCCCTGGCCGTGCTTACTGGTCCACGTATCTGTGGCTAGGTGGACCTTGCCACAGATGGCGTTGCGCAGTGCACACTTGATTTTATCGGATACTTGGTTGTGCAGGGAAGGCACGGCTCTCTTTGAGAAGTAGTGCCGGCTGGGAACAACATACTGTGGGACAGCAGGCGACATGAGCTGTTTGAAGCTGTCTGTGTCCACCAGCCTAAATGACAGCATTTCATAGGTCAGTAGTTTAGAAATGCTGGCATTCAGGGCCAGGGATCGAGGGTGGCCAGGTGGGAATTTACGCTTTCTCTCAAATGTTTGTGAGATGGAGAGCTGAACGCTGCCGTGTGACATGGTTGAGATGCTTAACCCTTTCATGACCAAAGGTCATTGATGCCCCAGTGTCCAGGTCAAAATTTACAAATCTGACATGCGTCACTTTAAGTGGTAATAGCTTTGGAATACTTTTACTCATCCACGCCATTCTGAGATTGTTTTCTCGTGACACATTGTACTTCATGACAGTCATAAATTTAAGTCAATATATATCTCCTTTTTTTTTAAAAAAATCCCAAATTTACCAAAAAATTGTAAAAATTTGCAATTTTCTAAATTTCAATTTCTCTGCTTCTAAAACAGAAAGTGATAACTCATAAAATATTTATTACATAACATTCCCCATATGTCTACTTTATGTTGGCATCATTTTGGAAATGTTATTTTATTTTTTTAGGACGTTAGAAGGCTTAGAAGTTTAGAAGCAATTCTCAAAACCCACTTTTTAAGGACTAGTTCAGGTCTGAAGTCACTTTGTGGGGCTTACATAGTGGAAACCCCCCATAAATGACCCCATTGTAGAAACTACACCCCTCAAGATATTTAAAACCAATTTTACAAACATTATTAACCCTTTAGGTGTTCCACAAGAATTAAAGAAAAATGGAGATGAAATTTCAAAATTTCACTTTTTTAGCAGATTTTCCATTTTATTACATTTTTTTCTTTAACACATTAAAGGTTAACAGCCAAACAAAACTCAATATTTATTACTCTGATTCTGCGGTTTACAGAAACACCCCACATGTGGTCGTAAACTGATGTAAGGGCGCACGGCAGGGCGCAGAAGGAAAGGAACACCGTATGGTTTTTGGAAGGCAGATTTTGCTGGATTGGTTTTCTGAACGCCATATGTTTTTTATTTTTCTACCGATCGTCTTGTGCAGGGGCTCATTTTTTGCAGAAAGAGTTGAGGTTTTTATTGGTACCATTTTTGGGTACATAGGATTTTTTGATCATTCATTATTACACTTTATGGGACAAGGTGGCCAAAAAATTGGCTGTTTTGGAACATTTTTTTTTTTTTTTTTTTTTACAGCGTTCATCTGAGGGGTTAGGTCATGTGACAGTTTTATAGAGCAGATCGTTACAGACGTGGCAATACCCAATATGTATACTTTTTCTTATTTATTTAAGTTTTACACAATAATAGCATTTCTGAAACCAAAAAAATGATGTTTTAGTGTCTCCATAGTCTGAGAGCCATAGCTTATTTATTTTTTGGGCGATTGTCTTAAATATGGGCTCATTTTTTGCGGGATGAGGTAACGGTTTGATTGGTACTATTTTGGGGTATATTTGCCTTTTTTGATCGCTTGGTGTTGCACTTTTTGTGATGTAAGGTGACAAAAATGGTTTATTTTTTTACACCGTTTTTATTTTTTATGGTGTTTATTGGACGGGGTTGATGATGTGATATATTTATAGAGATGGTCGTTACGGACGCGGTGACACCTAATATGTGTGGTTTTTGTTTGTTTTTTTATAGGAAAAGGAAATGTATTTTTTACATTTTTATTTATTTATTTTTACTTTTATTATTTTCACTTTTTTTTTATCAGTTCCCTCTTGGATCTTGAAGATCCAGTGGGGCTGATGGTTGTACTATACTTTGCAATGCTCTTGCATTGCAAAGTATAATACAATCAGATGCCTGTAGGTGGCAGCACTGGGCGCCTATACCATGGCAACCGGACGCCTTTGCAAAGCATCCGGTTGCCATTGCAACCATCGGGCGCTGCGATCGCAACAGCCCTGATGGTTGAGAGAGAGGGGGCCCCCTCCCTCTATTACCCCCATGGATGCCGCTACTGCGGCATCTATGGGGTTACAGCAGTGTCAGCATAGAGCTGACACACGTTGCTGATGGCGGCGGTTCAGGAATAGAGCCGCCGCCATCACACACAGAAGAGGGACCGATCGGGGGCAGCGCTGGAAAGGGGGGAGGGGGGGCACCATTTTTCAAATTACAGATCGGGGCAGAAGGGGGCGGACCGCATGGAGGGGGGGCAGGATAAGATGATGGACAAGAAGGGGGCACAGATCGGTGCAGGAGGGGGCGGACCGCATCGGGGGCAGGACAAGAACAAGGAGGGGGCACAGATCGGGGGCTTCAGGACACATTACCGATTTCAGGCTCTGATCTGCAGAGCGCAGATCAGAGCCTGAAACCGGCATTTTAACACTGCCGCGATTCGATTGGTTAGTCTGCACAGACTAACCAATCGGATCGATTGCCGTCAAGGGGCCACTCATGCACGGGGCATGTGCAGCTATCACGTATATATACAGATTGCAGTCGCGAAAGGGTTAATGACGCAGGTGGTGGTGTTGATGGTACATCCCATGTTTGCTGGGCGGCAGGTGCCAACGTTCCTCCAGAGGCGGAGGAAGAGGCCGAGGCGGCGGCAGCAGCAGAAGAGGCCGAGGCGGCAGCAGCAGAAGAGGTAGCAGGGGGAGCCTGACTGACTTCCTTGTTTTTAAGGTGTTTACTCCACTGCAGTTCATGCTTTGCATGCAGGTGCCTGGTCATGCAGGTTGTGCTAAGGTTCAGAACGTTAATGCCTCGCTTCAGGCTCTGATGGGTCAGCGTGCAAACCACTCTGGTCTTGTCGTCATCACATTGTTTGAAGAAGTGCCATGCCAGGGAACTCCTTGAAGCTGCCTTTGGGGTGCTCGGTCCCAGATGGCGGCGGTCAGTAGCAGGCGGAGTCTCTTGGCGGCGGGTGTTCTGTTTTTGCCCACTGCTCCCTCTTTGTCTTTTGCTACGCTGTTGGCTCGGTTTTACCACTGCCTCTTCCTCCGTACTGTGAAAGTCAGTGGCATGACCTTCATTCCATGTGGGGTCTAGGACCTCATCGTCCCCTGAATCGTCTTCCACCCAGTCTTGATCCCAGACCTCCTGTTCAGTCTGCACACTGCAGAAAGACGCAGCAGTTGGCACCTGTGTTTCGTCATCATCAGAGACGTGCTGAGGTGGTATTCCCATGTCCTCATCATCAGGAAACATATGTGGTTGTGCGTTAGTGCATTCTATCTCTTCCACCCCTGGGGAAAGGCTAGGTGGATGCCCTTGGGAAACCCTGCCAGCAGAGTCTTCAAACAGCATAAGAGACTGCTGCATAACTTGAGGCTCAGACAGTTTCCCTGATATGCATGGGGGTGATGTGACAGACTGATGGGCTTGGTTTTCATGCGCCATCTGTGTGCTTTCTGCAGAAGACTGGGTGGGAGATAATGTGAACGTGCTGGATGCACTGTCGGCCACCCAATTGACTAATGCCTGTACCTGCTCAGGCCTTACCATCCTTGGAACGGCATTGGGCCCCACCAAATATCTCTGTAAATTCTGGCGGCTACTGGGACCTGAGGTAGTTGGTACACTAGGACATGTGGCTGTGGCAGAACGGCCACTTCCTCTCCCAGCACCAGAGGGTCCACTAACACCACCACGACCATGTCCGCGTCCGCGTCCCTTACTAGATGTTTTCCTCATTGTTACCGTTCACCACAATAAGAAAAATATTATTCGGGCCAATGTATTGAATTCAAAATCAGGCCTTTTTTTTACAGACACCTAACACTATCTGGCTATCTATTTAGGTACCGTATTACACTAATACAGGCACACCTATTTTTTAGGCGCTGGGTGACAGGTATACGTTTAATCACAGAATTAGACTTGGATCTGCACTGTAGCGTGTGTGTGAAGTTCTTGAGAATGACCCTATCAGCACCTTGAATCTAATCTACCCTTTTAGGGATAGATTTAAAGTAGGCCTGATACAGCAGAAACCACTAATTTTGAGAATTTCAAAATTGGGAATTGTTTTTCAACCCAGAACAAAAGCTGTGCTTTGTTGGACATTAAATAACTTGACCAGCTAAAACAGTAATGACAGAATTGGATGAATATAAATGTGAGACCTATTTTTTAGGCGCTGGGTGACAGGTATACGTTTAATCACAGAATTAGACTTGGATCTGCACTGTAGCGTGTGTGTGAAGTTCTTGAGAATGACCCTATCAGCACCTTGAATCTAATCTACCCTTTTAGGGATAGATTTAAAGTAGGCCTGATACAGCAGAAACCACTAATTTTGAGAATTGCAAAATTGGGAATTGTTTTTCAACCCAGAACAAAAACTGTGCTTTGATGGACATTAAATAACTTGACCAGCTAAAACAGTAATGACAGATTTGGATGAATATAAATGTGAGGCCTATTTTTTAGGCGCTGGGTGACAGGTATACGTTTAATCACAGAATTAGACTTGGATCTGCACTGTAGCGTGTGTGTGAAGTTCTTGAGAATGACCCTATCAGCACCTTGAATCTAATCTACCCTTTTAGGGATAGATTTAAAGTAGGCCTGATACAGCAGAAACCACTAATTTTGAGAATTGCAAAATTGGGAATTGTTTTTCAACCCAGAACAAAAACTGTGCTTTGACGGACACTAAATAACTTGACCAGCTAAAACAGTAATGACAGATTTGGATGAATATAAATGTGAGGCCTATTTTTTAGGCGCTGGGTGACAGGTATACGTTTAATCACAGAATTAGACTTGGATCTGCACTGTAGCGTGTGTGTGAAGTTCTTGGGAATGACCCTATCAGCACCTTGAATCTAATCTACCCTTTTAGGGATAGATTTAAAGTAGGCCTGATACAGCAGAAACCACTAATTTTGAGAATTGCAAAATTGGGAATTGTTTTTCAACCCAGAACAAAAACTGTGCTTTGACGGACACTAAATAACTTGACCAGCTAAAACAGTAATGACAGATTTGGATGAATATAAATGTGAGGCCTATTTTTTAGGCGCTGGGTGACAGGTATACGTTTAATCACAGAATTAGACTTGGATCTGCACTGTAGCGTGTGTGTGAAGTTCTTGAGAATGATCCTATCAGCACCTTGAATCTAATCTACCCTTTTTTGGATAGATTTAAAGTAGGCCTGATACAGCAGAAACCACTAATTTTTAGAATTGCAAAATTGGGAATTGTTTTTCAACCCAGAACAAAAACTGTGCTTTGACGGACACTAAATAACTTGACCAGCTAAAACAGTAATGACAGATTTGGATGAATATAAATGTGAGGCCTATTTTTTAGGTGCTGGGTGAGAGGTATACGTTTAATCACAGAATTAGACTTGGATCTGCACTGTAGCGTGTTTGTGAAGTTCTTGAGAATGACCCTATCAGCACCTTGAATCTAATCTACCCTTTTAGGGATAGATTTAAAGTAGGCCTGATACAGCAGAAACCACTAATTTTGAGAATTGCAAAATTGGGAATTGTTTTTCAACCCAGAATAAAAACTGTGCTTTGACGGACACTAAAAATAACTTGACCAGCTAAAACAGTAATGACAGATTTGGATGAATATAAATGTGAGGCCTATTTTTTAGGCGCTGGGTGACAGGCTCAACTTGCCCCTGATGTAGTATATTGCCAAAAAATAACCACACTATTGATGGTTAAATGCACTTGATGAAAGCTTGACCCTGATGTAGGATATAGCAAAAAATAACCACACTATTGATGGTTAAATGCACTTGGGGGACAGGCTCAGCTTGCCCCTGATGTAGTATATGGCCAAAAAATAACCACACTATTGATGGTTAAATGCACTTGATGACAGCTTGACCCTGATGTAGGATATAGCAAAAAAAAAAAAAAAAACTATTGATGGTTAAATGTACTTGGTGGCAGCTTGTGCTGGCGCACCACAAGCCACAAAATGGCCGCCGATCACCCCAGAAAAAAGTGACTGAAAAACGCTCTGGGCAGCCTAAAAACACTGAACAATTGAATAGCAGCAGTTCAATGATCAACAGCTGTAGATCGATCACTGAATGAAGTCTTTTGGAGGAGTTAATCACTGCCTAATCTCGCCCTAACATCGCAGCTGCAACCTCTCCCTACATTTGTATCAGCAGAGTGACGTGCAGCGCTACGTGACCCAAGCTTATATAGAGGCTGGGTCACATGTTGCACTGGCCAATCACAGCCATGCCAATAGTAGGCAAGGCTGTGATGGCCTCTTGGGGCAAGTAGTATGATGCTTGTTGATTGGCTATACAGTTCGGGTTCGCTCATCCCTACATATGACCTACCTTTGTGATATTTATTATTTATTACTTATTTATACATCAACTTATTTATATACTAATTCATGATAACATTGCATTCCTTCAGGATGGTGTTTTTCTCTGCCCATTTGGCTTTTTAATGATTATGTCCTTGATATATATATCATGTTTTGTAACTAATAATGTATTTATGATATTTGATAATAGTATGTAGTCAGCTTCGTTTCTTCTATAGGTTTTGCATATTTCATGGGAGCTGGTACTCGTGATTGTTTACAGGTTGATTCTCGTACAGTTGCCGCAACATGGATTGTATATGCTAATTTTAGCTTAGGCATGAGGATCCCTTTTGGTTTTTCTGCTTTTGTATATTCACTGCTATACCTAGTAGACAGGTTAAAAGAAATTCACTAATTTGTCTGTTACATTTTGAGGTGAAATTCACCAATTTTTGGGTGTGATATACCACTGCTATACCTAGTAGACTGGTAAAAAAAAAAAAAAATTATTTGCCTGTTGCATTTTTGGGTGAAATTCAACAATTTTTGGCTGTCATATACCCCTACTCTACCTAGTAGACAGGTTAATAAATTTCACAAATTTTTCTGTTACATTCTTGGGTTGACATTTTACAGTTTTTGCTGTGAATAAACCCCTGCTCTGCATAGGTGACAGGGACCGAAATTTTTTAAAATAATCTGTTCCATTGGTGGGTGAGATTAACCCATTTCTGGTGCTGAAAAACCCCCTCTCTGCATAGGTGACAGGGACTTAAATTTCTAAAATTCGTCTTTAATTGGCCCTTTCCTTCGATCCTTCTGTTTTAATAACTTGTTCCACATTTTCGCTTTATCACATTGCAGCCATTGACCTCCCTTGGATGAGGTCTCCCTTTCTCACGCTCCCTCTCTGGCGTGGAACCCTGATTCGCCGATAACCGTGATCAACATGGTAGGCTCAGAAATAAACATCGAAAGTTGATAGAGAAGATATCCAAATGGATCGTGGATGGTGACGTGCGATCAGGCAGAAGTTATCTAGAGTCAACAAAGCGGCAGCATGGCCTCTCCTGGCTAATGTTTCCAAATCCAAAATACTTCTGTGACATTCCCTATAAATTTTTATTAATCATTCAAATAACAGGGCATCTTAAGAGTCCTGTATTGTTATTTATCGTCACTACCGAGTCGGGAGTGGGTAATTGCCACGCGCCCCCTCCTTTCCTTCAATTCTTCCGTTTTAATAGCTTCTCCCACATTTCCGCTCAATCACAATTACATTTCATCTATTGATCTCCCTTGGATGTGGTCTCTCTTTCTCACGCTCCCTCTTCGGGGTGGAACCCTGATTCGCCGCTATCCGTGATCAACATGGAAGGCGCAGAAAAGAACATAGAAAGTTGATAGAGCAGGTATCCAATTGGATCGTGAACATCACGGGGACGTGCGCCATGGTGGGGCAGTATAATTGCACACGCCTACACGAACTGATTGATGGTTCTGCCCCCTGCAACGTCTCCAAATTGGGCATATGGCCTGAGCTTGCCCTTTATGCCTTGGAGGTGCTGGCCTGCCCTGCAGCCAGTGTATTGTCTGAACGTGTGTTTAGCACGACTGGATGGGGTTATCACAGGTTATATTTCCCAATGTTTTGGGGTGTACCCTAATTTAAAAAAATAAAAATAAATTTAAAACCAAAAAGCAGTGTAGGCTACCTCCTCCTCCTCCACCACCGCTTCTACCTACACCGCCACATCCACCGACTCCTCAACCCCCTACTCCATATGGACCTCAATCTCCTAGAACAAGATTATCATTTTTTATTGTTACGCATTTTATGCTATTTAAATTAATTTCCCTATCCACATTTGTTTGCAGAGCACTTGCCATGCTCTTAACCCCTTAGGGATCCGGCTCATTTTTACCTTAAGGACCAGCCAATTTTTTGTAAATCTAACCAGTGTCACTTTATGTGTGAATAACTTTAAAACGCTTTGACTTATCCAAGCCATTCTGAGATAGTTTTTTGTCACATACTGTACTTCATGACACTGGTAAAATGGAGTCAAAAAAAATACCACATTTACCGAAAATTTTGAAAAGTTTGCAAATTTCCAAGTTTCAATTTCTCTACTTCTATAATAGAAAGTAATACCTACAAAAATAGTTATTACTTTACATTCCCCATATGTCTACTTCATGTTAGGATCATTTTGGGAATGACATTTTATTATTTGGGGACGTTTCACAAGGCTTAGAAGTTTAGAAACAAATCTTACTTTGTGAGGCTTACATAATAGAAACCACCCAAAAATGACCCCATTCTAGAAACTAAACCCCTCAAGGTATTTAAAACTGATTTTACAAATGTTGTTAACCCTTTAGGTGTTCCACAACAGTTAATGGCAAATGGAGATAAAATTTCAGAATTTTGATTTTTTTTAGCAAATTTTCCATTTTAATCCATTTTTTCCAGTAACAAAGCAAGGGTTAACAGCCAAACAAAACTCAATATTTATTGACCCGATTTTGAAGTTTGTATAAACACTCCATAAGTGGCCGTAAACTACTGTACGGGCACACAGTAGGGCGTAGAGGGAAAGGTGCGCAAAACTGATTTTACAAACATGGTTAACCCTTTAGGTGTTCCACAACAGTTAATGGCAAATGGAGATAAAATTTTAGAATTTCACGAATTTGCGATTTTTTGGGCAAATTTTCCATTTTAATCCATTTTTTCCAGTAACAAAGCGAAGGTTAACAGCCCAAAAAAACTCAATATTTATTGCCCTGATTCTGTACTTTATAGAAACACCACATATGTGGTCGTAAACTGCTGTACGGGCACACGGCAGGGCGCACCAGGAAAGGAACACCATATGGTTTCTGGAAGGCAGTGTAACGGTCACGTCCACAAACAGACAGGGGGAAGGATAGTGACCACTGCGCTCCACCCTCACCCCTGGCCCTGCCTACTTGCCTCACGAGTCCTGATGACAGGGGACAACTGGACGACAGTCCCTAACTTAGGATACGTGCAGGGAAGACAGACAAGACAAAATACGGAACATGAACGGACCGGGTCAGAACCAAGAGAGCTACGCAGTACAAAGGGTTAAGCAAAGAATGGTCAGGAGAAGCCAGGGTCAAATACCAAGAGAGTAGAGAAGTACAAGAGGAGTCCTAAGAGAGTAGTCAGGTGGGAGCCGAGGTCACAATACCAGGACGGATGCGCAGTACAGGAGGAGCAGGCAAAAGGATCGTCAGGGAACGGAATCAGGTGAGTATTCAGTAGTCCAACAAATAGCCAGGAACCTAGAAATTAACAGGCAACCTGTGGCTAGCAGGCTGCCTGTATTTATAGTGGGGAGTGAGAGTCATGTGACGTGGCCAGCTTCACATGACCGACAGATCAACCAGTTGAGCACCGAGTGATCAGCTCGGCGCTCAAGGCAGACTTAGGAGCAGGGAGCCACCCAGCATTAAAGCCGCCCTGGGAATGAGGTCAAACACAGATCCTCATTCCCAAAGCTAAGCAACAGTTCTGCGGGCAATGGGGGACTGAGTGCACCTTCGGAACCCCGTTACAGGCAGATTTTGATAGCCTTTTTTTTTTACACCATGTCCCATTTGAAGAACCCCTGATGCACCCCTAGAGTAGAAATTCTATAAAAGTGACCACATCTAAGAAACTACTCCCCTCAAGGTATTCAAAACTGATTTTAAAAGCTTTATTAACCCTTTAGGCGTTCCATAAGATTTAATGGAAAATTGAGATAAAATTTCAAAATTTCACTTTTTTGGAAGATTTTCCATTTTAATATTTTTTTTTTCCAGTAGCAAAGCAAGGGTTAACAGTTACACAAAACTCAACATTTATTACTCTGATTCTGCAGTTTACAGAAACACCCCATATGTTGTTGTGAACTGCTGTACAGGCACACAGCAGGGCGCAGAAGGAAAGGAATGGTTTTTGAAAGGCAGATTTTGCTGGATAGGTTTTTAGACACCATGTCCCATTTGAAGCCCCTTGATGCACCCCTAGAGTAGAAATTCCCAAAAAGTGACCCCATTTTTGGAAACTACGGGATAAGGTGGCAGTTTTGTTGGTACTATTTTAGGGTACATATGATGAGGCAAAGTAACAAAAAATTGAAATTCGGAAATTTCATTTCCATTTGCCATTAACTCTTGTGGAACAATTAAAGGGTTAAAAAAGTTTGTAAAATCAGTTTTGAATACCTTGAGGGCGTAGTTTCTTAAATGGGGTCACTTTTTGGAGTTTCTACTCTAGGGGTGCATCAGGGGGGCTTCAAATGGGACATGGTGTCAAAAAACCAGTCCAGCAAAAAGTGCCTTCCAAAAACCATATGGCGTTCCTTTCCTTCTGCGCCCTGCCGTGTGGCCATACAGCAGTTTACGACCACATATGGGGCATTTCTGTAAACTACAGAATCAGGGGAATAAATATTGAGTTTTGTTTGGCTGTTAACCCTTGCTTTGTTACGGGAAAAAAAGGATTAAAATGGAAAATTTGCAAAAAAATAGCTGTTTTGGCACCGTTTTTATTTTTTATTATTTACAACGTTTTAAACAATAATATCATTTTTGAAGAAAAAAAAAACATGTTTTAGTGTCTCCATAGTCTGAAAGCCATAGTTTTTTTTATTTTTTGGGCGATTGTCTTATGTAGGGTATCATTTTTTTGCGGGATGAGGTAATGGTTAGATTGGCACCATTGTGGGGGGCATACACCTTTTTGATCGTTTGGTGTTGCACCTTTAGTGACGTAAGGTGACAAAACAAATTGTTTTTTAGCACAGTTTTTATTTTATTTTTTTGACAGTGTTCACCTGAGGGGTTATGTCATATGATATTTTTATAGAGCTGGTCATTACGGACGTGGCGATACCTAATATGTATACTTTCTTTAGTTTTTCTAAGTTTTACACAAAAATATATTTTTTGAAACAAAAAATAATAATATTTTAGTGACTCCATAGTCATAGTTTTTTCAGTTGTTAGGCGATTGTCTTAGGTAGGGTATAATTTTTGTGGGATGAGATGTCGGTTAGATTGGCACTATTTTGGGGGCATACGACTTTTTGATCGCTTGCTATTACACTTTTTGTAATGTAAGGTGACAAAAAAATGGCTTTTTTGACAGCATTTTTTTTTTTTTACGGTGTTCACCTCAGGGTTTAGTCCATGTGGTATTTTTATAGAGCAGGTTCTTACGGACGCGGCAATAAGTAATATGTATACTTTTTTTTTAAAAAAAATACGTTTAACATAAAAAAGCATTTTTGAAACAAAAAAAATCATGTTTTAGTCTAAGAGACATATTTTTATTTTATTTTTTGGGCCATTGTCTCATGTAGGGGCTCATTTTTTGCGGGATGAGGTGAAGGTTTTATTGGTACTATTTTGGCGTACATACAACTTTATTGATCACCTTTATTACCTTTTTTGGGAAGTAAGGTGGGCAAAATTTCAATTTCATCATAGTTTTTATTTTTTATGGCGTTCACCGTGCGGGGAAAATAACATGACCGTTTTATAGATCAGGTCGTTACGGACGCGGTGATATCAAACATGTGTAAGGAATTTTTTATTGTTATTTTTTAATAAGTGATAATTGATATTTTTTTATTTTTACATTTTTTTCACTTTTTAAATTTTTTTGACCCAGACCCAAGATCCAGTGGGTCTTATGTCTGTATAATACAGTACATACACTATATAGTGTACTGTACTGTATTTTCACTTTACAAAGTCTGATCAGACTTCTGCCTTTAGCAGAAGTCTAATCAGCACCATGGACAGCAGGAAGTCTGTGAATGCATCAGGTTGCCATGTTAACCATCACTCGCTGCCACAACAGAGCAGCGGGTGATGGGGAGGGAGGGGTGCCCCCTCCCTCTCCCATCGGGGACTGAAAAGGCACAGAAGCCCCCGATGGGAGAGGGAGGGAGCTCCCTCCCTGTTAACCTCTTACATACAGCGGTTCCTACGGATGTCAGCAATGTGCTGACACTGTGCTAAAACCGCTCGACCATCCTGAGAGAGGATGCTCAAAAGTTCTGGTCCTTATTGACTTCAATGGGGTTCGGGTTCAGGGTCAAGTTCAAGCTTTTTTGTGAAATTCGGCCGAACCCGTCAAACCCGAACATCCAGGTGTCCGCTCAACTTTACTTCTCATTCATTTATTAATGTTTACATATTTTGTCATCACAATATATAACTATGTATTGAGCATGGGTGTAAGAAGTGTGTAAGAAGTGAGTATTTATTATGTTGTTGATTCTATTAAGCAGTAAGGTCATTTTGAGATATTCTACAGAAGATAGTCTATTAATGAGATAATTTATTGAATATTCCCATCCCCTTCAGATTGGACCCCCTTCTCTTTCTTTTTCTCCCCCTCTTTCTCCATTGCTCCACTTTCTGAATTCTACATTGTATACTTTGTTAAATATATGCCTTATATTGATGCTGTGGGCAGATTGCCCTTAACTAAGATGGCGTGGATGCCGACTTGTAGCCATCTGGGAATGTACCAATCTGTTTATGCCTACTTCATATTTGCAGGCATGGTGTGGGCTGGGGCTCAGGATCGAGACGCCTTCTTCGATGCTCTGTCATGTGGCCTTCCATCACCTGGATGACTATTACAGGGGTCACATGATAAGTACACGTGATCGCAAATACACGATGACCGCAGGATTGTATTCCTGTATTAGTATTGCAGACGGGCATGATTGGATTCCTATCTACTTCACAGACCACAGGTGATTTACGTTATTAGGACTTAGCCCAGTTGTTTAGGATATATAGGGTGGGTTGGTTGCAGTGGAGGGATGCGCCCCCAAGAGCAAGCGAGGCGAAATGCGTGTTGGGGTTGGTGCCCCTCCCTGACTCCTGGTTTGTACTGGTATTTGTCATGCTGATGTGTGGTTGTATACATGGGAGTATTTCCTAGTGAGACTCCTAGTACTGGTTAACAACCTCAGTATTTATATTACAACAATGTGACGAGCATTGTCTTTAATGGCACAATATACCATATGCAATTCACATTTATTTTATATTGGTGACTGTACAATGATGATGCATACGTTGTGCACAGATCCTTTATACGCTGTATAGTCGCCAGTGGGAGTTTAAGGGGGGCACTTTTTTGACATAGTATTATCCTGCATTTACTGCAATTATATGTATTTTGTCTAAAATTATGTATTTATATATACATATTTTTTAAACTATAAATTTATAGTATATGTGTGTGTTTAAATTTTTGGTGAGTTATTGCATATTGACACACATATTAGGCTATTGGTGTTTCAGTAATACTGGTTGTTCAGATAACAGTTAATATACACTTCCAAAAAGGCACACACAGTTTCCATTCTATCAATGTAAAATAATTTTTTGTTTTTAATTTTTTTTCAAAAACTCCTTATCTACTGAAACCTTAACGAGGTAAAATGATTATTAGCATTATTTTTTTTACAAAGCTCATTTTAATAATGAGATGAGCAATGTAGATCCAATAATAACAATAAATGATGGATGTGTTGCTAAAAATGACAATAAAAATAGCATTTGGTTTATACTGTAATTTAATGACAACTTGACACATTGAACATTGTGTCTGATCTACAAGCAACATGTTGCAGAGGGAACATTGCAGACGGATATATAGTTTTATTGGAAAGAAATAATTTGTCACTAAATGCCATATTAATCGTCTCAGCTGTTCTGTACCCTGCCATAGAGATGGCCTTGCGGTTCGCCCGGCGGTCGTTTCGCGGCGAACTTTGCTCGTTCATGGTTCGCCGAACGGGCGAACATATGGCGATGTCCGTCAGCACCATTTTCTTTTACATTGTGAAGAACTTTGACCCATGACACATCCATCAGGTGGTACAGGACAGCCAATTAAGACGTTTCAGCACATGGACATACCCCCTACCCTATAAATAAACCTGATCTGGCCGCCATGTTACATTCAGTCTTTTGCCAGTGTAGGGAGAGGTTGCTGTGTGGAGCAGGGACAGACTGTTAGGGACACCAAACGCTAGCTAATAGGGCCACAAAAGTCCTTTTAACGACTGGTATAAGGTGTGCTATTGATAGGTGTGACTAAATGAGGGGTGTGATATACTTATAATATATTTGTTAACAGAAAGTATATTATAGTGCATTTGTATTGTGCAGCAGTTGTTTGCGGTTCTGCTGCGATACTGCAGCCACACTTATGTGATCTACCAGTTTCCCCCCCAGAAAAAACTGATTGAAGTAGGGGTGTTATATGCCAATTATATACTTTCTATATAGTGCATTTGGGTAGTGCAGCATTTGTTTTTGCGGTTTTGCTGCGTTACCTCAGCTACAGATAGTGACAAACGACATTGGAACAAATAATTTCTACTGGTGTGATATACCAGTTGCCCCTCAAAAAAAGTGGAAAAAAAAGTGGGCTACAATAAAATTGTTATTCAGTGACCGCATAATGTACCTCAAGCCACATAATTACAATTTCTTTTATGTCTGGTGAATGCCTAATTTTTAAGGCCCCGTACTCCTGTGACCTAAAATAAAAAAAATTCTATGCTTCAACAGGGCACATTTCAGAGAATTTCCCTTTAAAGAAGCATAAAAATGTCCCCTGATTAAGATACATATTTTTTGTTGGAATTTTTGTCATTGATCCCCCTCTAGTATGTCACTGTCCATGTTGTGGGACTATTTGTACACTTCTACTAAGTATTTGGTGGCTGCAAATATTAGCTGAAGATTTCTCAGGTTCGCCTGCCATTAAAGTGAATGGGGCCCACTGCGAACTTGCAGTTCGCGAACATTTGATTGCGTTCTCGCAATCGCATTCGCAAACCATCCCAACCGATGTTCGTCCATCACTACTCACAGAATGGTCTGCATGTTTCATGCGACAGGTTCCCTTTAAAGTTTTAATTATCATAGTTTTCTGGTCACATAGTAACATAATTTGATGTAAAATGATGTTGCGACAAGACACACATCCAGTAGGTTTATTCTGTTTTGCTTCTGAAGAAGTGGACAATTAACCTCACCGGAGGGGATAGTACCTGAGCCTTAAATGGCATTAAGATTAGTCTTTTAGTTTTCACTTTGTGTCAAACATTTGAAAAATATATGTGCAAAATCTATTTTTAATTTAATTCAATCCATTTTAACTATCCTAACTCATGCTCTGTAGCGTCCTATTTTTATGTGTACCACAACTTGAGAGTTTATACAGTGTAAAATTATTTTATTGGTGATGAAACCTTTCTCTAGTTATGTTAATCAAAATCTTGCCACTTTTATAGTACATAATCGTAAATTCTTCATCTAAACGTTAGAGTTATATATTTATATATGCATCTAAGGAATACTATAAACACAGGAATACTATAGGCTCTATTCACACTATCATCAGGAATTCCATTGGGCAAGAATAGCTAGTACTATTTTTGCTTTTAAAGCTCAAAAAATCCCTCAATGGTTCCCAATATGTCAGTGGGGTATCCAATATGTCAGGCGGTATTTGAAATGGTTTGTCAATTAAGTCATGTACAGTAATGTTAAGGTATGTCACATTATGTTATGCCTTATATTTAAACCAGCATAGTTATGTATGGATAGTACACCAAGGGTTAATAACCTCAACCCTTTGCTTAGTCAATATGCTTTCTCTCCTCGAGCCTCAGGATTCAGACCTAGATCTGTTTGATTGCTGCAAGATCTATAGCAAAACAAAAAAGATGCAAAGGACAAAGTTCAGAAATCTGCATGATTAAGTGACAAGATTCAGTCAGTAAGGTAACTGCTGTTGAGTGCAATATATAATTTTACTGCTGTGGAGGGATTACAGTAAATACACCCTACACACTTAAGGAATAACCTAGCCAGTCATATCATTCAACCTAATCAAAATAAAAATACTTAAACAATAAAAAATAAATATCATGGGCATCGCTGCGTGTGAAAATGTCCATACTATTAAAATATAACAATATTAATGGCATAACGGGGAAAAAAAAAAAACTGCCAATTTGCAATTTTTTGTCACTTCAACTACCCAATAATTTTTTAAAATAAAAAGTGATCAAAAAGTCTCACACACTTCAAATTGGTATCAAAGAAAAGAACAGATTGTCCCGTAAAAAATAAGCCCATGTACAGCTTGTACACATAACTATATGGCTATAAAATCCCTCAAAGTTTTTTTTTTTTTTTTTCAGTATTAAAAAGCAAGAAAAAATTGTGGTATTAATGTAACCATACCGACCTGGAGAATGAAGGTAACAGGTCAATTTTACTGAATGGTGTACGGTGTAAAAAATAAACATAAAACCTTTGTCAGAATTGCATTTGCACTAAATAGAACCCAGAAGAATCAAATTGAAACAAATCTCCACATTTGCCGACCAATGAGAGTTAAATTTCACATAGCAACAGCGGAACCCTTGCATACTAGGATACTATGTCTAGGAGACAGATATCTGTACAACATTAAAACAAAGTTTTGAACAAATTGACTTAGTATCTTGGATCCGTAGCTCGGTTCGCTCTACACTAATAACAATATTTATTGTGTGCGGTAAACGTCATATTGGAAAATAAAAATAAATGTTTTCTTGTCTTTTGGTCATGTGCACACCAAAACAATTGAGTGATCAAGAAGTCAAATGAAACCATTAAATATTAATTAACTATAGCTGACCCTGAAAAATATGAGCCCTCACAAAGTGTTATGACATTATGTCAGAATATGGCAATGCAAAGAAAAAAAATTATTATTATATATATTTTTAAATAGTAAAATATTTAAATTTGATATTGCTGTAATCATACGGACTCTCAGAATAAGGCTGTCATGTCATTTTTAGCACTCTATGAACGCCGTAAACACAAAATTCAAAAAAACATAGTGGAATTTTTATTATTTTTTTCAATTTCACCCCACAAAGAGTCGTTGTCCTATTTTCCAATACAAGCTATGGTAAAGTAAATGGCTATAAATAGCACTTGTTCAGCAAAAAAAAGGCCTTCACATGGCTACGTAAATTAAAAATAATGGCTCTTTGAAGATGGGGAGGAAAAAAATCTAAATGCAAAAATGAAAATGGGGCTTTTGAGGCCTGGTCATTAAAGGATTTATCCTGGAAAGATAACGAAGACTTTTCCTCAGGATACATACTTCAAAAATAGTCGATGGCAGCATATCCTTCAAGGGTTCTTTTCACAAAAAGTTGAGAAAGACTACCATGTAGTCGAAACGTTGCTTTTTTTGTTTTATCCTCAGGATAGGTCATCATTATCACATCAGGGATGGCATAAGCTGTTTCAGGGAGCTAGCTACTGCACTCACTGAAGCTATGATGAGCGATGCAGGCTTCTGACAGCTTTCCAAGGACAGCCCATTATATGGTGGCAATGCTTGGTATTGCAGCTCAGCCCCATTGACTTGAATAGGGCTGAGCTGCAACTAGGCCTGATGTACAGTGATGTCACTGGCCTAGAAAGAGGCTACGGTGCTCAATGTCTCTTCTAACAGCTGGTCGATGGGGTTCCCAGGTCTTGCACCCCAGCAGATTTGATACTGATGAGCTGTCCTGAGGATGTCATAAATATATTTTCCTGAATAACATATAACATGTTTAAAAATAATACAGCATATTCATCTTAACAGGTACAAAGATTTAAATTGTTATTTATCCCACATGGTAATTGCCATTGAAATCAATGGGTCTGCACCACTTCCGCAAAATTGTGGAACGGGTGCGGACCCATTCATACAGTCATGCGAATGAGCCCATACTCTAACTGTAGTAACCCACAGGATATGCTGTGAGTAAGAAAGTCAGGAGAAGGAGAGTGGAAGTTGTGGCACTTATAGGAGTGATAGTGGTTCATGGTGGCTGTCCTTACTCCTACACTTAATCCTCCCCGATTCTCACTCCAAGTTTGCTTTGTAATATTCTCAAATAAACACAGGACTGTGATAAACTGCAGTTCTGTTCTCATTAACTCTTTCTACACTTCCCAGTTGCAGGGTACAGATCTTAGAATCAGATGGCCAGTTCTTCTCAAAGTGTAATGGGCGTCCTAACCAATATACCTTTTCCACAGCAGTGAAATCTTATTGTCATACCTTCCCAGACACGACCTTGGTTTCTCCATTCAGTTTCTTTTCCTGACAGCTTTCAATCTCAGAGATAAAGCTTGGCTGTACTAGGTTTTGTTTTAGACCTACTTCTCAGGAGCTCACACATCAATACGTTACCACTAGCTCTGCTTAGCTAAGACTCTCTCTAACTAGGGGGCAGGACCAGCCCATCACCCAGGGAAAACTAGTTTAAAGCTGCCAGTATTGACTATTTGTTACTCATACATGACCATGTGGGAAACATAGTGCAGAAAGAAATAAGTGCTTTCACAACATATCACAAAATGTAACTATTGGCAAATAACTCTTAGCAGTGATCCACTGAGTCACTGCAAGTATAGTTAACATGTCATTTACATTGTCATGGTGAATACTCTTAAAACAAAAAAACTATTTGAGAATTGCTGTTCATCAAACTTTTTTCAATACTTTGCATGTACTCCAAAATGATGCCATTAAAATATGACTCAAAGAACACAGTGATGCAAAAAGGAAGCAAAAAATGACCATGTGATGAATGAAAAGGATGTCACTGGCTTAAGAAGAGGCCATTGCACTCACCGAAGTGTCAAGGTCTCTTCAAACAACTAGTGGGGGTCCCAGGAGTTAAACACCCATAAATCTGGTATAGATGACCTTAGGATAGGTTGTCAATATTTTACTTCCAGAAAACCCTTTTAATACTGGTATTTTTGTACCATTGTATATAATATTGTGCTAATTTAAGATCACTGAAAGAAGCACTGATGTTGATGCGCTATAAAAGGAAAGAATTAAACATTTTCTTATAAGTCCATCACACAATCAAGGAAGTGTCAGTATCAGAAGTTTATGCCCATTACAGCAACAGTTTCAGGAATATATAGTCCAATAATGTTATAAAAATAAAGATAGATTTATTCTAAAAATAGATACAAATATATAAAAATTTTAAAATCACACTCTAGAATTGTGTATATGTACACCAACTTGCAAAAAGGTGCAATATATACATTCTGATCAACACGTTCCAATTTCAGTATTTTCTCCTAGGGATCCGTATTCTGCATATTTGTCTTTAAGTAAGCTGCGATGGTTAAATGCGTTGGTACGCTATAGCTATAGCTATATCTATGCAGATCACTGATCCCTACCAATGGTGAAAAGAGGAGAGACAGTATACCAGCAATAACCCGCATATATATTGGAATATAATGCAATTCCTTTCAATTGTTTATTATTGAAAAGGGAATCCTTAAACCAGAGACTCAGATAGGTCATTGATAATCATGAAAGAGAGTGTGTTTATTTCAGGCTAAAACAGCCTTACAGAGTATATAACAATCAGAAGAGAAATTAACACAAATGAAGTGGATAATGCAGATATAAGGAAAACCCAATGTTGCTAAGGGTAACCAGAAATCACTAAAGAAAATACTTCAAGACGCTTCACGCGCCTATATGAATAACCAGATTGTGCACCCCATTCTATATAGATCTGAAGAACAATTGGCCAAAATAAGTCACTCGCACACCAGAGACACCTAGAAAATATTATCAGAAAAAGAACAAAGAAGTTAGTCTTTCGAGGAGGAGACTGGGATCTAAAACAATAGATCCATTCAGACTCCTTTTGTAGAATCTGTCGATTCCAGTCACCCCTCCTCTGGGATTCCTTGACAAGTTCCAATGCCGAGAACCTGAGGACCTCAGGTTTCCCTCCATGTACTTCTAACACATGATTAGCCACTGGTGTATTGTTTTTTTGCATGACATAATTGATGTGTTCACACACTCTCTGTCACAGTTATCTATATGTTTTCCCTATGTAGTCATTTGGACATGAACATTGGCACAGATATACCACTCCCTTGCTTCTACAATTAATGAAGTCCTTGATTATATATTTGCGTCCAGTGGTAGAGCAAGTGTTGGTTTTGGTATTGGAAATAAAGCTACAGGCTTGCGATCAAGCCATGTGCCCACCTGTTTAGGGCTAGAATAATGACTATGCACAAGACGGTCCTGCAAGCTCCACCCTTTACGGAAAGTGATCCTCGGTCGTGGAGGTATCACACCAATGAGATATGGGTCCATTTGTGAAATGGGCCAGAATTTGTTTACAATATCCCTAATCTCCTTATTTGCTGTATCAAAGATAGAAATAATGTGAATAATGTTCTGGCCCCGCGATTTGATTTTTGGATTTAACAATTCATTTCGGTCCTGATTAGTGCTGATCGAGCACCATAGTGCTCGGGAACTCGGACTGAACACATTGGGATGCTCGGGTGCTCTATCAACCACCCGAGTAAAAAGGAAGTCAATGGGAGAACTCGAGCATTAAACCAGGCACCCCCTGCTCTGAAAGGGGAGGCTGCCTGGTTCATAGGAAAAGGTTGGAAATTGATGGAAACACCACCGAAATGGTTCTGGAACAGCATGGGGAGGATGTCTGGATGCATCTTGGACTCCCAGGTCGCTGCTGGGAACGATGTTGTCCGAGTAGTGCGCCACTTTTACAGACTGACAATAATACGCACAAAACCGAAAATAAAATTGATTTTAGATGAAAATTTGTTAGGAAACATTCTTTCCTGTATATTTACTTGTATATAAAGTGCAAGTGCTGCCAAAAATTACAAGGAAGAGGCACTCCGATACAACCTGTATATCACAAAGGAGGGCCTCATTCACATTCTGGTACAATTGTTCATGTAGTGGGACTCCTACACTCATAAAGCATATGCATTAAGTAGAAGGGCTGGCAAAAATTACAAGAAACCGGCACTCCAATACGCTCTTTGTTACGCATAAAGGAGGGCATCATACACTCTTGAAAAATTATGATTGATGGCATGCTGGTGACCCTCAAAAATATTTGAAGCAATGCTGATCTGACCATCTAGAACATTATGAGTGAGGGCCTGCTGCCGTTTGGTGACTCTAGATAACCTGCGCTCTATCGCACATCCCAATGATGCCTACAATCCATTTGAATGTCTGGCCTATCAACTTTCGATGGTATTGTCAGCGCAAACCATGGTGACTACGTGTAATGGGGCAATAAGGGTTCGATTCCGGAGAGGGAGCCTGAGAAACAGCTACGGCTAACACATCCAAGCAAGGCAGTGTATGCACAAATTACCTATTAGGTATAATTAGGTGAGGGTCTGCAGGTGATCTGACCCTGTAAAAGATTTTAGGTGCGGGCCTGCAGGTGAGCTGATCCTGTAAAAGATTGTAGTTGAAGGCCTGCTGGTGAGCTGACCCTCTGAAACATTATATGCAAATGAGCTGACCCTGTAAAATATTTTAGGTGCGGGCGAGCTGACCCTGGTGAGCTGACCCTGTAAAAGATTATATGAGAGGGCCTGCTGGTGAGCTGACTCTGAAAAAGATTTTAGGTGCAGGCCTGCTGCTGAGCGGGCCCTCTAAAAGTTTGTAGGTGAGGGCCTGCAGATGAGCTGACCCTCTAAAACATTATATGCGAGGGCCTTCAGATGAGCTGACCGTGTAAAAGATTTGAGGTGCGGGCCTGCAAGTGAGCTGACCCTGTAAAATATTTTAGGTGCGGGCCTACTGGTGAGCTGACCCTGTAAAAGATTTTAGGTGAAGGCCTGCTGATGAGATAACCCTGTAAAAAATTATATGCGAGGGCCATCTGGTGAGCTGACCCTGTAAAACATTATATGCAAGGGACTGCTGGTGAGCTGACCCTGTAAAAAATTATAAGCGAGGCCCTGCTGGTGAGCTGACCCTGTAAAAAATTATATGCGAGGGCCTGCTGGTGAGCTGACCCTCTAAAAAATTATATGCTAAGGCCTGCTGGTGAGCTGACCCTTTAAAAAATTATATGCGAGGATCTGTAGCTGAGCTGATCCTGTAAAACATTATATGAGAAGGGCATATATGCGAGGACATTATATGCAACAAATAAGCATGTGTTGATATGATGGAAGAGGAGAAGGAGGAAGAGAAAAGGAAGATTCAACCATATACCCTTGTTTGTGGTTGAAGGGGTGCATGGGAATACAGTGTATTCAGTGCATTATAAACAACACATTTAAAGTGCCTTTATAATCATCAGCTTTCCTCTGCTGGAGTCGAGAAGTCATGGTCAATCCAGGCCTTGTTCATTTTTATGAGTCAACCTGTCAGCATTTTTAGTTGACAGGCAGATACCCTTATCTGTTATAATGCAACCAGCAGCACTAAATACACGCTCAGACAAAACGCTGGTGGCAGGGCAGGCCAGCACCTCCAAGGTGTAGAGCGCCAGTTCGTGCCACGTGTCCAGCTTGGACACCCAGTAGTTGTAAGGCACTGAGGGATCATTAAGGACGCTGACACAGTCTGCTACGTACTCCTTCACCATCTTCCAAAATGTTTCCCTCCTTGTGACACTAGGCCGCGCATCAGGGTGTGGGTGCTGGCGGGGTGTCATGAAACTGTCCCAGACTTTGGAGAGTGTTGTCATGCCTCTGTTGGAACTGCTGTGTGTTCCCCTTGTCTCCCTTCCTCGGTTGGCCAAGGAACTATGGACTCTGCCGCCAGTGTTGTCAGATGGAAAGGATCTTCTGGTATTGCACCGTTTTGCTTGTCCTCTCCACCACAGAAATGAGAGATGAGAAGTTCTCTTTGTAGCGGGGGTTGAAAAGGGTGAACAACCAGTAATCCTTGTTGTCTAAAATGCGTATAAAGCGCAGGTCGCAGGAAATGCAGCCTAACATGACGTCATCCATGTCTGCCAGAGTACCAACAGGCAAGGCTTCGCTGTCATCATAAGAAGGATGACTCTTAATCTCCTCATCCTCTTCCTCCTCTTCTCCCCACCAAAGCTGAACATATGGAATTAAACTTCCGTGGCTACTACGGAACCGTCTCCTGCTCCTCCTCCTCTTCATCGTCCAATTCACGCTGAGAAGACGAACTGAGGGTGGTCTGGCTATCACGCTGTGTAATGTCTTCACCCATTTCCACCTCTGCCACATGCAAAGAGTTGTCCTTAATTGTGAGCAGCAAGCATTTGAGAAGACACACTGTCTGTCCCTTCCTATGCACAACTTTCCCTAACACTGAGCAATTTAGCGCAAGTTGCGCTACAAACATATATTGCTGCTTTCACACACAATAGTCCTTACAATGATTTTTGGGTCTCTGAAATGTTTTGGTACCAAATAAATATTCAATTACACTCCCTACACTCTGTGTCCCTTCCTATGCTCAGCCCTCCCTGACTACAAATGAGCCAAACATGCGTCATCGGGTGCTATATAGTACCCAATGACGTGTTACGGACAGCCAATCACTGTAATGACAGTAGCCAACATGGCTACTGGCATTACAGTAAGGGCAGTACTTACCTGCATGTTTATTAGCTGCATAGCAGCCAAGAAACATTTGGGGAGGAGACTCGAGCATGGCGCTCGAGCACACGCGGTACTCAGCGGAGTACCTCCATGTGCCGAGCATCAAGATGCTTGAGCCGAACAGGTGTTCGGCTGAGCATGCTCGATCATCACTAGTCCTGATCCCTTGCATTTTTAAATGCTGGTTAACCCCTATCTTTGAATCTGTCCCGAAGTTTTCTTGATTCCTGATGGAATCCCTCCAAGTCTGAGCAATTTCACCTCATCCTTAAAAACTGACCCTTTGGTATGCCCTTATTAAGAGTCGGGGGATAGTAACTAGACTTTTAGTAGCCATAGATTTTCTAAAAACCGTAGAGGTCAGCCTATCTTGTTTAGTCACTTCCACATCAAGAAAGGTGATTCTATGGTCACTATGTTCATACGTAAAGAAGATGCCAATACTGTTAGTATTTAAGATATTCACAAATTCCTTCAGTTTACTAGGGTTCCCTTTCCAGATCAGAAAAACATCATCAATGTATTGCGTCTAGAACTCTATCTTCTCTATCCACCATACCAGACTATCTGTAAAAGACACAGATGTCCTCCCACCAGCCCAGGAGGATATTTGCATATGAGGGCACACAAGGGCTCCCCATAGCGGCCCCCCTGAGCTGGTGGTAGAAGCGACAGTCAAATAGAAAATAATTGTCTGTCAACACAAACTCCAACAAATCCACCTCAAATGGACTGTGGCTATTAAATTGGACACCTCGGGTTTAAAAAAAAATGGGAGGTGGCCCTCAGGCCCTCAACATGTGGGATATAACTATATAGAGATTCAAAATCTATACTTGCCAACATATAATCAGAGTCAAAATGTAGGGTCTCTATTTTCCTCAAAAAATCCATATTGTCTCTGGTGTGGGACGGCAACGACAATACAAACTGGCCTAGGATTCTATGAATGTAGATCCCACAGTTACGAGTCATTGAATCACTTCAATGGGCCTCCCTTTTATTGGGGATACCCCTTTATGGATTTCTGGCAATCCATAAACGGTAGCAATGCTAGGAGTATTAGAGAGCATAAATTGATATTCCATATCGCCAATTATTTTACGGGTTAATGCATGTTCAAGCATTTCCTTTAAAATCACCAGAAAGGATTCGGTAGGGTCCCCGATCAGGGTCCTATAGCATTTTTTTTTTTTTTTTTTTTTTTTTTTTTTTTTTAGTTTTCAAATAATTTTATTGAAAATAAAAATCATTACATATGATTAAATATGTTGAATCACATACTGGTATCGATTGAAGACATATGAGTAACATAAGGTAACGAGTGGTTTGACATCAATTCCATAGGATGGGTAGTACAATAGACAATACAAATCTTATGTACATCTGGTATATCTGTAAGGGCTCATTCAGACGGCCGTATGCTGTCCACAAAAATACTGAATGCTATCCGTTTTTTTGCGGATCCGCAAAAAAACTGATAGCATTCAGTATTTTTGCGGACCCATAGACTTCAATGGGGCCATCTCCTGATTTTCACGGACAAGTATAGGACATGTTTCATTTGTTTTGCGGAACCGTGGAATAGAAAAGGGCCCCATAGAAGTGAATGGGTCAGTATCTAATCCGCAAAAAAACGGATCCGCATTTTTGAATCTGAATGAGCCCTAAGGGTTATGTTAGAGATCAATTATAATAAGCAGACTTAGTCAGGTAGGACAGATGAAGGCTTGGAGAGTGAGATGTTTATGTTTCCGTATGTGATCCATTCTTTCCATTGTTTCCTATACAATTGTATTCTACGGTTTTCCCAGGCTGCAATTTCCTCAAACCTACATAACTGATCAATCTTCTCTATCCATTGAGAGGAGGAAGATATTTCTTCAGAAAGCCAAAATTTAGGTATTAATAATCGTGCTGCGCTCAACATAGTATGGAATACTTTAGTTGGTGGTAATTTAGATGTGGATGAGGGTAAACCTAATAGTGCTAATTGAGGGGATATTGGAATATTTGATCTACATATCATGTTAGCTTTGGCAAAAATTTCCTTCCACCAATCTTGAAGTGGTGGACATTTCCACCATATATGGAAGAATGATCCTCTATCTTTTTTACACCTCCAGCACGTATCAATATTATTTGGATTATAACGGCAAGTGATATCTGGAGTCCTATACCACCTTGTTAAAATTTTGGACCTGTTTTCTTGTGTGCGAACACACCTAGATGTTTTATGAGGTAGTGGTAAAAGTTTTGAAACCTCCGTTTGAGAGAAGCTAATTTCCAGGTCTCCTTCCCATAGCCCTATAGATGCTGGTTTAGTCATTGACACTGGAGTATTTAATTTCCTCTACATTTGGGAGATTAGTTTACTGTGCTTAGATTGGTCCTTTATTATACTTTCAAACCAGGTCAATGGACGTAATAGGTCATTCATAGAGATATTCTTTAATATAAAAGATAGTATGAAAGACAGTAAGTAAGGGAAGTGTTTGCATTCCGGGAAGACACTTAAAATATTTTCACTTTTCAACACTAAGCCATTGTCATCAAAAAGTGAGCAGATAGGTAGTGTAGAGTTCCGGACTGAGTGGGGTAGACATTCTCTCAAGTTGGATGGAGCATAGGCAACTTGCATCAATGGTGAGGGTAATGGTATGGCATGCTGTGATTGTTGAAACCAGTTCCAGGTTCCAATTGTCGATTTAACAATTGGGTTAAGGGGTCTATCTTGGGTTGGAATTTTTTTTGCCCCCACCAGGAGACCTGAAGGAAACGATCCAAGGTCATTCTGTTCCATGGAGGCCCAAGGCTTCTGGTTTGGATATGTCATCCAGTCCACTAGTCTAGAAAGCATTACGGCTCTCCCATATAATTCTGGGTCAGGTAATCCTATTCCAAGCCAATCGAGCCCTTTTCCCGGCCCAGATAAATGAGCTAATTTGTTGTTTAAGTTTAGTGTAGTATGTTTTTGGGACTGGGATCGGTAGTACTTGTTGCAGGTATGTCAATCTTGGTAAGACCAATGAGGTTACAATATTCTTTCTACCAAACCATGATAACATCGGGTTCTTTAACCCAACTAGTTGATCAGAGATAGACTGAAGGAGAGGGGTGAAATTTAGTCTAAAAAGAGTAGACGGATCAGAGCTAATCTTGACTCCTAGATATGTAATATATGGAGTGTCCCAGTTAAAAGGGGAGTTTGCCTTCAATGAATTCCTGGTTGAGGTTGGGAGGTCTATACTGATGATATGGGATTTGCTCATATTAATTTTGAAGTTTGAGTAAGAACTGAACTGTTCCAATATTTTATATATCAAGGGTAGAGCTTTGGCCGGGTTGGTGTTCATTATTAATAGATCGTCTGCAATAGCAGCTACTTTATGCTCATGTTGATCTATCTTTATACCCACTATCTCTTTCTCTAGTCTAATAGCCTGAAGCAGTGTCTCCATTACGAGAACAAATAATAGAGGTGATAGTGGGCATCCCTGTCTGGTGCCATTCCTGATATTAAAGGAGGGGAACAGAGTGTCATTTATGATGATAGAAGCTGAGGCATGGGTATACAAGGAAAAAATGGCGTTAATATATTGGTCAGGAAACTTAATTGTTTTAAGGACTTCTCTCATATAATCCCAGCTGACCCTGTCGAAGGCTTTTTCTGCGTCCGTGCTAAGGAGGACTTGAGGTCGTCTAAGCTTTTTTGTAAGGTAGATAGCATTTAACACCTTGGCAGTATTATCTCTGCCCTCCCTACCACGGACAAAGCCAACTTGGTCTTCTTTGATTAGGGATGGCAGAAAGGAAGACAAGCGGGTAGCAAGCATCTTAGCTAATAACTTCAGATCCAGATTTAACAGGGAAATTGGGCGGTAATTAGAGCATCGGGAACTATCTTTCCCTTCTTTCGGAATCAGTGTGATATGTGCTCTGGTCATATCTGTGGATAATGGGACACCAGACAGGGAGCTATTAAATATGGAGAGAAGATATGGACCTAATATATTATGGAAAGTGCGGTAATATAAGGCCGGGTACCCATCAGGTCCAGGGCTTTTCCCGTTAGGAAGTTGTTTAATCGCCGTCACGAGCTCCAACATCGTAAAGGGGGCTTGTAGAGTTTGGGCTTGTGACTCTGACAGTACCGGTAAGGCAAGGGAACTAAGAAAGGAGGTTACTGATTCTTTTGGGGGGTGGAGAGGGAAGTTACCAGCTTCCTTTTCTTCTTCTTTTATATTATATAGGGAATAGTATCACGGTCGGCGTGACTATCACATACGTGACGCAGAGGGAGGGAACAAGGAAGGCCCTGCCCAAGTGAGAGGGAAGGTGGTGACCCCTGACTCACCTAGCGGCTGGCACCTGGCTGCCCTGACGTCCCTAGACGGGTTCCTCACCCGTACGCCGATCACGTGCCTAAAGCCCTGGCTTTCCCTAAGCTGAGCCCTAGATAGTGAACAGGGCGGTGGGAACACTAGTCCGCACCACTAGCTCTAAAGGAAAACACCAAGGGAAGGACAGACAATACAAACTCAACATATAATCCCAGGTGGGCGACAACAGGAGACAACAAGAAGCCCAACAGGGATCCGGAGGGAAGCACTCTGGAAAGACAACCAGGATTCACAACTCCAGTGGGTCAGTATAGATGTCCAGGCAGGAAGCTCTATAACTGGCAACTAGAGAAGTGTGAGGGGAGAATATAAGGAGGTTGGGAGTGGCAGACAAGAAACAGCTGAGGAGGAGAAGCTACGGATCACTGATTGAGACAAAAAGGATAGCAAGGCAAACACAAAAAACAATCACTAAGAAACAACGTGATCTTTAGATATAGAGCGCGCAGCCACCCGCTGCGACCTCCTGACCCCGGGTATAACGGAGTCAGACGTGGCTCTAGATACCCTCGTGACAAATAGTAGAACTTTTGAAATTGTTTGGCTATGTCTGAGGTGGTAGACACTTCTTCCCTACTGGTAACTCTAATCCTGTGTATATAGTTATGAGATTTCCTTTGCTTAATACGTTGCATCATGAACTTGGAAGCTTTATCTCCATGTGCATAATATTTGTATTGCGCATGAAGATAATACTTAGCGGAAGCTGTATTGAGCAGGTTCTTTAAAGTGTTCCTTATTTCTGTAAGCTCCTTCAAATGGGAGCCCAATAAAGAACTTTTATGTACAGTTTCTAATCTATGTATCTGGGTTAGGAGTTGTTCTACTTTTTTCTTTCTTTCTTTTTTGATTCTCGAACCCAAACTAATGAATTGGCCTCTCATGTAGGCCTTGTGGGTGAGCCATAATATGTGGGGGGATGTTCCAGGAAGAGAATTAAGGGAAAAGAATTCTTCCATAAGTTTTTGGGTGTATGTTTTGTTCTCTTCTGTGGAGATCAGCTGTTCATTAAGACGCCATCTAAATGCTTTGGGTTCTAGTGAAGGGGCTTGTAATGTAATAAACACTGGAGCATGGTCAGATAAAAGTAAATTACCTATATAGGCATGAGTACACAAATGTAGATGTTCTTTTGACACAAATATGTAATCGAGCCTTTGATACGAATTGTGGGGGTGGGAGAAGAAGGTATAGTCCTGCTTGGAGGGGTTAAGAAGACACCATATGTCATGGACAGCTCCCTGATGTAGTTTATTCCTAAGGTGTCTCAGTGCTCTGGTGGATAGTGCTGACTTTTTGGATGATGAATCCATAGAAGGATTTAATGCTATATTCAGATCGCCTCCAAGCACCACCACACCCTCTCTAAATGAATCTAAAAGAGTAAGTGTATCTATCAGCCATGAAATCTGATTGACATTTGGGGCATACAAGTTCTCAAAGGTATAGATCTGGTTAGCTATTTTACATTTTAACAGTATATATCTGCCATCTACATCTTGGATATGTGAAATGTAAGTGAAAGGCAGACCCCTCTGAAACCCCACACTCACGCCTCTGGATGCTGCAGAATTTGAACCACAATGATACCAGTGTGGATACAAGGATCTTGATAGGTCGGGGTATTTATTGAACTTAAAATGTGTCTCCTGAAGCATCAGGACAGAACATTTTTCTTTTTTAGCTAAGGAGAATATTTGACTACGTTTTGATGGAGCATTAAAACCCTTAACATTAAAAGTGGCAATGCACAGGTCAGCCATCTAATATTGAAATGGCTGAGTGTGTACTGCTGAAAGTTTTTAGCATAAGATGTGTGGGCACATTTTGTTTGTACTTAACCATCCAAGGCGGAGTTACCGGAATACAGAAACGTCCCCCCTTCTTTTGGGAAATTAAGGTTGACTTCTTGTGATGTCATACAACCAACAATAAAATAACAACAGCAGTGAGATCAGTTTGGAATATCGATCAAGTATGTAGATCATTATCATTAGAGCAATACTACTTCAATAGGATAGGGGGGATACTGTGCACATTTAATGTGACTCATTTTAGTACCCTCATAATAGTTAGCAAATAGGCACTTAGGCAAAGACATATAACCCTAACCGCCATGACATAACTCAAAGAATAAATATGATTATGAAGGGTTATGACCCAAACCAGGGAAAACTTTCTAAGTAATACTTATATGATATAAATACTCAAAGAATCCTTGAAGGACATGAAACAGATCTTAGGATGTATCCAGAGTCATTCAAGAATCATGAAGTGGAAGGCGTCTTGGAGTTGAATGTCCGCCTCTTCTGGTTCTTTGGGATTTACCGGGACGAGGTGTCTCCCAGGGATCCGCAGAAGGAAGATCAGGAAGTGGATTATTGCTTTGAATATGGTCCCAGTTCTCAATGGGTAGTTGGTTGATTTGCAGAATATCATATACTTTGGGCAAATCATTGAAAGAAGAAATGGATATTCGCTGACCTTCATACAAAAAGGATAGCCCAAAGGGAAAAAGCCATTTATATAAGATTTTTTTGCTGCGAAGCCAATCAGTAAGCGGTTTAAGTGCTCTCCTTTTTTTCAGTGTGGACTGGGCCAGGTCTTGATATATGGTAATGGGGCAGTCCTCCAGAACCAGTTGTTGAAAGTTCCTTGCTTTATTAAGAATCGCATCTTTAACAGGGTAGTGCAGAAACTTGCAAATGACGTCCCTTGGAGGTTCCGCAGGCTGAGGTTTGGGGCGTAGGGCTCTATGTGCCCTCTCAATGGTGATTTTATGAGAGGAGTCAGGGCCAAGTAGCTGCAGGCAGATATTCATAACGGCGTCCGGTATCTCAGCAGGGCCCACAGACTCAGGTATGCCCCTGAACCGCAAGTTATTGCGTCTGCTCCTGTTTTCATGATCTTCCAGGAGAGTGTATAGGGAGTTCATGTGCGCTTGATGTAGGGTCAGTGTGGAGGAGACCGCGTTCTGGTGTGTTACAATGGCAGTCTGGTTGTCCTCAAGTGCTTCAACCCTCCTCCCAATATGGCGGATGTCCTATTTAATAGAGGTGAGATCTGATCTGAGGGGCTCTAGGGCCTCTAATAGGGCATCCTTCAGGAATGATCTGGATATGGGCAGGGTATCGGCCTTAGGGGAGACCTCCCTTACCTTCTCAGCTACTGCTGTATGTTTCGGAGCGCTCCCTGCAGCTTTCGGCGTTCCGGGCGCCATCTTGGTTTCTTTAGCCACATGTATCTGAGTGGCTTTTTAAATTAATTTCTCTATGGATTTGCCACTTGTCGGAGCTTTGGCATGTCCTTGAGCTTCAGTGGGTCTGGGACCGCCGATCTTGACCATTTTGGTCAGTTAAGTGCTGCTGAAATAAGGCTGTGAGGGATACTTTAACAGCAGAGCTTCACTTCATGCTGCCATACAGCTCCGGTGCAGGCTCTGCCCCCCCCACCCCTATAGCATTTTTTATCAGATAATAGATCAAGATACATCTGTCGGTAATGGTCAGTATCCATCACCACCAGATTCGCCCTTCTGTCTGCTGGCTTAATTTAAATGGTCTGCATTTTTTCCAGATTAATAAGAGCTGCCATCTCCTCATTAGATATATTATAATTGCAGATGGTAGGATCTGTTATCTTCTCCATTTCGGTAATGACCATGTCCAAAAAGATGTCAATATGATCAGAGGTCATTAGAGGTGGTGATCTTTACTTTTTGGCCTAAGCTCTGTAAATGGCCCCTTGTCTGGGTGATCTCGAACCTTCCTCCCAGAGATCTGCTAAAATCTGTATATCAGGCAGGTCACCTTGTTGAACACCTAATTGTTCACATAGTTGTCTATTTGAATCTTTCATAACTATATGCCACTTTAGTTTTCTAGCGAACAGATGTAAGTCCTTGACCCAGATGTAAGCCTGGTGGTCAGAACAAAAGAAATATTAATGATCTCTAATTTATTTTGTCTTTTTAATTGGTCCCTTCCCCCATACTTGACAAGTCCCTCAGTTGGTAAGGTAGGGGACCTTTTGTTAAAAAATTGGATGAGTTGGGGGGAAGGCGCGCAACAGCAGATTGTCCAGATGAGGGTGAGGGATATGATGATACTCCCCCAGTACCTCCTCCTCTCTGTCTTCCTCGTCCCTCCATCTTCTCCTCCTTCCCCTTCTGCCTGACCGACTGCGACTAGAACTACTAAGCCTCTGGTAGTGAGTTGAATCAGAGTCAGAGGTCTTCACCTCAGATGAAGAAATCTCTGACACAGATAGAGCCAAACCGTGGTTGTTAAAGAGTTAATATTCTCTTTAAACTCTTTCAGTATTTGATGAACTGTCTGTGTTTACGTTCCTTAATCAAATTGTGAAATTTAACAACCGGGAATTGTAAAGCGGTCTCAAGCTGGGTAAAGTCTGTATCTGACTTTAATTTAAGTGCCGCTTCAGTTAGGTCTTTCAGCCGGACCTCAGATTTATCAAAAAAGCTTTTTTTTTCCTCTAACAACAGGGTCATGAGGTTTAAGGAGCTCCGTGTGAGTTCCTATTCCCATCGGCTGATCAAGCGGGGGGGAATGTATACGTATGGCTGGAATGATGGGTATGCGTAGACCCCTGGGGACAATTTTGTTTTCAACGTAACTTTCTAACAATCTAATTTCCCACCAGGATTTCACATTATCCTTATAGGCTTCATATAATTCCTTAAATGCCAATTTGCACATAGCTACCGAAGTAAGGCCTGGTATGTCCTCTTCTTAAAAAAACATATTTTGCCTCATTCAGCAGGGTTCCTCTGTAAATAAGGAACCAGAGAGAAAACCAGGCATAATCCTTACAATGTACAAAAACCAAAACAGAATGTCCAATATTGATTAGATACTCATACAGGAAATTCCTGCTATATATCAAGGGAGTCACCGAAAGCTAGGAATAAAACGTAACTTTTAATCGCCACATTAATATTAAATCACTTCATATTCCTCTAAAATATAACAAACATTGCTCATAATAGACCAAAAATACCAACACATACAAATATACACAGAGGGGAGGGCGGGTATAATACGCTAGGGAGAGATGTCCCTAATAAATCCCTAACTAATACCTCAACCCACAGGAACACCCTGATGGTGGGTGGCCTTTCCTGTGCCTGCCCTATCTCACCCTCTCATTGCCCTAAATACTCCTAATGTGTTTCCCCAATTATTGGTTCATCAGGGGAAAAAATATGGGGCAGAAAGTAGAAAATAATAAACAACAATTGGTTCAGAAGAACTACATGGTTATTAACTGGTAATTGAACCGCAAAAAAAAAAGCTGAAGATACAAATACCTCTGATTGTTAACATATGAATACCTGAAACATTTGTTTATCAACACTGGGGATTTCTGTTTGCAGCAGATGACATGTGGAGGTTTTGCTCCCCTATAAATACACTACAGTATTTGGGGTTCTGAGCATTTCCTCTCAATTAGACCACTTTTGTCTCTATATGTATGGAATGTGCCATTTTTATCTTTGGTAACATTCTGGTGCACCTGGTAGCCTGTGTCACACTAGTCTGTTATAGGTGGGGCTCACAGCCTCCTCCCTCCTCGGACCTTAGCACCTATCAGACAGTGTTCACACACTATAGGTAGGTTTAGCGGTAGATCCCGAACCAACTGAGATACCTTGACGGAGTGAGAGGGCTACGATATGTTCTTGAATGCAATATATTGGCTAAAGTCTCCTTTTAACATCTAGCTAGAGGTTTTAGCCTGGTATTTTCTTTTGCATATATTGTAGTGCACTTTTGCAGTGATTTATTTATTCTCATAGTCTAGTCCACGAATTATTACATCTTGTGTAGGATTTTTTTTTTGTGGCAGATGTGGTCCGCTGCCGGCATCCTCCATTTTTGTATTTTTTGCTGGGGATTGCCGTTTTCAGTGGATCACATGTGGAGGTTTCGCTCCCCGGGTTATAAATACGCTACAGTATTTGGGGTTCTGAGCATTTCCTCCCATTATTCAGTGATAAGTGTTATAGTGGGCATTATTATTACTGTAAACCACTATAAAGGGCATTGTTATTACTGAGGGCAAGTGCGGGGCATTGTTAATACTGGGGAAATGTTTAATACTAGGAACACTAGTGGAGCATTATTATTACTGGTTTAAGAATAATGGGCATTATTATTGTTGGATGTGCTTTTGGGCATCATTAATACTTAGGACACTATAGGGTAAGCATTACTGAGAGTTTTATAGGAGACATTATTACTAGGGACATTATAGGGGGCATTATTATTACTGAGGGCACTTTAAAGGCATCATTATTAATACAGGGGCACTATAGGGGCATTATTATTACTGGGTTAATTTTATGGGGCTCTAATTTTTCTGCAGTATATTTTTTGGGGCAAAAATGAGGAATCTAAAACAACTTGTGTTAGCAACATCAAGCTGTGTTTGCCCTGCCTTCTTTCAATTTGAGCCAGTCTACAACAGGGGGACACTATTTTAATTTTTCTCCAGAGACCCTTTGAGTTTCCAGTCTATCCCTGCTTGCAGGAGCCCTTTTCAAATTAACTGATAAATATTAAAGATATGAAAATGCAATTAATGAATGCCGTGTTCTGCTGCCCTAGTATAATGTTAAATTCAATTACATTTACCAATATTTCATAGACATGAGAAATGCATTATCATGATAGTTAAGTCATTTATTTGTTTTCCATTGCTGTGCTGTCTAAAATTTTATCCTGCTTAAAATGCTAAGTGAACACAAATAGTCAAAAACAATTATGGCGCTTTTTGAATACATTTGCAAGGCAATATTCTAAAATATTTTCATTTTCTGCCTATTTATTTGTTTCTGAAATCCGTGTTATCATGAGTTATGTTGCTAAAGTATTTTCCTTGCAGGAAAACAGGGTGCTACAAATAAAATGACAGATATGCTTAGAAGAAATGTCAGTTATACAATATATGAGCACAATTTAAGTTCAATAACTTTCCACATCATTGCCGTATTACTACAAGCAGATAGTAAGGAATTCAATCCACACTGTGATTAGAATTGTATTATTGAAAAAGGGAGAAAATATGGCAACTATATATCATGCAGCAGAAATAGCAACAGGCCTGCAATGCTGAAAACAATTAGAGATGAAATCAAAGGCACCCATAGAAGGAAAATAAGCTCAGTGATGAGGTATGAATTCATACATAGCACTAGAACTATTTCCAGAAGAGGCAATTTTGGAATAAGTGTTGAATTGCTGAATTGCATTTTGATTGATTGGTCAAGGGTGCTATTACATGTCTGTTAGCAAGTTTAATATGGCTGCAATAATTCCAAATATTAGTGTCTGCATTATGACTGCATGCAGGGTCAAATCAAGGTTGGCCCCTAGGTTAACAATTTGGAGGACACTTCATGTAATCATAATTCCTCGATTCAGGTGTACACCTAGCCTTTCTGCTGCCTGAGGCAAAAGCTGAAACGGCGCCCTCACCCCCCAATGCCAATTTCTTAACCTAGCCCCTTCCCTCCAGCCCTACTGTTAAAGACATACTTGGAAAACATTACACACAGAGCTACAAAATATACAGGAGAATATAGCGCCAGATACTGTGCCCATTGTGCTTCCCAATACTATACTGCAGAAACAGATAATCCTCCTTCTGCTGTCCCCTTTTGCCCCTACCTGGTGCTGCCTGAAGCAATCACCTCCCTTTGCCTCATTGGTGATGCACCCCTGCCTAGATTGCTTAAGCTGGCCATACACATTAGATAATTATTGGCAGTTAGGAATATATAAACAGTGTTTGGTGTGAAAAATTACTACAAAAGCAGCGGTGCCCTTAATGGAGTAGGTTCAGTCTCCTCAATGACAAAGTAAAACAGTGGGTGCGGGAACCGCACTATGTGTCAGTGATGTATGTCAGTAGTTCAAATAGAATCCTATAAAGATGGGGGACTGTAATCGCATCCAGCTTTCAGAAGCAACAGTCACAGGTACGTATTTCTCATACAGGGAAGCTGTTGTATACCTCCTGCTGGTCATCAGATCCCGTCATGAGCCACCGACCGCTGATTCCAACACCTGGTCAAAATACCTTCACAAAGGAACAAAAGAGATGGTGCAATACCCTTGATATCTTAAAGGTAACAGGGTTTTATTATACTCACAAACTCAAAGTTGTTAGCATGCACATAAAAATGCCCGACCCGGGTTTCGCAGTTAGCTTCTTCAGGGCTGCGGTACAAACACCGCCGTGAACCACGAGTAAAAGGTAGTTCCTACCCCGGAACTGAAACGGACTTCCGTTGTCCGCTAGCATGTCAATCAATCAGTCAATATCAAATGCCATAAACATATACAAAATGTGCAATATAGACAATTACATAAAATCTTAAATAACTTTTAAATAGACAATATTATATAAAAACCATGTTATAGATTAAACTAAAAATATAATATAATAAATAGTATGTATAAAAATAGCTAGTATAGAAGAACAATAGTATCAGACTAATCAAACCATACAGACTGCTTTTATATCCCATTCGATATTATGTCCTTGCGGCTGCAACGTATCCATTTCAAAAATCCATTGCGCCTCTTTTTTGTTGAATCGTGTAGCGGGATTGCCTCCTCGCCAGTGACGTTTAACGAGTTCAATGCCACAAAATTTTAAACCAGCGGGGTCCTTCTAGTGAAATCTCTTAAAATGTGCTGAGTGTATTATCTGAACGTGTGTTTAGCACGGCAGGGGGCGTCGTCACCGAGAAGCGCAGCCGCCTGTCCATAGCCAATGTGGACAAGCTCACGTTCATTAAAATGAACCAGGCATGGATCCCACAGGACTTGTCCGTACCTTGTGCAGAATAGACATGTATACCGGCTGTAACGGATCTCCTGGAACCCCGACTGGGTACCTCCGTTGATGGATGCTCCTAGTGCTTCCCGAGGGCGCTAAGCACTCAACTTGACACCATAACCACCACAAACCCCACGAACCGCCGCAGCTTGGTTGGGGTCTCAGCTTGGTTGGGCTTCAGCTTCCAGTGGGTGAACCTCTCCTAAATCCAGAGTGAAGGAACCATGAACAAGCTCTTACAAGAGCTTATACTCAGGGGAGTATTGTGATATAGCAATCCCCGAGAGTGTAGTTATACCATCCCACAAACATGAGCCAAAACTTCATGAAGGGGTAAAGTAGGTCTCTTTATTGAACACACAAGCATTGACTTATAAACACATTTTCAAACAAGGGTACCATCCCCGTGGACCTAGTTGGGAACTGAGGACATGACATAGCAGCCAATCCTTACAGATTAAACACAAAAACTATACATTCAGCAAACACAATGGCATTGTCTGTAACGCAATTAACAAACACAATGGCATTGCCTGTGACGCACTCAATAACAGAAAAGGCATTGTCTTCGACGCAATCAACAAAATACAATTACCAAAACACAATGGGCTCTGCCTGTGATACAATTACCAAACATAATGGGCTAACTTAATCACTCACAGGCAGAAAACACACATTTTTCCCCAAAACACAGAAAACAGCTCAAAACCCCACATATCCCCATAATACATCCATGGATAGCTTTGATCTGGGTGAACAACATATCCAAAAATCACCCAGATCCGAGCAGGGGTTCCCGAATTCCATGGAAGTCACATTTTTTCCTGCCCAAAACAGTTCCACAGATTTAGGCTATGCGGCCGGTCTGTCTTCTCCTTCAAAGTTAGTATATGGGCCATAATCCTGAGGCAAGAGGCTGGCAAACAGGCCCCTCCAAAACCCAGTGGCGAGGTATTTTTCACCACACCGGCCTTACCCAGCCATTGTTATACTACAGCGCAATTGCAAATTGTTGTATTTTTGATATTTCCCACTTTTTTGGGGTGTACCCTAATAAAAAAAAAATATATAAAAAATAAATAAATAAATTTTAAACCAAAAACCAGTGTTGGCTACCTCGTCCTCCTCCACCGCCGTTTCCACCTACACCGCTACGTCCACCACCTCCTCAACCTCCTACTCCATATGGACTCCACCTCATACATCAAGATTATTTTTTTTTTTATTTGTATGTATTTTATTTTATGTAATTTCACTAATTGCCTGTTACATTTTCAAGTGAAATTCACCAATCTTTCTCTCTGATATACCCCTGCTCTACCTAGTAAACAGGTAAACAAATTTCACTAATTTGTCTGTTACCTTTTTGTCACGGATGGTGTTGCAGAAAACAAGAAGTAACAAATAAAGATCCGACTAACTTGATCCCAAACTAAGGAACACAAGGGTGTTGTGACACCTGAACACCCTATAATAGTGAGGGGACACGACCACCGTCTCCCTGCACTTAATACGGAGGGAGTCAGGGTCACCTAGAATCAAGTCAACAGGAAAACACAATACAGAAATAGACTTATCTTGAGGAACCAGCAGTAGCAACTTCAAGCAGTGAAACCAATCCAGGAAGTAGTATAAACCGCAAGGTGAGGCAGTATGGGAGGAGATATATAGGGAGGCAATCACTGCTAATAGATGACAGCTGGGAGAGGGAGAAGAGATGTCAAAGCGAAAGCAAAACAAAAGAACATCATGCAGGAGGTACTGAAGAACGTCTGTCAGAACTCCTCAGAGATCTGGCGGTGACACTTTTTGGGTGAAATTCACAAATTTTTGGCTCTGATATACCCCTGCTCTACCTAGTAGACAGGTAAACAAATTTCACTAATTTGTCTGTTAACTTTTCAGGTGACATTCAACAATTTTTGGCTGTATTATACCCCTGCTCTACCTAGTAGACAGGTAAACAAATTTCACTAATTTGTCTGTTACATTTTCGGGTGAAATTCAGCAATTTTTGGCTGTGATATACCCCTACTCTACCTAGTAGACAGTTTAATAAATTTCACTAATTTTTCTGTTACAGTGTCAGGTGACATTCATCAAGTTTGGCTGTGATATACCCCTGCTCTACCTAGTTGATAGCTTAATAAATATCACAAATTTTTCTGTTACATTGTCAGGTGACATTCACCAATTTTTGGCTGTGATATACCCCTGCTCTATCTAGTTGACAGGTTAATAAATTTCACAAATTTTTCTATTACATTGTCGGGTGACATTCATTAATTTTTGGCTGTAATATACCCCTGCTCTACCTAGTTGCCAGCTTAATAAATGTCACAAATTTTTCTGTTACATAGTTGGGGGACATTCACAATTTTTTTGCTGTGATATACCCCTGCTCTACCTAGTAGACAGGTTAATAAATTTCACAATTTTTCTGTTACATTCTTGGGTAACATTTTACCATTTTTGCTGTGAATAAACCCCTGCTTTGTATAGGTGACAGGGACCGAAATTTTTAAAAATCATCTGTTCCATTGGTGGGTGACATTAACCCATTTCTGGCGATTAAAAACCCCTGCTCTGCATAAGTGACAGAGACTTAAATTTCTTTAATTGTCCCTTTCATTCGATTCTTCTGCTTTAATAACTTGTCCCACATTTCCGCTCGATCTCATTGCAGCCATTGACTTCCCTTGGCTGTGGTCTCCCTTTTTCACGCTCCCTCTCCGGCGTGGAACCCTGATTTGCTGCTAACTGTGATCAACATGGTAGGAGCAGAAAAGAACATTGAAAGTTGATAGAGAAGATATCCAATTGGATCGCGGACGTCGCGGGGATGTGAAATCAGTAAAAAGTTATCTAGAGTTAACAAAGCGGCAGCAAGGCGTCTCCTGTCTAACGTTTCGAAATCCAAAATACCCCAGTGACATTCCCTATATTTTTTTTATTAATCATTCCAATAACAGGGCATCTTAAGAGTCCTGTTTTGTTATTTATCGTCACTACCTTCCCGAGCCTGGAGTGGGCAATTGCCGTGCACCCCCTCCTTTCATTCGATCCTTCCACTTTGATAACTTCTCCCACATTTCCGCTCGATCACATTTAATTTCATACATTGACCTCCCTTGGATGTGGTATCCCTTTCTCACGCTCCCTCTCCAGTGTGGAACCCTGATTCGCTGTTAATGGTGATCAACATGGTAGGTGCAGAAAAGAACATCGAAAGTTAATAGAGCAGATATCCAATTGGATCGTGGGCATCACGGTAACGTGTGACATGGTGGAGCAGTATATGTGCACACGCCTACATGTACTGACTGATGGATCTGCCCCCTTAAACTTCTGGGTCTACAAAATGGGCATTTGGCCTGAGCTTGCCCTTTGCGCCTTGAAGGTGCTGGCCTGCCCTGCAGCCAGTGTATTGTCTGAACGTTTGTTTAGCACGGCTGGAGGAGGTTATAACAGGTTATATTTCCCAATGTTATGGGGTGTACCCTAATTTAAACAAACATACAGGTGTCCGCTCAATTCTACACATGAGTAATTTTTTTTATATGGGTTTATATTACTTTAAACATTTATTTTCTAAACAAATGAATAGATATGAGCAAATTTTGAAAAAATTATGCTCAATACGAATATATTCGCAGCAAATTTTGTAAAAAAATGGCTATTTCCTTGCTGCAGAGAGCCTTCATAGTGGTGTTCAACAATGTGAGCCACAAAATGATTTAAAACATAAAACTGCACTGCTGAATAACAAATATATTTTTTCTTTTTCCACTAATACACGCCACAAAAGACTTTAAAACATATAACTGCACCGCTGAACGGCAAATATATTTTTATTTTGCCACTAATACACGCCCCAGTGGCTTTAAAACATATAATTGCACTGCCGTGTGCGCTTCTAAAAATTTTCTGTGACATCAAATTTTTCAATAGACGCTGTCCGCTTCTGACGGTGACCTGACCAGGCCCACATCTGCTGTGCAACGTGTGTGCTTCTAAAAATTTTCTGACATAAAATTTTATTTTTTAACAGACGGTGTCCTCTTCTGACAGTGACCTAACCAGACCCACATCTGCTGTGTAACGTGTACACTTCTTAAATTTTTCTGTGACATAAAATTTAATTTTTCAATAGACGGTGTCCTCTTCTTGGATGTGGTAGCTGTTTCTCAGGCTCCCTCTCCGGAGTCGAACACTGATTCCCCGTTACCCGTGGTCACCATGTTAGGCGCATGAAAGAACATCAAAAGTTGATAGGGCAGACATCCAAATGGATCATCAATGTCACAGGGATGTCCGAGCAGGCAGAAGTTATCTAGAGTCAACAAAGTGGCTGCAGGCCCTCTACCATAATGTTTGCGATGGTCAGCTCACCTGCAGGCCCTCAACCATAATTTTTTCAATGGTCAGCCAAGTAGCAGGCATTCTTCCATAAGAGTCACGTAACTACTTAGCGCGGAGGAGTCTTGTTGGTTATCGGAATTAACCAGACAAATCGCTCCACCAACTCAGAACAGCCATGCACCACCACCCACAGAATCTAGCTATTAATCTGTCAATCCTTTCCGTGTCCGGGCCAGGTGAGGTTTGCTGTGTTGAGTTAAATTAAGCCACAGGCTCCACTCCTGGTGGTGCCCTTCCATCAATTAGTTTAAGTTTCAGCTTTGCAACCATATTCCTCCCGGAACCCAAAGACTTTGGTTTCCTGGAAGCTGCTCAGCGGGTCATGGGAATAACGCCAGCGGATCGCCTGTCAGGTCATCTTAGAACCTCCGACTTTCGTTGTTGATTAATGAAAACATTCTTGGCAAATGCTTTCACTGTGGTTTGTCTTGCGCCGGTCCACAAATTTCACCTCTAGCGTCGCAATACGGATGCCACCGGCCGTCCCTCTTAATCATGGTCCCAGTTCCGAAAATCAACAAACTTTTTGGCTGAACTTGCACTTTATATACATGTTTTCTAACAATTTTACCTCTAAAATCGATTTCATCTTCGGTTTTGTGCGTATTATTGTGAGTCTGTAAAAGTGGCGGCAACATCATTCCCAGCAGCGACCTGGGAGTCCAAGATGCATCCAGACATCCTCCCCATGCTGTTCTCAAACTATTTTGGTGTTTTTTTCATCAATTTCTGACATTTTCCTATGAACCAGGCACCCTCCCCTCTTCAGGTCAGGGGGTACCTGGTTTAATGCTCGGGTTCTCTCATTGACTTCCATTATACTCGGTTGCTCATTCGAGCACCCGAACATCCCGATGTGTTCGGCCAAAGCCCCCGAGCACTACGGTGCTCGATCAACACTACAGATAACTGCACCGCTGATCTGCAAATATATTTTTTCTTTTTCCACTAATACACGCCACAAAAGGCTTTAGAACATATAACTGCACCGCTGACCGGCAAATATATATTTTTCTTTTTCAACTAATAAACGACATTAAGGGCTTTAGAACTTATAACTGCACCGCTGAATGGCAAATATATTTTACTTTTGCCACTAATACACGACAAAAAGGGCTGTAATTTTAACACTTCACACAACGGCTAATAAACCCTTTTCCCCACTAATAAAAGCAAAAAAATCCTTCCCTACTGAACCCTGTCCAACATAAATGCTGTGGAATGATTCCTCCCTATCCTTTCCCTACACCTTGAATAATCTTGCCCTGCACTTGTAAATCGTTTTTTTAGCACAATGAAGTTTTTTCTAACACTGTCCCTAGCGCCTGCTGACATCTCTCCCTGCACTATGTACACTGGTAAATGGCAGAATCTAAGATCGCTGACGTTATTTATATGGCTGTGACATCACAGGGCTGGCTGGCTGCTGATTGGCTGCATGCATGGCATTATGGGTGATCCCGCCTTCCCAGAGTTCCTTTCTCCATGTCCTCACACGTGCGGCAGCCATTTTAGGAAAAAATGCGATTCGTTACCACGAAGCGTGAGGAAATTCGGCTTTGGTGAAAATCAAATTTTTCCTTAAATTCGGATTGAATTCCACTTTGTCAGCTTCGATTCGCTCATCTCTACTAATGAACAATGCTTTAATTATCGAAGTAAATGATATAATTGTTACATTGTACATACTGTTAATAGTTTAATCAGCTATGATTTAATTTTATCACCTCTGTTCTACTGTTGGTTTAGTATAATTATCTGGAAGCACCTTGGACACTTCGGTTTCCATAAAAGCATATATTTAAATGACATGAGCACAAAGGATGTGATTAAAAGAGATTACAGGAAATAGGTTAGAAATTAGTGATAAATGATGATGAAATTATATTATAGACTTTAGAAAATTGAAGAGTGTTTCTGATTGTGCTGTGAAATATGTATAGCAATTGTATACTAAGTATTTTTTTTTGTATTTCTAAGTCATTTAATAAATTATTTTGTCAGGACCAAGAAATTTCGGAGAGTGAAGATCACAGACATATGTAGTCACTTGAAACTCATAAGAGCTTGGCTTGTATAATCCCCAACTGGTTTTATTTAGTGGCACAAGAAGTACAGTATATAGCTTGTGTATTAAACAGAGTTCCTCTTGGAACTGTGAAAGAATCACATAAATATCTTGCATGCGTTTATCTTGTATGCATCTTTTGATATCTATTTGTATGTTTTTGTATTTTTCGCTTAATAAAACTTTATTAATGCACTTAAGTTAAGAATATAAATCCTTTGTAGAACACCTGTGACTGGAAAAAGTATCATATATACAATATAATACCTGCTAATTATTTTCAGAAATTACCAGGTAATAATTATTATTATTAATATTATTTGATTAGATACAGACAAGGACATTGAGACCCTTGACTGTAACCCCCACTGTCCTTACCTACTTGTAATAAATGCCCTAGTTGGTGAGACCTCAACTGGTCAACAGTGCCTACGTTACTTAATGTAGAGACAGACAAACAACAAAGACAGACAAACACAATATCAGAGTCATCAGAAATGGGTCAGAACCAAACTGGCTATGCAGTATCAGAACGGGAGACAGAGAGTGATCAGAAAACAAGCCCAGGTCAGAAACACAGGATATTATTAAGCGACACAGGAACAAGGAACCTAGTGTAACAGTACAGCCTGGATCACAGCGGCTCCCTGTGACTCCGCCCACTTACCTCTGGGCCTTAAATAGAAGACAGGTGCTAAGCAGGGTGTTCCACTAATGGAGTGCGCACCCTGCTAGCTCCATTGCATCTGAGGACTCTGTCCACATATCCAGACCTGGATCCCTAACAACATTGTGAAGGACTGCCTACCTTCTTGCCACTGGCTTCCCCACTGCTGGCTTCCTAGCCAGGAACAACTAACCGCAAGTATATGCCTGTTACCTGCTCTGATTAAGGTCCTGGAACTCAGAGTGGGGTGGTTCCTGCTGGTGTGAGGCGATATTCCCAAACCAACTCTGAACTCAGGACATGCTATAGAAACTCTGAACCTACTGCATATTATATACTAAACTGAGGACATGCTATACTAACTCTGAACCTGCTGCATATTATATACTAAACTGAGGACATGCTATACTAACTCTGAACCTGCTGCATATTATATACTAAACTGAGGACATGCTATACTAACTCTGAACCTGCTGCATATTATATACTAAACTGAGGACACGCTATACTAACTCTGAACCTGCTGCATATTATATACTAAACTGAGGACATGCTATACTAACTCTGAACCTGCTGCATATTATATACTAAACTGAGGACCTGCTATACTAACTCTGAACCTGCTGCATATTATATACTAAACTGAGGACATGCTATACTCACTCTGAACCTATTGCATATTATATACTAAAACTGAGGACATGCTATACTAACTCTGAACCTACTGCATACTACATACTAAACTGAGGACATGCTATATACTAACCCTGAACCTATGGCATACTACATACTAAACTGAGGGCATACTATATACTAACTCTGAACTGTGCACAAGCTTATACTAACTTGTGACTCCTGTAATACTGGGGGACCTTCCTTTCCAGCAGTAACTAATTAGATGGATAGCGGTAAATGATTTTGTTACCCCAAACTCTCCGCCCAAGACTGAGAGAGACGCCTGGGGTACATACTGAGTAACCGCGAATCCCACAGCCAAAAACAAGGACGGTGGGATAATAGTGGATGTCCATTGCTTCCGCAGTTGAGATCCTAACTGATCAACTAGGTGCGTTACATATTAGTGGAACCCACATGGATCCAGCGGAGGTTACAGGTCACCTCGTCACCCTCACTAAGAGGGTGGAGACCCTCAACGTGACTGTACAACATCTCCAGCTAGAAAACCAGGCACTACGGCAACTTGTCACTCAGGGGCCAGGACACCCCCGTGATGGACCAGAACCCAAGGTCAGCCCACCTGAGATATTCTCGGGTGACCGAAGGCAGTTCAGGGATTTCCTGAACGCGTGCAAACTAATGTTTGAGCTGCAGCCCCGGACTTACCCAACTGACAGAACAAAAGTACTTACCATGATCTCTTACCTCAGGGGGGAGCCCAGAGCATGGGCCAATACTTATTTAGAAAAGGAAGACCCAGTCCTGGATACCTTCCCTCTGTTCCTTGAAAAAATGGCCCTTCTCTACGAGGACCATAGTAAACAGCTGACCGCTGAGACCGCTATACGCAGCCTTAAACAAGGGAGACGACCTGTAGAGGACTTTATTGCGGAATACACTCGCTGGGCCCGGGAGACTGAATGGAATGACCTCACCCTTAGGAATCAGTTCCGCCTAGGTCTTTCCGAGGCCCTGAAGGACGAATTAGCCCGAGGAGAATTACCACTTACACTTAATGCCTTGATGCAGAAGGCCACCACCATTGACAGACGGCTGAGGGAACGCAGAGCCAAGAGAGTCTCAGGCTTCACACCCAACCCAAGACCGTCCAGCCAGGGTCCTGCTGTAGAGATGATGGAGATTGGGGCGATCCGAGGTCCTCTGACCGAGAGAGAGAAAGCCAGGAGACGTAACCTCAACCTCTGTTTATACTGTGCGTCTGCTGACCATACCGTTGACGGATGCCCCGCGATACGTAAGAAAAGCGAAGGTAAGAGCGGCACGTTTTGTACCTTAGGCAGTACAAAAAATAGTACTGGTGGTTACATATACACGTCTCTCACCTTACAGTGGGACCAAAACCGGATTATCGTTGAAGCCATGGTGGACACGGGAGCTTCGGGGAATTTTATCGACATGCATCTGGTTGAGCGAAATAAAATTCCCCACATGAGAAAAAACTTTCCGATATCCGTGAGTTTCATTGATGGTACCACTTCTAGTCTTATCCACAGTCAGACTCAACCCCTCATGGTGACATGTGAAAATAACCTGTCACGGCTGTATGTGAGCAACAAGAGCATGCACAGTTAATAGAGCTACTGACCGGACCCAAACTAGGGAGGATAAAGGGTGACCCCTGTCAGACCCTCAAAGCTCTCCCTATGCTGCTAAAGCACATGCCCGGATCCAAATGGTGGAACGGGGCATGCCCACGTACCTAAGACTGATGACCACTGTAACCCCTACAATAGTGGAAGGGGCACGGCCACCGGTGCCCTGCTCAGTATATGGAGAGAACCGTGGCCACCTCAGATCCAGTCAGAAAATAAACAGGTACACAACAATGTCTGCACACTTAGCTGAAGGGGCTGCAGCCGCAGAGAAGACGGATCCAAAGACAGCTGGCAATATCCGGAGTGCTTGCTGCAGCAGAACACAGGTCCAGTGAAATGAAAGCTAACAAGTGAAGATACTCAAGCAAGAGCTACAACTCAAATGAGAACTATAATCCACAGCCTAGAAAGGAGGAGGGGTGATTTAAAGGTTGGGAAATCAAATGTAGGAGGAACAGCTGGAAGGACTCCTCCAAGCTCTAGTAGTGACATCATCACAGGGGTGGAGAAACAGAGCTGTGAGAACGTCTCAGAACTCTGGTAGTGACAGTACCCCCCCCTCTACGGGTGGACTCCGAACACCCAGGACCCACCTTCTCAGGATGACTCCTATGAAATGCCCTGATGAGGCGAGTGGCTTTAATGTCCGACACCGGAACCTACATCCTCTCCTCAGGACCATAACCCTTCCAATGAACGAGGTACTGAAGAGAACCGCGGACAATGCAAGAGTCCACAATTCTGGAAACCTCAAACTCCAGATTGCCATCAACCAAAATCGGAGGAGGTAAAGAGGAGGGTACCGTGGGCTGGACATATGGTTTTAAGAGAGATCTGTGAAATACATTATGTATCTTCCAAACCCGTGGAAGATCAAGACGGAAGGCAACAGGATTGATGACTGACAAGATTTTATAAGGCCCAATAAACTTGGGACCCAATTTCCAGGAGGGAACCTTCAGTTTAATATTTCTTGTAGACAACCACACCAGATCACCCACATTCAGGTCAGGACCAGGCACACGTCTCTTATCAGCCACACGCTTATACTTCTCACTCATCTTTCTAAGATTACTCTGAATCTTTTGCCAAATGGTAGACAAAGACGAGGAAAATCTCTCCTCCTCAGGTAAACCAGAAAGAGCCCCTCCCGAGAATGTCCCAAACTGCGGATGGAACCCATATGCACCAAAGAATAGTGACTTATCAGAAGATTCCTGACGACGGTTGTTCAGAGCAAACTCAGCAAGAGGGAGAAATGAACACCAATCCTCCTGGTTCTCTGCCACAAAACAGCGCAAATATGTCTCCAGATTCTGATTGAGGCGCTCAGTCTGACCATTCGACTGCGGGTGAAAAGCAGAAGAGAAGGACAGCCGAACCCCCAGGCGAGAACAGAAAGCCTTCCAGAACCTGGACACAAACTGCGTGCCTCTATCGGAAACAATATCAGAGGGAATGCCGTGCAATTTAACAATATGGTCGACAAAAGCTTGCGCCAACGTTTTAGCATTGGGTAAACCAGGGAAAGGTACGAAATGAGCCATCTTGCTAAAACGGTCCACCACCACCAGGATCACCGACTTCCCTGAGGAACGAGGAAGATCCGTGATAAAGTCCATGGACAGGTGTGTCCAAGGACGGGAAGGTATGGGTAACGGGAGAAGGGAACCTGAAGGCCGTGAACGAGGGACCTTAGCGCGAGCGCACGTCTCACAAGCAGCCACAAAACCCTCCACCGACTTACGAAGAGCCGGCCACCAAAATCTCAGAGCAATGAGATCTACCGTGGCTCTACTCCCGGGATGACCAGCAAGAACAGTATCATGATGCTCCTTGAAGAGTTTGTGACGTAGCTCAGGAGGCACAAACAACTTCCCAGAAGGACAACGGGCAGGTGCCTCAGTCTGGGCAGCCTGGACCTCGGCCTCCAAATCGGAATATAGAGCAGAAACAACTACCCCCTCGTCAAAATGGGACCCGGGTCCTCGGAGTTTCCTCCTCCCGGAAAACAGCGAGAGAGAGCATCAGCCTTCACATTTTTGATCCCAGGGCGGAATGTAACGACAAAATTGAATCTGGAGAAGAACAGAGACCATCTGGCCTGTCTCGGATTCATACTCCTGGCCGACTCCAAGTATGCCAGATTCTTATGGTCGGTAAAAACGGTGATAGGGTGCCTGGCCCCCTCCAACCAATGGCGCCATTCCTCGAAAGCCAACTTGATGGCCAACAACTCCCTATCTCCCACATCATAGTTTCTCTCTGCCGGGGAGAGTTTTTTAGAGAAAAAGGCACAGGGTCGCCATTTGGCAGGAGAAGGGCCCTGGGACAAAACCGCACCCACACCCACCTCGGAAGCATCCACCTCAACAATAAAAGGTAAGGAAACATCGGGATGCACCAAGACGGGAGCAGACGCAAAACTCTCTTTAATCTTAGAAAAAGCTGCAAGCGCCTCCTCCTACCAAGAGGAAAAATCCGCCCCCTTTTTTGTCACGTCAGTAAGGGGTTTGACAACAGAGGAATAATTCAAAATGAAATTTCTGTAATAGTTCGCAAAACCCAGAAAGCGCATCAATGCCTTCTGATTCTCAGGAAGCTCCCACTCAAGTACAGCACGGACCTTCTCCGGATCCATGCGAAAACCAGAAGCAGAGAGGAGAAAACCCAGAAATTGAATCTCCGATACCATAAAAAGACATTTCTCCAGCTTGGCGTACAATTTATTTTCCCGCAGGATCTGCAGAACCTGAAAAAGATGATCCTGATGGGTCTGAACATCAGGGGAAAAAATCTAAATATCATCAAGATACACCAATACAAATTTCCCCATTAAATGGTAGAAAATACTATTAACAAAATGCTGAAAGACGGCCGGAGCATTCATCAGGCCGAAAGGCATAACGAGATTCTCGAAATGCCCGTTAGGGGTATTAAAGGCCGTTTTCCATTCATCCCCCTCTCTGACCCTGACCAGGTTGTACGCGCCTCTCAAATCCAATTTGGAAAAAACCTTGGCCCCAACAATTTGGTTGAAGAGGTCCGGGATCAGAGGAAGGGGATAGGGATCACGAATCGTGATACGGTTCAGCTCCCTAAAATCTAGGCAAGGTCTCAGAGAGCCATCTTTTTTTTTAACAAAAAAAACCCCCGCGGCAACAGGTGATTTTGAGGGACGAATATGCCCCTTATCGAGACTCTCGGAGATATAGGTTCGCATTGCGATTCTTTCCGGTTGTGAGAGATTGTAGAGGCGTGCTTTTGGCAGCTTGGCGCCGGGAATGAGGTTAATGGGACAGTCAAACTCCCGGTGAGGAGGTAGCTCCTGAACACCGCTCTCGGAAAACACGTCCGAGAAATCAGAGAGAAATGATGGCACAGTTTTAGTAGACACCTCTGCAAAAGTCGCTGTGAGACAATTTTCTCTACAAAAGTCACTCCACTCATTTATTTGCCTTCCTTGCCAATCAATAGTGGGGTTATGTCTAGTGAGCCAGGGTAACCCCAAAACTAGAGGAGAAGGCAATCCGTTAAGGACAAAACAAGATATATCCTCCACATGAGTGTCACCTACAGCTAGCCGGATATTGTGAACAATGCCCTTCAGGGATCTCTGTGAGAGTGGAGCAGAGTCAATAGCAAAAACAGGTATATCCTTTTCTAATGTGCAAACCTGAAAACCATGCATGGCTACAAATTGAGTGTCAATAAGATTGACGGCAGCTCCACTATCGACAAAAATCTCACAAGAAATGACTTTGCTCTCTAGCGCCACCCTGGCAGACAGGAGAAAACGGAAACTGCAGGTCAGAGGAAAAGCATCAATTCCTACATCAACTTTGCCCAAAGTAGCAGATGAAGCAGAATTTGATGATTTACCTTTTGAGGTATTTCTCTTATTATTGCTCTTAGTACAGTTCAAGAATCTCCTAGACGGACAAACATTTGCCAAATGAGCTATGCCCCCACAACAAAAACACACCATACTCTGAGGACTAAATCCTCTTTTATCAGGGGCAAGTCGACCTAGCTGCATGGGCTCCTCCTCAGAGGGGAGCGAGACAGGATGAGGCCCCTGCACACTGAATGAGTCCGCACCACTGCCCCTAGACTGACAATGGCTGGACAGAAAGGTCTCGTTTCTTTCTCTTAGACGCCTGTCAAGGCGTACCGCCAATGACATGGCAGACTCTAAGGACGTTGGTCTCTCATGGAAAGCAAACGCATCTTTCAATCTCTCTGAGAGACCATGACAGAACTGACTCCGGAGTGCAGCATCATTCCAACCTGAATCAGCTGCCCATCTCCGAAATTCAGAACAATAAAGCTCCGCAGACAGTTTGTTCTGGCATAAAACACGTAAGTTAGATTCGGCCAGAGCAACACGATCCGGGTCATCATATATCTGCCCCAGGGCCACAAAAAATCTTTCCACGGATCGAAGGGAGGGATCCCCTGATGGCAGCGAAAAAGCCCAAGTCTGAGCATTACCCCTGAGCAGGGAGATGACAATCCTCACCCTCTGTTCCTCCTTACCAGAGGAGTGGGGACACAAGCAAAAATGGAGTTTGCATGCCTCTCTGAAGCGAACAAAATTCTCACTGCCCCCGGAGAACGTTTCCGGAAGTGAGACCTTTGGCTCGCAACAGACTCCATGAGCCGGAGCAGAGCCCAATGCTTGAAGCTGAGACATAGATTGACGGAGATCCGCTACTTCCAAAGAAAGACCCTGCATGCGGTCAATCAGGCCAGAAAGCGGATCCATGTCAAAAAGGACGGTTTTGGTGGATTATAATGTCACGGCTGTATGTGAGCAACAAGAGCATGCACAGTTAAAAGAGCTACTGACCGGACCCAAACTAGGGAGGATAAAGGGTGACCCCTGTCAGACCCTCAAAGCTCTCCCTATGCTGCTAAAGCACATGCCCGGATCCATATGGTGGAACGGGGCATGCCCACGTACCTAAGACTGATGACCACTGTAACCCCTACAATAGTGGAAGGGGCACGGCCACCGGTGCCCTTCTCAGTATATGGAGGGAACCGTGGCCGCCTCAGATCCAGTCAGAAAATAAACAGGTACACAACAATGTCTGCACACTTAGCTGAAGGGGCTGCAGCCGCAGAGAAGACGGATCCAAAGACAGCTGGCAATATCCGGAGTGCTTGCTGCAGCAGAACACAGGTCCAGTGAAATGAAAGCTAACAAGTGAAGATACTCAAGCAAGAGCTACAACTCAAATGAGAACTATAATCCACAGCCTAGAAAGGAGGAGGGGTGATTTAAAGGTTGGAAAATCAAACGCAGGAGGAACAGCTGGAAGGACTCCTCCAAGCTCTAGTAGTTACATCATCACAGGGGTGGAGAAACAGAGCTGTGAGAACGTCTCAAAACTCTGGTAGTGACATAACTACACAGAATTCTTATCCCTTGATATCATACACTCTCCATTGTTTCCCGTGATTCTTGGGTTGCCATGGTTGCAAATACACCAGCCAACCCTCCTATGGAAACAGGGGAGAGTTCAGTTTACGTCACCTTATTGTATGGAGACCTGCTTTCCTCTCAAATCTCTCATGCACGTGGGAGTGAACCAGGTTCCCAGCCAATACGCAGACTTTGCTGAGGTATTCAGCGCAAAGAAGGCGGAATCTCTTTCGCCCCATAGATCTTACGATTGCCCCATAGACTTGCTGCGGGGTAGTGAGATACCCACGGGTAGAATTTATCCATTGGCACAACCAGAACTTGTTCACCTCAAACAGTACCTAGAAGAGAATTTACGAAAAGGTTTTATTCAGCCTTCAACCTCCCCGGCAGCAGCAGGGATGTTCTTCGTGAGAAACAAAGACTCAAGCCTAAGGCCCATCATAGATTACAGAGCCTTGAACAAAGTAACAATCAAAAATCGGTACCCCTTGCCGCTAATATCCGAACTCATAGAAAGATTACAAACAGCAACAATCTACACCAAGCTGGATTTGAGAGGCGCATACAACTTAATTAGGATCAGAAAAGGTGATGAATGGAAGACAGCCTTCCGCACTCGGTATGGACTCTTCGAGTATACAGTGATGCCCTTCGGGTTGTGCAACGCCCCTGCCACATTCCAAAATTTTATTAACGACATCTTTAGGGATCTACTGGACGTATGTGTAATCATCTATCTTGATGATATACTAGTGTATTCCGATAACTTACACGATCACAGGAAACATGTCCGTTAGGTTCTTGCACGGTTAAGTATTCATCGCTTATACGTCAAACAGGAAAAATGTGTGTTCGAGACTACTTCTCTTCCCTTCCTCGGATACATAATTTCACCCAAGGGTATCCAGATGGATCACTCAAAAATCACTTGCATCCAAAATTGGCCGATCCCGGATTTCAGGAAAGCTCTTCAACGGTTCCTGGGGTTCTCAAACTTCTATAGTAAATTTATTAAAGATTTCTCCGCTACCACTAAACCACTAACCCGCTTAACTAGTGTTAACACGAAGTTCGTTTGGTCCAAGGACGCCCAATCAGCGTTTGAGTTATTAAAGAACAGGTTCACTACGGCACCGATACTGACTCTCCCAAATCCGAACCATCACCACGTGCTGGAAGTAGACGCATCCCAGGCAGCCATAGGAGCCGTTCTGTCCCAGCGAAGCTCTTTTTCAACTCCGTTACATCCTATCGGGTTCTACTCCCGGACGCTAAATACCGCCGAATTCAATTACCCCATAGGCGAAAAGGAACTCCTCGCCATAAAATGCTCCCTGGAAAATTGGAGGCATTTACTTGAAGGATCAATACACCCCATCACAATTTATACAGATCACCGTAATCTACAATACCTGAAAACCAATAAAACACTATCAGGCCGCCAAGTACGGTGGAGTTTTTTTTTCGACAGGTTTAACTTCCAAATTACATACCGGCCAGGCTCAAAAAACGGGTAGGCCGACGCCTTGTCACGACTGGCTGAAATTCGCACCTCAGACACGGCCCCCACATGGATCATTCCACCGAAGAAACTCGTCCTTGCCACCATAACGTTGGAAACCCAGCTCAAGGATGCTCTAATTAATGACTATGCTAATACCCCCCCTGGTCTTTCGCAGAACCAACAGGGTCTCCTTTACAAGGACAGCCAACTGTATATACCACCCTCCCTCACTAATCAGGTGATCAAACTTTGCCATGATTTACCCCTCGCGGGACATCCTGGCATTGCTAAAACCACAACCCTGATACGCAGGAACTTCTGGTGGCCAAAGATGACCAAACAAATTAAGGAATACGTTTCCACGTGCGAGACCTGTGCCTCATGTAAAACTGACAGGAACCGACCTTATGGTCTCCTAATGAGTCTTCCCATCGCCAACAGACCCTGGGAATGGGTCTCGATGGATTTCATAGTTGAACTTCCCCTTTCCAGAGGAAACAATACCATCATGGTGTTAGTGGATTTGCTGACTAAGATGGCACACTTTCGTGCCCCTCAAGAAGTTACCCTCCTCCAAGGAAACGGCCGTGGTATTCCTGTCTAATATTATTAAGTTACATGGAATTCCTAGCCAGGTCATATCAGACAGGGGTTCGCAATTCGTATCCAAATTCTGGAGAGCACTTTGTTCCAGACTTCAAATCGACCACAGAATGTCTACCGCCTATCACTCCCAAACTAATGGGCAGACTGAAAGGGTGAATCAGTGTCTGGAACAGTTTCTCAGATGTCACTGCTCATTTCTCCAGGATGACTGGGAGGGCCTACTTCCTCTCGCTGAATTCGCCTATAATAATTCTACGAATTCCTCCACATTACATACTCCATTCTTTGCTAATTACAGATTTCACCCTAGGTCTCTTCCTCAAACCAGCCTTCCCACAAACGTTCCAGCCACAGACGATTATCTGACCACTTTTCAAACTACCCTTAAGACGCTAAAAGACAACCTTCAACGGGCAAAGGAAAGACAGAAGTTTTACTACGACCGTCGTAGGAGAGAAAATCCTCCCTACCAGGTCGGAGACTCGGTTTGGTTATCAACAAGAAACCTTCGGTTGGGGGTACCTTCCAAGAAATTGGGAAGACAATTCCTGGGTCCTTTTCCGATAGATAGGATTATTAACCCCAACACGGTGAGACTCACCCTTCCTCCTCGATTACAGGTACATCCCACATTCCACGTGTCACTACTGAAGCCGTTTAGACCTAGGCCGTTCCCATCAAATGATCCTCGACCCTTGCCGCCGATAGAGGTCCAAGGAGAAGAAGAATTTGAAGTTGAGCAGCTCATTGATTCCAGAAGAAGACGGGGGAAGATCCAGTATCTCATTAGATGGAAGGGGTATGGTCCCCAGGATGACTCTTGGGAAGATGTGCAAAACGTTCATGCTCCCAGACTCCAAAGATTGTTGCATAGAAGATTTCCCAACCGACCCTCTCCTAGTGGGGTACCCCGGAGGGGTCCCTTAACCGCCTCACGTCCGCCCATAGGATATAAACGTCCTATGGGTGGACGTCTATTTCTGACAGCACGTTTTAAAACGTCCTGTCAGAAATAGCAGCTGCACACTAATCATGCAGCTGCTGATCGGGTTGCCCGCTGTCAGTGACAGCAGGGCAACCCTAAGACAAGGCAGGGACAGTGCCCAGGTGTCCCTGCCTTCACGATTGCTGCAGACACAGCGCTCACCGAGCGCTGTGTCTGCAGAGAAGGAAGCGCCGTGCGCTTCCTGTTCCGGCCCGGCGGTCATGTGACCGCCGTGACCGGAGTGTGCAGGAGCTGTGTGAGGTCTCTCAGAGACCTCGATCAGCCCTGCTGTGAGGCTGTACAGCGCAGGATTGCTGCTGTACAGCCTCTATAGGGGTGCATTTGTCCTGTAACTGGGGCTACTATGTCAGCCCCAGTTACAGGAGAAATCAACAGTGTAAAAAAAAATAAAAAGTGAAGTAAATGTCCCCCAGAGGTCTTGTATGACCTTATGGGGGACGAAAAGTGTAAAATAAAATAAAAATAAAATAAAGGGTTGAAAAAATAAAATAAAAAAAAGTTTCACATGTAAAAAAAATAAAAATCCCAAGTAAGGAATAAAAAAAAAAATTAAAAATAGAAAAAATAAAATAAAATAGACATATTTAGTATTGCCGCGTCCGTAAAAACCAGCTCTATAAAAATATCACATGACCTAACCCCTCGGGTGAACACCGTAAAAAAAACAAAAAAAAAACTGTGTCAAAACAAGCAATTTTTGTCACCTTGCATCACAAAAGGTGCAACACCAAGTGATCAAAAACGCGTATGTCCCACAAAATGGTACCAATAAAACCGTCACCTCATCCCGCAAAAAATGAGCCCCTACATAAGAAAATCTCTCAAAAAATAAAAAAACTATAGCTCTTAGAACATGGAGACACTAAAACATCATTTTTTTGGTTTCAAAAATGCTATTATTGTGTTAAAGTGAAACAAATAAAAAAAAGTATACATATTAGGTATTGCCGCGTCCGTAAAAACCAGCTCTATAAAAATATCACATGACCTAACCCCTCGGGTGAACACCGTAAAAAAAAAAAAAAAAAACTGTGTCAAAACAAGCAATTTTTATTACCTTGCATCACAAAAGGTGCAACACCAAGTGATCAAAAACGCGTATGTCCCACAAAATAGTACCAATAAAACCGTCACCTCATCCCGCAAAAAATGAGCCCCTACATAAGAAAATCTCTCAAAAAATAAAAAAACTATAGCTCTCAGAACATGGACACATTAAAACATAATTTTTTGGTTTCAAAAATGCTATTATTGTGTAAAACTTTAATAAATGAGAAAAAGTATACATATTAGGTATCGCCACGTCCGTAACAATCTGATCTATAAAAATGTCACTTGACTGAACCCCTCAGGTGAACGCTGTAAAAATAAATAAATAGAAACTGTGCTAAAACAACCAATTTTTTGGTCACCTTGCCCCATAAAGTGTTATAATGAATGATCAAAAAATCATATGTACCCAAAAATAGTACTAATAAAACTGGCACCTTATCCCCTAGTTTCCAAAATGGGGTCACTTCTTGGGAGTTTCTACTGTAAGGGTGCATCAGGGGGCTTCAAATGGGACATGGCATCTAAAAACCATGTGGAGTTCCTTATCTTCTGCGCCCTGCCGTGTGCACATACAGCAGTTTACGACCACATGTGGGGTGTTTCTGTAAACCGCAGAATCTGGGTAATAAATATTGAGTTTTGTTTGGCTGTTAACCATCGATGTGTTAAAGAAAAAATTGATTAAAATGGAAAATCTGCCAAAAAAGTGAAATTTAAAAATTTGATCTCCATTTTCCTTTAATTCTTGTGGAACGCCTAAAGGGTTAACAAAGTTTGTAAAATCGGTTTTGAATACCTTGAGGGGTGTAGTTTCTACAATGGGGTCATTTATGGGGGTATCCACTATGTAGGCCCCACAAAGTGACTTCAGACCTGAACTGGTCCTTATAAAGTTGGTTTTGGCAATTTTCTTAAAAATTTGAAGAATTGCTTCTAAACTTCTAAGACTTCTAACGTCCTAAAAAAATAAAATGACATTTCCAAAATGATGCCAACATAAAGTAGACATATGGGGAATGTTAAATAATAAATATTTTATGAGGTATCACTTTCTGTTTTAAAAGCAGAGAAATTGAAATTTAGAAAATTGCGAATTTTTCAAATTTTTGGGTAAATTTGGGATTTTTTCATAAATAAAGGTGAAATATTTTGACTCAAATTTATGACTATCATGAAGTACAATGTGTCACGAGAAAACAATCTCTGAATGACTTGGATAAATAAAGGCGTTCCAAAGTTATTACCACATAAAGTGAGATATGTCAGTTTTGCAAAATTTGGCCTGGTCTGGAAGGGGGCAAAGGGCCCAGATGGGAAGTGGTTAAGGGGGGGGTACTGTAACAGTACAGCCTGGATCACAGCGGCTCCCTGTGACTCCGCCCACTTACCTCCGGGCCTTAAATAGAAGACAGGTGCTAAGCAGGGTGTTCCACTAATGGAGTGCGCACCCTGCTAGCTCCATTGCATCTGAGGACTCTGTCCACATATCCAGACCTGGATCCCTAACAACATTGTGAAGGACTGCCTACCTTCTTGCCACTGGCTTCCCCACTGCTGGCTTCCTAGCCAGGACCAACTAACCGCAAGTATATGCCTGTTACCTGCTCTGATTAAGGTCCTGGAACTCAGAGTGGGGTGGTTCCTGCTGGTGTGAGGCGATATTCCCAAACCAACTCTGAACTCAGGACATGCTATAAAAAATCTGAACCTACTGCATATGATATACTAAACTGAGGACCTGCTATATTAACTCTGAACCTGCTGCATATTATATACTAAACTGAGAACATGCTATACTAACTCTGAACCTGCTGCATATTATATACTAAACTGAGGACATGCTATACTCACTCTGAACCTGCTGCATATTATATACTAAACTGAGGACATGCTATACTCACTCTGAACCTGCTGCATATTATATACTAAACTGAGGACATGCTATACTCACTCTGAACCTGCTGCATATTATATACTAAACTGAGGACATGCTATACTAACTCTAAACCTACTGCATACTACACACTAAACTGAGGACATGCTATATACTAACCCTGAACCTATGGCATACTACATACTAAACTGAGGGCATACTATATACTAACTCTGAACTGTGCACAAGCTTATACTAACTTGTGACTCCTGTAATACTGGGGGACCTTCCTTTCCAGCAGAAACTAATTAGATGGATAGCAGTAAATGATTTTGTTACCCCAAACTCTCCGCCCAAGACTGAGAGAGACGCCTGGGGTACATACTGAGTAACCGCGAATCCCACAGCCAAAAACAAGGGCGGTGGGATAATAGTGGATGTCCATTGCTTCCGCAGTTGAGATCCTAACTGATCAACTAGGTGCGTTACACCTAGATAGTGAGCCAAACAAGACCATCACTGGAAATAGTGTAAGGCTAGGAAGGGATTCCCTAGATCAGAACTTTTTGTCAGAAATGCTAGTACATGGTAATAGAGCAGCGCTGAGGCTGAGGATTGCACTGGTGGAGCCCAGACAGTTAAGTTGATTTCATTATTATTATTATTATTAGATATTTGAAAAAAAAAGTATTTGATGGTCAGCTATGCCTTAAAATTACAGTATTATATCCTATTACAGATTCAGACGATTGTTGATATAGATTGCAGTGCATTCTTTAATACATGGTTTGTGTGACATTATGACAAGAAAATAGGTACTCCATGTGTTTGTTTACACATCTATACAAGAAACTCAGTGGATTTAAGCCTATATTAGACCAAGTGATAGTAGGGCAGATCGTTCGCAGAGTGTTTGTAGGAACAGTCATTAGTGATCATCTGCGTGTGTGATAGTGCCAACGATTACGCGATGAACGAGCAAATGTTCATTCATTGGGCAATAGCAATTTTTAAAAAGGTAAAAAATAATTTCCTGGCGGCAGATGTGACATCTAATTACAGTCTACTGCCGGCAAATAATGATTCTGTATGGGGCCAAGCGATGGCATTAGCGATCACTCCTCCCCATATTATGGGAGAGATCACTGAATGTCATAGCAGCCGTCTCCTCTACTGAAGAGCAGGCGATTGCTTTCTGCATTTTTGCTGACCTATAGACTTCAATGGGGCTACATCCTGATTTTCACTGACAAGTATAGAACATGTTTTTTTTGTTTTGTGGAGCCGTAGAACAGAAGAAAAGGGCCCTATAGAAGTGAACAGGTCTGCATCTAATCCAGAAAAAAAACTGATCCATATTTTTGTGGACAGCATGCGGCCGTCTGAATGAGCCCTTAAGATAAGCAAACTGCTTTGTAACAAACCGGGCTTGTTACAAATTTCACAAACAATTGTCTGCAAAACTAACCAGACGCTTTTCAGGTTTGCTTCTGACAAATCCAGTAAAATGGCATGCAAAGCCATTTTACTGAACATGGCATGAAAAACCAGGGAGGAAGAAGGATGCTAACCTTACCACTGGGAGGAAGTGAGGGGGAGGCCTTGCCCTGATTGGCTCACAGACTGAAAAAAATCCTCAGCCAAAAAAACGGGGAGCAGTGAGGTACCCTTACAGAAGGAGCAGAACATATTTCTTTGTCCAGCTGCTAATGAGGGCTGATAACAGCCATCTGCAAGAAAATACATATTTTTTCTCATTTGAACAGAGAGATAGCTGGTCCCCCCCCCCCCAAAAAAAAACAAAAAACACCACAGGGGTCATTTATCAAACTGATGTAAAGTAGAACTGGTTTAGTTACCCATATCAACCAATGAGATTCCACATCTCATTTTTGACACCTCCTTTGGAAAATAAAAGGTAAAATCTGATTGGTTGCTATGGGAAACATATTGTACGCGTGATATGAGATTATTCTCACTCACAACAGTAATATAAGGATGAAAGACAGGACAGTAAAAAAATTCTGCCTACTGCATTATGTGCATTTTATTTTATTGGTACAAAAGTAGTGTTATTGAATTAAAGTGCTTCTGCTATAATACAATGCGTTTAATAACATGAAACAGATATAATGCACCAAAAAATAATGTCCAATTGCTCAAAATTTACAGCAGAAAGCTATTGGGGCACTGTGCTAGCAATAAACTAATGTAGAAACTAAAGTTGAAGCTAATGTTTTTAAAAAATAAATGATGCTGGTTTGTGAGGTTCTGCAGCAGCTTCTGTATGCAGCACTGCAACCCAGTACCTCACCCCCTCAAAGTTTTCGCTCTTCAAAGTCCTCCCGTTTCGACACATTTTTTTCTTTCTATTCTGTAACTACACTGTCCCTGTAAGGGCTCATGCATACAAACATATTTTTTTTCCGTGTCCGTTCCACACAAAAAAATGGAAAGGACTCTGTGTATATTCCGTGTCCACATTTCCACATGGCCGTTCCACAAAAAAATAGAGCATGTCATATTATTCTCAACATTATAGACAAGTATAGGACTGTTTTATTAGGGGTCAGCTGTTCTGTTCCACAAAATGCAGAATGCACACGACCAGTATTTTTGTTTTGTGGATTTGCGTACGGTTGTGTGCTTAAGCCCTAACAAAAGAATAGAGGCTTGCTTGTGACTTTGTATACTGTATAAAGCCTCATGCACACAACAGTATTTTTTCACGGTCCGCAAAACGGGGTTCCGTTGTTCCGTGATCCGTTTCCGTTTTTTTTTTCCGTGTGTCTTCCTTGATTTTTGGAGGATCACCAGACATGAAAAGTGAAAAAAAAATCTAAGTCATGTTTGCCTTGAAAATGATAGGAAAAAAACGGACACGGATCACGGACGTGGGTGACAATATTGTGTGCCTCCGTGTTTTTTCACGGACCCATTTACTTGAATGGGTCCGCGAACCGTTGTCCGTGAAAAAACAGGTCATATTTTTTTCACGGACTGGAACGCGGATGACTGGATCACGAACGCGGATGACAAACAGTGCATTTTCCGAGTTTTCAACGGACCCATTGAAAGTCAATGGGTCCGCAGAAAATCACGGAAAACGAAACAACGGACACGGAACCCAACAACGGTCGTGTGCATGAGGCCTAAGATCGTTTTCTGTAAGAGACACTGAATACACCTACTGTATCAGCCCTATAATTAGCAGCTGAACTAAGAAATACATTCTGCTCCTTCTGTAAGGGCACCTCCCTGCCTGTTGCCCCAGTGTTTGGCTGATGATGCTGTTTTTTAGTCTGTGAGCCAATCAGGCCAAGCCCACCCCCTCACTTCCTCTCAAAGGGTCAGATTAGCATCCTTCCTCTTCCTCCCTCATGGTTTTTCATATCGACATGTGCAGTAAAATGGCTCTGCACACCATTTTACTGGATTTGTCTAAAGTGAACCTGAAAAGCTTCTGGTTAGTTTTGTGGACAAATTTTTGTGAAATTTGTAACAAACCCGGTTTCTTAAAATCGTTTGTTTCTGTTTTACTGGATTTATCCCAAGTGCACTTAAAGAACTTCAGGTTCATTACAAATTTCACAAAAATGTAAATGCAATATCACAATGAAGTTAGGAATCGTTTTACAGTTAATTTTTTTTCTGAAATTTGTAATGAACCCAGTTGATTATGAACTAGTTTGCTCATCCTTACATCAATCACTTTACACATCAGGTATTTTCTTAGGGAGCATCCCAGGCATTTCAAGTATTTTGCAACTAACAAAATACAAATTTGCATTTGTTTAGCCATGGCAAATGAGCATTTGTTTGTCAGCTGATCTACAGCACAATTACACAGGGTCAATAATCAGGAATGAGAGTTCCTATGAGTGTAATATGGCCTTTAATTTTGTACCTATTTTCCTCATAGGAGAAGGTTCAAGAGTTGTGAACCACATCTATCATGTGGACATGCGATCAATGCTTAAAATAGAAATAACACTTTAAAGAACTGTCAGCAGATTTGTACCTATGAAACTGGCTGACCTGTTGCATGTGCACTTGGCAGCTACAGGCATTAGAGATGGCCTTGCAGTTCGCCCGGCGGTCCTTTTGCGGCAAACTTTGCTCGTTCGCAATTCGCAGAACATGTGAACATATGGCGATATTCGCACGTGTCATATTTTTTTGCATAGCACCAAACTTTGACCCATGACACATCCATCAGTTGGGACAGGACAGCCAATCGAGACTTTTCATCTACCCTATAAACAAACCCGATCTGGCAGCCATTTAACATTCTGTTTTTTGCCAGTGTAGGGAGAGGTTTCTGTGTGAAGCAGGGACAGACTGTTAGGGACACCAAACGCTAGCTAATGGGGCCACAAAAGTCCATATAGGACTGGTATAGGTGTGCTATCGATAGGTGTTACATACTGAGGGTTGTGATATACTTATAATACACATAGAAAATATATTATAGTGCATTTGTATTGTGCAGCAGTTGTGTGCGGTTCTGCTGAGATACCGCAGCTAGATAGAGTGACAAGCACTATTTGAAGTAACTAATTGCAACTGGTGTGATATACCGGTTGCCCCAAAAATTAAAAACTGATTAAGGGGTTTGATATACTTGCTTCCACAAAATACTGATTGGGGGGTGTGATACACCAGCTTCCACAAAATATTGAATGAGGGGTGTGATACACCGGCTTCCACAAAATATTGATTGAGGCCTGAGATACACCGGCTTCCACCAAATATTGATTAAAGGGTTTTATATACCCGCTTCCAGCAAATACTCATTAAGGGGTTCTATGTACCTGTTTCCACAAAATACTGATAAAGGGGATTGATGTAAGGCTTCCACCAAATATTGATTGAGGCCTGTGATACAACAGTTTCCACCAAATATTGATTAAGGGGTTTGATATACCAGCTTCCAGCAATTACTCATTAAAGGGTTCTATATACCTGTTTGCACAAAATACTGATAGAGGGGATTGATATACCAGCTTCCACCATATATTGATTGAGGCCTGCAATATAACTGCTTCCACAAATACTGCTCTTCTATAGGGATTTTGTCCCAGGGTCATTTTGAAAAAGACAGGCAGAGGGAGAGGCAGGCCATTCTGCAGGGGTGGTAGGGGTCAGGCCTGTGCATCAGGCCGGAGCCTAAGTGGGAAGTTGGAGAAGGTACTTGCGATTAAGTCAAAGGATGCAACAGAGCTGGTTGAGTGGCTCACTCAGCTTTCCGCTTCTGCACCCTCCTCATCCTCTGCATCTGCACCCTCCTCACTCTTTGCTGTGTGCACTCCCAAAGACACCACCACCATAGCCCCTCCACTCAAGTCAGAGGAATTTTTTTTCCCATCCATTCCCACACCTTACCGATGCACAGCCATTCTTGGCATCGGATGAGGAAGAGAAGGTAGCATCGGCCGCCACCCAGCGGTCTGACAACAGTACCCAGATCAGCCCAAAGATGAAGGTCCCTGCTGTTGCTGACTACTCCAAGATCTCTAATGTCAGTGTAGGTGAACGTGATGATGATGATGACGTGTCGATGGACTACACGTGGGTGCCCACAAGAGAGGAGGAGAAGGCGAGTTCAGAGGGAGAGACAGAGCTGCAGATAGGGGGTAGAAGGAGGAGAAGCAGGCAGAACTCGCAGTGCAAAGGAAGCAAAAAGAAGACTGCAAATGTGTCTGTGTCAGCTGTTGACAGTAGTGTTGCCATCTGCAGCCTGTGCTGTCAACCCATAAGTCTTGGTAAGCCCAACACTCACCTAGGGACGACCGCCTTAAGAAGGCACCTGGCCTCTCATCACCGAGCCCAGTGATAGCAACACCATCAAAACCCACAAAGCCACACTCCCGGTGCTCCACGTACTGCCTCTTCTCCTTCTCCTCTCTCATCCCATTTGTCCTCCACTATGCCGTCATCGCGTTCATCTAGCAAAAGGCAGACTTCCGTGGCCCAAATGTTCGAACGTAAAAAGTTGATGACGCCGGATAACCCTCTTGCCCAGCGGCTGACCACCGTCTTGTCGGAACCGCCAACTACTGCCATATAAACTGGTGGACTCGGAGGCCTTTTGAAAAATTGTGGACATTGGCACATCACAATGGAAGGTCCCCGGAAGGAAATATTTCTCCCAGAAGGTCATCCCTGAACTATATGGCCGCGTTCAGCGGCAAGTAAATGTATTTCTGGCACACAGTGTCGGTGCCAAGATACATCTGACCACAAACACATGGTCTAGCAAACACAGGCAGGGAAGGTACATAAGTTTTACTGCCCACTGGGTGAACCTTCTGACGGCTGTCAGGCATGCAACCCGTGGAACCTTTGTGAATTTGGTGTTACCGCCACGGATTGCATGCAGGCCTGCCTCTTCTTCTCCTCCTCCTACTCCATCCTCCGTCTCCTCCTCGGCTGACTCCTCCTTTTCCACTGCTACCGCCTCTTCTGTTGCACCTCCTAAGCTCCCCAGAACCAATTCTACGTGCCAGGTGCCATGCTGTGCTGCGGCTGTTGTGCCTGGAAGCCAAAAGCCACACCGGTCCTGCATTGCTTTTAGCTCTGTGGTCACAGGCCGATCAGTGGCTAACCCCACTCAATTTGACAGTTGGTAAAGTGGTGTGCGACAACATTGCCAATCTGCTGAGCGAGCTATGACAGGGCAAAATGACACACGTGCCGTGCATGGCACACATCCTGAACTTAGTCGTGCAGTGATTTGTTGCCAAATACCCCAGGGTCCAGAAGGTCTTGCGGCAGGCCAGGAAAATATCTGGCCATTTTAGAAGATCTTACACGGCCATGGCTCGCCTTGCTGACATTCAGTGGCGACACCACCTGCCCATCAGACATCTAATTTGTGACTGCTCGATGCGCTGGAATGCCCCCTTGTATATGCTTGATAGGTTTCTCCAGCAGAATTGTGCCGTTAACGACTACCTGTACGAACTCTTCAGCAGGACAGGTTTTGGGGAGTTTGGTTTCTTTTCACCGCTCCAGTGGCTTCTCATGTGCGACACATGCAGACTTCTGCGGCCATTTGGTGAGATCACCAAACTGGTCAGTCGCATCCAGGGCACCATCAGTGACATCGTGCCTTACACCTTATTTCTGGAGCGTGCATTGTGTCGCGTCATTGATCAAGCCGTCGAGGAGCAGGAGCTGGAAAAAGAGGAAGTTGGAATGCTGAATGAATTCCCAGGGGGGGCTACTCCATCTGAGACAAGTCAGCAGGAGTCTGAAGAGGAATCAGAGGAGGATGGTGCCTGGGGGAAGCAGGAGGAGGAGGAGCAAGAAGAGCAGGCTTTATACTTTTCGGGAATCGCTGGTGTTGTTCGTGGATGGGGGGAGGAGACCAAGGATGACATTCTCCTGGGCGATGAGCAGGAGGCAGGGCACTCCACAGCTTCCAATTTATTGCAAATGGGGGCCTTCATGCTCCAGTGTTTGAAGAGGGACCCCCGTATAAAAAGAATAAAGGGCAAGGACCAGTACTGGGTGGCAACAAACTTAGATCCCCGATACAAACACAAAATGGCGGACATGTTACCAGCATCACAGAGGGCTGTCAGAATGCAGCATTTCCAGGCATTGCTGCAAGAGATGCTGCATTCTGCTGTTGTGGGCACTGGCAGAGGAATTTCCACCCGAAGAGAAACAGTTGCAGGTACCAATCCTACCACGCATACAAAAGAGGGCAGTTTGAAGATGTGTTGGTCACTTCGGATATGAGATCATTCTTGGAGCCAACCCATCAACAGTCACCCTCTGGATCCTACCTCAGGGAATGCCTAGACCAACATGTGTCCGACTACATCGGGTTATCGTATGATGTGGACCCTCTGAGAAGCAAGGAACCCCTGGACTACTGGGTATGCAGGCTTGACATGTGTCCAAAGCTGGCACAATTTGCCATGAAACTCTTGCCTTGCCCCTCGTCGATTGTCATGTCCAAAAGAACGTTTAGCGCAGCAGGGGATATCGTAACTGATAATTGCATTTGCCTAGCTCAAGACAGTGTGGACTATCTCACATTTGTAAAAATGAATGAAGCATGGATCTTGGAGGAATTAAACACCTATGACGACCACATTGAATTGTATTTCCTCATGCCAGCCCACACATATCGGACACCACACAGAACAAAGAATGGACCCTGTCTTATGTAAATATAGAGGCATAAAAGGCGTTTTTTTTTGTTCTGTAAATGCCTAATGTTTGAGGCCTGTACTCCACTTGCTTGCAGTAAAATTGGTATCCAATGACCGTCTAATATACCTCCAGCCACATAATCACTTGATCTTTTCTGTACGGTGAATGCCTAATTGTTGGGGCCTCAGAGGAATTCAACACCTGTGTTGACCACGTGTTATTGAATTTCACCTATTATCATTTGGGGTTTATTGAAGAAAGGGGGATTTTATTAGCCATGTTTTTAATCCAATTTTATATTTTTAGTTATTTTAAACATACGTATTTGACATATATTTGTACTGGACTACAGTAAAATTGTTATCCAATGACCGTCTAAGGCTACTTTCACACTGCCGTTTCAGGGTCCGCCTGTGAGATCCATTTCAAGGCTCTCACAAGCGGCCCCAATCTGATCAGTTTGGCCCCAATGCATTCTGAATGGATGCGGATCCATTCAGAATGCATCAGTTTGGCTCCGCTCCGCCTCCATTCCGCTCTGGAGGCGGACACCAAAATGCTGCTTGCAGCGTTTCGGTGTCCGCCTGGCGGTGCGGAGCCAAATGGACCCGTCCTGACCTACAATGAAAGTCAATGGGGACGGATCCGTTTACATTGACACAAATATGGTGCAATTGTAAACGGATCCGTCCCCCATTGACTTTCAATGTAAAGTCAGGACGGATCCGTTTGACTTCACTTAGACTTAGACTTTTTTTGACTAAGTATATGCAGACGGATACTATCGTTTGCATTTATAGGTGCAGATCTGTCTGTGCAGATACCAGACGGATCCGCACCTAGCGCAGGTGTGAAAGTAGCCTTAATATATCTCCAGCCACATAATCACTTGATGTTTTCTGTATGGTGAATGCCTTATGTTTGGGGCCTGTGCTCCACTAGCCTGCTGTAAAATTGATATCCAATGACCATCTAATATACCTTCAGCCACATAATCACTTGATCTTTTCTGTACGGTGAATGCCTAATTGTTGGGGCCATGGAGGAATTCAACAACTGTGACGACCACGTGTTATCGAATTTCACATATTTTCATTCGGGGCTTATTCAAGAGGGGGATTTCTTTAGCCATGTTTTTAATCCAATTTTATTTTTTTAGTTCTTTTAAACTTATGTATTTGACATGTATTTGTACTGGCCTGCAGTAAAATTGATATCCAATGATCGTCTAATATACCTCCGGCCAAATAATCACTTGAACTTTTCTATACGGTAAATGCCTAATGTTTGAGACCTGTACTCCAGTGGGCATCAGTAAAATTGTTATTCAGTGACCACATAATGTACCTCGAGCCACATAATCACAATTTCTTTTATGTCAGGTAAATGCCTAATTTTTAGGGCCCGTACTCCCGTGGCCTAAAATAAATTTTCTCTACGCTCCAGCAGGGCACATTTTTGAGAGTTTCCCTTGAAGGGAAAATGGCTCATGATTAAAATATATATTTTTTTGTGGCAATTTTTGTCATTGATCCCCCTCTAGTATGTCACTGTCCATGTTGTGGGACTACTTGTGCCTTTCTAGTAAGTATTTGGTAGCGGCAAATATGACCTGAAGGTTTTTCAGGTTCGCCTGCCATTAAAGTGAATAGGCCACCCCCGCGAACATGTTCGTCCATCACTAACAGGCATCTGTGTTGGGCCTATGTTCATATGTGCACTCATTATTGAAAAACATTATTTTTTTATATATGCAAATGATCCCCTAGGAGCGACGGGGGCATTGTCATTACACCTAGATGCTCAGCTCTCTCTGAAACTACCGTGCCTTCTCCAATTTTTTTGACAGGGTTAGGCAGTGAAAACATCATATTGCGTGGCCCTGTCACTCAAAGTGCAGAGGGTGCGGCAGCTGCAGAGAGAAAGCAGAGCCTCCAGGTGTAACGGAAACACCCCCATTGCTCCTAGGGGCTCATTTGCTCATATTAAAAATAGTGTTTCTCAGCAATGCAGGCACATATGAACATGGGACCAATACAGACGACCTGAGCTGCCAAGCGCACATGCAACAGGTCAGCCAGTTTCATAGGTACAAATCTGTTGACAGATGCTATTTAATAAAAATATAAATATTTTATGTATTTAGTGTTCCATCCTTGTTTAATAATGATATGTTTCAGTTTAATAAATAAATAATATCTTTATTAAATGTTGACTAAGAATTGCTTTTTATTTATTTATTTATTTAGTTAGTTAGTTAAGCATAGAAAAACCTGGTATGTAATAAATCAAACCTTTGCAGTCTGGTGTATTAAGTTAGAGCAAATAATTGATCATGTTAGCAAAAAGGTGTTGCTCATTCTTTTAAAGTTAAGTTAATTCACATTGACATAATTCAAATTAACCTTAATCAGCTTCCAGGATCCCTATTTTTTCATTCATGGTTAAGTCGCAATTATAATTATTTTGTCTTCTGTATTTATTTAATATTAAATACCAATTTACACATCACATGTTATTAAAATAATACACTTTGTAAAGTCACATATTGAATTTGCATTACAGTCATACTGAAAAGCTCAAGAAGTATTCATTTATGCAATACACAGTATTCAAATAAAAAAAGACATGCAAGTGTTTTTTTATTATAATACAATTAACATCATAATGTTTTTTGTGTTGTGGAAATACAACAGTAAATTTACTGTACTCAAAGTTACTTAATTTTGCAACACGGTAAAAGGAGATAAAGTTCTATATTTCTTCATCTATAATAATAAGAAAAGTGTGGATATTCAAATATATCTATATCAACAAGTAAAATATATGTGATTTTAAATGATTGTATAGTACTGATTTTTATATTTTATTTAGTATTCTGTTCCTATTTTTATAAGAGAGATCTCAATAAAAAGGTCTTTTATATACATTATATAGTCATCTGATTGATCCATACAGTCCGGATAGAGAGTGCCAGCCTATTTATTTTATATTATAATTTTCTCTTTTTTCTGAAAATTGGGTGTGTCTAAAGGTGTGTGCACCCATTTCCTACTTAGATGCAGTTGAGCCACCAGAAGTTTATTCATTTTATACACCAAATCAATACCCATACTGGTGAGCAATTACATCTTTAAGTATGGATATCTGGAACTGTATGGAGGATAAAGGAGGATAAATGTAAGCATATTGAAGCACATTCATTTGATGAGGGGGATATGTGTATAGAAATTGATAATGTATCAAGATCAATTACTGATCTATTTAAGGATTTACAACGATTGCTATATAAGCAATTGCGACAGCGATGGGAAATCAAATCTCTATCTAACCACCTAGAAAATAATATTGAACCGAAAGGACATCAGATTACTAAGGACCCCGCTCAGGGCCTTATTAGTGAGGAATTCAAAAACCAATGGGACTTCAATGGGAATTCAAAAACCAGTCCCTAATCTTAATGCAGATGGTTATAAAAAGAAGGCAACAAGTTTTAGATGACACTATAATACAGATCACAAAAAAGAAATAATTGATGACAAACTATTCAATAAATGGCAAGACAAAATTTGTAAAGGCCTAAATGCATTAGAAAAGGAAATAATTAATAAAAAGAAAAAAAATATGTAAACTAATCAATCAGGAAAACAGAATTTGCATATGGGAGTGGATACAGATAAACATTCCAAAACAATGCAGCCTCTAAAAACAATGTTTCATCTCAAGAATTACACTGCTGCCAGGCAGGAGGGGGCACACCCAGTTTTAAATTCATTGGTGGCCAGTGGGCCCCCCCTCCCTTCCCTGTATTACTGTAGATTCATTGGTGGCCAGTGGGCCCCCCTCCCTCCCCTGTATTACTGTAGATTCATTGGTGGCCAGTGGGCCCCCCTCCCTCCCCTGTAGTACTGTAGATTAACTGGTGGCCAGTGGGCCCCCCTCCCTCCCCTGTAGTACTGTAGATTCATTGGTGGCCAGTGGGCCCCCCATCCCCCTCCTAATTAAAATCTCCCCCCTATCATTGGTGGCAGCGGAGAGTTCCGATCGGAGTCCCAGTTTAATTGCTGGGGCTCCGATCGGTAACCATGGCAACCAGGACGCTACTGCAGTTAGTTAGCAATTTTTAGAAGCATTATACTTACTTGCGAGCTGCGATGTCTGTGACCGGCCGGGCACTCCTCCTACTGGTAAGTGAAAGGTCTGTGTGGCGCATTGCTTATAGCACAGACCTGTCACTTACCAGTAGGAGGAGAGCCCGGCCGGACACAGACATCGCAGCCTCGCAGGTAAGTATAATGCTTCTAAAAATTGCTAAGTAACCATGGCAACCAGGACTGCAGTAGCATCCTGGTTGCCATGGTTACCGATCGGAGCCCCAGCGATTAAACTGGGACTCCGATCGGAACTCTCCGCTGCCACCAATGATAGGGGGGAGATTTTTTTTTTTTAAATCAGATAATTTTTATTTGAGTTTCATAAAAACAAAATATTATTACAGTAACAACCCCTTACACCCACCCACCCCCCTCTTCCCACCCACCCCTTCTTCAGTCCTGCGACCAAGTAAAGTCCGAGGTAATTTCCGTGATAGTCTTTGTAACACCATACACCATTAACATACTCTCTCCCATATATCTTCCGTGACCGCCATTCCATCCCCTGTCCTCAACAGCTCACATATTCATCTTTCATCCATCCAACATATAAATGGTCACCATTCTTCCCAGCAGGCAAGAAATAAAATAATCCAGCATACAATATTTTGGACATTTTCCACCCAATATACTATTAATTAATGTTGTAATATCTCAACCACGAGAACCATACTATTTCAAATTTTTTGACCGCTCCTCTCTTCTGATAGACATACCTTTCCAACTTTAACAAGATGTGAACCCTGTCTATTAGCTCTTTCAATGTAGGTGCTTCTGGATCTATCCAATGTTGTGCAATACTTTTCCTGGCTTGATATAAAACACGCATAATGGGCGTTTTCTTTTTTGCCATCCCTGGCTGAACTTTAACACATCCTAAAACACACACTAGTGGTGCAACCTCTATGTTAGTTTGGAACACAATATTTATCAAGTTCACAACATCCATCCAGTATCTCCTAAGCTTTGGACAGTTCCACATCAGATGGATTAGATCAGCTTTATGCGTATTACACCTCGGACAACAGTCATCTGCTCTATATCCCATCTTTTTCAACAAAACCGGGGTTCTGTATACCCTGTGCATCAAGTACAATTGTGATACCCGTTGTGCTTCACTCACTGCTATGATTTGAAAATTCTTCATTACTTCATCCCATAAGTCCTCAGTTAGATCTCCAATGTCAGACTTCCATTTCCCATATAATTCTAACGGCCTATTTTTATACTGCACTTCCATCAGGGTCATGTAATGAAGAGATATTACCCCATTTGTGCTCCCCTGCGTTGTGGTGAGGTCTATAATACTGTGCTTTGGTGCCTGAACAATATTTTCATGTTTTATTTGCGATCGTATAGCATGTCTGAGCTGAAGATAAAGATAAAAAGAGTTATGCGGTATATTAAATTCTTGTTTTAGTTGTGCAAATTCTTTTAGATTGTTATTAGAGAATAACTGAACCATTCTATTAAGACCATACCTCTCCCACCCCTTTGTTTCTGACACTTTACCTACTTCTTTATACATATAGTTCGGCCATATTGGTGTATATTTTGTATATCCCAATATTTTAGCCATAGACCTGGCTTTCCACCATATTTTGTGTATCACTCTCAATATCTGATATTGCGCACCTCTATCATAAAAAGTACCCTCCTCCAAAGCTGATAGCAAACATTTTTTCCCTATAAGGTGTTTCACTATTTTTCCCGTCTTGTTTAGGTTTTCACTGTCTCCCCAACCCCTGATATGCTGCAGTTGGGCTGCGACATAATACACCCAAGGGTCTAGTATAGCTAGTCCCCCATGCGTTTTAGGCCTCTGCAATGTACTTAATTTTATGCGAGGAACACCTCGTTTCCATATAAGATCCCTAAAGATTGTATTAACCTTGTGGAAAAAACGGATTGGAATCCATATTGGAGCATTATGGACGAGGTATAACAGTTGGGGCATAAGAATAATTTTAATAAGGTTGGCTCTGCCAATCAACGTAAGGGGTAACTTAGTCCATGCTTGCATTTTACTCCTGAACTTTTCAAGTAGGGGTACTAGATTCAGATCACTATATTCTCGAGTATCAGTAGATATTTTCACCCCCAAGTACGTAAAGGATGTAACAACTTTGAGATCCGATGACACTAGCAAAGACGGATTCACTGTTTTAGATAAAGGCATTACAGTAAATTTTGACCAATTTATGGTCAATCCAGATAGTTGGCCAAAGTCATTTATAATCTTAATAGCTTCCGAAAGGGATGTTTCCCAATCTTCCAAAAATAATAACAAGTCGTCTGCATATAATGCGACTTTTTCTATAAGATTCCCATACTGAAAACCTTTTACTAGACCTGCACTTCTAAGGGCTTCAGCTAGCGGCTCTATCGCCACCGCAAACAATAGCGGTGACAAAAGGCATCCCTGCCTAGTCCCCCTATAAATATTGAATGGGTCTGATAAATTACCATTTAGCATATAATAACTGTATCCATTTTATGAACTCTGGGCCAAAGCCCATCTTCTGGAGTACAGACCACAAATACTGCCATTCCACACTGTCAAATGCTTTGGCCGCATCAAGAGATGCGACCGCCGCATTCGAGGTGTGAACATGGCCTGACTGAATATTTATAAACAGACGCCTAATATTCACCGCTGTGGACATATTTGGCATAAAGCCAGCTTGGTCGGTATGTATGAGAGACGTAATTACTGTATTTAAGCGATTCGCCAGCACTTTTGCCAATATCTTCACATCCACTGGAAGCAAAGATATAGGTCTATAAGAGTCAGCTTCTAGAACGTCTTTACCTGGTTTTGGTAACACCACAATTATGGCCTCATTCATAGACAGCGGTAAACTACCCAAACCCTTAGCTTCTTCACACACCTCCAACAACTGAGGCAAAAGTGTTGAAGCATAAGACTTGTATATTTCCACCGGTAACCCATCTTTGCCGGGGGCTTTATTATTGGCCATATCACTGAGGGCTAACTCCATTTCTTTTAATGTTATAGGCCCCTCAAGGATATTCCTCTGATCTTCAGAGAGGACATTTAAATGTAACGGGTGTAGGAAGCCCTGCAAATCCTCATCCGATGCACGCATCTTAACCTCATATAAAGAAGAATAAAATGTGTGCATGATTTTCAGTATATGCTCTGGTGATGTGTGTATATTCCCCTCCCTATCCCTAAGGGCCGCTATGTATGCTGTTTGTTGTTGGGCTTTAGAGATTAATGCTAACATCCTACCTGCCTTCTCTCCTTCTTCATAATGGGATTGTTTTGAAAAGAACCTTTTATTTTGTGCAGTTTGTAGTAGATTGTCGTTCAGTCTTTGTTGTGCCTCCCGCCATCTCTTTTCCATTGTTACGTCCGGTGAAACAATGTACTCTGCTTCTGTTGTTTCCACCTCAGCCATTAGTCTACGTACATTAAACCTGGATTCATTTTTCTTTTTATTTATGTCAGCTATTAATAACCCCCTTAAGAAAGCTTTCATTGTATCCCATACTATCATTTTGGGGGCTGATGGATTATTAAGTGTGAAAAATTCCTTCAATTTCTCCCCTATTCCACCAATATCTGGAAGTATATGCAGCCAGTACGGATTGAATTTCCATACCCTAATGCCTTTATGTTGGGAAGAAAGAAAGTCAGCCGCTGCCATTACTGGGGAATGATCTGAGATCCTTCGTGGGAGATATTCTACCTTTTAGACATATTGTCCCATGCTCTCATTACCCAATATCATATCTATCCTTGACAGGGAACCATATGTTGTAGAATAGCATGAATATTGTTTTGTTTGTGGATGTTTCATCCTCCAGTAATCCAACAGGGAGACCTCCTGAATTAATTTGCCAAACTGAGTGACACCACCCCCCGCAGATTGTGGACCCCCACTCATTCTATCCATATCAGTATGTATTACCGTATTGAAATCTCCTAACATTAAAACCGGGACCTCTGGTAGATCCGTCACAAAACCCAGAGCAGTTCTGAGCACAGTAGGGGAATACGGCGGCCGTATATACATTCCTATTATAACACATCTTGTATTAAATACAGTACAATATAAACAAATAAATCTCCCTTCAGCATCTATTTTTTGGGATAGGCATTTGAATGGTATATTCCTGTGTATGAGAACGCTCACACCCCTTGCATATGTGGAATAGGTAGCATGGAAACAATGCCCCGCCCAACGAGGACTGAGCAGTGATGTCTGTTCTTTAGACAAATGTGTTTCCTGTAAGCAACAGATCACAGGGTGGCATTGCCTCATGCTATCCAATATTGCCTTTCTCTTGTTGTTATCTTTTACCCCTCTGACATTCCAACTAACAAATTTAATTGTTCCTGCCATCTCTACACGTTGCACACATATTCACCGGGTAAAACCCTATATAAATAGAAGACACATCAAGACATTTCTCTGGTGCATGGTATACAAACCAAGCTCTAACATAGTTAGTCTGAACTATCATGGCCGCAGTATCTGAACAAACAACTGGTAACTTCCCCTTTAACAGTTTTGTCTCCAAAAAGACAAGGTTAGTGCTTCAACCTCCTCCACGAGTCCCCACTACAACACCGTTTGATTGGCCCGTGGGATAAAACAGCACCCGCTGCTGAGTCAGCACTTTACCTTTAGTAACTGGGTTGGCTAACCCTAAAAACTTATCAACACTTAAATTGTTTATGTAGTATAAATCCCTCCTTTACCTTATAGGTCTACTTGCTCCCTCTGCATTTTCATATATAGTGATATTAACGGGCTACTGAAACCTGCTAAATACTCTGATGCATATTTCAACCTTATAACAACTGTTATGCAACCATTACAGCATTCATACCCTCCAATCACGCCCATATATACTCATTCTGCCAGATGATGAGCAAAAAGTATGCCCACACGGGAGCATGTTCTTTATCATCTCGGATAATTTCATCTGTTGTTTTCCGCCAATTGCCGTTCATGTCGATCCAGCCATCTCAGCGCCTCCTTCGGATCCTCATGAAATGTTGTATTTCCCAGTGTGACAATTCTTAGCTTGGCTGGGTAGATCATGGAATAGGATACATTCAACGCCCTAAGGCGACGTTTAATGTCCAGGAATTTAGCTCTTCTTTTTTGCACTTCCTGAGAGAAATCTGGAAAAAGCGCCACCTTCTGCCCATTAATGGTAAGATCAGCCACATATCTGGCTTTTCTCAGTAGGATGTCCCGGTCCTTGTAGTGTAATATTATCATCAAGACTGGTCTCGGGGGTGCGCCCGGAGGCAACGGGCGAGTCGGAACTCTATGAGCCCTTTCGACCGCAAATAGTGGTGTCAGCGCCGCCTCCCCAAATTTTTCTTTTAACCAGGTTTCAAAAAAGTCTGTAGGGTTAGCCCCTTCGGTTTTTTCAGGCACTCCCACCAACCTTATATTGTTACGGCGTGACCGGTTCTCTAGGCCATCTTGTTTAGCCGCAATAATGTCTAGACGTCGCATATATTCTGTAGCATCACGCTTCATGGGTGGTATGGCATCCTCAACTGCTCCCATTCTTTCCTCCAAAGTTGAGGTGCGCTCTGCCAACTTTTTCATGTCATGGCGGACTATAGTGACATCCTCCTTTATAGCACCCACTTGCACAGTGAGAGCATTCAGTGATTTGCCGCACTTTGATATAGCATGCATAACATCTTTCAGGGTGGGTTCATCAGAGTCAGAGTCCTGCTCCCCTGTGTCGATGTCATCATCTTCTGACTGGCATTGTACCTGTTGGATTTAGTACTGTGTGCCCCTGCAGCTGCTTCTTTTTCAGCCACATCATCTGCCAGCGATTCTTCTGACATTTGTGTCTGCCTTTTATTCATACCCCTGGTGCTCTGTGTCATCGGCGTCCTGGCATATTTCTCCAGCCTCACCGCTGTATCTCTTTGCACCTCCCCCAAGCGGCTCTGTCGGCCTGGGGTTGCCGCTCCGCCATCTTGAATATCTCTGTCCCCGCTTTTGGCGTCCTTTTTTATCTTCATGGCCGCGATTTTTCGGCCCTGCTGCGCACCGGACAGGTCAGTAACGGCCCAGAGGTAGATTAGGGGTTGTTTGTGAGCTATATTCGCCCGTTAGCAGGATGTATTTGCCGATAATGCAGAGGAGCTCAGCAGCCTCGCGTCTGCTCACATGCCGTGCTTAGCTCCACCCCCTAGGGGGGAGATTTTAATTAGGAGGGGAAGGGAGGGGAAAGGAGGGGGAGGGAGGGGGGCCCACTGGCCACCAATGAATCTACAGTACTATAGGGGAGGGAGGGGGGGCCCTCTGGCCACCAATGAATCTACAGTACTACAGGGGAGGGGGGCCCACTGGCCACCAATGAATCTACAGTACTACAGGGGTGGGAGGGGGGGCCGCACTGGCCACCAATGAATATACAGTACTACAGGGGAGGGAGGGGAGCCCACTGGCCACCAATGAATCTACAGTACTACAGGGGAGGGAGGGGGGCCGCACTGGCCACCAATGAATCTACAGTACTACAGGGGAGGGAGACGGGCCGCACTGACCACCAATGAATTTAAAACTGGGGAGGGAGGGGGTGTGCCCCCTCCTGTCTGGCAGCACATGATCTCTTACAGGAGGCTATGATACGCACAATTAACCCCTCAGGTGCAGCACCTGAGGGGTTAATTGTGCGGATCACAGCCCCCTGTAAGAGATCAGGTGCTGCCAGGCAGCAGGGGGCAATCATGTACACAGTTCAAAGTATATTCTAACTAGAAGCGTCCCCATCACTATGGGAACGCCTCTGTGTTAGAATATACTGTCGGATCTGAGTTTTCACAAAGTGAAAACTCAGCTCTGAAAAAGCTTTTATGCAGACGGATCTGCGGATCCGTCTGTGTGAAAGTAGCCTACGGCCACGGACCACGGACGCGGATGCCAATCTTGTGTGCATCCGTGTTTTTTCACATACCCATTGACTTGAATGGGTCCGTGAACCGTTGTCCGTCAAAAAAATAGGACAGGTCATATTTTTTGGACGGACAGGAAACACGGATCATGGATGCGGCAGCAAAACGGTGCATTTTCCGATTTTTCCACGGACCCATTGAAAGTCAATAGGTCCGCGAAAAAAAAAACGAAAACGGAACAGCGGCCGCGGATGCACACAACGGTCGTGTGCAAGAGGCCTTACACAGACACACAAGAAGACACATAGAGGAAAACACAAGAAGAAGCCCATACAAACATCACAGGACACGCCCCTAGGTAATGATAATATAGTAAATTTATGCCATGTCACATTAACAGGAGCTCAAACATCACTTTTAAATAAGGGTCTAAAGTTTGCACCAACCACACAATTAGACAAATTTACAACATACATTGGGATTGAAAAATTCATTCGTAAACTATGTTTAAAAATAATATTTTATAAAAAAAACATATCAACTACAACAATAAGCACAATCAACCCCGAATACGTACATACAAATTTAAAAGAAATATTGAAACATTACCCTAGACAAGAAATTGAAGCAGAAATATCCACATTTTGTAAAAATGTAGAAGCAGATTTGAGGGAAAAAAATATATAATTTTACTTAAAAAAAATACAGGCTATCAAAGAACTTATAATATTTATAATATTACCATCAGACCAGCTGATAAAGGAGGGGCCATCCAAGATACTGATTCATATGACCAAGAATGTACACGGCAGTTATCAGATCAAACGACCTACACCAAACTAAAAGCAGACCCCACAGCTATTTATTACAAACAACTAGTTGAATTTTGCCAAGATGGTTTAGATAAGGGAATCTTAAAGGGAATCTGTCACCTCCAAAACACATTTTAAACCAACATCCTTACCATACCCAGTGTGTTCCTAATCATGTTTTTCATTCCTCCACTGGTTGTATACTTTAAAAAAACGCTGTTTTAATCTGTGTTTTCGCTATCCTCAGAGTCAGCTTGAAGTCAAGGGGGCAGCAGCCTCCTTGCTTCAAGGTCAAGCTAAGGCCGCCCCTTACCCATCCTCCCTTCACTTTGATTGACATCCTGCTGTGAGGCTGGGATCGTGCAAGTCCCGCGCGTGCGCTCCTTGTCACTGCTCGATTTCAGTGACAGGCCAGCATTAGGACGTTCTGTGTGGGCGGAGGTAACATAGCCCCACCCCCAGCCTTTGCCTGCACTTACTCTAGGCTGCAATGCCCAAACATCAGACTGGGATGACTGGGCCTTATGCTGCATCTGACCCCCAGGCTCTGACCTCAGCTGCCGGATTGCAGCAGCTCACAGGACCCCGCTATTAAAGCACCTGGGAAGTCCATCTAGTAAGAAGCATGCAGCAGTGTCTGTGGAGGAGGGGGTGCAGGGCTGCTGGGGTCACTCTTATTGTAGCTGTCCTGCACTGCCCTCAAGTACTGATGGTCACTGACCTGTGAGTTCCCACTGTCAGCTCTGTGTTTCCCATGTTCCCCCTCCTGAGTTCTCCCTGTCCCCTCTGTGTGTTCTCTCTGTGCCTCTGTATGAGCTCCTTGTGTCCTGTGGGCTCCCTATGACTGCAGGGCACAACCAAACAGCATGCTCGTGTGGTACTTGTGACGTGGCCATGCTGTGTTCAATTACCACGTGGCTGTCTGGGCCATAGAGGGCTCTAGTTATACTAATGAAGACGACAAGGTGGTCTGCATTGTCAATGGGGGGGGGGGGGGGTGGGAGTGTTGGAGTATAGATTAAGAACCAAATTAGCAATGTCTTTTTTTTTTTCAGTACTTGGGGGGAGCAGACCAGGACTACTAATAAAGGATACCCCTTAACAGTGTCCTCCACATATCCCTCATAACAGTGTGACATCGACAGGTCCCCATAACAGTGTGACATCCACAGGTCCCCCATAACAGTGTCCTCCACACATTCCCCATAACAGTGTGTCATCCACACATTCCCCATAACAGTGTGTCATCCACACGTTCCCCATAACAGTGTGTCATCCACAGATCCCCCATGACAGTGTGTCATCCACACGTTCCCCATAACAGTGTGCATACGCAGAATTATCTCCATTCACTGCTATAGAATTTCTAAAAATAGCAGAGCCAGTGATCAGCTATTATCAGAACACGCAGAGCATAATGGAGGATGACCGTGCATGCACACTGTGCTCTCCCTTCACTTCAGGGGCCCGGATGGGACAACACCTTTTTTTCAGCATGTGGTTTTATGAACTGCACTATGGAAAAACAGAAGTTTCCTGGTCATTCATAACGCGGGGTCCATGTCCACAATTCCCATTTAAAATGGGAAGGAATAAAAATCCACGCCAAAACTGCATCAAATAGTGTTTTATAAAATTAGTCTGAAAAAATATACAGTACAGACCAAAAGTTTGGACACACCTTCTCATTCAAAGAGTTTTCTTTATTTTCATGACTATGAAAATTGTAGATTCACACTGAGGGCATTAAAACTATGAATTAACACATGTGGAATTATATACATAACAAACAAGTGTGAAACAACTGAAAATATGTCATATTCTAGGTTCTTCAAAGTAGCCACCTTTTGCTTTCATTACTGCTTTGCACACGCTTGGCATTCTCTTGATGAGCTTCAAGAGGTAGTCCCCTGAAATGGTTTTCACTTCACAGGTGTGCCCTGTCAGGTTTAATAAGTGGGATTTCTTGCCTTATAAATGGGGTTTGGACCATCAGTTGCATTGAGGAGAAGTCAGGTGGATACACAGCTGATAGTCCTACTGAATAGACTGTTAGAATTTGTATTATGGCAAGAAAAAAGCAGCTAAGTAAAGAAAAACGAGTGGCCATCATTACTTTAAGAAATGAAGGTCAGTCAGTCAGCCGAAAAATTGGGAAAACTTTGAAAGTAAGGGCTATTTGACCATGAAGGAGAGTGATGGGGTGCTGTGCCAGCTGACCTGGCCTACACAGTCACCGGACCTGAACCCAATCGAGATGGTTTGGGGTGAGCTGGACCGCAGAGTGAAGGCAAAAGGACCAACAAGTGCTAAGCATCTCTGGGAACTCCTTCAAGACTGTTGGAAGACCATTTCAGGGGATTACCTCTTGATGCTCATCAAGAGAATGCCAAGAGTGTGCAAAGCAGTAATCAAAGCAAAAGGTGGCTACTTCGAAGAACCTAGAATATGACATATTTTCAGTTATTCCACACTTGTTTGTTATGTATATAATTCTACATGTGTTAATTCATAGTTTTGATGCCTTCATAGTCATGAAAATAAAGAAAACTCTTTGAATGAGAAGGTGTGTCCAAACTTTTGGTCTGTACTGTACATCATTAAAAAAAACTGATGAGATTCTGCATTAGGTTTTTTAAGCACAGAAAATACTCTGTGTGAACATACCCAAAGAGGCTGCAGGATCAGTAGCTGACAGTGGAAAGGCTAAAGAGAGATGATGTGGCATTCTGCACTCAGCTGAGGTGGTTGCAACCGCTGTCCGTGCCGACAAAGTTCTGTCAAACTGCTAGTCCAATATTTCAGGATTTGGGGCCCCACTTTCAATTTTGGCCAGGGTCACACTTTGTCTAAAACCTGCCCTGCATGCAGCCAATCAGCAGCAGCCAGCCCTGTGATGTCACAGCCCTATAAATAGCCTCAGACATCTTGGATTCTGACATTTTCCAGCATACTTAGTGCAGAGAGAGAGACGTCAGCAGGTGCTAGAGACAGTGCTAGAAACAGCTTCATTGTTCTAAAAAAAACTATTTACAAGTTCAGGGAAAGATTATTCAAGGTGTAGGGAAAGGATAGGGAGGAATCATTTCACAGCATTTATGAAGAACAGGGTTCAGTAGGGGAGGTTACAGCCTGGGTAATAGGAAAAATCCTATTACACCTTGCTGCACTGACTGGGGATACACATTGCCATTATACAGCTCTGCAATTCCAGCAAACCGTTCTTGTTATTGAGCTGCAAGTGCTGTTTGATACAGCCATTAACAGGGTTTATTACAAGGAAATATTTCTACAGTACGTCTCATTTGCCCTTGTGTGGTGCAGTTATATGTTGTAAAGCCCTTTTCGCCATGCATTAGTGGCAAAAGAAAAATATTTTTGCCATTCAGCATTGCAGTTATATGTTGAAAAGCCTTTTGTGGAGTGTATAAGTGGAAAGAAATAAGGGCCTATTTGCCGTTTAACGGTGCAGTTATACGTCGTAAAGCCCTTTTTGCTTATTAGCTTATTAGCTGTTGTGTGGTGAAGTGAGAAAATTACAGACTTTTCTGGGGTGTTTTAATTTTCTTTTTTATTTATTTATTTGATCTAACACTCTGTGGGTCACTCTGTGGTCTCCTCATACTGCTGCCACCTCCACAATATGTCACCTTGCCACTCTGTGGTATCCTGATTCTGTTGCTGCCACATCCACGCTGTCATTGTGCCACTCGGTGGCCTCCTGATGCTGCTGCTACCACCGCCACCTCCACGCTCTGTCATTGTGCCACTCTGTGGCCTCTTTATTCAGCCACCACCACACTTTGTCATTGTGACACTCTGTGGCCTCCTGATGCAGCCGCCACCTCCAGACTCTGTCATTGGGCCACTCTGTGGCCTCCTCATGCTGCTTTCACCTCACCACTATGTCTTAGGGCCACTCTGTGGACTTCTCATGCTGTTCTCACCCTCCCCACTTCATGACTGGGACACTATTTTGCCTTTCGGCCTGGATGACATCATCATTTATTTGACCTTTCTCCTGATCTGTCAGAAGGAAGGAAAAATGAGATGCACAAAGGATCCTGTCTGTGTAGCAGCTGTAAGGCCTGTATGGTCCCATCAGAATTGGCTTGTGATTTGGTAGCTAAAAGCAGGAGTGGGTAGAAAACACATGCAAATATTCCATTCACGTGTCATCTCTCTTTTGGATCCACTCCTGTTCTTTTTGGCATTAGCAAAACTGATGGATTATTGAGCAAATGCTTACCGAGTGAAGGCGGATGCTCCACGGATCCGTTTTTTGTGAGTTATTGTTCTGACGAATCCGAGGAAAGGCAAATTAATCAGTGACATCAACACAAACTTACTGCTGACACCCTCTCCATTCTGTCGGGGGGCTCTACTTGTATAAGCGTTTAATAGAAATGGTTCTGTAGACATCTATGTGGAATCAGCTGACGAGGGTGTAAAAGGAGTGCGCTTCTTCTTGACGCTAACATGGATCTGTGAGGCCGAATTTGCACGTCCATGGAACACTGTCCGTGAGTCCTGCTGAGTGCAGAAGCACATGGCGTCGTTGGTTGCTATGACGCTGTGCGCTTCATGCGGCCGCTGATGTACAGTAATACACTCGTATAGATCATATGAATATATTACTGTACAGCAGCAGCAGCGGCGTGAAGTGCATGGCGTCATATCAACCAATGACGCTGTTCGCTCCTGCACTCAGCAGGAAGACAAGCTGGGGTCTCTCGGACTGTGTTCCACGGACATGTGAATTTGGCCTAAGGCTGATTACATACTTGAGTTATTTGTTCAGTTTTGGCCCCATGACTGCCCAAGTAAAGTGTGCAGAAATTCTAAGAGCGACGCCTGTCATCTGCATCTCATACTGACTCACAGTATTATTTCACTACCACAGGAGACTCCCTATGTGTGTTACTGCAAGGCACAGTGTTCTAAACCACTATAAAGGCTCTCTGTAGCCCGGAAATAGCCATTTTTTTAACATAATTCACCGCAAATAAATTCGGATCAAAGCAAATCTTTTCGGTAAATTCGGCGAACTGGCCGAATCAAATTTTTGAGAAATTCGCAAATCTCTACTCATATTACATACAGTAGAGCCTCAAATTTGGGCATTAAAATTGCCCCTACTATTCAAACTAAAAGCAGAACGTATAAAACAAAGCAAAACTGGTTTTCCCTCAAAGGTTTTTTTTCGATGTGGTACCTGTAGTAACTGCAGAGTTACCAATTTTCCGAAAAAATCTATGACCATTTCCTCCACTCAGAATACATATCATTTTGAAATCAAAGAACATTTATCCTGTTCATCATCTGGTGTAATATATCTGTTACAATGTACATGCAAATACAAAATATTGGCATGACAAAACGTATAACTGAACATATAGTAAACATCAAAAAAGGCTATGATCAACATTCCGTATCTAAACATTTTGCAGAAGTTCACAACAGAGACCCCTGCCAATTATATTTTACGGCTTTGGAAAAGATCAGAAAACAATGGCGGGGGAGGGGGGGGGGGCGGGTTATATAGCACAGATGTCTAGAGCCAAATCGAAAATAATATATGAATTTGGCAGACTGATTCCTACTGGCTTGAATGCAGAAATATAAATTTTTGGATTCATTAAATCTATACCGCGGTATGTGCGTCGACCATTGACAGGATATGGACGGATAGTTATATAACGCCGATTCCCCTCCCTGGCCGGTGTACATATATTGATTTCTCCTTATTTGAGAGCTGGGCAATTGTTTATTATCAGCAAATCAAGGATCCCATATATAAAAAAGTTGGCAACTGTGTCTCATCATCATCCACCTCTTTAAACAGTAATTGCCATTCCTCACCGTCATCTTCTTGTGACTGTGGATGCTCAAGAGTTTGGGAATCAAAGGAATGGCAAGGAAGCTTGCTTGGCAAGAGGGCCAAATCAAGAAATGGCAAGGAAAAGAGGTCCTCAGAATATCCGAGTGTGGGATCACTTGTTTGGACAGACTCTACATGGTGAGAGGAAGGAGTATCAAGACTAGACTTGGTGGAAGACAGGGTGTTGCTTAACTGACTGGAAGCATTATCTGCTGCAATCCAACCGACCACCTGGTCGCACTGGTCTGACTTCAAGAGAGGTGTCCTGCGCCGCCCTGCAAAATGGGACATGAAGCTAGGTATCGTGGAGGACTGTTTTTCTTGTGCTCTTGCAGCAGGCACAGTTTCAACGCGCCCAGGGCCACAGTCTCTGCGTGCACCATCAGCATCACTGCCACTTCCCTGTCCCTTACTGCTCGTCTTCTTCATTTTAAATGTGATATATGCTTGAAAGTATGTCACACGTACATGAGCGTAGGATTTGGAAGTGTATGCGCAAAAAAAGGTATTTGGGATTAGTGATAAGCGGCATAGGCAATATTCGTATTTGCGATATTTCAAAAAATTTGGGCCTAATATTTGCCATAAATTCGCAAATTCGAGAATTTGTGATCTCCAGTCATTATTTTCTTGATTGCGAAAACCGCCAATGTAATACAAACCGGATTCCAAAAAAGTTGGGACACTATACAAATCGTGAATAAAAACTGAATGCAATGATGTGGAGGTGCCAACTTCTAATATTTTATTCAGAATAGAACATAAATCATGTAACAAAAGTTTAAACTGAGAAAATGTACCATTTTAAGGGAAAAATATGTTGAATCAGAATTTCATGGTGTCAACAAATCCCCAAAAAGTTGGGACAAGGCCATTTTCACCACTGTGTGGCATCTCCCCTTCTTCTTACAACACTCAACAGATGTCTGGGGACCGAGGAGACCAGTTTCTCAAGTTTAGAAATAGGAATGCTCTCCCATTCTTGTCTAATACAGGCCTCTAACTGTTCAATCGTCTTGGCCCTTCTTTGTTGCACCTTCCTCTTTATGATGCGCCAAATGTTCTCTATAGTTGAAAGATCTGGACTGCAGACTGGCCATTTCAGTACCCGGATCCTTCTCCAACGCAGCCATGATGTTGTGATTGATGCAGAATGTGGTCTGGCATTATCTTGTTGAAAAATGCAGGGTCTTCACTGAAAGAGATGACGTCTCGATGGGCGCATATGTTGTTCTAGAACCTGAATATATTTTTCTGCATTGATGGTGCCTTTCCAGACATGCAAGCTGCCCATGCCACACACACTCATGCAACCCCATACCATCAGAGATGCAGGCTTCTGAACTGAGCGTTGATAACAACTTGGGTTGTCCTTGTCCTCTTTGGTCCGGATGACATGGCGTCCCAGATTTCCAAAAAGAACTTCGAATCGTGACTCGTCTGACCACAGAACAGTCTTCCATTTTGCCACACTCCATTTTAAACTGGCCCAGTGAAAACGACTGAGCTTGTGGATCTTGCTTAGAAATGGCTTCTTCTTTGCACTGTAGAGTTTCAGCTGGCAACGGCGGATGGCACGGTGGATTGTGTTCACTGACAATGGTTTCTGGAAGTATTCCTGAGCCCATTCTGTGATTTCCTTTACAGTAGCATTCCTGTTTGTGGTGCAGTGTCGTTTAAGGGCCCGGAGATCACGGGCATCCAGTATGGTTTTACGGCCTTGACCCTTACGCACAGAGATTGTTCCAGATTCTCTGAATCTTCGGATGATGTTATGCACAGTTGATGATGATAGATGCAAAGTCTTTGCAATTTTTCGCTGGGTAACACCTTTCTGATATTGCTCCACTATCTTTCTGCGCAACATTGTGGGAATTAGTGATCCTCTACCCATCTTGTCTTCTGAGAGACACTGCCACTCTGAGAAGCTCTTTTTATACCCAATCATGTTGCCAATTGACCTAATTAGTGTTAATTGGTCTTCCAGCTCTTCGTTATGCTCAAATTTACTTTTTCCAGCCTCTTATTGCTACTTGTCCCAACTTTTTGGGGATTTGTTGACACTGTGAAATTTTGAATCAACGTATTTTTCCTTTAAAATGATACATTTACTCGGATTAAACGTTTGATCTGTCATCTACGTTCTATTACAAATAAAATATTGACATTTGCCATCTCCACATCATTGCATTCAGTTTTTATTCACAATTTGTTTAGTGTCCCAACTTTTTTGGTCTCCGGTTTGTATATTTGCATTACAAATTTGCGATTAGAATATTCACAATCAACCCTAAGAGGTAGGCAATAGAGTTGAGCGGACACCTGGATGTTCGGGTTCGGCAGGTTCGGCCAAACTTGAAAAAAAAGTTCGGGTTCGGGACCCGAACTTGACCCGAACTTGACCCCGAACCCCATTGAAGTCAATGGGTGTCACAGCCAGACAGCTGAGAAGCGCTCACAGGAGCTTCTCAGATCCTCCTCCTTGAATTTCTTTGTTTTGGTTTAGTTTCTCATCTCGTTAGTCTATCTCAGCTGTCATGCAGTCAGACTGATCGCTACCCTTTAAGTTCCTCCCCATAATGCAGTAGTGTGCGGCTGATACAACTTCCTGGAGTGTGTGTGCATGCTGTTCCCAGTTCCCAGTTCCCAGTCCTCAGTCGTTTGCAGATAAGTGCTGTTTATGTATTTATGTTTTTGTCTTTTCTGGATCCAGGTGACCCTGACTCCCTCCGTGTCAGTGTAGGGAGCCGGTGGTCGTGTCCCTTCACTATTGTAGGGTCTTCAGGTAATAGATAGCCGAGGAACGTGGATATGCGGCCATCCACCTTTGGGGTGTTCGCATAGGCTGAGCAGTGAGGGAGAGCGGCAGCTCTATTGCAGGGGTCTCCCTTTGTTCCTTAGTTGTGGATCCAGAGAGACCTTGTTTATATGGTATTGTCTTGTTTCCTGTACACCATCCGTGACATTATCAGCCGCCAAAACCGTCTCAAGCATGGATCCGGTTTCACTTTTGGCTGAACGCCTCCAGGGTCTTTCATTGGAGGGAGCTGATCTCCGTAGGATTTTTTCTCAGTTTCAAGTGACCGGTTCAGCTTGCGTTCATGGAGTTTGTGCTGAGCCCAAGATCTCGCTCCCGGATACGTTCTCTGGGGGTAGTGAGAATTTTGTGCGTTTTAAAGAGGCTTGCAAACTCCATTTTCGCCTTCTTCCCCATTCTTCTGGTGATGAAGAACGGAGGGTGGGGATCATTGTATCGCTGCTCAGGGGTAACGCTCAGTCTTGGGCCTTTTCGCTACCGGAGGGGGCACGGCCCCTCCGCTCAGTGGATGAATTCTTTTTAGCCCTGGGTCAGATATATGATGATCCGGATCGTATTGCTCTGGCTGAGTCTAGACTACGTCTGTTATGCCAGGGTAAACAATCCGCAGAGATATACTGCTCCGAATTTCGGAGATGGGCAGCTGATACTGGTTGGAATGATGCTGCACTCCGAAGTCAATTTTGCCATGGTCTTTCAGAGGGATTGAAAGATGCATTTTCCTTTCATGAGAGGCCTATCTCCTTGGACTCTGCTATGTCTCAGGCCGTTCGTATTGACAGGCGTCTTAGAGAGAGACGAGAGATCTCTCCTTCCTGTCCTACTCAGTCTCGGAACAGTGCAGCGGTCTCATTCTGTGCGCAGGAGTCTCAGTCGCTGTCAGCCCCTTCTGAGTAGGAGCCCATGCAGCTGGGGTTGATTGCCTCTGACAATAGAAGATTCAGCCCGCATGGGAGGGTTTGTTTTTGTTGTGGAGGTATAAATCATTTGGCAAATGTTTGTCCCTCAAGGAGATTCAGGCAGTTTTCTGGGAGTAATAAAGAGACAAAAAGGAAAAAATCTTTTAAAAATGTTCCGTCTGTTACTATTGGCAGGGTTGAAGCGGAAATTGAAGGTTTTCCGTTTGCTTGTAGTTCCCGTTTTGTCCTGCCTGCTAGGGTGGCGCTAGAGAGCAAGAGCATTTTTTGTGAGATTTTTGTGGATAGTGGAGCAGCTGTCAACCTCATTGATAATCAATTTGCAATAACTCATGGTTTCCAGGTATGCACTTTGGGAAGGGATATTCCTGTTTTTGCTATTGATTCAGCTCCACTTTCTCAGAAATCATTAAAGGGCATAGTTCACAATATCCGTTTAATTGTGAGTGATGCTCATGTTGAGGATGTGTCATGTTTTGTCCTTTGCGGTTTGCCTACTCCTCTAGTGTTGGGGCTACCCTGGCTCACTAAACATAACCCCACCATTGATTGGCAAGCGAGGCAAATAAATGGTTGGAGTAACTTTTGCAGAGAGAATTGCCTCATAACATCTGTTTCTGAGGTTTCTACTAAGACTGTACCACCTTTCCTCTCTGAATTTTTGGATGTCTTCTCTGAGAGTGGAGTTCAGGGTTTGCCTCCGCACAGGGAGTATGATTGCCCTATTAATCTCATCCCAGGCGCCAAGCTGCCTAAATCTCGTTTATACAATCTCTCCCAACCTGAGAGGGTCGCTATGCGGGCTTATATCTCTGAGAGTTTGAGAAAAGGACACATACGACCCTCGAAGTCACCTGTTGCCGCTGGTTTTTTCTTTGTTAAGAAAAAAGATGGTTCTTTAAGACCTTGTCTGGATTTCAGGGAGCTGAACAGTATCACTATTCGTGATCCTTATCCGCTTCCTCTGATCCCGGACCTGTTTAACCAGGTTGTTGGGGCTAAAGTCTTTTCCAAATTAGACCTAAGAGGGGCATACAACCTGGTTAGGGTCAGAGAAGGAGACGAATGGAAGACGGCTTTCAATACCCCTGAGGGCCATTTTGAGAATTTGGTTATGCCTTTTGGTTTGATGAATGCCCCAGCCGTTTTTCAGCATTTCGTCAACAGCATTTTTTATCATTTAATTGGAAAATTTGTATTAGTGTATTTGGATGACATTTTGATTTTTTCTCCTGATTTCAAGACTCATAAGGAACACTTACGTCAGGTCTTGCTCATTCTGCGGGAGAATAAATTATATGCGAAACTGGAAAAATGTGTGTTTGCGGTTCCAGAAATCCAATTTCTGGGGTTTCTTGTCTCCGCTTCTGGTTTTCGCATGGACCCCGAGAAGGTCCGCGCTGTGCTTGAGTGGGAGCTTCCTGAGAACCAGAAGGCGCTGATGCGTTTTTTGGGCTTTGCCAATTATTACAGGAAATTTATTTTGAATTATTCCTCTGTTGTTAAACCACTCACTGATATGACCAGAAAGGGGGTAGATTTTTCTTCCTGGTCGGTAGAGGCGCGTAAGGCCTTTTCTAATATCAAGGAGAGTTTTGCTTCCGCTCCCATCCTAGTACAACCTGATATTTCGTTACCCTTCATAGTTGAGGTTGATGCTTCTGAGGTAGGGGTGGGTGCGGTCTTGTCTCAGGGTTCCTCTCCTGCCAAATGGAAACCGTGTGCCTTTTTCTCAAAGAAACTCTCCTCCGAAGAGAGAAATTATGATGTGGGAGATAGGGAATTGTTGGCCATCAAGTTAGCTTTTGAGGAATGGCGCCATTGGCTAGAGGGAGCCACACACCCTATTACCGTGTTTACTGACCATAAAAATCTGGCCTATTTGGAGTCAGCCAAGCGTCTGAACCCGAGACAGGCCAGATGGTCTTTGTTCTTTTCAAGGTTTAATTTTGTTGTTACGTTCCGCCCTGGGGTTAACCACCTCAGCCCCCAGTGCTTAAACACCCTGAAAGACCAGGCCACTTTTTACACTTCTGACCTACACTACTTTCACCGTTTATTGCTCGGTCATGCAACTTACCACCCAAATGAATTTTACCTCCTTTTCTTCTCACTAATAGAGCTTTCATTTGGTGGTATTTCTTTGCTGCTGACATTTTTACTTTTTTTGTTATTAATCGAAATTTAACGATTTTTTGGCAAAAAAATGACATTTTTCACTTTCAGTTGTAAAATTTTGCAAAAAAAACGAGATCCATATATAAATTTTGCTCTAAATTTATTGTTCTACATGTCTTTGATAAAAAAAAAATGTTTGGGTAAAAAAAAAATGGTTTGGGTAAAAGTTATAGCGTTTACAAACTATGGTACAAAAATGTGAATTTCCGCTTTTTGAAGCAGCTCTGACTTTCTGAGCACCTGTCATGTTTCCTGAGGTTCTACAATGCCCAGACAGTACAAACACCCCACAAATGACCCCATTTCGGAAAGTACACACCCTAAGGTATTCGCTGATGGGCATAGTGAGTTCATAGAACTTTTTATTTTTTGTCACAAGTTAGCGGAAAATGATGATTTTTTTTTTTTTTCTTACAAAGTCTCATATTCCACTAACTTGTGACAAAAAATAAAAAGTTCTATGAACTCACTATGCCCATCAGCGAATACCTTGGGGTCTCTTCTTTCCAAAATGGGGTCACTTGTGGGGTAGTTATACTGCCCTGGCATTCTAGGGGCCCAAATGTGTGGTAAGGAGTTTGAAATCAAATTATGTAAAAAATGACCTGTGAAATCCGAAAGGTGCTCTTTGGAATATGGGCCCCTTTGCCCACCTAGGCTGCAAAAAAGTGTCACACATCTGGTATCTCCGTTCTCAGGAGAAGGTGGGGAATGTGTTTTGGGGTGTCATTTTATATATACCCATGCTGGGTGAGAGAAATATCTTGGCAAAAGACAACTTTTCCCATTTTTTTATACAAAGTTGGCATTTGACCAAGATATTTATCTCACCCAGCATGGGTATATGTAAAAAGACACCCCAAAACACATTCCTCAACTTCTCCTGAATACAGAGATACCAGATGTGTGACACTTTTTTGCAGCCTAGGTGGGCAAAGGGGCCCATATTCCAAAGAGCACCTTTCGGATTTCACAGGTCATTTTTTACAGAATTTGATTTCAAACTCCTTACCACACATTTGGGCCCCTAGAATGCCAGGGCAGTTTAACTACCCCACAAGTGACCCCATTTTGGAAAGAAGACACCCCAAGGTATTCCGTGAGGGGCATGGCGAGTTCCTAGAATTTTTTATTTTTTGTCACAAGTTAGTGGAAAATGATGATTTTTTTATTTTTTTCATACAAAGTCTCATATTCCACTAACTTGTGACAAAAAATAAAAACTTCCATGAACTCACTATGCCCATCAGCGAATACCTTGGGGTCTCTTCTTTCCAAAATGGGGTCACTTGTGGGGTAGTTATACTGCCCTGGCATTCTAGGGGCCCAAATGTGTGGTAAGGAGTTTGAAATCAAATTCAGTAAAAAATACCTGTGAAATCCGAAAGGTGCTCTTTGGAATGTGGGCCCCTTTGCCCACCTAGGCTGCAAATAAGTGTCACACATCTGGTATCTCCGTACTCAGGAGAAGTTGAGGACTGTGTTTTGGGGTGTCTTTTTACATATACCCATGCTGGGTGAGATAAATATCTTGGTCAAATGCCAACTTTGTATAAAAAAATGGGAAAAGTTGTCTTTTGCCAAGATATTTCTCTCACCCAGCATGGGTATATGTAAAATGACACCCCAAAACACATTCCCCACCTTCTCCTGAGTACGGAGATACCAGATGTGTGACACTTTTTTGCAGCCTAGGTGGGCAAAGGGGCCCAAATTCCTTTTAGGAGGGCATTTTTAGACATTTGGATACCAGACTTCTTCTCACGCTTTGGGGCCCCTAAAATGCCAGGGCAGTATAAATACCCCACATGTGACCCCATTTTGGAAAGAAGACACCCCAAGGTATTCAATGAGGGGCATGGCGAGTTCATTGAAAAAAAAAAAATTTGGCACAAGTTAGCGGAAATTGATTTTTTTGATTTTGTTCTCACAAAGTCTCCCTTTCCGTTAACTTGGGACAAAAATTTCAATCTTTCATGGACTCAATATGCCCCTCAGCGAATACCTTGGGGTGTCTTCTTTCCAAAATGGTGTTATTTGTGGGGTGTTTGTACTGCCCTGGCATTTGAGGGTCTCCGCAATCATTACATGTATGCCCAGCATTAGGAGTTTCTGCTATTCTCCTTATATTGAGCATACGGGTAATGAGATTTTTTTTTTCCGTTCAGCCTCTGGGCTGAAAGAAAAAAATGAACGGCACAGATTTCTTCATTCGCATCGATCAATGTGGATGAAAAAATCTCTGCCAAAAAAAGAAAAAGAAGGGGAAAGGCGTCTGCCAGGACATAGGAGCTCCGCCCAACATCCATACCCACTTCAGCTCGTATGCCCTGGCAAACCAGATTTCTCCATTCACATCAATCGATGTGGATGAATAAATCATTGCCGGGATTTTTTTTTTTATATATACAAAGTGTTTGCCAAAGTATATGAACACCGCCACCTCCTCAGCTCATATGCCTCGGCAAACATATCTTTTACTGCAGAGGAGAAATCTCGTCTTGCAGCGCCGCATACACCGACTTGCCTGTAATCTGACAGCAGCGCAATGCTTCTGTCCGAATTCACATCAGTGCTGCAGCTAGTCGATCGGTTGGTCCACCTGAAAGGTAAAAAAAACAAAACAAAAAAGAAAAAACCAGGCCGCAAAGCAATAACTTTATTAACTTTAGAACAGAACATATTAACTTTTTTTTAACTTTTTAAACTTTTTTACTTACCGGTAATTTTTTTTTTGTTTATTTTTTTTTACCTTTATAGAACAAACCTCTCCTTCCCCATGGGACAATGTGCAAAGCGCAAATCGCCCAAAGATGTGGCGAAGTACGTTATGCACTTTATCCCAGGTGAAAGAAGAGGTTTGCAGCAGCTGAGAGTAAAAGGGCCCTAATAGCCCTGTGTGCCTGTCCTGTGAGATGCAATCCCTATGCTAGGTGTACCTGTGTGTGGTACTTCCGGAAACACTCACCAAAGCATAGGGCAGGGTGGTCAGGACAGTCAGGACAGAAATAGCGGGTGTCACGCCTTATTCCACTCCTGCTACAGACACGACATCTTTTTCGGGGTGACGGTTGGGTTGAGGTACCAGGAACGACACTGGGGAAATGTCGCTCGTGTAGACGGCTAACTACACTGGTGGATGGGGCCACGGAACCTCCTGGGTAAAGGAGGTTCTCGATCTCTTCCTGGAATTTGAGGAAAGATCGTGTTCTCCCAGCCTTACTGTAGAGAACAAAACTATTGTACAGCGCCAATTGAATTAAATATACAGACACCTTCTTATACCAGCGTCTGGTTCTGCGGGAAACTAAATACGGAGACAACATCTGGTCATTGAAGTCCACCCCTCCCATGAGCGCATTATAGTCGTGGACACAGAGGGGCTTTTCAATGACACGGGTTGCTCGCTCAATTTGGATTGTCGTGTCTGCGTGAATGGAGGAGAGCATGTAAACGTCACGCTTGTCTCTCCATTTCACCGCGAGCAGTTCTTCGTTACACAAGGCAGCCCTCTCCCCCCTTGCAAGACGGGTGGTTACAAGCCGTTGGGGGAAGCCCACACGACTAGTTCGCGCGGTGCCACAGGCGCAAATCCGTTCTAGAAACAAATGCCTAAAGAGGGCCACACTTGTGTAAAAATTGTCCACATAAAGATGGTACCCCTTGCCGAATAAGGGTGACACCAAGTCCCAGACTGTCTTCCCACTGCTCCCCAGGTAGTCAGGGCAACCGACCAGCTCCAGGGTCTGATCTTTTCCCTCATAGATCCGAAATTTGTGGGTATAGCCTGTGGCCCTTTCACAGAGCTTATACAATTTGACCCCATACCGGGCACGCTTGCTTGGGATGTACTGTTTGAAGCCAAGGCGCCCGGTAAAATGTATTAGGGACTCGTCTACGCAGATGTTTTGCTCAGGGGTAAACAAATCTGCAAATTTGTTGTTGAAATGGTCTATGAGGGGCCGAATTTTGTGGAGCCGGTCAAAAGCTGGGTGGCCTCTGGGACGGGAGGTGGTGTTGTCGCTAAAATGCAGGAAACTGAGGATGGCCTCAAATCGTGCCCTGGACATAGCAGCAGAGAACATGGGCATGTGATGAATCTGGTGCGTTGACCAATATGACCGCAATTCATGCTTTTTTGTCAGGCCCATGTTGAGGAGAAGGCCCAAAAAAATTTTAAGTTCGGAAACTTGGACTGGTTTCCACCGGAAAGGCTGGGCATAAAAGCTTCCCGGTTTGGCGGATATAAATTGTGTGGCATACTGGTTGGTCTCTGCCACGACTAAGTCCAAGAGCTCCGCAGTCAAGAACAGCTCAAAAAATCCCAGGGCCGAACCGATTTGAGCCGTCTCAACCCGAACTCCAGACTGGGCGGTGAAAGGGGGAACTACAGGTGCGGCTGAAGTTGGTGACTGCCAATCAGGGTTTGCCAGCACCTCAGGGATTCTAGGGGCTCTACGGGCCTGTCTGTGCGGTGGCTGCGACGGGGTAACTAGTGCACGTGCCACCGTACCAGCTTCAACTGCCCTTCTGGTGCTCGCCACGTCACCATGTTGTACGGCAGTGCTGGTACTAGGTCCAGGGAGGGCTGCGCTGCTGGTGTATGCCTCACCACGTGATCCGGCAGCGACAGCCCCACTCTGCTGCTCTTGAAGCGGATCCTGCATAACCTGTGGTCTAGCGACACGGGGCCGGGTACGCCTGGTGCTGCCAGGGACCTCCACCTCCTCGTCCGAACTTTGGGTCAGAGAGCCACTGCTTTCCACAGGTTCATATTCTGACCCGCTAGATTCATCAGATGAGGGTTCCCACTCCTCATCCGACTGGGTCAGAATCCTGTAGGCCTCTTCAGAAGAATACCCCCTGTTTGACATTTTGGACTACTAAATTTAGGGGTATTCCCTGAGACTACCCAAGAAAAAAAGCAAGCCTGTCTTACAAAGGGGAGGCTAGCGAAGTACCGGAGGCCGCTGCGGTTGATAAAAAATATCAAAACAGATTTTTTTTATCGCCGCAGTGCGTGTAAAATGAATGTGCAGTGATCAAAAAATATATATTTTTTGTCACTGCGGTGGGGCGGGCGTGGGTGAACGCACGTGTGGGCGACCGATTAGGCCTGATCGGGCAAACACTGCGTTTTGGGTGGAGGGCGAACTAAAGTGACACTAATACTATTATAGATCTGACCGTGATCAGTTTTGATCACTTACAGATACTATAAAAGTACAAATGCTGATTAGCGATACGCTATTCAGCGAATAAAAGTGACTGCGGTGCGGTGGGCTGGGCGCTAACTCGCACTAACTACCTAACCAAGGGGCCTAAACTATCCCTAAAACCTAACAGCCAATACAAGTGAAAAAAAAAAAGTGACAGTTTACACTGATCACTTTTTTTCCTTTCACTGGTGATTGACAGGGGCGATCAAAGGGGTGATCAAAGGGTTAATTGGGGTGCAGGGGGGTGATCAGGGGCTACAGTGAAGTGTTTGGTGTACTTACAGTTCAGTCTGCTTCTCTGCTGGATCCAACCGACGAAAAGGACCAGCAGAGGAGTAGAGAAGCCATATAACAGATCATATTTACTAATATGATCTGTTATATGACTTTGGATTGGATTTTTTAAAAATCGCCAGCCTGCCAGCCAATGATCGTTGCTGGCAGGCTGGTGACGAACTTCTTCTTTGAATTTTGCCGGCCCGCGATGCGCATGCGCGGGCCGGCTTGGAGCGAAGTCTCGCGTCTCGCGAGATGACGCGTATATGCGTGATTGTGCGCAGCGCTGCCACCTCCGGAACGCGAATCTGCGTACAGCGGTCCGGAGGTGGTTAAGAATGTGAAGGCAGATGCCCTGTTACGTTGTTTTCCAGGAGGTGGGAATTTTGAAGACCCGGGTCCCATTTTGGCTGAAGGTGTGGTGGTCTCTGCTCTTTTTCCTGAATTGGAGGCAGAGGTGCAGGCAGCCCAGTCAGAAGCTCCTGATCTTTGTCCTCCTGGGAGGTTGTTTGTGCCTCTCGCTTTGAGACACAAGATTTTTAAAGAACACCACGACACGGTCCTTGCTGGGCACCCGGGGGCAAGAGCCACACTGGATCTCATCGCTCGGAGATTCTGGTGGCCTGCGCTTCGTAAGTCGGTTGAGGGTTTTGTGGCAGCTTGCGAGACTTGCGCTCGTGCCAAGGTCCCTCATTCACGGCCATCAGGTCCTCTCCTTCCTTTGCCCATTCCTTCCCGTCCTTGGACACATCTGTCCATGGACTTCATAACGGACTTGCCTCGTTCCTCGGGGAAGTCTGTGATTCTGGTGGTGGTGGACCGTTTTAGCAAAATGGTGCATTTTATCCCTTTCCCTGGTTTGCCCAATGCTAAGACGCTGGCGCAGGCATTTATTGACCACATTGTCAAATTGCATGGGATTCCTTCAGACATAGTCTCTGATAGGGGCACGCAGTTTGTTTCCAGATTCTGGAAGGCTTTCTGTTCTCGCTTGGGGGTTCGGTTGTCATTCTCTTCTGCTTTCCATCCGCAGTCGAATGGCCAGACAGAGCGCGTCAATCAGAATCTGGAGACATATCTGCGCTGTTTTGTGGCAGAGAATCAGGAGGATTGGTGTTCTTTTTGTCCCTTGCTGAGTTTGCTTTAAATAACCGTCGTCAGGAGTCCTCTGATAAGTCACCATTTTTTGGTGCATATGGGTTCCATCCGCAGTTTGGGACTTTCTCGGGAGAGGGCTCTTCTGGTTTGCCTGATGAGGACAGATTCTCCTCGTCTTTGTCATCTATTTGGCAAAAGATTCAGGATAATCTAAAGAGCATGAGTGAGAGATATAAGCGTGTGGCGGATAAGAGACGTGTGCCTGGTCCGGACCTGAATGTTGGTGATCTGGTGTGGTTGTCTACCAAGAATATCAAATTGAAGGTTCCCTCCTGGAAGTTGGGTCCTAGGTTTATTGGGCCTTACAAGATCCTGTCTGTCATCAATCCTGTTGCCTACTGTCTTGATCTTCCTCAGACTTGGAAGATCCATAATGTTTTTCATAAGTCCTTATTGAAACCTTATGTTCAACCTATTGTACCCTCGCCTTTGCCTCCTCCTCCGATTATGGTTGATGGAAATCTTGAATTTCAGGTCTCTAGGATTGTGGATTCTCGTCTTGTCCGCGGTTCCCTCCAGTACCTCGTTCATTGGGAGGGTTATGGTCCTGAGGAGAGGATGTGGGTCCCAGTGACGGACATTAAGGCCTCTCGTCTCATCAGGGCTTTCCATAGGTCCCATCCTGAGAAGGTGGGCCCTGAGTGTCCGGAGTCCACTCCTAGAGGGAGGGGTACTGTCACAGCCAGACAGCTGAGAAGCGCTCACAGGAGCTTCTCAGATCCTCCTCCTTGAATTTCTTTGTTTTGGTTTAGTTTCTCATCTCGTTAGTCTATCTCAGCTGTCATGCAGTCAGACTGATCGCTACCCTTTAAGTTCCTCCCCATAATGCAGTAGTGTGCGGCTGATACAACTTCCTGGAGTGTGTGTGCATGCTGTTCCCAGTTCCCAGTTCCCAGTTCCCAGTCCTCAGTTGTCAGTCGTCTGCAGATAAGTGCTGTTTATGTATTTATGTTTTTGTCTTTTCTGGATCCAGGTGACCCTGACTCCCTCCGTGTCAGTGTAGGGAGCCGGTGGTCGTGTCCCTTCACTATTGTAGGGTCTTCAGGTAATAGATAGCCGAGGAACGTGGCTATGCGGCCATCCACCTTTGGGGTGTTCGCATAGGCTGAGCAGTGAGGGAGAGCGGCAGCTCTATTGCTGGGGTCTCCCTTTGTTCCTTAGTTGTGGATCCAGAGAGACATTGTTTATATGGTATTGTCTTGTTTCCTGTACACCATCCGTGACAATGGGGACCCGAACTTTTGGGCACTAAAATGGCTCTAAAATAGTCCTGGAAAGGGCAAGAGGGCTGCAAAAGGCATCAAAATGTGCTTAAGAGCATGACAACTGTTCTGCAAACAAATATGGATAGGGAAATGATGGGTGGATGTGGCGGTGTAGGTTGACGTGGCGGTGTAGGTGGAAGCGGCGGTGAAGGAGGAATAGGTAGCCAACACTGATTTGTTATTTTTTATTTTTAAATTGGGGTATCCCCCAAAATATTGGGACATATAACAAAATAAAACAAAGAATAAGTGCACTTGAGTACAAGAATGGACGGTTGAGGCTGGTATAAATGTCTATTCTGCACAAGGTACGGACAAGTCCTATGGGATCCATGCCTGGTTCATTTTAATAAACGTAAGCTTGTCCATATTGGCTGCGGCCTGTGATAATGCTCTCTGCCGTGCTAAACACACGTTCACACTATACATTGGCTGCAGGGCAGGTCAGCACCTCCAAGGCTGACAAAGCTTTTCCACATTTTGGCCATGCTAACCCTGCCTTCTCAGGTGCTGGTGGTGCCCCAGCTGGGTTGGCGACCTCTTCCTCTGCCTTTCCTTGTGCTTCCACTGTGCCCCCGCTGTCAGGTGGAAATGCTATCATCAGCGTGCGCTTGTAGTCGCGCATCTTCCGATCAGTAACAGATGTTTTCACTAAATTTAGTTCCCTGTCAGCAATGCAGAGCAGGGGTTCATTCACAGCAAAAGGCGGTTCATGTCACCCAGCAATAGAACAGAGGATTTTGAGAGATTTAGGCCCCTGTCACCCAGGCACAGCAGGGGTTCATTCACGGCAAAAGGGGGTTCATGTCACCCAGCAATAGAACAGAGGATTTTGAGAGATTTAGGCCCCTGTCACCAAGGCACATCAGGGGTTCATTCACGGCAAAAGGAGGTTCATGTCACCCAGCAATACAACAGAGGATTTTGAGAGATTTAGGCCCCTGTCACCAAGGCACATCAGGGGTTCATTCACGGCAAAAGGAGGTTCATGTCACCCAGCAATACAACAGAGGATTTTGAGAGATTTAGGCCCCCGTCACCCAGGCACAGCAAGGGTCCATTCACGGCAAAAGGGGGTTCATGTCGCCCAGCTATAGAACAGAGGATTTTGAGAGATTTAGGCACCTGTCTCCCAGGCACAGCAGGGATTCATTCACGGCAAAAGGGGGTTCATGTCACCCAGCAATAGAACGGACGATTTTGAGAGATTTAGGCCCCTGTCACCCAGGCACAGCAGGGGTTCATTCACGGCAAAAGGGGGTTCATGTCACCCAGCAATAGAACAGACGATTTTGAGAGATTTAGGCCCCTGTCACCCAGGCACAGCAGGGGTTCATTCACGGCAAAAGGGGGTTCATGTCACCCAGCAATAGAACAGAGGATTTTGAGAGATTTAGGCCCCTGTCACCCAGGCACAACAGGGGTTCATTCACGGCAAAAGGGGGTTTATGTTATCCAGCAATAGAACAGAGGATTTTGAGAGATTTGACCCCTGTCACCCAGGCACAGCAGAAGTTCATTCACGGCAAAAGGGGGTTCTTGTCACCCAGCAATAGAACAGAGGATTTTGAGAGATTTAGGCCCCTGTCACCCAGGCACAGCAGGTGTTTATTCACGGCAAAAGGGGGTTCTTGTCACCCAGCAATAGAGCAGAGGATTTTGAGAGATTTAGGCCCCTGTCACCCAGGCACATCAGGGGTTTATTCACGGCAAAAGGGGGTTCATGTCACCTAGCAATACAACAGGGGATTTTGATAGATTTAGGCCCTTGTCACCCAGGCACAGCAGGGGTTCATGCATGGCAAAAGGGGGTTCATGTCACCCAGCAATGGAACAGACGATTTTGAGAGATTTGGGCCCCTGTCACCTAGGCACAGTGTAGTGTCCCACTACGTAAAGGTGGGCACTACTCAAGGGTCAATTGGGTCATGTTGTTCTTCACCTCCTGTGGAATATGGTCATGGTATTTTGTATTACATTATAATGTGTATTTTAATGTTATTTCCTGTGTACCAGGCCTGTTAGGGGTGTAGTTTCTCCTCCCAAGCTGTAGAGGGAGCTAGGGAACCCCCTAGTATATATAGACAGGTGCAGTCCAGGAAAGAGGTGTGTGGAGAAGCCAAGATTGACTTCAGCCAGGCAGGAGCTGAGGTCCAGCTTCTAACATACAGCTAGATAGCCCAGGATCCTAACCTGCTTTTAGGAGAAGTTCCCTCCTGAAGTTATTCTGCATCAAGCAAAGTACAGAGCAGTCCTAATTGTGTCCAGCCAAGTAGAAAGCTGAAGGGCAGAAGTTTATTAAACAGCAAGTGGATTTATACCAGAGGAAGGTTTCCCTACCCAAGGATAAAGCCAGCTATTAGGCATTCGGGCCTTGGAAAAAGTCAGACAGGATTCTGCAGAAAGTACAGCCTGATCTGTGAGTTTATTCCCTCTGAGTTATCTTGCTAGGATTCTACCTGCCATTTATGTAAAGCCTGCCTGTTACCAAATCTACTTCATATGGAACTGTCTGAAGCTTGTATATAGTTGAACTGTTCAGTAAAGAGGAGTTCTAGTTCACAATAATCGTGTGTACCTCAATTATTCCTCCAACAAATCGGTGCTCCACCGTTACCGGCACTGGCGTCACGAACTGTAAGGGATCTTGCCACAGGCACCCAGCAATAGAACAGAGGATTTTGAGAGATTTAGGCCTCTGTCACCCAGGCACAGCAGGGGTTCATTCACGGCAAAAGGGGGTTCATGTCACCCAGCAATACAACAGAGGATTTTGAGAGATTTAGGCCCCTGCCACCCAGGCACAGCAGGGGTTTGTATATGCCAAAAATGGTAAAATGTCACCCGACAATTGAAAATAAGAACTTTTTCAATTTAGGGCACTAATTGTCACTTTTTTGCATTAAAATGGCTCTAAAATAGTCCTTGAAAAGACTAAAGGGATGTAAAAGTCAGTAAAATGTGCTTAAGAGCATGGCAACTGCTCTGCAAACAAATGTGGATAGGGAAATAACTTAAAATGAAATAAAACAACTAAAAATAACAAATTATTAACCTGCAACTCAGAGAAGGAGGTGGATATGGAGTCGGAGGTTGTGGAGGCGGTGAATGTGGTGTTGTAGGTGGAGGCAGCAATGGAGGAGGAGGAGGTAGCCAACAATGATTTTTATAATTTTTTATTGGGGTAGGTAGCCCCCAAAATATTGGGACAAAAAAAAAATGAAGAAAACAAAAAATCATTGCACTTGACTTGAGTACAAGAATGTATGTTTGATGGTGGTATAAATTTCTATTCTGCACAAGGTACAGACAAGTCTTGTGGGATCCAAGCCTAGTTCATTTTAATGAACGTGAGCTTGTCCACGTTGGCTGTGGACAGGCGGCTGCGTCTGTCTGTAATGACGCCTCCTGCCGTGCTAAATACACGTTCAGAGAGTACACTGGCTGCAGGGCAGGCCAGCACCTCCAAGGTATTCAGGGCAAGCTCTGGCCATGTGGACATTTTGGAGACCCAGAAGTTGAATGGGGCAGAACCATCAGTTAGTACGTGTAGGGGTGTGCACAGGTACTGTTCCACCATGTTGTTCAAATGCTGCCTCCTGCTAACACACTCCATGCTAACCCTGCCTTCTGAGGTGCTGGCGCTGACACAGCTGCGTTGGCGACGTCTTCCTCCTCCCCTGCCTTCGCCTTGTGCTTCCACTTGTCCCCCGGCGTCAGTCGGGAATGCTCTCAGGAGTGTCTACCAGTGTGCGCCTGTAGTCGCGCATCTTCCGATCAAGCTCCAGTGAGGGAATTAAGGACGGCACATTGTCTTTGTAACGGGGATCCAGCATGGTGGCACCCCACTAGTCAGCACACGTTAAAATGTTGGCAACTCTGCAGTCATTGCGCAGGCACTGCAGCATGTAGTCGCTCATGTGTGCCAGGCTGCCCAGAGGTAAGGACAAGCTGTCCTCTGTGGGAGGCGTATCGTCTGCATCCTCCGCATCCCCCCCATCCATGCATCAGTGATGGGCCCTAGCTACGTTGGATACCACCCTGCTGTGAACATGCTAAATCCCCATCCTCCTCCTCATCCTCCTCCTCGTCCTCCATGAGTGGGCCGTGGCTGGCCAAATTTGTACCTGGCCTCTGCTGTTGCAAAAATCCTCTTTCTGAGCAACTCCTAAAAGACTGGCCTGAAAGTGTTAGAGATAACCCCTCTTCCTCCTCCTCATCCTGGGCCACATCCTCTTCCATCATCGCCCTAAGTGTTTTCCCAAGGAGACATAGAAGTGGTATTGTAACACTGATAACGGCATCATCGCCACTGGCCATGTTGGTGGAGTACTCGAAACAGCGCAACAGGGCACACAGGTCTCGCATGGAGGCCCAGTCATTGGTGGTAAAGTGGTGCTGTTCCGCAGTGCGACTCACCCGTGCGTGCTACAGCTGAAACTCCACTATGGCCTGCTGCTGTTCGCACAGTCTCTCCAGCATGTGCAAGGTGGAGTTCCAACTGGTGGGCACGTCGCATATGAGGCGGTGAGCGGGAAGGCCGAAGTTACGCTGTAGAGCAGACAGGCGAGCGGCGACAGGATGAGAAAGCCGGAAGCGCGCACAGACGGCCCGCACTTTATGCAGCAGCTCTGACATGTCGGGGTAGTTGTGAATGAATTTCTGCACCATCAAATTCAGCACAGCGCCAGGAAGGGGATGTGCGTCAAACAGGCTAGTCCCAGAGCTGCAACGACATTTCGCCCAATATCGCACACCACCAGGCCGGGCTTGAGGCCCACTGGCAGCAACCACTCGTCGGTCTGTTGTTCTATACCCCGCCACAACTCCTGCGCGGTGTGGGGCTTGTCCCCGAAACACATCAGTTTCAGAATGGCCTGCTGACGTTTACCCCTGGCTGTGCTGAAGTTGGTGGTGAAGGTCTGTCGCTGACCGGATGAGTAGGTGGTAGAAGAGCAGGAGCAAGCCGAGTAGGAAGAGGAGGCAACAGGAGGCAAAGAATGATGCCCTGTGATCCTTGGCGGCGGAAGGATGTGCGACAAACAGCTCTCCGCCTGGGGCCCAGCCGCCACTATATTTACCCAGTGTGCAGTTAGGGAGATATACCGTCCCTGGCCGTGCTTACTGGTCCACGTATCTGTGGTTAGCTGGACCTTGCCACAGATGGCGTTGCACACTGCACACTTGATTTTATCCGATACTTGGTTGTGCAGGGAGAGCACGGCTCTCCTGGAGAAGTAGTGGCGGCTGGGAACGACGTACTGTGGGACCGCAAGCGACATGAGCTGTTTGAAGCTGTCCGTCTCCACCAGCCTGAATGCCAGCATTTCAAAGGCCAGCAGTTTAGAAATGCTGGCATTCAGGGCCAGGGATCGAGGGTGGCTAGGTGGGAATTTACGCTTTCTCTCAAAGGTTTGTGAGATGGAGAGCTGAACGCTTCCGTGTGATATGGTGGAGATGCTTGGTGACGGAGGTGGTGTTGTTGGTGGCACATCCTCTGTTTGCTGGGCGGCAGGTGCCAACGTTCCCCCAGCAGCGGAGGAAGAGGCCGAGGCAGCAGCAGAAGAGGGAGCAGGAGGGGCCTAAATGTGACAGTCACCTATGCACGTGTAATCACAGATGTGCAGTATATAAAAAAAAGTTGTTTTTTTTAACAACAGTAACCTAATAGCCGTAATTGCGGCCTAAATGTGACAGTCACCTATGCACGTGTAATCATAGATGTGCACTATATCAGAGGGTTTTTTCACCCCAGTAACCAATAAGCTTATTTCTGGCCTAAATGTGACAGTCACTTATGCACGTCTAATCCTAGATGTGCAGTATATCAGAGGCTTTTTTCACCCCAGTAACCAAAAAGCCGTATTTCTGGCTTAAATGTGACAGTCACTTATGCACGTGTAATCCCAGATGTGCAGTATATGAGAGGCTTTTTTCACCCCAGTATGCCAAAGCCATATTTATGGCCTAAATGTGACAGTCACTTATGCTTGTCTAATCCCAGATGTGCAGTATATTAGAGGCTTTTTTCACCCTAACCAAAAAGCTTTATTTCTGTCCAAAATGTGACAGTCACTTATGCTTGTCTAATCCCAGATGTGCAGTATATTAGAGGGTTTTTTCACCTTAACCAAAAAGCTGTATTTCTGTCCTAAATGTGACAGTCACTTATGCACGTGTAATCCCAGATGTGCAGTATATGAGAGGCTTTTTTCACCCCAGTATGCCAAAGCCATATTTATGGCCTAAATGTGACAGTCACTTATGCTTGTCTAATCCCAGATGTGCAGTATATTAGAGGCTTTTTTCACCCTAACCAAAAAGCTTTATTTCTGTCCTAACTGTGACAGTCACTTATGCATGTGTAATCCCAGATGTGCAGTATATGAGAGGCTTTTTTCACCCCAGTATGCCTAAACCGTATTTATGGCCTAAATGTGACAGTCACTTATGCATGTGTAATACTAGATGTGCAATATATTAGAGGCTTTTTTCACCCCAGTAACCAAAAAGCCGTATTTATGGCCTAAATGTGAGAGTCACTTATACTTGTCTAATCCCAGATGTGCAGTATATTAGAGGGTTTTTTCACCCTAACCAAAAAGCTGTATTTCTGTCCTAAATGTGACAGTCACTTATGCTTGTCTAATCCCAGATGTGCAGTATATCAGAGGCTTTTTTCACCCCAGTATGCCAAAGCTGTATTTCTGGACTTGCAGATAGCCTGTGCTGGTGCACTATTATTGCATAAAATGGCTGCCGATCATGTATTGATATTGACTAACTGAAGAAAAAAAAGTTCGTTTTCAGCAGTAGTTGGCTTCAGGGCAGGCTTAAAAAAATTGTGCACTGCACCCACAAAACACTTTTGCTGTAGATCGCGGAGTACAAAAAACAGTTCTTGATAAGATTTCTCCCTGATCTCTCCTTCACAGCAGCTGCAGCCTCTCCCTACACTAATCCGAGCAGAGTGACGGGCGGCGCTAAGTGACTCCAGCTTAAATAGAGGCTGGGTCACATGCTGCAGTTGGCCAATCACAGCCATGCCAATAGTAGGCATGGCTGTGATGGCCTTTTGGGGCAAGTAGTATGACGCTTGTTGTTTGTCTGCTGTTCAGCCTTTCAAAAAGTGCTATAAAAATCGCCAAACACCGAACCAGAACTTTTACGTAAATGTTCGGGTTCTGGTCCGGGTGCCGAAAACCTTAAAGTTCGCTACGAGCCCGAACTTTACAGTTCAGGTTCGCTCAACTCTAGTAGGCAACTTTCCTATTGCTTGCTAGGGATGTTGCTAAGTGCCGATATTCGCAATAAATTCGCAATAAATTTGCGATAAATTCGCAGTTGGAATATTTGCGATCAACACTTTTCGCGAATACGAATATATAGCACTATATTCTAAATATTTGCTAATTCTCGAAGTGGCGATATTCGCTATTAAAATTCATGATTTGAACATTCGAGCTGAACACTATTTGGGATGTGGAAACGTTACATAGGAGATATCCCTCAGATAATGTCAATGCTGTCACCAGCGGCTAATAAAAAATTATAGGGAATGTAACAGGTATTTGGGATGAGGAAACATTATACAGGAGAGGTACCACCGTTAATGTCACTGTCCAAAGCATCTACTTAAAAAGTACACTGTATGTCACAGATAAAAATTTTAGGCGCACACTTTACACGGGACATGTGGCACTTAATGTCACGGCTGTGTCATTGTCTGGTGTAGTGGACCATGACACTTTTGCCGTGCATGCTTGTTGCTGGTGGCAACATGTTGTTTTGCATGTTTTAACACTTCCCCTTTAAGTTGTGTGTCCCTTCCCATCCTGGTGTGTTCGGGGTTAAGATTTGTCTTCCTTGGTGTGGAACTGGGTGTGGTCTCTAGTCTCTATTTATCCTTGTGTTTTGAGCCTAAGAGCAAGTTTTGTCTCCAGCCTTGGTGTGTGTGTTGGGGTGTTTATGTTCCTGGATTCCATCTGTCCAGTCTGTGGGCCATCCTAGTTGAACATCAATGTCACCCCCTTGTTTCTATGTTCTATCCCCTGCCCTTACCTGTTGTGTTTGGTGTGGGTTTATTTTATGGGTGTGTGGTGATGTCTTGCTTGGTGTTATGCCTGGCATGTTTGGTGTTATGCCTGGCATGGTTGCTAGACATCCCCTTGTCTGTCTATGCCTCCGGAAGGGGGTCCCATTGGTTTCCCGGAGGGGTGAACCTAGGGCTTAGGAGCAGCCTTGCCTGGAGCCAGCTTGCATCCAGTGTTCGCAGGAGGTTCCAGGTTGTTTGGTTGTCGTTGTTCCATCTTTGCTGCGGCAGGTAAGTGTTTGTTGTTTTACCTGGTGCTTACCTGCCGTTCAGTTGCAGCTCTATCTATCTTTTCCCTTTTGATACTAGGCCACTGGAGACTCTGGTTCGTCTGTGTCCTTGAGGAACCGGTTGTCTCCTATTCCTGACCCCTATGCAAGGGACCTTTAGAGTCAGCAGTATCTAGGTTCCAGTGTATGATCCCTCCCACCTTTAAGGGGCGCTCATACGGTCAGGAGATCAGGGTAAGGATTAAGGCAACTGTAGGAGGTGACCTGCGCCTTTTCCCTGTGTCCAGGCTTAGTATCAGCTCACTCTTAATACGGTGGGGAGTTTCCCCCACCGTGACAGGTAATGTCACTGTCCGCAGCGGACACCATCTTTGAAAAAGTACATGGGATGTCACAAATATATTTTGGATGAGCACACTTTACACTGGAGATTTGGCGCAGCAAATCTCACTGTCCGCAGCGGACACCGTTTATTTTTTGGGTGCGCACACTTTAAACTGGAGATGTTGTGCAGCTAAACTTACTGTCCGCAGCGGACACTGTCTGTTGAAAAAGTACACTGGATGTCACTGATATTTTAGGGATGTGCACACTTTACACAGGGGATGTCGCGCAGATGATTTAACTTTCCACAGCGGACACCATCTACGGAAAAACTCCCAGTTACCTCCAGCATGCAGCCATGCTTACAATGGGAGGAGGATGAGAGTTCTGAGCCCCACCCAAGACTGGCTGATATAGCCCAGGCCTCACATGTGCACCAGAATGTTGCCTGTAGATGGAAATAAAGGCACATTCAGACTAGGAGTTTTTATACCTCCAAACAATTCTATATATAAACTACAAATTGGCATGGTAATATATCAGCCAGACTTGGGTGGGGCTCAGAGCTCTCTCCCTCCTCCCATTGTAAGCATGGCTGCATGCTGGAGGTAACTGGGAGTTTGCTGTGAGTTGGACCTTGCGCGCCTGTAATTTGCCCACTGACTCCTGGTATTGCCCATATGGCACAGGTAGGTTTAGCGTTAGGTCCCGAGCTACTTGAGAGACCTTGGTGCGGTGCTCGGGCTAGACATGTCCTCCACAGTAGGATATGTTGGCTAATCTCTCAATTTTACATCAGTATGAGGGTTTATTAAGACCACAGAGTGTTTGATTATCACATCCACACATTTGCTATCCTATGTAGGATGTCTATTGTGGTACTTGTGGTCCATTGCGGGCATCCTCCATTGTATGCATTTTTGCTGGGGATTGACCTTAGCAGCGGACCACAAGTGCAGGATCTGCCCCCCTGGTATAGATGCGCCACTGCAAAGGGATTGAGCACTTCCTGCTTTTCATTACCACGCCAATTTGTAGTTTATATGTGACTGAAGATAGAAGCAGCTAAATGCAGCAAGATTGATTGGACGACGCTTCACAGTACAGATGGTCAATGACCCAAAACATACCGCAAAAGCAACCCAGCAGTTTTTTAAGTGGAATATTATGCAATGGCCGAGTCAGTCACCAGATCTCAACCCAATTGAGCATGCATTTCACTTACTTAAGAGAAAACTGAAGGCAGAAAGATCTACAAATAAGCAACAACTGATGACCGCTTCAGTAAAGGCAATGCATCACAACGGAGGAAACCCAGCGTTTGGTGATGTCTGTGGGTTCCAGACTTCAGCTAGTCATTGCCTGCAAAGGATTTTTATACAAAGTATATAAAAAATGAACATTTTATTTATGGAAATGTTAATTTATCCAAATACTTTTGAGCCCCTGAAATGAGGAGGCTTTGTAGAAAAATGGTTGCAATTCCTAAATGTTTCACAGAATATTTTTGTTCAACCCTTTGAATTAAACCTGAAAGTCTGCACTTCAACTGCATCTTAATGGTTTCATTTGAAATCCAATGTGGTGGCATACAGAGCCCAAATCATGAAGATTGGGTCGCTGTCCAAATATTTCTGGAACTAATTGCATGTGATATTCAGATCACTTTTGGCTTCAATTGTAGTTCAACAACACTACATTTTAAACCTGGTTTGCTGTTATCCTATGGAGTCCTACCACCTACAGGCCTCTATAAGAACTATAGCACTAATACAATGTGTCTCCTCAGAGATGCAGTGTATAAGACACGGCTCCGCTGATCACTGCACAGGGGAGCCGTTACTGGCCCAAAGTGCATGCTTCCAGGTTTTAAGCATTTAGATGACTTGGTCACATTTGACCACGACATCTAAAGGGTTAAATGGCTGCGATCAGTGTTATCGCCAGTTGCATATATTAGCCCTGGAACGCTGCTTTTTCAAACAGCAGAGACCCAGTGGCTATGGTGCCTACTGCACTAGTGAGCAGGAGCCATATTTAAGCCCCCCCTTCCACCGTACATGTACGGTGCTGGAACTCAAGGTGTTAAAGTGGATTTACTATGGTGAGTGCTGAGCTGACCAAGTCAAGCTTAGTATTTTTTATGTCTATAGAATTAAATACACAGCACATCTGAAGCAAAATCTACAACAAATTTGCTTGTTAGTCATGCAGGTTTTGCTGTTGCCCAGTTGCTGTTTTTGTGACACATGGCAAAGTCTGCAGTGGAAATTCTGCATTGTATTGCCATGCCATTATTAGTGATATAGGTAAAAATCTACACCTAAATCCCTATCAAATCCTGAATGTGTGAATACTGTATAGTTTAACAGTCCACTGTTTTGGTATTTTCTGAGTGCATTGAGCTCTATGGATACATTTGGTGCATGCACAGAATGTAATGAAAAAAGGATTGTTGAGCAGTCTAAGATAGAGTATGGAAAAAACAATGCAAACTGAGTAGTTCATGCAGCCAAGAATAGTGTAAAATGTATGCAGTTGAAAATTCTAAAATATGCAAAGCATTATTGCCCAGGGAAAAAGAACCATCTTACTAGCACCACCTTCTGGAAGTGGCTCAATATGAGTGGCTCTGGCCATCTTGAATGAAGAAAAAGTTCCAAATCTCGTGCCCTCTGGCATGATGACGTCACCACCTCATCACACTGGTCGGACATGGTAATGTCATCACTGATGACTTCACCGCACCCGGCCAGAGTACCGACTTGCTGACGTCACACATCCGTGAGCACAAAATTTGCCGCAATTTCTTCAATCAAGTTTGCCACATCGGAAGAGGTGAGAATGTATTTTTTTTACCACCATTTCAGAAAAACTGATTTATTAAAAGTGCAAGGAAATTCGGCTTAGTGGCAAATCAAATGTTTCCTAAAATTCGTACATAAACTGTAAACTGTGGCATTATAAAGATCAATAGGGAATGTAGTTAAAAATAGTTTTATGCTAAGATAGGGTGTGCTTTTTCTAAAAAGATTTAATATTTCCCTTTTTGCATGTACTGTATTAAAATGAAGAAGACAGTTGTATTTTTCATCAAAGAGATGACATTAAAATTAATAAGCAGTAATGCTTCTGCTTGGTTTCAGGCTGTGGATGTTGAAGGTAAAACCAAATGGATTCTGTTATAAATGAAGGCTCAGACTTATTAAAAAAAAAGCATTGGAATTCTATATATTTATTAATTTATAGCCTGAGTGATCGGCGCAATAGTCTGACAGCAATAATAGATTCCGGCAAAATAGAATTGTTCTGTCATTTGCCATATATTAGTCTCATATTGCTTCTTAAGATAATATGCCGGCATTAATATTTAAAGTGTTTTGACACTGTTGTTTATCCCTTATATTTTCTAATGCAAAATATAACAGATAATATATGTTAGCTTCATTCACATACAAATTTGGTCTGACGTTTGCTCTGAAAAAAGGTCATTAAAACTCTGTGGTATTTGCATACTGCATGCATTTTTTATGACTTTTTTTTTTCGTGCTGGTTTTGTTTTAACACATTTGAATGGCTTTTTTTCTGGCATTTTTTTCCTTTTAAACAAGGGGCTGAAAAAACATGAAAAATGACATTACTTCAAAATACATGTAATGCATAAAAAAAAAAGCTAGACACAAAAAGTTGAGCGGCACCGTGATACGAGCTTCTGGTGTGTCCAGGCGGAAACTTGAAGTGTCTTTGGTCAGGTCCTCTGCTTCAAAGTAAGGGCTCAACCACACAAACGTATATTTTTTTCCGTTTGCGTTCAGTTTTTTTTTTTTGCAGACCGTATGCGAAACCATTCACTTCAATGGGTACGCCAAAAAACTGAAATCACTCTGTGTGCATTCCGTTTCCGTATGTCCGTTCCGCCAAAAAGTAGCGCATTTTCTATTATTGTCTGCAAATCACGGTCTGTGGTTGCATTCAAGTCAATGGGTCCACAAAAAATATGGAACACACACGGAACGCCACCGTATTTCATCCGTTTTCGTAGCAGATCTGTACTGTGGATTCTTAGGCTATTCCCACAATAGCCATATGCTTTCAGTTTGTAAATAAAGTTTTGAAGACAGGTGCAGTGAGTAGTAGGCCACAGCAGAGCTTCCAATATGCCCTGTTTAGATGTGGAGGAGCTAATTTATTTAATCCAAGAATGGCCTGAGCTTTGGGATATCCGGTCTGATTAGTATCATGACTGGGTCATGAGTTGAGGTGACGCGCACCATCTTCAGCTCCGAGTGGGAAGGATGCCCAAAAAGCAAACGTGCAGGCCTTCGTAAGCCAACCCTTGCAGATCATTAATGTTTGCATATAAAACAGAATGTACAGGTCCTTCTCAAAAAATTTGCATATTGTGATAAAGTTCATTATTTTCTGTAATGTACTGATAAACATTAGACTTTCATATATTTTAGATTCATTACACACAACTGAAATAGTTCAACCCTTTTCTTGTTTTAATATTGATGATTTTGGCATACAGCTCATGAAAACCCAAAATTCCTATCTCAAAAAATACTAAAAAAGTCAACCTTCAAATAATTAAGTTCAGTTATGCACTCAATACTTGGTCGGGAATCCTTTTGCAGAAATGACTGCTTCAATGCGGCGTGGCATGGAGGCAATCAGCCCGTGGCACTGCTGAGGTGTTATGGAGGCCCAGGATGCTTCGATAGCAGCCTTAAGCTCATCCAGAGTGTTGGGTCTTGCGTCTCTCAACTTTCTCTTCCCAATATCCCACAGATTCTCTATGGGGTTCAGGTCAGGAGAGTTGGCAGGCCAATTGAGCACAGTAATACCATGGTCAGTAAACCATTTACCAGTGGTTTTGGCACTGTGAGGAGGTGCCAGGTCGTGCTGAAAAATGAAATCTTCATCTCCATAAAGCTTTTCAGCAGATGGAAGCATGAAGTGTTCCAAAATCTCCTGATAGCTAGCTGCATTGACCCTGCCCTTGATAAAACACAGTGGACCAACACCAGCAGCTGACATGGCACCCCAGACCATCACTGACTGTGGGTACTTGACACTGGACTTCAGGCATTTTGGCATTTCCCTCTCCCCAGTCTTCCTCCAGACTCTGGCACCTTGATTTCCGAATGACATGCAAAATTTGCTTTCATACGAAAAAAAGTACTTTGGACCACTGAGCAACAGTCCAGTGCTGCTTCTCTGTAGCCCAGGTCAGGCGCTTCTGCCGCTGTTTCTGGTTCAAAAGTGGCTTGACCTGGGGAATGCGGCACCTGTAGCCCATTTCCTGCACACACCTGTACACGGTGGCTCTGGATGTTTCTACTCCAGACTCAGTCCACTGCTTCCGCAGGTCCCCCAAGGTCTGGAATCGGTCCTTCTCCACAATCTTCCTCAGGGTCCGGTCACCTCTTCTCGTTGTGCAACGTTTTCTGCCACACTTTTTCCTTCCCACAGACTTCCCACTGAGGTGCCTTGATACAGCACTCTGGGAACAGCCTATTCGTTCAGAAATTTCTTTGTGTCTTACCCTCTTGCTTGAGGGTGTCAATGATGGCCTTCTGGACAGCAGTCAGGTCGGCAGTCTTACCCATGATTGCGGTTTTGAGTAATGAACCAGGCTGGGAGTTTTTAAAAGCCTCAGGAATCTTTTGCAGGTGTTTAGAGTTAATTAGTTGATTCAGATGATTAGGTTAATAGCTCGTTTAGAGAACCTTTTCATGATATGCTAATTTTTTGAGATAGGAATTTTGGGTTTTCATGAGCTGTATGCCAAAATCATCAATATTAAAACAAGAAAAGGCTTGAACTATTTCAGTTGTGTGTAATGAATCTAAAATATATGAAAGTCTAATGTTTATCAGTACATTACAGAAAATAATGAACTTTATCACCTATATGCTAATTTTTTTAAAAGGACCTGTATAGTTGATGTTTTTAAATTATTTTGCAATCAGCGGCATTCCATATCCATATCATGGCCCCCAATATAGTGTTAATATCAGCATGTCTTTATGAGTATGTTTCAGCCAGCAACTGTCATGTAATGTCCTACATGATTTCTTTATGTGCCACCATAGTGTGACACATATGTAAACTGTGTTTGCAGGTATAGCATAATTTACAGTCTGATAGCAGCCATGTGCTTTCTATTCACTACATATTATCACACGTACTAAGTGACGGCTGCATTATTTCTGGATGCATGTTTCAGGTTATGACATGCCTCTTGTCCCTCTGTAAGCACATTTAAAGTTTGAAACTGTTCTTGCTATTATAACCAAACACTATTATTAACTAGTTATGTGCCATAATGTGGATTAAAGTAACAGTCATAAGTTTATGTGCATTTTGTGTACTAGAATAATCAAGAAGTAAGTTAATTATGTGCTGTATGTTGTTCTTTTTATTTCATAATCAACAAAGTGAAAACACATTGGCAGTCCTGCCATGACCAGTACCACAGGGGATAAATGTTATTAAAGGCCCACAGTGGGGATGGTGCCCTTAATAAAAGCCCCTACTTATACACTGCCCAGTTGCAGTTTCTTGCTCCAGTTCTGGAGCTAAGGAGGCAAGTTACATTGCATTTTTATTATTGTATAATGCAATGCAATTGGGAACATATGTGTATATTTACACAATATAATTCACTATTTTTGTGGATTTTGATGCTCTTTAAACCTTTGTCATTCTCCTTTTAGTACAGTAGACAACCTTCATCCAGAGGCTGCCGGCGAGTCCTCATCCAACCCAGATGAACCAGCAGGGCCCCACTCCCCAGCGGCACATTTCTCAGAGGGACAAGGAATCCGGCCCAGGAGCACCAACGCCAGGAGCTAACAGAAGAGGCCGCCAATCCCAAGCCACCAGAGAATGTGCCGACTAGCCCAGAGTCACTCCAGCCGAGGCCAAGGGAAAGAAGGGGTGGGAGGCAATGGGCCACAGAGTCTGGAGATACTCGAGCACATGTAGACCAACATGTGCTTGAGTATCTCCAGAAAAAAAAAGACAAATCAAAAGAGGAGCGGCTTCTAAAAGGCTTTGCACCATATATAAAAACATATACAAATGATAAGCAAAATATATTTGCTAATGTGATGACATCTGTCATCACTATAATGGACACCGCTGGAGTTGGTGAAATGTGTGGACCAACTCAAACATCGGGCACTGGCTGGAGATATACACCCCAACCAGGCCCGAGTTCAGGTAGTCAAGGGCAAAGTCAGGCAGGCTATTCCAAGGCTTTGTTTAGTCAATAAAGGCCTTATTATGGGTCTCCAGCGGTTTCAGGGCACCATCCTTCTTTTGGCCCACCAGGGGAAATGGGTGCATCTGCAAAGCATGCACAAGGCCCTTTTACAAGGAGCTGTTTTTATTTAATTTGTGTTTTATATTGTAATGTATGTATCTGTTGAAAAGGCTGAAGTAAAAAACATATTTATTTTATTTTTCTTATATTATAAATGCTGTTATTTACACTAAATCCTTTATTCCTACTGTATTTATTCAACATAAGTATTTTTATTACACAAAAACATTGTATGAGACTTGTCATAACGTAACATACACACATAATTTTTATTAGCACACATACTTGTACATTTAAACATTATAGAAACATAGAATGTGTCAGCAGATAAGAACCATTTGGCCCATCTAGTCTGCCCAATATACTGAATACTATGAATAGCCCCTGGCCCTATCTTATATGAAGGATGGCCTTATGCCTATCCCATGCATGCTTAAACTCCTTCACTGTATTTGCAACTACCACTTCTGCAGGAAGGTTATTCCATGCATCCACTACTCTCTCAGTAAAGTAATACTTCCTGATATTACTTTTAAACCTTTGCCCCTCTAATTTAAAACTATGTCCTCTTGTAGCAGTTTTTCTTCTTTTAAATATTCTCTCCTCTTTTACCTTGTTGATTCCCTTTATGTATTTAAAAGTTTCTATCATATCCCCTCTGTCTCGTCTTTCTTCCAAGCTATACATGTTAAGGTCCTTTAATCTTTCCTGGTAAGTTTTATCCTGCAATCCATGTACTAGTTTAGTAGCTCTTCTCTGAACTCTCTCCAAAGTATCAATATCCTTCTGGAGATATGGTCTCCAGTACTGAGCACAATACTCCAAATGAGGTCTCACTAGTGCTCTGTAGAGCGGCATGAGCACCTCCCTCTTTCTACTGGTAATTCCTCTCCCTATACACCCAAGCATTCTGCTAGCATTTCCTGCTGCTCTATGACATTGTCTGCCTACCTTTAAGTCTTCTGAAATAATGACCCCTGAATCTCTTTCCTCAGATACTGAGGTTAGGACTGTATCACTGATTTTATATTCTGCTCTTGGGTTTTTACGCCCCAGGTGCCTTATCTTGCACATAAAATTTTAGTTGACAGTTTTTTGACCATTCCTCTATCCTTTTCCATTTGGTGTATCCCTCCAGGAACATCAACCCTGTTACAAATCTTTGTGTCATCAGCAAAAAGACACACCTTACCATCGAGGCCTTCTGCAATTTCACTGATAAAGATATGGGTCCCAGAACAGATCCCTGAGGTACCCCACTTGTCACAAGACCATGGTCTGAATATACTCCATTGACTACAACCCTCTGTTGTCTGTCCCTCAGCCACTGCCTAATCCATTCAACAATATGGGAGTCCAAGCACAAAGACTGCAATTTATTGATAAGTCTTCTATGTGGGACAGTATCAAAAGCCTTACTAAAAGTCTAGATAAGCGATGTCTACTGCATCTCCGCCATCTATTATTTTAGTCAGCCAATAAAAGACTTATTTGTATTAATTTTAGACAGCTGACTTAGAACCTCTTCCTCTGTAAAGACTTCCTCTGTTAGTCTTCCTTCCTAACTGAGGTCCTTTTCCTTTGTAAAAACTGAACAGAAGTATTTATTGAGGAAGTCAGCTAGTTCTTTATCTTCTTCCATCTACCTTCCTCATTTTGTTTTTAATTTGGTAATTCCTTGTTTTAGTTACCTTTTTTCATTTATTATAATATTTGGAGCCATTTCCGGGATTTCAAGGACATCCCTGGTTTTCTACTACACTTCTGATCCTGACAATAGGACCTGAAAAAGAACAAAAATGACAAATGGTGGTGTTTCACACCTAGTTACACAATAAATGACCTGCAGAACTAATTATGTTTTCTACTTGATCATTTGCCATTGCGGGGTCTTTTATGTAGGGAAAAGAATTCTCCGCCTATTTGAAAGGTTCAGAGAGCATCTAAATTCTCTTAAGACAGGAAAAGGATGCACCAGGCTTATTGAACATGTTCGCAATGAGCATGGTGGAAATCCGCAATGTATTTCCTATGCTGGGATTGAGCAGGTGCCACCTAGGCCCCAAGGTGGGGACAGACACCGGGCACTCCTACAAAGGGAATCAAAGTGGATAATGAAAGCTGAAGCCTTGGGCCCCTTAGGACTTAATGACTAAAATGACCTACTGTAAATGTTTTTGTTTGACATGTTCAACTCGCAATCCATGGGCCGCATGGAAGTTATTGTATTCAGCTATGTTAGCGCGTATGGGAGGTGGCAAGGGAGATTACCGTCTTGGTTGCCTAGGCAACCTGACTCTTTGACATGTATAAAATGCGCATGTTAGCACAATGAGGTCACTGGCCCGACGAAGCGCAAGTTAGTGCGAAACGGCCGTCGCCGCCCACTCCATCCGCGTCAACTTGCACTATATGCTCCTGCCCGAAGATTTTACTTTTGCATCAATAAAGGATCATTTTATCTAGGCTGGTGAGTGCCGCCTTTTCTATTATCCTATACACGGTTATTATACCTGTTTTGAGGCTGTGCAGAACCATATGTGTTCTGTAAGAGACAGGTAGTTGAGGACCGGGTACATACACTTGTGACGTCTGGCAGTGCCGCCTTACTTTTTACTCTCTCTACCATTGTTGACAAATTAGTAATACATAAGCACTAGAGTTGATTGAGCACCGTAGTGCTCGGGTGCTCGGGCCGAACACATCAGGATATACGGGTGGTCGACTGAGCACCTGAGTATAGTGGAAGTCAATGGGAGAACCCGAGCATTAAACCAGGTACCCCTGCTCTAAAGAGGGGAGGGTGCCTGGTTCATAGAAAAAATTTCAGAAATTGATGGAAACACCACCAAAATGGTTCGGGAACAGCATTAAGAAGATGTCTGTATGCATCTTGTAGTCGCAGGTCGCTGCTGGGAACGATGTTGTCCGAATAGTACGCCACTTTTACAGACTGACAATAATACGCACAAAACCAAAGAAAAAATCTATTTTAGAGGAAAAATTAATAGGAAACATTCTTTCCTGTATATTTACTTGTATATAAAGTTCAAGTGCTGTCAAAAATTACAAGGAAGAGGCACTCCGATACAACTTGTATATCACATAAAGGAGGGCCTCATTCACATTGTGGTACAATTGTTCATGTAGTGGGACTCCTACACTCATAAAACCTATGCACTAAGTGAAAGGGCTGCCAAAAATTACAAGAAACCGATACTGCAATACACCCTTTGTTACACATAAAGGAGGGCATCATACACAGCTTTAAAAAATTATGATTGATGGCCTGCTGGTGACCCTCAAAAACATTTGGAGCAAGGGCCTGCTGATCTGACCATCTAAAACATTATGGGCGAGGGCCTGCTGCCACTTTGGTGATTCTAGATAACCTGGGGACGATCGCACGATCCCGCGGCGACGATCCATTCGGATTTCTGCCCCATCAACTTTCGATTTTAATTTCAGCCCAAACCATGTAGACACTGGGTAACGGGGGAATCATGGTTCGATTCCGGAGAGGGATCCTGAGAAACAGCTACAGCTACCACATCCAAGCAAGGCAGCATGCGCCTATAATTAGGCGAAGGCCTGCAAGTTAGCTGACCCTGTAAAAGATTTTAAGTGCAGGAATGCAGGTGAGCTGACCCTGTAAAAGATTTTAGGTGCGGGCCTGCTGGTGAGCTGACCTTGTCAAAGACTGTAGGTGAAGGCCTGCTGGTGAGCTGACCCTGTAAAAGATTTTAGGTACGGGAATGCTAGTGAGCAGACCCTGTAAAAGATTTTAGGTGTGGGCCTGCTGGTGAGCTGACCCTCTAAAACATTATATGCAAGGGCCTTCAGGTGAGATGACCCTGTAAAACATTATATACGAGGGCATGCAGGTGAGCTTACCCTGTAAAAGATTTGAGGCGCGGGCCTCCTGGTGAGCTGACCCTGTAAAATATTTTAGGTGTGTGCCTGCTGATGAGCTGACCCAGTAGAAGATTGTTGGTGAAGGCCTGCTGGTGAGTTGACCCTGTAAAAAATATGCGAGGGCCTGAAGGTGAGCTGACCCAGTAAAAGATTGTAGGTGAGGGACTGCTGGTGAGATGACCCTGTAAAAAAATATATGCGAGGGCCTGCAGCTGAGCTGACAATACACCCTTTGTTACACATAAAGGAGGGCATCATACACAGCCTTGAAAAATTATGTTTAATGGCCTGCTGGTGACCCTCAAAAACATTTGGAGCAAGGGCCTGCTGATCTGACCATCTAAAACATTATGGGCGAGGGCCTGCTGCCACTTTGGTGATTCTAGATAACCTGGGGACGATCGCACGATCCCGCGGCGACGATCCATTCGGATTTCTGCCCCATCAACTTTCGATTTTAATTTCAGCCCAAACCATGTAGACACTAGGTAACGGGGGAATCATGGTTCGATTCCGGAGAGGGATCCTGAGAAACAGCTACAGCTACCACATCCAAGCAAGGCAGCATGCGCCTATAATTAGGCGAAGGCCTGCAAGTTAGCTGACCCTGTAAAAGATTTTAGGTGCAGGAATGCAGGTGAGCTGACCCTGTAAAAGATTTTAGGTGCGGGCCTGCTGGTGAGCTGACCTTGTCAAAGACTGTAGGTGAAGGCCTGCTGGTGAGCTGACCCTGTAAAAGATTTTAGGTACGGGAATGCTAGTGAGCAGACCCTGTAAAAGCTTTTAGGTGTGGGCCTGCTGGTGAGCTGACCCTCTAAAACATTATATGCAAGGGCCTTCAGGTGAGATGACCCTGTAAAACATTATATACGAGGGCATGCAGGTGAGCTTACCCTGTAAAAGATTTGAGGCGCGGGCCTCCTGGTGAGCTGACCCTGTAAAATATTTTAGGTGTGTGCCTGCTGATGAGCTGACCCAGTAGAAGATTGTTGGTGAAGGCCTGCTGGTGAGTTGACCCTGTAAAAAATATGCGAGGGCCTGAAGGTGAGCTGACCCAGTAAAAGATTGTAGGTGAGGGACTGCTGGTGAGATGACCCTGTAAAAAATGATATGCGAGGGCCTGCAGCTGAGCTGACAATACACCCTTTGTTACACATAAAGGAGGGCATCATACACAGCCTTGAAAAATTATGTTTAATGGCCTGCTGGTGACCCTCAAAAACATTTGGAGCAAGGGCCTGCTGATCTGACCATCTAAAACATTATGGGCGAGGGCCTGCTGCCACTTGGGTGATTCTAGATAACCTGGGGACGATCGCACGATCCCGCGGCGACTATCCAATCGGATTTCTGCCCCATCAACTTTCGATGCTATTTTCAGCCCAAACCAGGTAGACCTTGGGTAACGGGGGAATAATGGTTCGATTCCGGAAAGGGATCCTGAAAAACAGCTATGGCTACCACATCCAAGCAAGGCAGCATGCACGCAAATTACCTATTAGGTATAAATAGGTGAAGGCCTACAGGTTAGCTGACCCTGTAAAAGATTGTAGGTGCGGACATGCAGGCGAGCTGAACCTGTAAAAGATTTTAGGTGCGGGCCTGCTGGTGAGCTGACCCTGTAAAAGATTGTAGGTGAAGGCCTGCTGGTGAGCTGACCCTGTAAAAAATGATATGCAAAAGCCTGCTGATGAGCTGACCCTGTAAAAGATTTTAGGTGCGGACCTACTGGTGAGCTGACTCTGTAAAAGATTGTAGCTGATGGCCTGCTGGTGAGCTGACCCTCTAAAAAATTAAATGCGAGGGCCTGAAGGTGAGCTGACCCTGTAAAAGATTTTAGGTGAAGGCCTGCTGGTGAGCTGACCCTGTAAAAGATTATATGCAAAAGCCTGCTGGTGAGCTGACCCTGTAAAAGATTTTAGGTGCGGGCCTGCAGGTGAGCTGACCCTATAAAAGATTGTAGCTGATGGCCTGCTGGTGAGCTGACCCTCTAAAAAATTATATGCGAGGGCCTGCTGCTCAGCTGACCCTCTAAAAATTTTTTTTGAGGGCCTGCAGCTGAAGAAGGGCATCATACACAGCTTTGAAAAATTATGATTGATGGCCTGCTGGCGACCCTCAAAAACATTTGGAGAAAAGGCCTACTGATATGACCATCTAAAATATTATAAGCGAGAGCCTGCTGCCGCTTTAGTGACTCTAGATAACCTAGGGACGATCGCACGTCCCCGTGGCAGCGATGATCCATTCTGATGTCTGCCCTATCAACTTTCGATGTTGTTTTCAGCCCAAACCATGTAGACCATGGTTACCGGTGGAATCATGGTTCGATTCCGGAGAGGGAGACTGAGAAACATCTACGGCTACCACTTCCAAGCAAGGCAGCATGCACACAAATTACCTATTTGGTATAATTAGATGAGGGCCTGCAGGTGAGCTGACCCTGTAAAAGATTTTAGGTGTGGGCCTGCTGGTGAGCTGACCCTGTAAAAGATTGTAGGTAGAGTTGAGCGGACACCTGGATGTTCGGTTTCGACGGGTTCGGCCAAAATTCACAAAACTTGACCCGAACTTGACCCGAACTTGACCCCGAACCCGAACCCCATTGAAATCAATGGGGACCCGAACTTTTGAGCACTAAAATGGCTGTAAAAATGTCATGGAAAGGGCTAGAGGGCTGCAAATGGCATCAAAATTTGGTTAAGAGTATGGTAAGTGCTCTTCAAACAAATGTGGATAGGGAAATGACTTTAAATAACATAAAATATGTAAAAATAAAAAAATAATAATCTTGATTTAGGACAGGCATCCTCAAACTGCGGCCCTTCAGCTGTTGTAAAACTGCAACTCCCACAATGCTCTGCTATAGGCTGATACTTGTAGGCTGTTTGGGCAGGCTGGGAGTTGTAGTTTTGCAACAGCTGGAGGGCCGCAGTTTGAGGATGCCTGATCTAGGAGGACGAGGTCCATATGAAGTAGGAGGCTGAGGAGGCGGTGGATGTGGAAGCGGCGGTGGAGGAGGAGGAGGTAGCCTACACTGCTTTTTGGTTTTAAATTTATTTTTATTTTTTTAAATTAGGGTACACCCCAAAACATTGGGAAATATAACCTGTGATAACCCCCTCCAGTCGTGCTAAACACACATTCAGACAATACACTGGCTGCAGGGCAGGCCAGCACCTCCAAAGGGTAAAGGGCAAACTCAGGCCATGTGCCCAATTTGGAGACCCAGAAGTTGCAGGGGCTGACCCCTGTCAGTCAGTTCGTGTAGGTGTGTTCCCCATGATGTTCACGATGCAATTTGATATCTGCTCTATCAACTTTTGATGTTATTTTATGCGCCTACCATGGTGATCACGGGTGGCGGGGAATCAGGGTTCCAGGCCGGAGAGGGAGACTGAGAAAAGGATACCACATCCAAGGGAGGTCAATAGATGAAATTAAATGTAATTGAGCAGAAATTTGGGACAAAGTATTGAAGCATAAGCTTCCAAGTTAAGGAGGGGGCGCACGGCAATTACCCACTCCTGACTCGGGGAGGTAGTGACGATAAATAACAATACAGGACTCTTAAGATGCCCTGCTATTGGAATGATTAATAAAAAATTATAGGGAATGTCACTGTGGTATTTTTGATTTGTAAACGTTTTCCAGGAGAGTCCCTGCTGCCGCTTTGTTGACTCTAGATAACTTCTGCCTGATTGCACGTCCCTGTGACGTCCACCATCCATTTGAATATCTTCTCTATCAACTTTCAATGTTCTTTTCTGAGCCTACCGTGTTGATCACGGTTTCGGCGAATCAGGGTTCCACGCCGGAGAGGGAGCGTGAGCAAGAGAGACCACATCCAAGGGAGGATTAATTGTTTCAAATTAAAAATGATAGAGCGGAAATATGGGCCAAAGTATTAAAGCGTAAATGTTGGACAACTTTTTAAAGTTTAAGCATTGAATGAAAGGATGTGGTGCGCATCAATTAATGAAGAAATTCTTAAATTTTATTCCCTGTCAAATATGCAGATCAAGGGTTTCTAACCGGCAAAATTTGAAAAATGTCACCTGACAATGTAACAGACGATTTTTTTAAATTTATGTTCCATCCATTTGGATATCTTCTCTATCAACTTTCAATTTTCTTTTCTGAGCCTACCATGTTGATTACGGTTATCGGCGAATCAGGGTTCCATACCAGAGAGGGAGCGTGAGAAAGGGAGACCTCATCCAAGGGAGGTCAATGGCTGCAATGGGATGAAGCACAAATGTGGGAAAAGTTATTGAGGCGCAAATGTGTGACAAATTACTCAATAGCAAATGTGGGAAAAGTTTTTTTTTTGTTTTTTTTTACCTGTCTACTAGGTATAGCAGTGGTACATCACACCCAAAATTTGTTGATTTTCAACCGAAAATGTTACTTACAATTTTTTTATTTTTTTTTACCAGTCTAAGAGGTATAACAGTGGTACATCACACCCAAAAATTGGTGAATTTCACCAGAAATTGTAACTGACAAAGTAAAAAAATAAAATACGTACAAATAAAAAAAAAAAAATTGATTTATGAGATGGAGTTCCATATGGAGTAGGAGTTTGAGGAGGCAGTGGACGTAGTGGAGTAGGTGGAAGCAGCGGTGGAGGAGGACGAGGTAGCCAACACTGGTTTTTGGTTTTAATATTATTATTTTTTTAATTAGGGTACACTCCAAAAGAGTGTGAAATATCCAAAATACAAGAATGAACTATTGCCCTACAATATAACAATGGCTGGTTAAAGCAGGTATACATGTTTATTCTGCACAAGGTATGGACAAGTCCCTTGTGATCCATGCCTGGTTCATTTTAAGGAACGTGAGCTTGTCCACATTGGCTGTGGACAGGCGGCTGCGCTTGTCTGTGATGACGCCACCTGCTGTGCTAAACACACGTTCAGATAATACACTGGCTGCAGGGCAGGCCAGCACCTCCAAGGCGTAAAGGGCAAGCTCAGGCCATGTGCCCAATTTGAAGACCCAGAAGTTGAAGGGGGCAGACCCATCATTCAGTACGTGTAGACGTGTGCACACATACTGCTCCACCATGTTGGTGAAATGCTGCCTCCTGCTAAGACGTTCCATATCAGCTGGTGGTGCTGGTTGTTGTGGTGTGCTGACAAAGCATTTCCACATTTCTGCCATGCTAACCCTGCCTTCTGAGGTGCTGGAGGTTCCTCAGCTGCGTTGGCGACCTCTTCCTCTGCATTTGCCTTGTGCTTTCACTGTGCACCCGCTGTCAGGTGGGAATGCCACCAGCAGCGCATCTACCAGCGTGCGCTTGTACTCGCGCATCTTACGATCACGCTCCAGTGAGGGAATTAAGGACGGTACATTGTCCTTGTAACGGGGATCCAGCAGCGTGGCCACCCAGTAATCAGCACAATTTAGAATGTGGGCAACTCGGCGGTTGTTGCAGAGATACTGCAGCATGTAATCGCTTATGTGTGCCAGGCTGCCCAGAGGCAACGAAAAGCTGTCCTCTGTGGGAGTTGTATCGTCTGTGTCCTCTGTATCCCCCCAGCCACGCACCAGTGATGGCCATGAGCTGGTCTGGGTGCCACCCTGCTGTGAACATGGTTCCTCCTCCTCCATCTCCTCCTCCTCATCCTCCACCTCGTCATCCTCCAGAACTGTGCCCTGGCTGGACAATTGTGTACCTGGCGTTTGTGGGTGCAGGAACCCAACCTCGGAGCCACTTGTGAATGGCTGGCCGGAAACCCTACGAAATGATCCCTCTTTCTCCTCCTGTGCCACATCCACTTAAATCATCGGCAGCAGCGTTTTTTCAAGGAGGCATAGAAGTGGGATAGTTATGCGGAGAACAACGTTATCGGCACTGGCCATGTTGGTGGACTTCTCGAAACAGCGCAACAAGGAACACGGGTCTCGCATGAAGGCCCAGTCATTGGCGGTGAAGTGGTGCTGTTCCGTCGAGCGACTCACCCGTGCGTGCTGCAGCTAAAACTCCACTATCGCCTGCTACTGCTAGCACAGTCTGGCGAGCATGTTCCAAGGTGGAGGCACGTCGCTTATGAGGCGGTGAGCGGGAAGGTCGAAGTTACACTGCAGACCTGACAGGCTAGCAGCAGCAGGGTGAGAATGCCAAAAGCGCGCACAGACGGCCCGCACTTTATGCAGCAGCTCTGACATATTGGGGTAATTTTTAAGGAATTTATGCACCACCAACTTCAGCACATGCGCCAGGCAAGGGATGTGCGTCAAACCGGCTAGTCCCAGAGGTGCTACGAGATTTCGCCCATTATCGACACCACCAGGCCAGGCTTGAGGGTCACTGGCAACAACCACTCATCGATCTGTTGTTCAAGGCCCGTCCAAAGCTCCTGCGCTGTGTGGGGTTTGTCCCCCAAACAGATAAGTTTTAAAACTGCCTGCTGTCATTTACCCCTGGCTGTGCTAATGTTGGTGGTGAAGGTGCTACGCTGACCGGATGAGGAGCTGGTAGAGGATGAGGAAGCATAGTAGGAGGAGGAAGCGACAGGAGGCAAACTGAACTGCCAAACTGCTATACGCCTCAGGCCCAGCCGCCACTGAATTTACCCAGTGTGCTGTTATGGAGATATAATGGCCCTGACCGTGCTTACTGGTCCACGTATCCGTAGTCAGGTTCACCTTGCCACAGATGGCGTTGGCAGTGCACACCTGATTTTGTCCCCTACTTGGTTGTGCAGGGAAGGGATTGCTCACCTTGAAAAGTAGTGGCGGCTGGGCACAACGTACTGTGGGACAGCCACCGCCATAAGGCCTTTAAAACTATCCATCTCCACCAGGCGGAATGACAGCATTTCAAAGGACAGTAATTTAGAAATGCTGGCATTCAGGGCTAGGGATCGCGGGTGGGTAGGGGGGTACTTCCTCTTCCTCTCCAGCATTTGGGATATGGAGAGCTGAACGCTTCCGTGGGACATTGTGGAGATGCTTGGTGACCCAGTGTCACGGCTGTATGTGAGCAACTAGAGCATACACAGAAAATAGAGCCACTGACCGGACCCAAACTAGGGAGGATAAAGGGTGACCCCTGTCAGACCCTCAAAGCTCTCCCTATGCTGCTAAGCACATACCCGGATCCTAATGGTGGAACGAGGCATGCCTGCGTACCTAAGACTGATGACCACTGTAACCCCTACAATAGTGGAAGGGGCACGGCCACCGGTGCCCTGCTCAGTATATGGAGGGAACCGTGGTCGCCTCGGATCCGGTCAGAAAACAAACAGATACACTACAATGTCTGCACACTTAGCTGAAGGAGCTGCAGCAGCAGAGAAGATGGATCCAAAGACAGGTGGCAATATTCGGAGTACTTGCTGCAGCAGAACACAGGTCCAGTGAAATGATAGCTTACAAGTGAAGATACTCAAGCAAGAGCTACAACTCAAATGAGAAATATAATCCCCACTCTACAAAGGAGGAGGGGTGATTTAAAGGCAGAGAAATCAAACATAGGAGGAACAGCTGGGAGGAAGGAAACAGAAAGTAATGACCTCATCCCAGGGGCGGAGAAACAGAGCAGTGAGAACTCCTCCAAGCTCTGGTAGTGACAACATCACAGGGGTGGAGAAACAGAGCTGTGAGAACGTCTCAAAGCTCTGGTAGTGACACCCAGGTGTTGGTGTTGCTGGCAGATCCTCTGTTTGCGGGGTGCCAGGTGGCACTGTCACTCCAGAGGTGGATGAAGACACCGAGACTGCAGCAGAAGAGGAAGCAGGAGGAGCCAGAGACCTTTCGTGGTTTTTGAGTTGTCTACTCCACTGAAGCTCATGCTTAGCACTTAAATGCCTGGTCATGCAGGTTGTTCTCAGCTTGAGAACGTTTATGCCTCGCTTCAGGCTCTGATTGCACAGCGTTCAAACCACTCGTGTCTTGTCGTCAGCACATTGTTTGAAGAACTGCCACGCCAGGGATCTCCTTGGAGCTGGCTTTGGTGTGCTCGGTCCCTTGCTATGGTGGGCAGTAGGAGGCGTACTGTCTAGAGGACGGCCGCTCTGCTTTTGCACCCTGCTCCCTCTTCTGCTATGCTGGTGGCTCTGTGCGACCACCCCCTCTTCCTCCGAACTACACAGGTCACTCGCATGACCTCGATTCTATGTGGGGTCGAGGACCTCATCGTCCTCCACATCATCTTGCACCCAGTCTTCACCCATGCCCTCCTTGTCAGTCTGCACACTTTTGAAAGCCCCAGCAGTTGGCACCTGTGTTTCGTCATCATCCGAGACGTGCTGCGATGGTCCTCCCATGTACTCATTTTGAAAGATAAGTGGTTGGGCATTGGTGCACTCAATATCTTCCACTTCTGGGGCAGGGCTAGGTGGATGGCCCTGGGAAACCCTGCTAACAGAGTCATCAAAAAGCAGAAGAGACTGCTGCATGACTTGGGGCTCAGACTGCTTGGCTGATTTTCAAGGGGGTGAGGTGAAAGACTGAAGAACATGGGCTACAGGTGCCAACTCTGATCTTTCAGCAGGAGACTGGGTAGGAGACAATGTGAAGGAACTGGAGGCACTGTCAGCAACCCAATATACTATCACCTGTACTTGTTCAGGCCTCACCATTCGTAGAGCCGCATTAGGCCCCACCAAATACCGCTGCAGGTTCTGTCGCCTACTCACACCTGAGGAAGGGGTTTCACTTGTGTGTGTAGCTGGCACAGATCGACCACGTCCTCTCCCTGCAACAGGAGCTCCACCAAGCAGCACCACGACCTGGGCCACGTCCCTTATTTGACGCTCTCCTCATATTTCTCAGATTTAGGATCTTGCCCTAAATGGGTGTTTAATTAATAGCAGAATAGAATGACAGTATGTACAGGGTGTATCTCACACGCCCTGATCCAGACTACGCTTCAACAAAATTTGTTTGCCCAAAATTGCTGTATTTCAAATACCTGAATAGAACCACAGTATCTAAAGTGTGTATCTCACACGCCCTGACCCACACTAGGCCGCAATTAAAGATTTGTGCAAAAAATGGCTGTATTTCAAATAACTGAATATAACCTCTGTATATAAAGGTTGTATCTCACAATGACATGTGCAGCAAAGGCTGCAAAATAAACTATTTTTACCCAAACAGGTGTTTGTTTAATAATTTGAATATGACAGCAGTATATAACCCTGGAATTTCAAACGTTTTGATGCTGCAAGGGCAGAAAAAAATTTGTTTTATTAATAGAAGAATATAACCCCTGTATATAAAGGGTGTATCTCACACACCCTGACCCACACTAGGCCGCAATTAAAGATTTGTGCCCAAAATGGCTGTATTTCCAATAACTGAATAGAACCACACTATGTAAAGGCTGTATCTCACAATGACATATGCAGCAAAGGCTGTAAAATAAACTTTTTTTTCCCCAAACGGGTGTTTGTTTAATAACTGAATATGACAGCAGTATATAACCCTGGAATTTCAAACGTCGTTATGCTGCAAGGGCCGAAAATTTTAGTTTTTTTGCCCAAAAAAGGCTGTTTTATTAATAGAAGCATATAACCCCTGTATTTAAAGGGTGTATCTCACACGCCCTGACCTACACTAGGCAGCAATTAAAGATTTGTGCCCAAAATGGCTGTATTTCAAATAACTAAATATAACCCCTGTATATAAAGGGTGTATCTCACACGCCCTGACCCACACTAGGCCGCAATTAAATATTTGTGCCCAAAATGGCTGTATTTCCAATAACTGAATAGAACCACACTATGTAAAGACTGTATCTCACAATGACATATGCAGCAAAGGCTGTAAAATAAACTTTTTTGCCCAAAACTGGTGTTTGTTTAATAACTGAATATGACAGCAGTATATAACCCTTGAATTTCACACCTGCTGATACTGCAAGGGCTGTAAAATTGTATATTTTGGCAAAAAGGTGTGTTTTTAAACACCCAGAAAATTATGGCTGTATTTCTAGCTTAAATTGCACACTAACTAATCCAGATGTTGTATATTGCCAAAAAAGTTAGTTTTTTTTACTAACAGAATATGAAAGCTGTATATAATGTTTGAATTTCACACGTCCAGATGCAGCTAGAGATGTAAAATGCATTTTGCACAAAAAGGGTATTTTAAAAAATGATGGCTGTATTTCTAGCTTAAGTTGCACACTGACTAATCCTGCAAATGCATTAGATGTTGTATATTGCCAAAAAAGGGTGATTTTTTACAACCAGATTATTAGTGCATTTTTTGAATATTTGATTTCAATGTCACAAAAGCTCAGATGCAGTGCTGGTGCACTGAACTTGCATAAAATGGCCGCCGCTGCCGCCGACCTACCTAACAGACGGATACAAGTAAAAAGATTGTGCCCTGAACCCACACAACTAAATGTATGTTTATCGCTAAGTTAGATTCACGTTCTGAACAAAGATTCTCTGTGATGGCTTCTAAGGTCAGACAGTTAAACGCTTGTTGATTGGCTGCTCTGCAGCCTTTCAAAAAGCGCCAAGAAAGCGCCAAACACCGAACCCGAACCCAAACTTTTACTGAAATGTTCTGGTTCGGGTCCGGGGTCCAAAAATCCTAAAGTTCGGTACGAAACCGAACTTTACAGTTCGGGTTCGCTCAACCCTACACCCGAGAACTTTGGTGCTCGATCAACACTAGTAAAAATAAACAAAAAATAAAATAAAATTACAATTACATTTGACTATATCATATCCATCACAAAATATATTGAAAATGAAACTATACAAGAAAATGTCATACAAATGTGTACAGAAATGTAATACAAAAACTTATGTATGAATTCTAGTGAAATGCAGTGCCTCATATTTGTGTTCTGGTATGTGATGACAGGACGCAGAGCCGCTAACAAAATGTCAAAGCTGCTCACAGAAATATGACAAAACCCATGAAAATTCTCAGGATGCTGTAGCAGATCTATGTACAGCGTGTGCAAGTGAACCCAATGCCTCCTCCTCAGTTCTTCAGTCATAGTTGGCTGCCGTCTAAAACTCCAAGAAATAAGCCAGCACTGGAAAACATCTTCCTCCAAATCGTCAGACATGATCCAACAGATAGCAGTAGCCAGAAAACAATGCCAGCCAAGCACAGTATTCCAACAAAGCACTCAAAGCTGAAACAAGCTGAAGAAAATGCTTTCAAGGCAGTCACTAGAGATGGCCTTGCGGTTCGACCAGCGGTCGTTCCGCGGCGAACTTTGCACTTTCGCCGAACATGCGAACATATGGCGATGTTTGCATGCACCATATTCTTTTGCATTGTGCCAAACTTTGACCCATGACACATCCATCAGGTGGGACAGGACAGCCAATTGAGGAGATTCAGCACATGGACATACCCCCACCTTATAACAGAACCCAATCTGGCAGCCATTTTACATTAAGTTTTTTTGCCAGTGTAGGAAAAGGTTGCTTTGTGGAGCATTGGCAGACAATTAGGGACACCATACGCTAGTTAATAGAGCCACAAAAGTCCTTTTATGGACTGGAATAGGTGTGCTATCGATAGTTGTGATATACTGAGCGGTGTGATATATTTATTATATACTTTCTAACATAGAAAGTATATTATAGTGCATTTGTATTGTGCAGCAGTTGTGTGCGGTTCTGCGGCGATACCGCAGATATATAGAGGGACAAGCATTATTGGAACAACTATTTGCAACGTGTGTGATATAACTGTTGCCCCCCCAAAAAACTGATTAAGGGATGTGATATACCTGCTTACACAAAATATTGATTAAGGGGTTTGATATATCTGCTTCCACAAAAAACTGATTAAGGGGTGTGGCATACATGCTTCCACCAAATATTGATTCAGGGGTTCTATATACCTGTTTCCACAAAATACTGATTGAGAGGTGCGATATACCTGCTTCCACAAAATACTGAGTTAGGGGTGCAATATACCTCCTTACACCAAATATAGATTGAGGCCTGCGATACACCAGCTTCCACAAAATACTGATTGAGGGGTGCGATATACCTGCTTCCATCAAATATTGATTCAGGGGTTCTATATACCTGTCTCCACAAAATACTAATTGAGGGGTTTGATATATCTGCTTCCACAAAATACAGATTGAGGGCTGCAATATACCTGCTTCCACAAAATACTTATTAAGGGTTTTGATATACCTGCTTCCACAAAATACTGATTGAGGGGTGTGATATTCCTGCTTCCACAAAATAATGATTAAGGGGTTTAAAATATATGGTTCCACAAAAGTCTGATTGAGGGGTGTGATATACCTGCTTCTACAAAATACTGATTAAGGGGTTATATATCCCTGCTTCCACAAAATACTGAATGAGGGTTGCAATGTACCTGCTTCCACAAAATACTGATTGAGGGGTGCAATATACCTACTTCCACAAAATATTAATTAAGGGGTTTGATGTACCTGCTTCCACAAAATACAGATTGAGGGGTACGATATACTTGCTTCCACAAAATACTGATTAAGGGGTGCGATATACCTGCTTCCACAAAATACTGATTAAGGGGTGCAATAAAACTGCTTGCACCAAATATTTATTCAGGTGTTCTATATACCTGCTTCCACAAAATACTGATTAAGGGGTTTGATATACCTGCATCCACAAAATACAGATTGAGTGGTGTAATATTCCTGCTTCCACCAAATATTGATTCAGGTGTTCTATATATCTGTTTTCACAAAAAACTGGTTGAGGGGTGCGATATACCTACTTCCTCAAAATACGGATTGAATGGTTTGATATACCTTCCACCAAATACAGATTAAGGGGTGCGATATACCTGCTTGCACCAAATATTGACTCAGGTGTAGGGATGAGCGAACCCGAACTGTATAGTTCGGGTTCGTACTGAATTTTGGGGTGTCCATGACGCGGACCCGAACCCGAACATTTTCATAAAAGTCTGGGTTCGAGTTCGGTGTTCGGCGCTTTCTTGGCGCTTTTTGAAAGGCTGCAAAGCAGCCAATCAACAAGCATCATACTACTTGCCCCAGGAGGCCATCACAGCCTTGCCTATTATTGGCATGGCTGTGATTGGCCAGTGCAGCATGTGACCCAGCCTCTATATAAGCTTGGGTCACGTAGCGCTACACGTCACTCTGCTGATACAAATGTAGGGAGAGGTTGCAGCTGCGACGTTAGGGCGAGATTAGGCAGTGATTAACTCCTCCAAAAGACTTCATTCAGTGATCGATCTACAGCTGTGGATCATTGTACTGCTGCTATTCAATTGCTCAGTGTTTTTAGGCTGCCCAGAGCGTTTTTCAGTCACTTTTTTCTGGGGTGATCGGCGGCCATTTTGTGGCTTGTGGTGCTCCAGCACAAGTTGCCACCATGTACATTTAACCATCAATAGTGTGGTTATTTTTTGCTATATCCTACATCAGGGTCAAGCTGTCATCAAGTGCATTTAACCATCAATAGTGTGGTTATTTTTTGGCCATATACTACATCAGGGGCAAGCTGAGCCTGTCCCCCAAGTGCATTTAACCATCAATAGTGTGGTTATTTTTTGGCCATATACTACAAGCTGAGCCTGTCACCCAGCGCCTAAAAAATAGGCCTCACATTTATATTCATCCAAATCTGTCATTACTGTTTTAGCTTGTCAAGTTATTTAGTGTCCGTCAAAGCACAATTTTTGTTCTGGGTTGAAAAACAATTCCCAATTTTGCAATTCTCAAAATTAGTGGTTTCTGCTGTATCAGGCCTACTTTAAATCTATCCCTAAAAGGGTAGATTAGATTCAAGGTGCTGATAGGGTCATTCTCAAGAACTTCACACACACGCTACAGTGCAGATCCAAGTCTAATTCTGTGATTAAACGTATACCTGTCACCCAGCGCCTAAAAAATAGGCCTCACATTTATATTCATCCAAATCTGTCATTACTGTTTTAGCTGGTCAAGTTATTTAGTGTCCGTCAAAGCACAGTTTTTGTTCTGGGTTGAAAAACAATTCCCAATTTTGCAATTCTCAAAATTAGGGGTTTCTGCTGTATCAGGCCTACTTTAAATCTATCCCTAAAAGGTTAGATTAGATTCAAGGTGCTGATAGGGTCATTCTCAAGAACTTCACACACACGCTACAGTGCAGATCCAAGTCTAATTCTGTCCGTAAACGTATACCTGTCACCCAGCGCCTAAATAATAGGCCTCAAATTTGTATTCAGCTAAATCTGTCATTACTGATGTGCCTGTATTAGTGTAATACGGTACCTAAATAGATGGCCAGATAGTGTTAGGTGTCTGTAAAAAAAAGGCCTGATTTTGAATTCAATACATTGGCCCGAATAATATTTTTCTTATTGTGGTGAACGGTAACAATGAGGAAAACATCTAGTAAGGGACGCGGACGCGGACATGGTCGTGGTGGTGTTAGTGGACCCTCTGGTGCTGGGAGAGGAAGTGGCCGTTCTTCCACAGCCACACGTCCTAGTGTACCAACTACCTCAGGTCCCAGTAGCCGCCAGAATTTACAGGGATATTTGGTGGGGCCCAATGCCGTTCTAAGGATGGTAAGGCCTGAGCAGGTACAGGCATTAGTCAATTGGGTGGCCGACAGTGCATCCAGCACGTTCACATTATCTCCCACCCAGTCTTCTGCAGAAAGCGCACAGATGGCGCATGAAAACCAAGCACATTAGTCTGTCACATCACCCCCATGCATATCAGGGAAACTGTCTGAGCCTCAAGTTATGCAGCAGTCTCTTATGCTGTTTGAATACTCTGCTGGCAGGGTTTCCCAAGGGCATCCACCTAGCCCTTCCCCAGGGGTGGAAGAGATAGAATGCACTAACGCACAACCACTTATGTTTCCTGATGATGAGGACATGGGAATACCACCTCAGCACGTCTCTGATGATGACGAAACACAGGTGCCAACTGCTGCGTCTTTCTGCAGTGTGCAGACTGAACAGGAGGTCAGGGATCAAGACTGGGTGGAAGACGATGCAGGGGACGATGAGGTCCTAGACCCCACATGGAATGAAGGTCGTGCCACTGACTTTCACAGTTCGGAGGAAGAGGCAGTGGTGAGACGGAGCCAACAGCGTAGCAAAAGACAAAGAGGGAGCAGTGGGCAAAATCAGAACACCTGACGTCAAGAGACTCCGCCTGCTACTGACCGTTGCCATCTGGGACCGAGTACCCCAAAGGCAGCTTCAAGGAGTTCCCTGGCATGGCACTTCTTCAAACAATGTGCTGACGACAAGACCCGAGTGGTTTGCACGCTGTGCCATCAGAGCCTGAAGCGAGGCATTAACGTTCTGAACCTTAGCACAACCTGCATGACCAGGCACCTGCATGCAAAGCATGAACTGCAGTGGAGTAAACACCTTAAAAACAAGGAAGTCAGTCAGGCTCCCCCTGCTACCTCTTCTGCTGCTGCCGCCTCGGCCTCTTCTGCTGCTGCCGCCGCCTCGGCCTCTTCCTCCGCCTCTGGAGGAACGTTGGCACCTGCCGCCCAGCAAACATGGGATGTACCACCAACACCACCACCTGCGTCACCAAGCATCTCAACCATGTCACACGGCAGCGTTCAGCTCTCCATCTCACAAACATTTGAGAGAAAGCATAAATTCCCACCTAGCCACCCTCGATCCCTGGCCCTGAATGCCAGCATTTCTAAACTACTGGCCTATGAAATGCTGTCATTTAGGCTGGTGGACACAGACACCTTCAAACAGCTCATGTCGCTTGCTGTCCCACAGTATGTTGTCCCCAGCCGGCTCTACTTCTCCAAGAGAGCTGTGCCTTCCCTGCACAACCAAGTATCCGATAAAATCAAGTGTGCACTGTGCAACGCCATCTGTGGCAAGGTTCACCTAACCACAGATACGTGGACCAGTAAACACGGCCAGGGACGCTATATCTCCCTAACTGCACACTGGGTAAATGTAGTGGCGGCTGGGCCCCAGGCGGAGAGCTGTTTGGCGCACGTCCTTCTGCCGCCAAGGATCGCAGGGCAACATTCTTTGCCTCCTGTCTCCTCCTCCTCCTACTCAGCTTCCTCCTCCTCTTCTTCCACCTGCTCATCCAGTCAGCCACACACCTTCACCACCAACTTCAGCACAGCCCGGGGTAAACGTCAGCAGGCCATTCTGAAACTCATATGTTTGGGGGACAGGCCCCACACCGCACAGGAGTTGTGGGGGGGTATAGAACAACAGACCGACGAGTGGTTGCTGCCGGTGAGCCTCAAGCCCGGCCTGGTGTGATAATGGGCGAAATCTCGTTGCAGCTCTGGGACTAGCCGGTTTGACGCACATCCCTTGCCTGGCGCATGTGCTGAATTTGGTGGTGCATAAGTTCATTCACAACTACCCCGACATGTCAGAGCTGCTGCATAAAGTGCGGGCCGTCTGTTCGCGCTTCCGGCGTTCACATCCTGCCGCTGCTCGCCTGTCTGCGCTACAGCGTAACTTCGGCCTTCCCGCTCACCGCCTCATATGCGACGTGCCCACCAGGTGGAACTCCACCTTGCACATGCTGGACAGACTGTGCGAGCAGCAGCAGGCCATAGTGGAGTTTCAGCTGCAGCACGCACGGGTCAGTCGCACTGCGGAACAGCACCACTTCACCACCAATGACTGGGCCTCCATGCGAGACCTGTGTGCCCTGTTGCGCTGTTTCGAGTACTCCACCAACATGGCCAGTGGCGATGACGCCGTTATCAGCGTTACAATACCACTTCTATGTCTCCTTGAGAAAACACTTAGGGCGATGATGGAAGAGGAGGTGGCCCAGGAGGAAGAGGGGTCATTTTTAGCACTTTCAGGCCAGTTTCTTCGAAGTGACTCAGAGGGAGGTTTTTTGCAACAGCAGAGGCCAGGTACAAATGTGGCCAGACAGGGCCCACTACTGGAGGACGAGGAGGACGAGGATGAGGAGGAGGTGGAGGAGGATGAGGATGAAGCAGGTTCACAGCGGGCTGGCCTTCCACGCAGCTCGGGCCCATCACTGGTGCGTGGCTGGGGGGAAACGCAGGACGATGACGATACGCCTCCCACAGAGGACAGCTTGTCCTTACCTCTGGGCAGCCTGGCACACATGAGCGACTACATGCTGCAGTGCCTGCGCAACGACAGCAGAGTTGCCCACATTTTAACGTGTGCGGACTACTGGGTTGCCACCCTGCTGGATCCACGGTACAAAGACATTGTGCCCACCTTACTTCATGCACTGGAGCGTGATAGTAAGATGCGCGAGTACAAGCGCACGTTGGTAGACGCCCTACTGAGAGCATTCCCAAATGTCACAGGGGAACAAGTGGAAGCCCAAGGCGAAGGCAAAGGAGGAGCAAGAGGTCGCCAACGCAGCTGTGTCAGGGCCAGCTCCTCTGAGGGCAGGGTTAGCATGGCAGAGATGTGGAAATGTTTTGTCACCACGCCACAGCTAACTGCACCACCACCTGATACGGAACGTGTTAGCAGGAGGCAACATTTCAATAACATGGTGGAACAGTACCTGTGCACACCCCTCCACGTACTTACTGATGGTTCGGCCCCATTCAACTTCTGGATCTCCAAATTGTCCACGTGGCCAGAGCTAGCCTTTTATGCCTTGGAGGTGCTGGCCTGCCCGGCGGCCAGCATTTTGTCTGAACGTGTATTCAGCACGGCAGGGGGCATCATTACAGACAAACGCAGCCGCCTGTCTACAGCCAATGTGGACAAGCTGACATTCATAAAAATGAACCAGGCATGGATCCCACAGGACCTATCCATCCCTTGTGCAGATTAGACATTAACTACCTCCCCTTAACAATATATTATTGTACTCCAGGGCACTTTTTTATTTTACCATTATATTGCGGGGCAACCCAAAGTTGAATGAACCTCTTTTCTGTCTGGGTGCCAGGGCCTAAAAATATCTGACAGTGGCCTGTTCCAGTGGGTGACATGAAGCCTGATTCTCTGCTATGACATGAAGACTGATTCTCTGCTGACATGAAGCCTGAATCTCTGTTATGGGACCTCTCTCCTCTGCCTGGGCCTAAAAATGTGACAATGGACTGTTCCAGTGGTGGGTGACGTGATCATGCCCCCATTCATGCCCTCATTCTAATTATTTATTTTTGCACTTATCATATTTTCACGTTATGCTCACTGGCGGATTTCTCTTTGTTGATAGGATATTGTCTGTGTATGCGGGACCCAGTGTGGATGCAGCGGGTGTGCGTTTTGTGGCAGCGTCATAGTAACCGTGCGACTATGTTTATCCCCAGGTTCTCTTTTAGAGCCATAGATTGCGGTTCATCTGCGTTCCACGGGGTCGCGGGGTGCGCATGCGCTGTGCGACGTCATCTCGACGCGCTCCTTGACGTCTGCAAGCGCCGCGCATGCGCGGATGTGGACGCGCTGAGAGATGCCGCCGCATATCATGGGGCTTCCCGCGCCCGATTGTGTGGTCCGCAGATGTGCCGCATCCAGGTTATTCTCTTCTATCGTCCCATCCCCATTATACTCTATATATACCCTGCTCACTTATCATATAGTACCTCCTGACGAAGCCGCTGAGGGGAAACGCGCGTCGAGGTCTCGCGCTCAGGGCCTGTCATTCATCCCACCACCATGTCTTCAGGTACGTCCCGTTACTAGCACGGTTCCACACTATGTACAGGGCACCCCTGCATGTATCCACATTGGGTCCTCTGTACTTAGGCACACGTCAGCATTTTTGATTCCAGCCAGCGATTCATATTAATTGCGTCATTATCATTGGCCGGTTGTGGTGCCTATATAATTCCGTGTATGTTAGCTACGGCTTTTGGTTTACCATATCTGGTCTGTGGTACCTTGTGTACTATTCCCTATATGGGGTGACCATTATATGCTATATCATTCCGGTTATCCCAGAGCCTTAGCTTTACCTTTGGGTTGTACCTATACGTGCCTCACATTGCGCAGCTTATTGGTGGTGTTTTTGATGTGACTGGCCTTGTGCTTCTCCGTGTACTGTATACCATCCTGTTCTCCAATTTTTTATATTTTATAATAAATGATATTTTTGATACACCATTCCACTTGTTTGGTTTTTAGTTTACTGTGGGTGACGTGAAGCCTGATTCTCTGCTATGACATGAAGACTGATTCTCTGCTGACATGAAGCCAGATTCTCTGTTACGGGACCTCTCTCCTCTGCCTGGGTGCCTGGGCCTAAATATCTGACAATGGACTGTTCCAGTGTTGGGTGACGTAAAGCATGATTCTCTGGTAGGACATGCAGACTGATTCTCTGCTGACATGAAGCCAGATTCTCTGTTAAGGGACCTTTCTCCTCTGCCTAGGTGCCTGGGCCTAAATATCTGACAATAGAATGTTCCAGTGTTGGGTGACGTAAAGCCTGATTCTCTGCTATGACATGCAGACTAATTCTCTGCTGACATGAAGCCAGATTCTCTGTTACGGGACCTCTCTCCTCTGCCTGGGTGCCTGGGCCTAAATATCTGACAATGGACTGTTCCAGTGTTGGGTGACGTAAAGCCTGATTCTCTGCTATGACATGCAGACTGATTCTCTGCTGACATGAAGACAGATTCTCTGTTACGGGACCTCTCTCCTCTGCCTGGGTGCCTGGGCCTAAATATCTGACAATGGACTGTTCCAGTGTTGGGTGACGTAAAGCCTGATTCTCTGCTATGACATGCAGACTGATTCTCTGCTGACATGAAGCCAGATTCTCTGTTACGGGACCTCTCTCCTCTGCCTGGGTGCCTGGGCCTAAATATCTGACAATGGACTGTTCCAGTGTTGGGTGACGTAAAGCATGATTCTCTGCTAGGACATGCAGACTGATTCTCTGCTGACATGAAGCCAGATTCTCTGTTACGGGACCTCTCTCCTCTGCCTGGGTGCCTGGGCCTAAATATCTGACAATGGACTGTTCCAGTGTTGGGTGACGTGAAGCCAGATTCTCTGCTATGGCATAAGGAGACTGATTCTCTGCTGACGTGAAGCCAGATTCTCTGCTATGGGACCTCTCTCCAATTGATATTGGTTAATTTTTATTTATTTTATTTTTATTCATTTTCCTATCCACTATTCCCTATTTGTTTGCAGGGGATTTACCTACATGTTGCTGCCTTTTGCAGCCCTCTAGCTCTTTCCTGGCATGTTTTACAGCTTTATTAGTGCCGAAAAGTTCGGGTCCCCATTGACTTCAATGGGGTTCGGGTTCGGGACGAAGTTCGGGTCGGGTTCGGATCTCGATCCCGAACATTTCCGGGAAGTTCGGCCGAACTTCTCGAACCCGAACATCCAGGTGTTCGCTCAACTCTACTCAGGTGTTCTATATACCTGCTTCCACTAAATACTGATTAAGGAGTGCAATATAACTGCTTCCACCAAATTCTGATTCAGGTGTTCTCTATACCTGTTTCCACAAAATACTGATTGAGGGGTGGGATATACCTTCTTCTACAAAATACTGATTAAGGGGTACTATATACCTGATTCCACAAAATATTGATTATGGGGTTTGATATGCCTGCTTCCACAAAATACTGATCGAGGGGTGCAATAAAACAGCTTCCACCAAATATTGATTCATGTGTTCTATAAACCTGCTTCCACAAAATACTGGTTGATGGGTGCAATATACTTGCTTCCTCAAAATACTGATTGAAGGGTTGCATATACCTGCTTCCACCAAATACAGATTAAGGCGTGCAATATACCTGCTTGCACCAAATATTGATTCAGGTGTTCTATATACCTGTTTCCATAAAATACTGATTTGAGGGGTGCGATATACCGGCTTCCACCAAATCCTGATTGAGGCCTGAGATTTACCTGCTTCCACAATTATTGATCTTCTCTAGGGAATTTGGCACAGGATCATTTTGAAAATGACAGGCAGAGGAAGAGGCATGCCATTCCGCAGGGGTGGTAGAGGTCGGGCAGATGCACCAGGCCGGGGCCTAAGAGGGAAGTTGGAGAAGGAGCATGCGATTACGTCAAAGGACGCACCAGAGTTGGTTGAGAGGCTCACTCAGCCTTCCGCTTCTGCAGCCTCCTCATCCTCTGTATCTGCACCCTCCTCACTGTCTGCTATGTGCACCACCAAAGACACCACCACCATAGCCCCTCCACTTGAGTCAGAGGAATTATTTTTCCATCCATTCCCAGACCTTACCAATACGCAGCTATTCTTGGCATCGGATGAAGAAGAGGAGGTAGCAACGGCCGCCACCAGCAGTCTGACGACAGTACCAAGATCTACTCCGCAGTGTGGGCTTCTGCAGCCTATGTTGTCAATTCATAAGTCGCGGTAAGCCCAACACCCACCTTGGGACGACCGCCTTAAGAAGGAACCTGGCCTCGCATCACCTAGCCAATGGGAGCAATGCCATCAGAACCCACAAATCCACACTCCCGGCGCTCCACGTCCTGCCTCTTCTCCTTCTCCTCTCCTCCCATTTGTCCTCCACTCCACCTTCCACCGTGCTGTTGTCGCATTCATCTGGCACAAGGCAGGCATCCATGGCCCAAATGTTCGAGCGTAAAAAAATTATAACGCCGGATAATCCTCTTGCCCAACGGCTGACCGCTGGCTTGTCAGAAATGCTAGACCGCCAACTACTGCCAAATAAATTGGTGGACTCGGAGGCCTTTAGAAAATTTGTGGCCATTGGCGCACCACAATGGAAGGTCCTTGGAAGGAAATATTTCTCCCAGAAGGGCATCCCTGATCTTTATGGCCACGTTCAGCGATAAGTTAATATATCTCTGGCCAAGATCCATCTGACCACAGACACGTGGCCTAGCAAACATGGGCAGGGAAGGTACATAACTTTTACTGCCCACTGGGTGAACCTTCTGACGGCTGTCAAGCATGGAACCCGTGGCAACCGTGTTGATTTGGTGTTACCGCCACGGATTGCATGCAGGCCTGCCTCTTCTCCTCCTCCTACTCCATCCTCCATCTCCTTTTCGGCTGACTCCTCCTTTTCCACTGCTACTGCCTCTTCGCTACACCCCCCCAAGCTCCCCTGAACATATTTGACGTGCCAGGTGAGACGTTGCCATGCTGTGCTGCTTCTGTTGTGCCTGGAAGCCAAGAGCCTCACCGGTCCGGCACAGCTTTCAGCTCTGCCGTCACAGGCCGATTAGCGGCTAACTCCACTCAATTTGACTGTTGGTAAAGTGGTGTCCGACAACGTTGCCAATCTGCTGAGCGCGCTGAAACAGGGCAAAATGACACACGTCCTGAACTTAGTCGTGCAGCATGGCACACGTCCTGAACTTAGTCGTGCAGCAATTCGTTGCCAAATACCCCGGGGTCCAGGACGTCTTGTGAGAAACCAGTAAAATCTATGGCTATTTTAGAAGATCTTACATGGCCATGGCTCATCTTGCTGACATACAGCGGCGACACAACCTGCCCTTTCAGATGTCTGATTTGTGACAGCCCGACGCACTGGAATTCCACTTTGTATATGCTTAATAGGCTGCTCCAGCAGCAATTTGCCATTAACGTCTACCTGTACAAACTCTGCAGCAGGACAGGTTCTGAGGAGCTTGGTTTCTTTTCACATCACCAGTGGCTGCTCATGCGCGATGCATGCAGACTTCTGTGGCTATTTGATAAGATCACCAAACTGGTTCGTCTCAGCCAGGGCACCATCAGTGACATTGTACCTTATGCCTTCTTTTTGGAGCGTGCATTGCGTTGTGTCATTGATCAAGCAGTCGAGGAGCAGGGGCAGTAAGATGAGGAAGTCACAATGGTGAATGAATTTCCAGGGGGGGCTACTCCATGCAGGGCCGGTGCAAGATAAAAATTGCCGCCCCCCCCCCTTATCAGATGATCTGCCCATATCATGACATCACATATGTTCAACCCCTTTCTCAGCTTTTAAATTAAAAGAACTGCTATGTTTCCCTTAGGGTTAATCCAGCTTCTTGTAGCTGTCTCTTTTTGCGGAACGGAATTGCGGACCCATACATTTCTATGGGATCCGCAATTCTGATCCTGAAAAAAAATAGAACATGTCCTATTCTTGTCCGCAATAGCGGACAAGAATAGGCATATTCTCTTAGTGCCCGCAAAATGCGGAACGCACATTGCTGCTGTCCGTGTTTTGTGGATCCGCAAAACACACATGGATGTGAGAATGGACCCTAAATGTGAGGTAAATTAGTTTCCAATGTAGTATTAATAACTAAACAATTACATAATAAACATATTGCATTGTCTACTTACCACCAGGACAATAAGATGATCTGGTCTCTGGCTGCAGTCTGGCTCTGGGGACTCCCTTGTCACTCTCTTCTCCCCCCCTCCCTTGTCACACTCATTCCAGCCCCCCCTTCCTTGTCACTCATTTTACCCCCCCCTCCCTTGTCACTCTCATTTTACCCTCCCCTCCCTTGTCACACTCATTCCAGCCCCCCCTCCCTTGTCACTCTCATTGCAGCCCCCCCCTTGTAACTCTCATTGCAGCCCCCCCTTGTCACTCTCATTGCAGCCCCCCCCCTTGTCACTCTCATTGCAGCCCCCTTCTTGTCACTCTCATTGCAGCAGCCCCCCCCTTGTCACTCTCATTGCAGCAGCCCCCCCCCTTGTCACTCTCATTGCAGCAGCCCCCCCTTGTCACTCTAATTGCAGCCCCCCCCTTGTCACTCTCATTGCAGCCCCCCCTTGTCACTCTCATTGCAGCCCCCCCCTTGTCACTCTCATTGCTGCCCCCCCTTGTCACTCTCATTGCAGCCACCCCCCCCCTTGTCACTCTCATTGCAGCCAGCCCCCCCTTGTCACTCTCATTGCAGCCAGCCCCCCCCCTTGTCACTCTCATTGCAGCCAGCCCCCCCCCTTGTCACTCTCATTGCAGCCACCCCCCCCTTGTCACTCTCATTGCAGCCAGCCCCCCCTTGTCACTCTCATTGCAGCCAGCCCCCCCTTGTCACTCTCATTGCAGCCAGCCCCCCTCCCCCCGTCACCTCTAGTGTAGCGTGGCCGAGCTCTGTTGGGTCCGCGGTACAGGAGCATTTGTTTCCTGTACCCGGCCGGAATAACAGGAAGTGCACACTAAGTGAACACTTCCTGTCAGTCCGGCCGGGTACAGGAAACAAAAGCTCCTGTACCGTGGACCCAACAGAGCTCGGCCACGGCACGGACACAGCACAGTGGGGACACAGAATGACAGCAGGCGCAGGCTGGCTGCGCAGCACTGAGCCGGCGGCCGGAGATTCTTTAGAGCGGCAAGCGCTCAGGAGGCGCAGCATGAGGGGCGCCGCCGGCCGGTCGGCCGGCCAAACTTATATAACCAACTTTTTTTTCTTTTTTTTTTTTTTTTTTTTTACACTGCAACGGGCGCCCCCTGCTAAATGGCGCCCTAGGCGACTGCCTAAGTCGCCTTACTGGTGGCGCCGGCCCTGACTCCATGTGAGACAAGTCAGCAGGAGTCTGAAGAGGAGTCAGAGAAGGATTGTTGCTGGGGAAAGGAGGAGGAAGAGCAGGGTTTGAGGGGGACTTTAAACTTTTCGGGGATGTGGGCTTTTTTAAACATGTCAGCTGCTGATAATAGTGCGGCCATCTGCAGCCTGTGCTGTCAATGCATAAGTCGTGGTAAGCCCAACACTCACCTAGGGATGACCGCCTTAAGAAGGCACCTGGCCTCCCATCACCGAGCCCAGTGGGAGCAACGCCGTCAGAACCCACAAAGCCAAAATCCTGGTGCTCCACATCCTGCCTCTCCTCCTTCGCCTCTCATTTGTCCTCCACTCCACCGTGCCGTCGTTGCGTTCATCTGGCACAAGGCAGGCTTACGTGGCCCAAATGTTCAAGCGTAAAAAAATTATGACTCCGGATAATCCTCTTGCCCAACGGCTGACTGCTGGCTTGTCGGAACTGCTGGCCCGCCAACTACTGCAATATAAATTGGTGGCCATTGGCAAACTGCACTGGAAGGTCCCCAGAAGGAAATATTTTTCCCACAATCCGGGGGGTTCCAGTGCACATCCATGAATCCCGGACGGAAAGCAAAAAACCTCTATCCCTGGGTGTGGTATTGAAGGACAGGGTGGGCAAAGAACTGTCCCTGATATTGCCTACAGTGGGGTGCTATTCTGGCCCTGATGGCCTAACCACAGATCACCCGCCCTGATAAGAGCGACCCCGTACGTACCCCTTACCCTATATAAAAATGGCCATAGTTAGCCCCTACCCCTTATGCCCCAGACTTCCAGGTGATCACTATATAGATCTATGTGTTTTTGACTCATTATAAAAGTATATTATAAGTATATTGCACCCCTCTGTGTATCACACATATCGATAGCACACCTATACTAGTCCTTAAAATGACTTTTGTGGCCCTATTAGCTAGCGTTTTACCCTACACTGGTAAAACACTGAATGTAAAATGGCAGCCAGATCAGGTTTATTTATAAGGTAGGAGGTATGTCCATGTGCTGAAATGTCTCAATTGGCTGTCCTGTACCACCTGATGGATGTGTCATGGGCCAAAGTTCTTCATAATGTAAAAGAATATGGCGGGCGCAAATTTCTCCATATGTTCGCATGTTCGGCGAATCGCGAACACGCAAAGTTCGCCACTAAACGACCGCTGGGCGAACCGCAAGGCCATCTCTATTGAGGGGTGTAGTTTCTAGAATAGGATAATTTATGGGTGGTTTCTACTATGTAAGCCCCACAAGTGACTTCAGACCTGAACTGGTCCTAAAATTCTTGCTTCTAAAATTCTTAGCCTTCTAACATCCTAAAAAATTAAATGACATTTACAAAATGATGCCAACTTAAAGTAGAAGTTTTTTCATGTATTTTCATCCCCTTCTCTATATGCAAACAAAGTCAGAAGAAAATGTGCCATTCAAACGTGTCTGAAGAGCAAATGTCACAATAAAAATGCATGCAGTATTGTGAAAAGCACAAGTTGCTTTTATGATTTTATTTTTTTTTTTTCAATCTAACAGACATGAAATTGCTCTGGCATTTTTTCCCAACTAAGAAATGCCATAGAAACTGGTCAATATAAGAGATTTATATACCCCATAGGCCAGTTTTCTTACATAAAAAAGTCATAAACCCCAGGTTTACGACTTTTAAACATCATTGCAAATACATTTTGTTGCAATTGGTGTTTCTAAGCCACCCTCACCACATTATGATAAGGAGACCAGGTTTTCTATGGGGTTGAGATCTGGAGACTGGCTAGGCCACGCAAGGACCTTGAAATGCTTCTTACAAAACCACTTAGCCCAGGCGTTGTGTTTGGGATCATTGTCATGCTGAAAGACCCAGCCACGTTTCATCTTCAATGCCCTTAATGATGGATAGAGGTTTTCACTCAAAATCTCACGATACATGGCCCCATTCATTCTTTCTTTACACGGATCAGTTGTCCTGGTCCCTTTGCAGAAAAACAGCCCCAAAGCATGATGTTTCCACCTCCATGCTTCACAGTAGGTATGGTGTTCTTTGGATGCAACTCAGCATTCTTTCTCCTCCAAATAAAACGAGTTGAGTTTTTACCAAAAAGTTCTACTTTGGTTTCATCTGACCATATGACATTCTCCCAATCCTCTTCTGGATCATCCAAATGCTCTCTAGCAAACTTCAGATGGGCCCGGACATGTACTGGCTTAAGCAGGGGGACACTTCTGGCACTGCAGCATTTGAGTCCCTGGCGGCGTAGTGTGTTACTGATGGCAGCCTTTGTTACTTTGGTCCCAGCTCTCTGTAGGTCATTCACTAGGTCCCTCTGTGTGGTTCTTGGATTTTTGCTCACAATTGTTGTGACAATTTTGACCCCACGGGGTGAGATCTTGTGTGGAGCCCCAGATCGAGGGAGATTATCAGTGGTCTTGTATGTCTTCCATTTTCTAGTAATTGCTCCCACAGTTGATTTCTTCACACCAAGCTGCTTGCCTATTGCAGATTCAGTCTTCCCAGCCTGGTGCAGGTCTACAATTTTGTTTCTGGTGTCCTTCAACAGCTCTTTGGTCTTGGCCATAGTGGAGTTTGAAGTAGGACTGGTTGTGGTTGTGGACAGGTGGCATTTATACTGATAACAAGTTCAAACAGGTGCCATTAATACAGGTAACGAGTGGAGGACAGAGGAGCTTATTAAAGAAGACGTTACAGGTCTGTGAGAGCCAGAAATTGTGCTTGTTTTTAGGTGACCAAATACTTATTATATCGAGGAATTTACCAATTAATTCATTAGAAATCCTACAATGTGATTTCTTGTATTATTTTTTCCCATTCTGTCTCTCATAGTTGAAGTGTATCTATGATGAAAATTATAGGCCTCTCTCATCTTTTTAATTGGGAGAACTTGCACAATTGGTGGCTGACTAAATACTTTTTTACCCCACTGTATCGCTGAGAGCTGTCATTGGCTCAATAGGCCACTTAGGGACATGTCATAATTGAGAGTGGAGAGGGATGCATGTGACCCTATATATCTTGAAGTTTACAAGATGAGGACCAGAAAATTGCTGAAGGTAGCTAGGGAGCAGGTAAGTATGAGTTTTTCAACAGGTACAACAGGGACAGTTAGAAATGGCAGAAGCAGGACAACGACTTTAAGGGATATTTTGGGCCTTATTGAACCAAGATTTTTTTCAAAGAGCCATAACTTTTTAATTTTTCTATTGAAATAGCTGTATGAGGGCTTGTTTTTTTAAAGGATTAGTTTAAAATTTTATTGGTTTTATTTTGGGGTACATATAATTTATTTATTACATTGCATTACAGTTTTTTTAAAAGGGGTGAAAAAAAAGCAAGTCCATCATTGTCTTGTTTTAATGTTGTAGTATTTTTTTGCACAATTAAAATCTTATATGGAAAATATGTTTTTCAGGGGTGAAAATTTTCTGGAAAAAATAAAACTATACTATGATTAATTTTCATAGACAACAAAGTCTGTTTTCTGTTTTGACAAATGAGGCCTAAAGAAAAAAACTGGTCTTTCAGCTTTAATTAATTTTTTATTTTTTTTGCAGTACAATGTAAGAAATGAACATTGTGTTCTGGTTGCTTTGGCCTGTTTTATTGTCAGACAGTTTTGATAGATAAGGCCCCCACAAGATTTTACAAATATATATGCTCCAAGATGAATAATTATGTTCAAAACAACATAATGGTGGTTCCACACTACACTAATTTATTATTTTATATATATATATATATATATATATATATATACACACTGCTCAAAAAAATAAAGGGAACACAAAAATAACACATCCTAGATCTGAATTAATTAAATATTCTTCTGAAATACTTTGTTCTTTACATAGTTGAATGTGCTGACAACAAAATCACACAAAAAAAAAATGGAAATCACATTTTTTAACCCATGGAGGTCTGGATTTGGAGTCACCCTCAAAATTAAAGTGGAAAAACACACTACAGGCTAATCCAACTTTGATGTAATGTCCTTAAAACAAGTCAAAATGAGGCTCAGTAGTGTGTGTGGCCTCCACGTGCCTGTATGACCTCCCTACAACGCCTGTGCATGCTCCTGATGAGGTGGCGGACGGTCTCCTGAGGGATCTCCTCCCAGACCTGGACTAAAGCATCTGCCAACTCCTGGACAGTCTGTGGTGCAACGTGACGTTGGTGGATAGAGCGAGACGTGATGTCCCAGATGTGCTCAATTGGATTCAGGTCTGGGGAACGGACGGGCCAGTCCATAGCATCAATGCCTTCGTCTTGCAGGAACTGCTGACACACTCCAGCCACATGAGGTCTAGCATTGTCTTGCATTAGGAGGAACCCAGGGCCAACCGCACCAGCATATGGTCTCACAAGGGGTCTGAGGATCTCATCTCGGTACCTAATGGCAGTCAGGCTACCTCTGGCGATCACATGGAGGGCTGTGCGGCCCTCAAAAGAAATGCCACCCCACACCATTACTGATCTAATGCCAAACCGGTCATGCTGGAGGATGTTGCAGGCAGCAGAACGTTCTCCACGGCGTCTCCAGACTCTGTCACGTCTGTCACATGTGCTCAGTGTGAACCTGCTTTCATCTGTGAAGAGCACAGGGCACCAGTGGCGAATTTGCCAATCTTGGTGTTCTCTGGCAAATGCCAAACGTCCTGCACGGTGTTGGGCTGTAAGCACAACCCCCACCTGTGGACGTCGGGCCCTCATATCACCCTCATGGAGTCTGTTTCTGACCGTTAGAGCAGACACATGCACATTTGTGGCCTGCTGGAGGTCATTTTGCAGGGCTCTGGCCGTGCTCCTCCTGTTCCTCCTTGCACAAAGGCAGAGGTAGCGGTCCTGCTGCTGGGTTGTTGCCCTCCTACGGCCTCCTCCACGTCTCCTGATGTACTGGCCTATCTCCTGGTAGCGCCTCCATGCTCTGGAGACTACGCTGACAGACACAGCAAACCTTCTTGCCACAGCTCGCATTGATGTGCCATCCTGGATAAGCTGCACTACCTGAGCCACTTGTGTGGGTTGTAGACTCCGTCTCATGCTACCACTAGAGTGAAAGCACCGGCAGCATTCAAAAGTGACCAAAACATCAGCCAGGAAGCATAGGAACTGAGAAGTGGTCAGGTCACCACCTGCAGAACCACTCCTTTATTGGGGGTGTCTTGCTAATTGCCTATAATTTACTCCTGTTGTCTATCCCATTTGCACAACAGCATGTGAAATTGATTGTCACTCAGTGTTGCTTCCTAAGTGGACAGTTTGATTTCACAGAAGTGTGATTGACTTGGAGTTACATTGTGTTGTTTAAGTGTTCCCTTTATTTTTTTGAGCAGTGTATATATATATATATATATATATATATATATAAAATCTTTTTTTAGTAAATACATTGCTACAACCAGATGCAGCATGTTGGCCAACATGACATTATAAAACCCTACAAACACTGATTTTCTGTACTGGCATTTTACAATATTTCTCTTGCATTTTTGATCCATTGGTTATTTTTGAAATCCCAGCATGTTCTGGGTGTGGAATTTTTTCAGTCATTTTCCCATAGTCTATAAAAAAAAAAAAATCTGCAAAAAAAACTGAGAAAAACAAACCATTACAAAAACACTTTTTTAGAATCTAAAAAAATGCCTAGAAAAAGATGTGATGGCCACACCTTTATAGCAGAAAAATCTTCACAATTATTTGATATATGCATTAGTGGTTAATCGCAACCATGATATTAACCAAATATACTTTTTTTGTACATTAATGATATTCCTGTGACTGAAGCAGAGTCATGTAAAGACATGTTTATGCAATTTCTCATTTAAAATGACTTAGAACTGTTTCATAAACTCTGTAGGTGTTTGATTGTACTTTCAATAAAGTCATTGCATATATTGTTCCGATAATTGTCTTTTCTTCAAAATGTACAGGTTAAAACAAGTAAAGCAGGGACACGTAAAACAAGATATAAAAAAATATAATTATGAAGGTAAGTTAATACAACAGTATTTGTCTATAAAAATTCAATAGAAGTAGCCAACAAATGAATAAAGGTAAACTATATGAAATATGTTACAATGCTGAGGGATAGTACATAGTGATGGGCGAACATAGGCTGGGATGATTCACGAACGCGATCAAATGTTCGCAAACCGCAAGTTCTTGGCGGACACCATTGACTTTAATGGCAGGCGTACCTGAAAAACCTTTAGGTCATTATTGCAGCCACCAAATATTTACAAGAAGTGCACGAATCGTCCCACAACATTGGCAAAAATACCCACAAAAAAAATTATAATAATTTAATCAGGGACCATTTTTATGCGTCTTAAATCAAAAATGTGGCCTGCCGGAGCCTAGAAAAATGTTATTTTAAGCCATGGAAGTACAGGCCCCAAAAATTAGGACTTCACCTGACAGAAAACATCAAGTGATTATGTGGCTGGAGGTATATTAAATGGTCACTGGATATAAATTTTACTGCAGGCCAGTACAAATAGATGTCAAATACACATGTATAAAAGAACCAAAAATATAAAGTTGGATTAAAAAGATGGCTAACAAAATCCCCCCTCTTGAAAAAAAACCAAATGATAATAGTTGAAATTCAATGACACGTGATAGTCACAGATGTTGAATTCCTCCCTGACTTTTATGCCGCTGAATATACATAAGACAGGGACCATTATTTGTTCTGGGTGGTGGCGGATATTTGTGGGCTGTCATGAGGAAATTCAATTAAACGTGGTCATCACAGGTGTTGAATTCCTCCGAGATCCATGCCTCATTCATTTTTAGAAATGTGAGGTAGTCCACATTGTCGTGAGCTAGGCAAGTGTGCTGATCAGTCACGATCCCCCCTGCTGCGCTGAACGTCCTTTCGGACAGGACACTGGACCAGGGGCAATCAAAGAGTTCCATGGCAAACTGTGCCAGCTTTGGCCACAGGTCAAGCCTGCACACCCAGCAGTCCAGGGGTTCCTCACTTCTCAGAGCGTCCACATGGGCCGTAAACCCGATGTAGTCAGACACCTGTCGGTCTAGGTGTTACCTGAGGCTGGATCTGGAGGGGGGCTGTCGATGGGTTACCGCATGCACCACAAGAACATCTTACACAAAATGATACATCGTGCAGATGAAAAAATATACATACACAATTCACTGCAAAAAATGCACCAAAATGATATGCAACTGACAATACTAGCTAATTCCTCAGGCCGATGTTAAAAGCTGAGAACTTTGCCAATATCTTCCAGTCAGGAACATATCGGAGCCCCTCATGCACCACGTCACTGTGTCTCAGCACGCATGGGGTCCTACCACTAAACTGCCCGTGGTGTGTGAACAGCGTCTGAACAGTGCAATTAACTCACAGCCAGGCTCTCACATGCCTCCATAGTGGTATCACAAAAGCATTGTGAGGTAAAATAAAAACTGTGAGCCGCACCCACAACAGACCATGTGACACAGAAGCTACCAGGTGCAAAAGAATGTTACCAACAAAATAAAGTGGCACATTCCATACACATAAGGACAAAAACTCACTAAAAAAAGTGGCCTAAACGGGTGAAAATGCTCAAAACCCAGACACTGTAGCGTGTCTATAACTGGGGTAGCAATTCCTCCGCATGCGGTCCGCAAACAACGGCAATCCCCAGCAAAAAATGCGTACAATGGAGGATGCTGGCACGGACCGCATGCACCACAAGAACATCTTACACAAAATGATACATCGTGCAGATGAAAAAATATACATACACAATTCACTGCAAAAAATGCACCAAAATGATATGCAACTGACAATACTAGCTAATTCCTCAGGCCGATGTTAAAAGCTGAGAACTTTGCCAATATCTTCCAGTCAGGAACATATCGGAGCCCCTCATGCACCACGTCACAGTGTCTCAGCACGCATGGGGTCCTACCACTAAACTGCCGTGGTGTGTGAACAGCGTCTGAACAGTGCAATTAACTCACAGCCAGGCTCTCACATGCCTCCATAGTGGTATCACAAAAGCATTGTGAGGTAAAATAAAGTTGTGAGCCGCACCCACCCACACCCTAAATGGGTGAAAAGGCTCCAAACTCAGACACTGTAGCGTGTCTATAACTGGGGGAGCAAGTCCTCTGCATGCGGTCCGCAGACAAGAAATTTTTTACTCTCCTAAAGTGGGGAAAATTGGCTTCTACCTCACAGTTTTTTTTTTTTGCCTTCCTCTGGATCAACTTGCAGGATGACAGGCCGAACTGGATGGACAAATGTCTTTTTTCGGCCTTATGTACTATGTTACTATGTTACTATGCTACCTTCAGGGGTATTAAAGGACGTCTCCCATTTGTCCCCTCCTTGACCCTTACCAGATTATATGCCCCCCTCAAATCCAACTTCGAGAACACCTTGGCACCGACAATATGATTGAACAAATCTGGGATCAAAGGAAGGGGATAGGGATAACGGACAGTAATGCGATTAAGCTCAAGGAAATCCAGACATGGCCTAAGAGTTCCGTCCTTTTTCTTAACAAAGAAAAACAGCATTAACTGGTGATTTGGACGGTCTAATATGTCCCTTAGCCAAACTCTCGGTGATATACTCTCGCATGGCTGCTTTTTCGTGTTCAGAAAGATTATACAACCAAGATTTGGGCAATTTAGCTCTGGGAATAAGGTTGATAGGGCAATCATTCTCTCGATGTGTGGGTAACTCCTGGTCTCCACTTTCAGAGAATACATCAGCAAAATCAGAAATAAAGGAAGGTACAGCTTTAGTGGTTATAACAGAAAGTGATGTGCTAAGACATTTGTCTATACAATAATCACTCAATCAAGAATCTGTCTCACTTGCCAAGCGATGGTAGGGTTATATTTACTTAACCATGGTAAACCTAGCACCACCGAAGCAGACAGACCCTTCAGCACAAAACACAAGATGGATTCTTGATGAAAATCACCCACCTTTAAACTGATTTCCTGCACAATTTGTGATAAACATTTTTGAGTGAATGGAGCGGAATTAATTGTTGTCAAACCATGCATACGAAAAAACTGACCATCAACTAGTGTAACCCCTGCCCCATTGTCAATAAACACCTCAATTCTCAAAGTTTTGGAGTCTAGCGTCCCCACGGATGACAGGAGAAATCGAGTACTACCAGTAAATTAAAAAAGTACGTTTTCGGGCTCCACACCACCAATAGTAAGTTGTGAATTAAACTTGTTTTTTTGTTTTCACCTTGACGCTGAATGTACAGACATATATTCACAAAATGTCCCTTCTTTCCATAACAAAAACAGACTTCCTTCATATGACCAAAGCTCTTGCCAGCAGTTCCAGGAGTAGCTCCTCCTAACTGCATAGGCTCGTCACAAGGCGTAACCACAGGTGTCTCTCCACCATAAGTGTCAAAGGAAGATCTCTCTCTCAGGTGTCTCTATCAAGACGTACAGCAAGGGACATAGCTGCTTCCAATGACTGAGGATTTTCATGAAAGGCCAACGCGTCCTTCAGCCTCCCTGACAGAATTGGCTATGGAGAGGAGGATCATTCCACTCCGTATTCGTAGACTATCGACTAAATTCAGAACAATAGGTCTCTGCGGATCGCTCTCCCTGCCGTAAACCACGTAAATTGGTCTTGGCCTGAGAGATCCGATCCGGGTAATCATAAATAAGACCCATGTCTCTAAAAAATGTATCTACCGACTGGAGGGACTGTGATCCAGTCGGCAGAAAAAAAGCCCAAGACTGGGCGTCACCTTTAAGCAATGAAATGATCATACCCACACGTTGACTCTCATTCCCAGAAAAGTACGGACGCAGCATAAAGTACAATTTCCACGACTCCCTGAACCGAATGAAATTGTCGCTACCCCTGGAAAATCTGTCCGGTAGGGCAACCTTAGATTCAGGGCAGGCCTGGTACCCACCACTGGAACCAGCTGCCTGTGGTCTCTGAATCTGCAAGACAGTTGTGTGGAGGTCAGCTACCTCCAAAGACAGACCCTGCATCTATCCGACCAGTGCAGACATAGGATCCATAGATGCGCTGATCCGAACAAAATGGCGTTTTCTTTTGACAGTTGATAATGTCATGAATACAGGGGAGGGGAGGGACACAGAACTAAGCCTCAAGGCTAGGGAGAGGGAAAAGGTCACCTCCTAGAAATCCCCTAAATCTGGTCCTGATTCCTGTCAGTATGTATAGACCCTGAAGATGGGAAAATACATACGCTGGAACCTAGACCTTAGGAGCCATGAAATGCCCTAGATAGTGGCAGGGAATGAGACTACTGGCTCCTTCCCAGGTGAACAAACCAGCATCTCCCTGAGGCCTAGAAACAACAATCACAGGGGAACAACCAAATACAAAGAGCAGTACAACTTATCTTAAAGAAAATGAATGAGCAGGAACACAGGTAAGGTCCACACACCAACTCTTTCAAATCCAAGCAGAGAATATCAACCGCATGGTATGAAGTGTGAGACCAAACTAAGTAGGAAATGCAGTAATGACCACGGGCTGCACCTGACAAGAGGTGCTGTCATTACCAAGCAACAACACAGAATCAAAAGACTGTCAATTAACCTCACGTGCAGTCAGTATCTCCGATCTTCTAACCTCTGTCACAGAAGGTACAGTGACAGGTAAAGTTGAAGTTTCTATACTTGGCCCACATGGTGTTAAATTTAGTGAACCTCTTGTGTTCCACCTGGGCTTGTAGTATCTATTCTGATACAACTGATGAATTGTTTGACTCCCAGGAAATGGACATGAGAAGACGAGCTGCAGCCAAGAGATGCCTGGCTAGATATAGTCCCCTGGGTGAAAAGAATCCGAGAACATATGAATGACCAACTGGCCAATGGTGACCATCATCAATGAAAGAGATATGGCACAAATTTTATAAGTTGATTCATGGACATCTTTCCAGAAGAGTACCGTTATGGAACAAGACCACTACATCTGAAGATAGGTTCCTATCTCAGTGCCATGCTTCCAGCAGGTGTCTGGGTATACAAAGTGAAAAAATATGGATTTTTGCAGGGGTAAGATACCAAAGTGAAAATGTTTTGAACCCATTTTCTATGATTCATCTAGAAACTGATTTGGAGGTGTGGTACCCTATAGCAAGGGGTTATCAGTAAATGGTTAGTTATTTAATATGTTATAACTATAGAAGGGAGAGAAGTGCACATAGGTAGGACCACTGAGAATAGAGAGAGCAGTGAAGCAGATATGCTCACTTTATGATGTTGTGATGGGAACACAACACGCAGAAGAACGGGACAAGCACCCTAGGCTGCTGCGCTGGGGAATTGGAGCCTGGACAAGTCGACTGTAAGGATCAACTGTAGAAGAGAAAAGGCTAAAGTGCACTGCTTGTATCAGGGGAAGGATGGCAGTAGAGGTAACTATATTATTTAATCTTTCATAAAGGTAAAATTATGCATTTCACGGCCGGGCAGGCCCTTTCCTTAGATTACAAACAATTAGGTCATTTATCAAACTGGTGTACAGTAGAACTGACTTAGTTGCCCATAGCAACCAATCAGATGCCATCTTTCATCTTACAAAGGAGCTTTCAAATATGAAAGGTGGAATCTGTTTAATTGCCATTGGCAACTAAGCTAGTTCCACTTTACACCAGTTTGATAAATAGCCCCAAATATCTATTATCAGTTGTAATCTGAGGAAATGGCCTGTCTGGCCCTGAAACTTGTAATTTTACCAGTAATAAATAATTAACTAATTTACCTCTACTGTAGTCCTTCTACCGATATGAGCAGCGTTCTTCAGCGTTTTCTCTTCTATAGTATAATGTGTTATAATGTTATGCCATGTATTGTGTCCAGTATAGCTATGCCAGGGTTAACAATTCTGGCTCAGCCTTTGCAGAAAGTTGTGTGAGAATCCAGTATACACCCCCAGCTAAGGTAGTAGGAGTGGAGATTATGTGTTTGAAGAAAGAGGAAGCTGTGCCTTATGTTCCCTCTTTTTAAGCCCAGAAAGCTACAGAAACTCAATGTTCTGTTTATGATCTCCAGAAGGAGATAAGGAAAATGTCAAAGGAGAGAACTAGGGAACCTAGAGTCTGCATGACCAAGCATTAAAGTCAGTAAAGTAACCTGCTTCCAAAAGCTGCTATGACTTTACTACTGTGAAGGGCACAGTTAAGATAATCTTTACATCTGTAAATCAAATAAATGGCTGGCTCACAGAAATTTTCATATGTTTTTACTAATTTATCATACATACATAACAATAAAACACAAATAAATAAATAAAAAAACTTCATACACCCAATAATAATCATATGATCACGGTCCCTTTAAATACGGAGCTCTCGCATAAAAAAATAAATAAATAGATGAAATATACCTATAAGAAGGAGAGTCCTTCTGCCAGTATGTACAATTGCAAGAAAAAATATGTTCCCCCTTTGGAATGATATGGATTTCTGCACAAATTGGTCATAAAATGTGATCTGATCTTCATTTAAGTCACAACAGTAGACAATCACAGTCTGCTTAACCACTTAAGGACCACAGGTTTATACCCCCCTAAAGACCAGGCCATTTGTTACAAATCGGCACTCTGTTTATTGCTCGGTCATGCAACTTACCACCCAAATGAATTTTACCTCCTTTTCTTCTCACTAATAGAGCTTTCATTTGGTGGTATTTCATTGCTGCTGACTTTTTTTGTTATTAATCGAAATTTAACAATTTTTTTGCAAAAAAATGACATTTTTAACTTTCAGTTGTAAAATTTTGCAAAAAAAAACGACATCCATATATAAATTTTGCTCTAAATTTATTGTTCTACATGTCTTTGATAAAAAAAAAAAATGTTTGGTTAAAAAAAAAAATGGTTTGGGTAAAAGTTATAGCGTTTACAAACTATGGTACAAAAATGTGAATTTCCGCTTTTTGAAGCAGCTCTGACTTTCTGAGCACCTGTCATGTTTCCTGAGGTTCTACAATGCCCAGACAGTACAAACACCCCACAAATGACCCCATTTCGGAAATTAGACACCCTAAGGTATTCGCTGATGGGCATAGTGAGTTCATAGAACTTTTTATTTTTTGTCACAAGTTAGTGGAAAATGATGATTTTTTTTTTTTGATTTTTTTTTTCTTACAAAGTCTCATATTCCACTAACTTGTGACAAAAAATAAAAACTTCTATGAACTCACTATGCCCATCAGCGAATACCTTGGGGTGTCTTCTTTCCAAATTGGGGTCACTTGTGGGGTAGTTATACTGCCCTGGCATTCTAGGGGCCCAAATGTGTGGTAAGTAGTTTGAAATCAAAATGTGTAAAAAATGACCGGTGAAATCCGAAAGGTGCTCTTTGGAATGTGGGCCCCTTTGCCCACCTAGGCTGCAAAAAAGTGCCACACATGTGGTATCACCGTACTCAAGAGAAGTTGGGGAATGTGTTTTGGGGTGTCATTTTACATATACCCATGCTGGGTGAGATAAATATCTTGGTCAAATGCCAACTTTGTATAAAAAAATGGGAAAAGTTGTCTTTTGCCAAGATATTTCTCTCACCTAGCATGGGTATATGTAAAATGACACCCCAAAACACATTCCCCAACTTCTCCTGAGTACGGAGATACCACATGTGTGACACTTTTTTGCAGCCTAGGTGGGCAAAGGGGCCCATATTCCAAAGAGCACCTTTCGGATTTCAAAGGTCATTTTTTACACATTTTGATTTCAAACTTCTTACCACACATTTGGGCCCCTAGAATGCCAGGGCAGTATAACTACCCCACAAGTGACCCCATTTTAGAAAGAAGACACCCCCAGGTATTTCGTGATGGGCATAGTGAGTTCATGGAAGTTTTTATTTTTTGTCACAAGTTAGTGGAATATGAGACTTTGTAAGGGAAAAAATAAAATAAAAAAATCAGCATTTTCCGCTAACTTGTGACAAAAAATATAAAATTCTAGGAACTCGCCATGCCCCTCACGGAATACCTTGGGGTGTCTTCTTTCCAAAATGGGGTGACTTGTGGGGTAGTTATACTGCCCTGGCATTTTCCAGGGGCCCTAATGTGTGGTAAGTAGGTAAATGACCTGTGAAATCCGAAAGGTGCTCTTTGGAATGTGGGCCCCTTTGCCCACCTAGGCTGAAAAAAAGTGTCACACATGTGGTATCGCCGTATTCAGGAGAAGTTGGGCAATGTGTTTTGGGGTGTCTTTTTACATATACTCATGCTGGGTGAGAGAAATATTTCGGCAAAAGACAACTTTTCCCATTTTTTTATACAAAGTTGGCATTTGACCAAGATATTTCTCTCACCCAGCATGGGTATATGTAAAATGACACCCCAAAACACATTGCCCAACTTCTCCTGAGTATGGCGATACCAGATGTGTGACACTTTTTTGCAGCCTAGATGCGCAAAGGGGCCCACATTCCTTTTATGAGGGCATTTTTAGACATTTGGATCCCAGACTTCTTCTCACGTTTTAGGGCCCCTAAAATGCCAGGGCAGTATAAATACCCCACATGTGACCCCATTTTGGAAAGAAGACACCCCAAGGTATTTAATGAGGGGCATGGCGAGTTCATAGAATTATTATTTTTTTTTGGCACAAGTTAGCGGAAATTGATTTTATTTATTTTTTTCTCACAAAGTCTCCCTTTCCGCTAACTTGGGACAAAAATTTCAATCTTTCATGGACTCAATATGCCCCTCACGGAATACCTGGGGGTGTCTTCTTTCCGAAATGGGGTCACATGTGGGGTATTTATACTGCCCTGGCATTCTAGGAGCCCTAAAGCGTGAGAAGAAGTCTGGAATATAAATGTCTAAAAATTTTTACGCATTTGGATTCCGTGAGGGGTATGGTGAGTTCATGTGAGATTTAATTTTTTGACACAAGTTAGTGGAATATGAGACTTTGTAAGAAAAAAATAATAATTTCCGCTAACTTGGGCCAAAAAAATGTCTGAATGGAGCCTTACAGAGGGGTGATCAATGACAGGGGGGTGATCAATGACAGGGGGGTGATCAATGACAGGGGGGTGATCAATGACAGGGGGGTGATCAGGGAGTCTATATGGGGTGATCACCCCCCTGTCATTGATCACCCCCCTATAAGGCTCCATTCAGATGTCCGTATGTGTTTTGCGGATCCGATCCATGTATCCGTGGATCCGTAAAAATCATACGGACATCTGAATGCAGTCTGACAGGGGTGGTGATCAATGACAGGGGGGGTGATCAATGACAGGGGGGTGATCAGGGAGTCTATATGGGGTGATCACCACAGTCATTAATCACGCCCCTGTAAGGCTCCATTCAGACGTCCGTATTCGTTTTGCGGATCCGATCCATCTATCAGTGGATCCGTAAAAATAATGCGGACATCTGAATGGAGCTTTACAGGGGGGTGATCAATGACAGGGGGGTAATCAATGACAGGGGGGTGATCAGGGAGTCTATATGGGGTGATCACCACAGTCATTGATCACGCCCCTGTAAGACTCCATTCAGACGTCCGTATGCGTTTTGGGGATCCGATCCATCTATCAGTGGATCCGTAAAAATCATGCGGACATCTGAATGGAGCTTTACAGGGGGGTGATCAATGACAGGGGGGTGATCAATGACAGGGGGGTGATCAGGGAGTCTATATGGGGTGATCACCACAGTCATTGATCACGCCCCTGTAAGGCTCCATTCAGATGTCCGTATGCGTTTTGCGGATCCGATCCATCTATCAGTGGATCCGTAAAAATCATGCGGACATCTGAATGGAGCTTTACAGGGGGGTGATCAATGACAGGGGGGTAATCAATGACAGGGGGGTGATCAGGGAGTCTATATGGGGTGATCACCACAGTCATTGATCACGCCCCTGTAAGGCTCCATTCAGACGTCCGTATGCGTTTTGCGGATCCGATCCATCTATCAGTGGATCCGTAAAAATCATGCGGACATCTGAATGGAGCTTTACAGGGGGGTGATCAATGACAGGGGGGTAATCAATGACAGGGGGGTGATCAGGGAGTCTATATGGGGTGATCAAGGGGGATCAAGGGTGAATAAGGGGTTAATAAGTGACAGGGGGGGGGGTGTAGTGTAGTGGTGCTTGGTGCAACATATTACTGAGCTACCTGTCTCCTCTGGTGGTCGATCCAAACAAAGGGGACCACCAAAGGACCAGGTAGCAGGTATATTAGACGCTGTTATCAAAACAGCGTCTAATATACCTGTTAGGGGTTAAAAAAATCATATCTCCAGCTTGCCAGCGAACGATCGCCGCTGGCAGGCTGGAGATCCACTCTCCCTGCAGTCGTTCCTCCCCCCGCGTGCGGTCCCCCCGATCAGCAGCAGAGATCCGTCCGTTACTGACAGGCGGATCCCTGCTGCATCCACCAGCATCGGCGATAACGCCGATGCCGGTGGATTAACCCCTCGTATGCCGTGGTCAGCGCTGACCGCGGCATATGGGAGGTTTGCGCTCCCTCACCTCATGCATCGGGTCCCCGCGCGCAGCTGTGGCGGGGACTCGATGGTTGCCATGGCAGCCCCAAGCCATTCCAAGGCTTGGGGCCTGTCATGTACGGAAGCCTAAGAGGCCCAGGCTGGGTCTCCTAGGCAACTGTTAGCGTCTTACAGTATAAGACACTAACAGTTCAATACAGCACAATACAGATGAATTGTGCTGTATTGAAACAAGGATCAGACCCTGTCCCATAGTGGGACAAAAAATAAAGTGAAAAAATAAAGTTAATAAAATTAAAGTTTTACAAAAAAATTCAAAGTTTCAAGTAAAAAAAAACAAAAAAAGTCCTCTTCCAAAAACAAAGTAAAAAAAATTGTAAAAACAAATAGGGAAAAGACATATAGACATATTAGGTATCGCCGCGTCCATATCGACCAGCTCTATAAAAATATCACATGACCTAACCCCTCAGATTAACACCGTAAAAAATAAAAAAAATAAAAACTGTGCCAAATAAACAATTTTTTGTCACCTTACATCACAAAAAGTCAAATGGCAAGCGATAAAAAAGTCATATGCACCCAGAGCCGTCTTTAATATTGATTGGACCCTGGGCAAGAATTTACTGGATCCCGCCTTCCCACACCCTAAAAAAAGCTAAAATCTTATACTCACCTGTGTCCTTTCACTGGCGCTCACTAGCTGCTGGTACGGCAAGGAATGGTGCAACGCAGACGCACACACCGCGTCCTGGCACAGGCAGGCGTGATGACATCATCACGCCTGCCTGAGCTGGGATTTTACTACCAAATAGCCCTCAGGCCTGTAGCCTATGACAAGTCTTGTCGCCATCTGCAAATTTTAAGGCGCATTGGCAACCATTTTGGTCGCCATCTGTAGCGCTGTATTGCATCAGTGACATGACCACTCTCCACATATAATGATATATTACATCAGTGACATCACTGCTCTCCACATATACGGTTATATAACATCAGTGACATCATCGCTCTCCACATATAAGTGATATATTAAATCAGTGACATCACCGCTGTCCACATATAGGCGATATATTACATCAGTGACATCACCGCTGTCCACATATAGGCGATATATTACATCAGTGACATCACCGCTCTCCACATATATGTGGAGATCGGTGATGTCACTGATGTAATATATTACTTACCAGTATATGTGGACAGCGGTGATGTCACTGATGTAATATATTACTTATATGTGGAAAGTGGTGATGTCACTGATGCAATATATCACTTATAAGTAATATATTACATCAGTGACATCACCGCTCTCCACATATAAGTGATATATCACATCAGTGACATCACTGCTGTCCACCTATAGCGATATATTACATTAGTGACATCACCGCTCTCCACATACAGTATATGTGGAGAGCGGTGATATGACTGATGTAATATATTACTTAGGCTACTTTCACACTAGCGTTCGGGGCTCCGCTTGTGAGCTCCGTTTGAAGGCTCTCACAAGCGGCCCCGAACGCATCCGTACTGCCCCAATGCATTCTGAGTGGATGCGGATCCACTCAGAATGCATCAGTCTGGCAGCGTTCAGCCTCCGCTCCACTCAGCAAGCGGACACCCAAACGCTGCTTGCAGCGTTCGGGTGTCCGCCTGGCCGTGCGGAGGCAAACGGATCCGTCCAGACTTACAATGTAAGTCAATGGGGACGGATCCGTTTGAAGTTGACACAATATGGCTCAATTTTCAAACGGATCCGTCCCCCATTGACTTTCAATGTAAAGTCTGGACGGATCCGTCTGAACAACTTTCACACTTAGAATTTTTTCTAAACTATAATGCAGACGGATCCGTTCTGAACGGATCCAAACGTCTGCATTATAGGAGAGGATCCATCTGTGCAGACACCAGACGGATTCGCTCTGAACGCAAGTGTGAAAGTAGCCTTAGGCTGGGTTCACACGGGCGTGTACGGATTAGGTCTGGATGCGTCCCGGTGTTTTGCGGCAAACCCGCGCGATTAGGTACGCAATTGCAGTCAGTTTTGACTGCGATTGCGTTCCGATGTTCAGTTTTTATTGCGCGGGTGCAATGTGTTTTGCACGCGCGTGATTAAAAACCGACTGTGGTACCCAGACCCGAACTTCTTCACAGAAGTTCAGGTTTGGGTTAGGTGTTCTGTAGATTTTATTATTTTCCCTTATAACATGGTTATAAGGGAAAATAATAGCATTCTGAAAACAGAATGCTTAGTAGGTGATCAATTGAGGGTTAAAAAAAATAAAATAGTTAACTCACCTTCTCCTCTTGATCGCGTAGTTCCCGGTCTCTTCTTTACTTCTTTAATGATGAACTACCGGCTAGGACCTGTGGTGACGTCAGATCACATGCTCCAATCACATGGTCCATCACCACGGTGATGGACCATGGGATTGGCGCATGTGATCTGACGTCACCACAGGTCCTTTAGCCCACAGCTCATCATTAAAGAAGTAAAGAAGAGACCGGGAACTACGCGATCAAGAGGAGAAGGTGAGTTAATTATTTTATTTTTTTTAACCCTCAATTGATCACCTACTAAGCATTCTGTTTTCAGAATGCTATTATTTTACCTTATAACCATGTTATAAGGGAAAATAATACAGTGAACAGACTGTCACCTAGCAACCATGCGTGAAAATCGCACCGCATCCGCACTTGCTTGCGGATGCTTGCGATTTTCATGCAACCCCATTCACTTCTATGGGGCCTGCGTTGCGTGAAAAACGCAGAATATAGAGCATGCTGCGATTTTCACGCAACGCACAAGTGATGCGTGAAAATCACCGCTCATCTGAACAGCCCCATTGAAATGAATGGGTCGGGATTCAGTGCGGGTGCAATACGTTCACCTACCGCATTGCACCCGCGCGGAAATCTCGCCCGTGTGAGCGCAGCCTTACCAGTATATGTGGACAGCAGTGATGTCACTGATGTAATATATTACTTATGTGGAGAGTGGTGATGTCACTGATATAATATATTACTTATAAGTGATATATTACATCAGTGACATCACCACTCTCCACATATAAGTAATATATTACATCAGTGACATCACCGCTCTCCACATATAAGAGGCATATTACAGCACTGTAAAATGATCGGGCAGCGGGGTTAGTCTCCATACAGTATATACACTCACCTAAAGAATTATTAGGAACACCATACTAATATGGTGTTGGACCCCCTTTTGCCTTCAGAACTGCCTTAATTCTACATGGCATTGATTCAACAAGGTGCTGGTAGCATTCTTTAGAAATGTTGGCCCATATTGATAGGATAGCATCTTGCAGTTGATGGAGATTTGAGGGATGCACATCCAGGGCACGAAGCTCCCGTTCCACCACATCCCAAAGATGCTCTATTGGTTTGAGATCTGGTGACTGTGGGGGCCATTTTAGTACAGTGAACTCATTGTCATGTTCAAGAAACCAATTTGAAATGATTCGAGCTTTGTGACATGGTGCATTATCCTGCTGGAAGTAGCCATCAGAGGATGGATACATGTTCTCATTCTGTTTACGCCAAATTCGGACTATACCATTTGAATGTCTCAACAGAAATCGAGACTCATCAGACCAGGCAACATTTTTCCAGTCTTTAACAGTCCAATTTTGGTGAGCTCGTGCAAATTGTAGCCTCTTTTTCCTATTTGTAGTGGAGATGAGTGGTACCCGGAGGGGTCTTCTGCTGTTGTAGCCCATCTGCCTAAGGTTGTGCGTGTTGTGGCTTCACAAATGCTTTGCTGCATACCTCGGTTGTAACAAGTGGTTTTTTCAGTCAACGTTGCTCTTCTATTAGCTTGAATCAGTCGGCCCATTCTCCTCTGACCTCTAGCATCCACAAGGCATTTTTGCCCACAGGACTGCCGCATACTGGATGTTTTTCCCTTTTCACACCATTCTTTGTTAACTCTAGAAATGGTTGTGCGTGAAAATCCCAGTAACTGAGCAGATTGTGAAATACTCAGACCAGCCCGTCTGGTACCAACAACCATGCCACGCTCAAAATTGCTTAAATCACCTTTCTTTCCCATTCCCATTGTTTTCCGTGCATGTTTTCCATGCTGCAGCCACATTTCCATACCCATTATGGGGCCAGAGCGGACTTCCGGCAGCACACGTTTGCAGGCCTTAGTGCGGGTCCGGCAGGCTGTTCCCCTCCTGGAACAACCTGCTGGACAATCCTAACTTTAATGTGAAAGAAGCCTTTGTAATTGCAAAATGAGACATCTCCTTGGTTATTGCTACATGAGATATATAATCTTTAGAAACTAATACATTCGTTTTATGGATGTTTCATTCTTGCACAGGTCAACATTTTTAAATCACAAATAAAATGTGTATGTATTTGTAAAATATTACACTGAAACATTATCGGTGTTTCTTCTCACAAGTTAAGAAGTGAAAGGCAAAGCAGACGGGTACCTTTCAAAAGTATTGGCAGCGCACTTGAATAACAATATTCCAACATGTTTAGCACATCTAGTAATGACAGGAGGTGATTCATGTCATCGATGCTAAACCAGATGGCCCCTATAGAGCCAGATAATCGTTTAAGCAAATGTGTTATGAAGGAAAAAAAATCTTTTTGGAGAGAAACTCATTCCATTGCATATTACAAAAAGATTAGCTATTCTGAAAATACAAGCACTGCAGTTACATCATTTGCTACAGATTTTAACACCTTACTGACCAGCCTGTAATGCATGTTTGTGATCAACCATTTCCCCCCCCATCATTGCATTCCAAGAGCTACAACTTAAAAAAATTAAAAATTCCGTTAATGTAGTCATATGAGGACTTGTTCTTTTTGTGAGACAAGTTGTAATTTTTAATGCCACTAGAGGCATTGATAGATACTGTATGTAGATCCAGGACCTGTGCTCAGGGTAACAGAACTACTGTCTTCTTTCCTGACTCTGGCACCTAGTAGGGCTAGAATGGAGCCAAACTCCCACTCACTTTCAGGTCCCTTCCAGTTCAGCAACAGTAGAAAAAGCATCCACTTCCTTTGCTCAGGTCCTGCCAACCAGCCTCTGGTCTCTTGCAGAGCAGTGTGTAATAGCTGCTTCTCTCTGCATGTCAGTCCTCACTGTGCAGTCTCCTGAATGGCCTTCTTCCTCCTCACCCTCCCATCTCAACAAGATAGCCACTACGGAGGGGGGCGGAGCTAGCGCCAGTGCTGAATGGCTGTGTCTGGCTGAAGCTCCTGCTATCAACCTGCTGTGGGGACATTCTTCAGCAAAACCACTACAAAATGGTTAAATACAGAGGACCTAAACATGGGGATCCTACCCCCCAAGCTAAAGCATCTCCAGCGGTGTCAGATATGACAAAATTTCTGAAAGAACAACAAGCAGCAGGTCCGGCTCCCTACTATACCGCGAGCTCCCGCGCTGCAGGCCTCTCTGATTGTGAGGACGAGTCCGGGGAGTCCGGTGAGTCAAAAAACCTCCCGATTTCTCGCCGCTTTATTAAACAAGCCTTGGAAGAGGCTGTAAACCCTATATACTCCAAACTACAGGAGGTGGCCCACGACGTCCAGCAAATAGGCCACAGGGTGGACTCATTAGAAACCGCACAAGCCGCTACCCTAGAGCATAGCGAGGCAGTCTCACAATCACTCTCGCTCTGCAAAGTCCACATAAACCAACTGTACACCTTCCTGGAGGACCAGGAGAACCGGGGCAGACGTAACAACCTCCGGTTTAGGGGGGTCCCCGAATCAGTCTCGGCCGCAGACATCCCTGCAGCGATTATGAAAATAGTCGCCTCTTTACTTGGGGACTTCGACCCTTCCATGTTGATTATTGAAAGAGCTCACCAAGCACTACGTCCGCACCCTAAAGAAAATGATCCACCTATCACCAACTACCCTCCAGAAAAGAAGAGTCCTGAGACCCCTCACATCCCTCCTCAAAGAGAGACAGATTCCATACAGATGGACCTTTCCCTTTGGTTTATTATTTTTAGTTTCAGGCAAGAGGTTCCTCATCTCTTCTTTTCTAGACCTCCCTGAAGATTACAACGCGCTGGATATAGCGCCTCTGGACATACAAGATTGGGACAAAGTGCAGGACATCACCTCCCTACCTTCCCTCCCAGTCCTGCAACCATGGGAGCTTTCCACCACACCCAAGAAGCAGAAGTCCAAGAAGAATAAGGACTCCATTACTCCTAAGAAATCTCATACTTCCCAGGATGGACCCTGATCCATATCCAGCCAATTAGTATCTGGCCCTTTTTAGGCTCTCCACTTATATTTCTAGCCTAACTTGATTATACCTCATTTCTCCTTTTGTCAGTTTTAAGGCTGAGATTTCAGCGAATATTATTTCTGTCCCTTCTTATCCATCCCTGCTTTACCTATCCACTCCTCTTTCCCAATGTGTTTCTTTTCACCCTAGCCCGCACACTCCCTCTATACCCCCCTTTTGTCCTCCTTCCTACCTCCATTTGTATTTTTGTGGTCACTAATGCTTCCTCCTCCCCACCTGATCGCAGGTTTCATGGGAAATACCCATTCTTCCCCTCTCATATTGTCATTTTACAATTTTATATTATGGTAATGATCTTTTCAAAATGTTTATCAGTTTTAACTGTTATTCCCTTAGTTTTAAAGTTGGGCTCACTGTATATGCCGCAATGCCTCCACTCAGCTCCACCTTTTGCTATTAATCATTTAAGTTATGGCTGATCTGAACATTGTCTCCTTTAATGTAAAGGGTATCAGGTCCCCCTTTAAACGTTGCCAAATATTCTCCCTTCTCTGGAAGGAAAAGTGCAATGTTGTCTTTCTACAAGAAACCCATTTCAAGAATAATAACTACCCTAACCTTTCCTACTCCAAATTTCCGATATGGTATCATTTTGGGCCAGACGGGGCCGCCTCAAGAGTGGTCAGTATTGGTTTCTCAGAGGCACCCCATTCACTTATCTGAATCATATCCAAGACCCAGAAGGTCATTATATCATCATGAAAGGTAGTGTAGGCCAGGTCCTTTACACATTTGTTAATGCTTATGCACCCAATACTGACCAATCTCGTTGGATTGCTGATCTCCTATCCCTAGTAGAGAATCATAAGGAGGGCATCCTTATCCTATCAGGAGATTTAAACCTAGCTCTCAACCCTTTGATTGATACTTCCTCAAAGAAATCTGCTCTGTCTTCTATGGCTAACCGTGCTACTCTGGCTAGGTTGTATAATTTAGGGCTAACTGATGTATGGAGATGTTTAAACCCTTCCACCATTGACTATTCTTTTTATTCCCCAGCTAACAACTCTTACAGCAGAATTGACTATATTCTGGTGTCAAAAGAACATCTTCAACTTTGTTCATCAGCGCAAATTGGAGTTATGACTCTCTCCGACCATGCACCAGTCTTTTCCTCCCTTCACCATCCCACGGGACCGGGTAGGTCGCCCTGCTGGAGGTTCAATGAGTCCATTCTGGGTAAAGATATCCATAAAGACCGTATATCATCCTTATTAAAAAAATACTTCACCATTAATCTATCACCTTCCATTTCTCCTAATGTGCTCTGGGATGCACATAACGTTTATATTAGAGGCCAATTAATTAGCTTATGCTCCTTTTTAAAAAAGGAATCTGAAAATAAACTAAATTCCCTCCTCTCACAGATTAATTCCCTAGAAAAAAACACATAAAATCTCCCTACTTCAACTCCATTTATCTGAATTGACATCTCTTAAAACAGAACTTAAAAATATGCTTAATGAACGTTCTGCTAGGTTCTACTTATCATCCCAACAAAAGTTTTTTGCCCACGGTGATAAAGCCACCAAATTCCAAATGCAGAGAATCAAACGTAGGAAACTGGCCAATTACGTTCAAAACATCACTAGCTCTTCAGGTAAGACACTTTTTAAATCTGAGGACATAGCAGAACAATTCAGACTATACTACGAATCCCTATATAACCTCCCTTCCCCCCCCCCCCCCCTTCCAGACCCTAGATATGATAAAGAACATAACATCTCTTCCTTCCTTAATAAATTAAACCTCTCAGCCCTCACTCCTCCCCAGCAGGTTAAACTTGCCGGTCCATTCACACTGTCTGACATAATAGAGGCACTCAACTCCTCTCCCACTGGGAAATGTACTGGACCCGACGGTCTCCCTCTATCTTATTACAAATCCTTCTCAGAAACTCTTCTGCCTCATTTCCTCCCAGTTTGTAATGGAGCTCTACTTAATTCCCCTGTCTCTGCAGATATGTCCAGAGCCACTATAACTATTATCCCCAAACCTGGTAAAGGTCCTTCTTCCTGTTCTAATTATCGTCCCATTTCTCTACTAAACACCGATCTTAAACTTATGGCTAAAATGTTAGCTAATAGACTACAACAATTATTACCCTCCCTGATCCACTCAGTCCAGGTAGGATTTGTCAAAGGAAGAGAAGGTAAAGATAACATAATGAAAATATTGAACGCCTTATTTTTCTCATCCCATAAGGTGATCCCTTTGGTCATGCTTGGCACAGATGCCGAGAAAGCTTTCGATAGAATTAATTGTACATATATCAGGCTTACTCTTGCAAGGTTTGGTATCCCAGTTCCATTCTCTAATGCAGTTGTGGCCATGTATCATTCTTCCTCGGCATCTGTGTCAGTAAATGGCATCCTCTTTCCATGCTTCCATATCAAAAACGGCACTAGGCAGGGCTGCCCCCTTTCCCCACTTATCTTCGTAATGGTTATGGAGACTTTATTACAAGCCCTAAGGCAACAGACGGACATTAAAGGTCTTGGTGTTGGAGACCATGAAATCAAATTGGCAGCTTTTGCCGATGATCTCCTAATCCTCACGACAAACCCCAAAAAATCCCTCCCAATTATCTTATCCACACTAGAATTATTCGGCTCCCTCTCTAACTTCAAAATTAACCCAGCCAAATCCCAACTTCTACATAGAGGATTCTCCCCGTCAGAGATTAGATCACTTCAATCTCACTCTCCATTCAATTGGTCCACACAACAACTAAAATATTTAGGTGTAAAACTTTCCCCCAATTTTGCAGATTTATATAAACTTAACTACCTCCCTCTCCTACACTCTATGGTTGCCCAGCTGGACTCGTTGGACCTTCCGTATCTCTCTTGGTTCGGCAGAAAAAACATGGTATCTGCCCTGGTTCTTCCCAGATTGACATATTTTATGCAATCCATCCCGGTTAAAATCCCAAAAACCTTTTTTATTACTTTTAATAGAGAAATTCGCAAGTTCATCTGGAAGGGTAAACGCCCTAGAATCACCTTTAATACTCTTACTAAACCTAAACGACTAGGAGGAATTGGACTTCCTGACCCAGAAATATACATGAGAGCTATTCACCTAGCCAGTGTAGTAGACTGGATTAAATTCTCCCCCCCCCATAAAGTTTGGGTTCACATTGAAAAAGCTTTTCTCCCCTCCTCTCCTAGAGCCTTTCTGCTATCAGGTAAACCTCCTCCACCACTACACAAAGTACCAAACCCCATGATATTGGTTTTACTCATACAACAACGTGTTAACAACCCCATCTCCCCTCCTCACCCAGAGAGATTTAATTGACCTAACACCAACAGCTTTGAAAGAGAGTTGCCCCCTCTTAATTAAACTCTCAGATATTCCCCTTCCCGATCTGTTAGATAAAGAAGGTTGTGTCAAACCCCTACAAACACTCACTGATGACTTGAAAAGCCCTGCTGCTCTTATCTTCCTGCAAAGGTTCCTCAATTCTGAAGTCACCTCGTTGCTCAAAGAATCCCCACTACCCCCCTTGTCCTCTTGGTTTGATACGATAGTAGGTTCAAAACAACCTCCTAAAAAAGATTATTTCGACCATATATAGACAACTAAAATCTCCCTCATCCCTTATTAAACCAGCTATAATTGGTTCCTGGGAGAAAGATTTTGGACGCTTTCTATCTCCTACAGAGATTTCTACAGCACTTATGATCCCCCACAAGATATCTAGATGCATTCGTATTCAAGAAAATGGCTATAATATTCTGATGAGATGGTACAAGACTCCCGAATCATTCTCTTTCTATTCCCCTAATTGCTCAGGCTTATGTTGGAGATGCAAGACCTCTAAGGGTTCTTTCTTCCATATCTGGTGGAAATGCCAACCATTAACGATTGGTGGCGCACTATAATTAAAAAATGCAACCACATATGTCAATCCACTCTCTCTTGCTCTCCTGATTTAACCCTCCTGAATTTAGGCATCAAGGGTTTGAATAAATGGCGTTCATCCCTACTCCTCATGCTCTTGGCTGCTGCCAGACTACTAATTGCGTCTTACTGGCTCTCCCCTGAGGTTCCTGATGTGGCTAAATGGATCCAAAAAGTAGACCAGATTTATAGGCTAGAAGAACTCTCACACTGGGAACTCCGCTCCAGGTCCACGTTTCTGGCCATCTGGTCTCCCTGGAAACAGTATAGAGGTTTTCTCTGACCCTTCCAAATTTCAGCCTAGCTCACTTATCATCTCGTACATGTCTGATCATCCTCTCCTTCTGATAGTACATGAGGCTTTGTGGTAAATACTACCCTACGTTTGCCCCTTTTTTTACTTTGTTACGTTTACTTTACAGTTTGCGTTACTGTGAAAAATTTCAATGTGTCACCATTACCTCATTCATTTGGTCTACATTAAGCCCAACTTGATTATTGTGTCCTTTATGTGATTTAAGTTTAATTGTATTCAATTGGATACTGTCTTATCATTGCCTGGAAAGTAATGTGCACTTAATTACTGTATCTTATTGTTTACTATGATATGTTTTATGACTTTTAAAAACAATAAAAATTGTTAATACAAAAAAAAAAGATAGCCACGGAGTGGCTTACACAAAGAAGGGTTAATAAGTCCCATCCCTAATTTTCACTCTGTAGATCCCTTCCTCTTCGGCATTTGCATCTCAAAGCTAGTAGTCTAGGCAGATAGGGGAAGGAGGGGAGAGCTTGCAGGCAGAAAAAAATAGCAACGCAGGACAAATACAGGAGACTGTAATAGTAAGTATACTGTGTGTGTATGTGTGCATGATGTGTGTGTCATGTGTGTGTATGAATGTGTAATGGGAATGTATGTACTGTGTACATATCTGTAATAAATGTGTCATGTGAATATATTGTGACACAGTGAGGGGATTGGTCTGGGAAAACAGGTATTTTCCTCCCAGCATGTGCTGCTGGGCTGATTTACAGCCAGGTCAGGTCAAATACCGGACCGAATTTTAAGTGCCGGTCAGGGTTTTGGCAGCACCTGGCTGTCCTTAAATAGGCAGCTGGGCTTAGAAGCCAATTCTGTGTGCTGGGATCTGAGGCCTGTGCTGGGCTGGAGAGCTGAGACCCGTGTGCCAGGGGAACAGGCCACCTAAAGCCTGTATTTGAACTTTCTGAGGCAGAACTGCCACCAAGGTGACTTTTTGTTATGTTAACTTGCCATTGGGTGTGAATTAACACCAACACAAGTGCAAGATGTGTGAATAAACACTGAAGTTTGAATTACGAACTTGTATTTTGCCTCTGTACTGCGCCCACTTATCCTAACTACCAGAGCAAATCCCCATAATATGTATAGTATGTGTAATGTGTATGACAGAGTATAGGTATAATATTTATATGCTGTATGTACTACACGCACACGAATGTATCCATTTGTGGATGCAAAATATGGATACTATTCATGTGCATGCTGTGATTTTCTCACTCTCTTCGCTAGAACTGGCTACTCTTCTCCACAAAATGGACAACAATAGGACATCTTTTTGGAAATGGCCACATGGATAAGGAAAGCACATGGATAACATCTCTGTACTGTCTGAATTTTTTGCAGATCCTTAGAAATTAGGGGTTGGTGTGCGATCTGAAAAAAAAAATACGGATTGGAGAGGGCTAGAGGGCTGCAAATGGCATCAAAATGTGGTTAAGAGCATGGCAAGTGCTCTGCAAACAAATGTGGATAGGGAAAGGGAAATGACTTTAAATAACATAAAATATGTAAAAATAAAAAATAATAATCTTGATCTAGGAGGACGAGGTCCATATGGAGTAGGAGGTTGAGGAGGCGGTGGATGTGGCGGTGTAGGTGCAAGCGGCAGTGGAGGAGGAAGAGGTAGCCTACACTGCTTTTTGGTTTTAATTTTTTATTTTTTTAATTAGGGTACACCCCAAAACATTGGGAAATATAACCTGTGATAACCCCCTCCAGTCGTGCTAAACACACGTTCAGAAAATACACTGGCTGCAGGACAGGCCAGCACCTCCAAGGTGTAAAGGGCAAGCTCAGGCCATGTGCCCAATTTGGAGACCCAGAAGTTGAAGGGGGCAGACCCATCATTCAGTACATGTAGGCGTGTGCACGCATACTGCTCCACCATGTTGCACGTCCCCGTGATGTCCATGATCCAATTGGATATCTTGTCTATCAACTTTCGATGTTCTTTTATGCGCCTACCATGGTAATCACGGGTGGCGTGGAATCAGGGTTCCAGGCCGGAGAGGGAGCCTGAGAAAGGGATACCACATCCAAGGGAGGTCAATGGATGAAATTAAATGTAATTGAGCAGAAATGTGGGATAATGTATTGAAGCATAAGCTTCCAAGTTAAAGAGGGGGCGTGCGGCAATTACCCACTCCCGACTCGGGGAGGTAGTGACGATAAATAACAATATAGGACTCTTAAGATGCCCTGTTATTGGAATGATTAATACAAAATTATAGGGAAAGTCACTGGGGTATTTTGAATTTGGAAACGTTAGCTGAAAATGTAACAGACAAATTAGTGATTTTTTTTGCCTGTCTACTAGGTAGAGCATTGGTATATCACACCCAAAAATTACTGAATTTCACCCAAAAATGTAACAGACAAATTAGTGAAATGTCATAAAATAAAATAAAAATGTACAAAAAAAAATGATTTATGAGGTGGAGGTCCATATGGAGTAGGAGTTTGAGGAGGCGGTGGACATAGCGGTGTAGGTGGAAGCAGCGGTGGAGGAGGACGAGGTAGCCAACACAGTTTTTTTGTTTTATTTAATTTATTTATATATTTATTTTTTTAATCAGGGTAAACCCCAATAGAGTGGGAAATATCAAAAATACAACAATGAGCAGTTCCTGGGTAAGGCCGGTATACATGTCTATTCTGCACAATGTATGGACAAGTACTGTGGGATCCATGCCTGGTTCAATTTAATGAACGTGAGCTTGTCAACATTGGCTGTGGACAGGCGGCTGCGCTTGTCTGTGATAACGCCCCCTGACAAGCTAAACACACGTTCAGATAATACACTGGCTGCAGGGTAGGCCAGTACCTCCAAGGCGTAAAGGGCAAGCTCAGGCCATGTGCCTAATTTGGAGATCAAGAAGTTAATGCGGGAAGACTAGTCATTCAGTACGTGTAGGCGTATGCACACATACTGCTCCACCATGTTGCTGAAATGCTGCCTCCTGCTAAGACTTTCCATATCAGCTGGTGGCGCTGGTTGTTGTGGCATGCTGACAAAGCTTTTCCACATTTCGGCTATGCTAACCCTGCCTTCTGAGGTGCTGGCGGTGCCCCAGCTGCGTTGGCGACCTCTTCCTCCTCCTCTGCATTTGCCTTGTGCTTCCACTGTGCCCACGCTGTCAGGTGGGAATGCCACCAGCAGCGCGTCCATCAGCGTGCGCTTATACTCGCGCATCTTATGATCACGCTCCAGGGAGGGAATTAAGGATGGTATGTTGTCCTTGTAATGGGGATCCAACAGCGTGGCCACCCAGTAATCAGCACAAGTTAGAATGTGGCCAACTCGGCGGTCGTTGCGGAGACACTGCAGCATGTAATCGCTCATGTGTGCCAGGCTGCCCACAGGCAATGAAAAGCTGTCCTCTGTGGGAGGTGTATCGTCTGTGTCTTCTGTATCCCCCCAGTCACGCACCAGTGATGGCCATGAGCTGGTCTGGGTGCCACACAGTTCCACCTCCTACATCTCCTCTTCCTCATGCTTCACCTCGTCATCCTCCTGAATTGTGCTTTGGCTGGACAATTGTGTACCTGACGTTTGTGGGTGCAGGAACCCACCCTCTGAGCCACTTGTGAATAACTGGCCGGAAACCCTATGAAATGATTTCTCTTCCTCCTCCTCCTGTGCCACATCCTCTTCCATCATCACCAGCAGCGTTCTTTTCAAGGAGGCATAGAAGTGGGATAGTAACGCTGAGAACGGCGTTATCGGCACTGGCCATGTTGGTGGAGTACTCGATACAGCGCAACAAGGAACACAGGTCTCGCATGGAGGCCCTGTCATTGGTGGTGAAGTAGTGCTGTTCCGCAGAGCGACTCACCCGTGCGTGCTGCAGTTGAAACTCCACTATCGCCTGCTGCTGCTCGCACAGTCTGGCCAGCATGTGCAAGGTGGAGTTCCACCTTGTGGGCACTTTGCATATGAGGCGGTGAGCGGGAAGGCCGAAGTTATGCTGCAGCGCTGACAGGTGATTAGCAGCAGGGTGAGAACGCTGAAAGCGTGCACAGACGGCCTGCACTTTATGCAGCAGCTCTGACATATCGGGGTAATTTTTAAGGAATCTCTGCACCACCAAATTCAGCACATGTGCCAGGCAAGGGATGTGCGTAAAACCGGCTATTCCCAGAGCTCATTATTGCACAGCACCAGGCCGGGCTTGAGGCTCACTGGTACCAACCACTCATCCGTCTGTTGTTCAAGGCCCGTCCACAGCTCCTGCGCGGTGTGGGGTTTGTCCCCCAAACAGATAAGTTTTAAAACTGCCTGCTGTCGTTTACCCCTGGCTGTGCTGAATTTGGTAGTGAAGGTTTTACGCTGACCTCATGAGGAGCCCGTAGAGGATGAGGAAGCGGAGTAGGAGGAGGAAGCAACAGGAGGCAAACTGAAGTGCCCTGCAATTCTCGGTGGTGGAAGGACATGCGCCAAACTGCTATCCGCCTCAGGCCCAGCCCCCACTGCATTTACCCAGTGTGCTTTTATGGAGATATAACGTCCATGACTGTGCTTACTGGTCCACGTATCCGTAGTCAGGTGTACCTTGCCACAGATGGCGTTGCACAGTGCACACCTGATTTTGTCCCCCACTTGGTTGTGCAGGGAAGGGATGGCACGCCTGGAAAAGTAGTGGCAGCTGGGCACAATATACTGTGGGACAGCCACTGCCATAAGGCTTTTAAAACTCTCCGTCTCCACCAGACGGAATGTCAGCATTTCAAAGGCCAGTTATTTTGAAATGCTGGCATTCAGAGCCAGGGATCGCGGGTGGGTAGGGGGGTTCTTCCTCTTCCGCTTCAGTGTTTGGAAGATGGAGAGCTGAATGCTTCCGTGGATCATTGTGGAGATGCTTGGTGAGCCAGATGGTGGTGTTGCTGGCAGATCCTCTGTTTGCGTGGTGGCAGGTGGCACTGTCACTCCAGATGTGGATGAAGAAGCCGAGACTGCAGCAGAAGAGGAAGCAGGAGGAGCCAGAGACCTTTCTTTGTTATTGAGGTGCCTACTCCACTGCAGCTCGTGCTTTGCACTTAGATGCCTCGTCATGCAGGTTGTGCTCAGGTTGAAAATGTTTATGCCTCGCTTCAGGCTCTGATTGCACAGCGTGCAAACCACTCGTGTCTTGTTGTCAGCACATTGTCTGAAAAACTGCCACATCAGGTAACTCCTTAAAGCTGGCTTTGGTGTGCTCGGTCCCTTGCTGCGGTGGGCTGTAGCAGGGGTACTGTCTAGGGGACAGCCGCTCCGCTTTTGCACCCTGCTCCCTCTTCTGCTGTGCTGGTGGCTCTGTGCGACCACCGCCTCTTCCTCCGATCTACACAGGTCACTCGCATGACCTTAATTTCATGTGGGGTCGAGGACCTCATCGTCCTCCACATCATCTTCCACCCAGTCTTCACCCCTGCCCTCCTTGTCGGTCTGCACACTTTCGAAAGCCCCAGCAGTTGGCACCTGTGTTTCGTCATCATCCGAGACGTGATGTGATGGTCCTCCCATGTACTCATCTTGAAACATAAGTAGTTGGGCATCGGTGCACTCAATCTCTTCCACTTCTGGGGCAGGGCTAGGTGGATGGCTCTGGGAAACCCTGCTAACAGAGTCATCAAAAAGCAGAAGAGACTACTGCATGACTTGGGGCTCAGACTGCTTGGCTGATTTGCAAGGGGGTGAGGTGAAAGACTGATGGACATCAGCTGCAGGTACAAACTCTGATCTTTCAGCAAGAGACTGGGTGGGAGACAATGTAAAGGAACTAGAGGCACTGTCAGCAACCCCAATGTGCTATCGCCTGTACTTGTTCTGGCCTCACCATTCGTAGAGCCGCATTAGGCCCGACCAAATACCGCTGAAGGTTCTGTCGCCTACTCGCACCTGAGGAAGGTGTTTCACTTGTACGTGTAGCTGGCACAGATCGACTAAGTCTTCTCCCTGCAACAGGAGCAGCAGCACAACCCTTATTTGACGCTCTCCTCATATTTCTCAATTGTATGATCTAGCCCAAAATGGGTGTTTTTTTAATAACAGAATAGAACGACAGTATCTAATGCGTGTATCTCACAATGACAGATGCAGCAAAGGCTGCAAAATTTTGTTTTTTGCCCTAAATAGGTGTTTTTTTTAATACATGACAGCAGTATATAACGCTTGAATTTCACAGGTACATATGCAGACAAGGCGTCAATAAATTTTGGATGAATACCCATTTTTTGTATCTAACCTAGTGCACTACAAAGAAAAGGAATCCATTGACTTCATATCAGAAGACTCCGATACGTCATCCAACAGCGCCGGCAATGAAAGGTCCGTGATCCTCACATTGATCTGATACCACCTGTGAGAGACACGTGGGACACGAGCAGCTCCATAGCCGGGACGCCGGCAGATTCAACGGAGCAAGAGTTCAGCAGCGAGTCCCGACGTGACCAGCGGCGCGGGTGAAGGTAAGCCCACAGCAGTGGGTATTACTCTAAGAAGTGCCTCACCAAACAATTGACAAATGAACTGCTTTGATTATTCAAGCGAAAAATCTCTGTTGTAACTAAGCTGAATACCAGTATATTGCAACAGTCAGCAGCTGGAAAACTGACACAATATATAACCAGTTTGTAGCGGTTGGAGTGCTTTCTTGACACAGACGCTTGGATAGACTGGACTCAAACATAGGAAAATACCAAATATCCAGAGACTGAGTCATTCGATGGTGTGACATTTTTTTATTTTAAATCGAATATAGGATAATATACTATTCAGTTTTTTATGAATTTGATGTATTTTGTTATCACATAAAGCTGGTGGATGAATTGCCACTCAAATAGATAGATACTGTCTGCACCAACCTGTCTCTATAATTGGCAATTCACAATACACCCAGGACCTGACAAGTCCAGGTGGAAAATTAGAGTGAGGTTTATTTGGAGCCATCAGTACCTACCTAAACGCTTATACTTGTTTGTCTTGTATTGACTAAGCATATGTCACTTTGATAGGGAACCATTCACTTTGTTTGATGATTTTTAATAGAGTATTTTATTGTCATTTTATCATATATAATTTTTAATCATATGTTAAATAAAGTGTCCTATATTTCCATATAAGAGTGACCATTCCATATTCTTTTCACTATATATTTCAAACTTTGAGGGGTGACTCAAATTTTGGTTTGGAGCACCTATCCTGGGAGAACAGAGGAGAGCGGATCCCTTTCTCTGAATTACATATGCAAACAAGGCCGCAAATTAAGTATTTTGCCCAAAATCGGTGTTTAATACCAGAATAGCACAGCAGTATGTAAAGCGTGTATCTCACAATGACAGATGCAGCAAAGTCTGCAAAATTTATTTTTTGCCCTAAATGGGTGTTTTTTTTAATAGCAGAATAGAACAATAATATCTAAAGGGTGTATCTCACACTTACAGATGCAAACAAGGCCACAAATTAAGATTTTTGCCCAAAATGGGTGTTTATTTAATACCAGAATAGCATAGCAGTATCTAAAGAATGTATCTCACAATGACAGATGCAGCAAAGGCTGCAAAATTTTGTTTTTTCCCTAAAAGGGTGTTTTTTCTATTAGCAGAATAGAACAACAGGTGTATCTCACAATGACATATGCAGCAAAGGCTGCAAAATTATGTTTTTTCCCCCCTAAATATGTGTTTTTTTAATAGCAGAATAGAACTACAGTATCTAAAGGGTGTATCTCACACATACAGATGCAGACAAGGCCGCAAATTAAGTACTTTGCCCAAAATGGGTGTTTTTTTAATACCAGAATAGCACAGCAGTATCTAAAGCGTGTATCTCACTCTGACAGATGCAGACAAGGCCGCAAATTCAGTATTTTGCCCTAAATGGGTGTTTTTTAAAACCCAGAAAATTATAGCTGTATTCTAGCTTAAATTGCACCTGACTAATGCGGCAGAGGCCCCAGATGGAGGGTATTGCCAAAAATTGGTGTTTTTTCAAAGCCAGAAAATTATTAAAGTATTTCAAGCTTGTATTTAACAATCACAGATGTAGCAAAGGCTGCAATATTAAGTATTTTGCCCAAAATGAGTGTTTTTTGAATAACAGAATATGACAGCAGTATATAACGCTTGAATTTCACATGCACAGATGCAGCAAGGGCTGTAAAACTGTGTATTTTGCCCAAAAAGGGTGTTTTTTTTAGCCTAGAAAATTATAGCTGTATTTCTAGCTTAAATTGCACACTGACTAATGCGGCAGAGGCCCCAGATGGAGGGTATTGCACAAAATGGGTGTTTTTTAAAACCCAGAAAATTATTGAAGTATTTCAAGCTTGTTTTAACAATAACAGATGCAGCAAAGGTTGCAATATTAAGTACTTTGCCAAAATGGGGTTTTTTTTAATAACAGAATAGGACAGCAAGGAAGGGCTGTAAAATTGTGTATTTTGCCCAAAAAGGGTGTTTTTAAAAACCCAGAAAAATAAAACTGTATTTCTAGCTTAAATTGCACACTGACTAATGCGGCAGAGGCCCAAGAATGGAGGGTATTGCCAAAAATGGGTGTTTTTTCAAAACCAGAAAATTATTTAAGTATTGTAAGCTTGTTCTAACAATAACAGATGCAGCACAGAGTGCAATATTAAGTACTTTGCCCAAAATGGGTGGGTTTTTTTTAAAACAGAATATGACTGCAGCATAAAACGCTTGAATTTCACACATACAAATGCAGCAAGGGCTGTAAAATTTAGTATTTTACCTAAAAAGGGTGTTTTTTAAAACCCAGAAAAATAAAACTGTATTTCTATCTTAAATTGCACACTGACTAATGCGGCAGAGGCCAAAATGGAGTTTATTGCCAAAAATGAGTGTTTTTTAAAAGCCAGAAAATTATTGATTTCAAGCTTGTTTTTAGCAATCACAGATGCAGCAAAGGCTGCAATATTAAGTATTTTGCCCAAAATGGGAGTTTTTTTAATAACAGAATATGACAACAGTATATAACCCTTGAATTTCACACGCACAGATGCAGCAAGGGCTGTAAAATTGAGTATTTTGCCCAAAAAGGGTGTTTTTTAAAACCTAGAAAATTATAGCTGTATTTCAAGCTTGGATTTAAATGTCACAAAAACACAAATGCAGTGCTGTTGCACTGAGCTTACATAAATTGGCCGCCGCCGCCCACGTAACTAACAGACGGATAAAAGTAATTTTTCTCTGTCACTGGGCTCAGGGCAGGGTAAAAAGATTGTGCACTGCACCCACACAACTAAATCTATGTAGATCGCTGAGTTCAATTGCTGTTCTGATTAAAGTTTCTTTCCTATTCTCTCCCTCATAGCAGCAGCATCCTCTTTCTACAGTAGTAACAGCAGATTGACATGCAACGTAGCTTATATAGAGGCTGGGTCACATGCTGCACTGGCCAATCACAGCCATTCCATTAGTAGGCATGGCTGTGATGGCTTCTAAGGGCACAGAGTTAAATGCTTGTTGATTGGCTGCTCTGCAGCCTTTAAAAAAGCGCCAAGAAATCGCCGAACACCGAACCCAAACCCGAACCCGAACTTTTACTTAAATGTTCAGGTTCGGGTCCGGGGTCCAAAAATCCTAAAGTTCATTACGAACCCAAACTTTACAGTTCGGGTTCGCCCAACCCTAGTTATGTGTCACAAAGACCGAGATCGTCGAACAGTGTGTTGTCTTGTTGGCTCTTAAGTTCGAGACATTGCAGATTGGGTTGACAGATTACTGGGAGGGGCTGGAGAAAATCCAGCAGTCATGGTGTCAGAACTTTTGAGTATAAAAAAAAAGAGTCCATCATATAAGCCCTATACAGGTATATGAATAGGAACATTAAGTGAAGCCATTTTGGTCTGATTTTGTCTTATTCAAGAGGGTAATATAAGTTCAAACCCTTGTGAACTTAGAATCACAAACTCAAGATTAGACTTGTGTAAAGACTTTTGTTTATAAAACTTATGAGGGTTTGCATAGTCTGCTCTTGTGTGAGAAGAAATTTAGACAAGTCTACTAAAATGTATTTACCCAGATAAGACACTGAAGTAGAAATGTGTGGGTTTTAGGTTAGTTGAAATGGATAGAAAGAGACTATAATTTTCTTTGGGGTTTTTATATTAATCAATGTATGAGTAGATTTTGATTTTTATATCATCGATTTAAATAGGTGTGTTTATATAACTAAGAGGGTGGTAATTATAGATATATTCATTTTAAGGTTAGAATTGAGGTAGAAATTCCTATGTAATTTCAGAATGTCTCCCAGAGAAAAGTGTAAGTTAATAATCTCTTTTCCTGAAGGTTTCTTGAATGGAGAAATGTGGACACAGGTGATCATAAACAAACCCTGTCTTTTTACCAAACAATGACCAAGAGTGTTGTAGTGTGTGTTTGGAATGAATTAGGTTTAGTCAGAGATTTAGAAAGAGACTGGATGTTTGACAAAAGATAAACTTCATTATCTTTTTCCGGTCTCATCAAGGTCTGTATGAAATCTTAGTTAAATTTTATCTCTTCTTCAAATAATAAGAATATATGCAGGAACTAGCTATAATTGCCAAAGACTTTTATATGGAGCCTTAGTGCCACCTAGTGATAGGATAAAAATTAAGGAATGTATTGCGAAATCACTAGGGGAGGTCCTATTAGTTATAAAGTGAGGTCCCTAGTTGTTGATTAAACTAGTCCAGTCCCATTTTAGATGGGATAAAAAGATGGCATGGCCTGACAGAGGGGGCATCTTCTTGAATCAGCTTGGGATGGTCATCTTGAAGAAAACATCTTGAAACATCTTGAGACCTGAAGACATCTTGACCCATCAGATACAGCCACTTGACCACCTTTTAGCCATTGGAGGCAGCCATCTTAGAACCATTGAAACTGATTTCTGCTAGCTGACATTTTGGTATAGTATAACCTTACCTATATTTTATAGGATAATTAATTAATATAATATATATCTATATTCATTTAACGATACTTTGTGTATAGTATGTGTTTTGGAATAAGATTGGGGTGTACCTTTAGCATCATCCTAAAACTTGATCCAATTCAGGGAAATTTATATGTACTGTTAGAAACACTGTATAATCTCCAAAGAACTGAATTCAGTTCTAGGCCGGTATGGTTAATTATAATTATGTATATATATTGATATCAATAAAAGAGGAAATCTGAAATAGACCAGATTTGATTTAATCAGACATTTGTCGGCTGAGAGAAATCAGGTTTCAAATAGATTTTAAATATAATTGAAGGGAATTGTCATAAAGCATAGTAGTGGTTATATATACTCACTCAAGATTATTTTGACTTTCTTAATATTTTGAATATCATTGATTGAATTTCACTTTTCACCAATTTTCTTATACAAGATCGGCGTTCTGTAGATTGTATTATTTTCCCTTATAACATGGTTATAAGGGAAAATAATAGCTTTCTTAATACAGAATGCATAATAGAATAGGGCTGGAGGGGTTAAAAAAGAAATAATAATAATTAAACTCACCTTAATCCACTTGCTCGCGCAGCCCGACATCTCTTCTGTCTTCTTTTTTGCTGTGTGCAGGAAAAGGACCTGTGGTGACGTCTCTCCGGTCATCACATGGTCCATCACATGATCCATCACCATGGTAAAAGATCATGTGATGGACCATGTGATGACCAGAGTGACGTCACCACAGGTCCTTTTTACCTGCACACAGCAAAAAAAGAAGACAGAAGAAATGCCGGCTGCGCGAGCAAGTGGATTAAGGTGAGCTTAATTATTTTTTATTTTTTTTAACCCCTCCAGCCCTATTGTACTATGCATTCTGTATTAAGAATGCTATTATTTTCCCTTATAACCATGTTATAAGGGAAAATAATAATGATCGGGTCCCCATCCCGATCGTCACCTAGCAACCGTGCGTGAAAATCGCCCCGCATCCGCACTTGCTTGCAATTTTAATGCAAACCCCATTCATTTCTATGGGGCCTGCGTTACGTGAAAAACGCACAAAGAGGAGCATGCTGCAATTTTCACGCAATGCACAAGTGATGTGTGAAAATCACCGCTCGTGTGCACAGCCCCATAGAAATGAATGGGTCCGGATTCAGTGCGGGTACAATGCGTTCAACTCACGCATCGCATCCGCGCGAAATACTCGCCCGTGTGAAAGGGGCCTTAGGGTGTCTAAAAAGGATTTGGTAAGCAAGTTTCTGTCCAATCTGGGCTGGATGTCATTGGGGGGGGGGGGGGGTAAGTTATAAAGGTCTTCATAAAAAATGCGAAATTGTTCAGCAATGGCATCAAGAGAAAAAAGTTGATGACCTTGGGGGATTTAATTGAGGTTACGTATCTAGATGTCTTTTTACGTTTAATGCGGGTCATCATAAATGCGGGTCATCATAAATTTTGAGGCTTTATTACCATAGGCGTAAAATTTGTGTTTGGAGGATAGGTAATATTTGGCAGTTTTTTGCTTACCGACCGCCTAACGCAGGGATGCGTCCTAGCGGCGGTCGATTCATTTCTCCTAGACGCATATACGCGTCATCTCGCGAGACGCGAGATTTCCTGTTAACGCGCGCACACAGGTGCGCGCATTCACAGGAACCGAAGATAAGCGAGTGGATCTGCAGCCTGCCAGCGGCGATCGTTCGCTGGCAGGCTGTAGATGCGATTTTTTTAACCCCTAACAGGTATATTAGACACTGTTTTGATAACAGCGTCTAATATAACTGCTACCTGGTCCTCTGGTGGTCCATTTTGCTTGGATCGACCACCAGAGGACACAGGCAGCTCTGTAATAAGTAGCACCAAGCACCACACTACACTACACCCACCCTGTCACTTATTAACCCCTTATTAACCCCTGATCACCCCATATAGACTCCCTGATCACCCCCCTGTCATTGATCACCCCCCTGTAAGGCTCCATTCAGATGTCCGTATGTGTTTTACGGATCCACGGATCCATGGATCGGATCCGCAAAACACATACGGACGTCTGAATGGACCTTTACAGGGGGGTGATCAATGACAGGGGGTGATCACCCCATATAGACTCCCTGATCACCCCTCTGTCATTGATCACCCCCTTTTAAGGCTGGCTCCATTCAGAGGTCCGTATGTGTTTTGCGTATCCACGGATCCATGGATCGGATCCACAAAACACATACGGACGTCTAAATTGAGCCTAACAGGGGGGTGATCACCCCATATAGACTCCCTGATCACCCCCCTGTCATTGATCACCCCCTTTTAAGGCTGGCTCCATTCAGAGGTCCGTATGTGTTTTGCGGATCCACGGATACATGGATCGGATCCGCAAAACACATACGGACGTCTAAATGGAGCCTTACAGGGGGGTGATCAATGACAGAGGGGTGATCACCCCATATAGACTCCCTGTTCACCCCCCTGTCATTGATCACCCCCCTGTCATTGATCACTCCCCTGTAAGGCTCCATTCAGACGTCCGTATGTGTTTTACAGATCCACGGATCCATGGATCGGATCCGCGAAACACATACGGATGTCTGAATGGAGCCTTACAGGGGGGTAATCAATGACAGTGGGGTGATCACCCCATATAGACTCCCTGATCACCCCTCTGTGATTGATCACCCCCCTGTAAGGCTCCATTCAGACGTCCGTTTGTGTTTTGCGGATCCGATCCGTGGATCCGCAAAACACATACGGACCTCTGAATGGAGCCTTACAGGGGGGTGATCAATCACAGGGGGTGATCACCCCATATAGACTCCCTGATCACCCCCTGTCATTGATCACCCCCCTGTCATTGATCACGCCCCTGTAAGGCTCCATTCAGACGTCCGTATGTGTTTTACGGATACATGGATCCATGGATCGGATCCGCAAAACACATACGGACGTCTGAATGGAGCCTTACAGGGGGGTGATCAATGACAGGGGTGTGATCACCCCATATAGACTCCCTGATCACCCCCCTGTCATTGATCACCCCCCTGTAAGGCTCCATTCAAACATTTTTTTGTCACAAGTTAGTGGAAATTGATTTATTTTTTTTTTTTCTTACAAAGTCTCATATTCCACTAACTTGTGACAAAAAATAAAATCTCACATGAACTCACCATACCCCTCACGGAATCCAAATGCGTAAAATTTTATAGACATTTATATTCCAGACTTCTTCTCACGTTTTAGGGCCCCTAAAATGCCAGGGCAGTATAAATACCCCACATGTGACCCCATTTCGGAAAGAAGACACCCCAAGGTATTTGCTGAGGGGCATATTGAGTCCATGAAAGATTGAAATTTTTGTCCCAAGTTAGCGGAAAGGGATACTTTGTGAGAAAAAAAAAATATCTATTCCGCTAACTTGCGCCCAAAAAAATAAAATTCTATGAACTCGCCATGCCCCTCATTGAATACCTTGGGGTGTCTTCTTTCCAAAATGGGGTCACATGTGGGGTATTTATACTGCCCTGGCATTTTAGGGGCCCTAAAGCGTGAGAAGAAGTCTGGGATCCAAACGTCTACAAATGCCCTCCTAAAAGGAATTTGGGCCCCTTTGCGCATCTAGGCTGCAAAAAAGTGTCACACATGTGGTATTGCCGTTTTGGGGTGTCATTTTACATATACCCATGCTGGGTGAGATAAATATCTTGGTCAAATGCCAACTTTGTATACAAAAATGGGAAAAGTTGTCTTTTGCTGAGATATTTCTCTCACCCAGCATGGGTATATGTAAAAAGACACCCCAAAACACATTGCCCTACTTCTTTTGAGTACGGCGATACCAGATGTGTGAAACTTTTTTGCAGCCTAGGTGGGCAAATGTGCCCACATTCCAAAGAGCACCTTTAGGATTTCACAGGGCATTTTTTTTACACATTTTGATTTCAAACTACTTACCACACATTAGGGCCCCTAAAATGCCAGGGCAGTATAACTACCCCACAAGTGACCCCATTTTGGAAAGAAGACACCCCAAGGTATTTCGTGATGGGCATAGTGAGTTCATGGAAGTTTTTATTTTTTGTCACAAGTTAGTGGAATATGAGACTTTGTAAGAAAAAAAATCATCATTTTCCGCTAACTTGTGACAAAAAATAAAAAGTTCTATGAACTCACTATGCCCATCAGCGAATACCTTAGGGTGTCTACTTTCCGAAATGGGGTTATTTGTGGGGTTTTTCTACTGTCTGGGCATTGTAGAACCTCAGGAAACATCACAGGTGCTCAGAAAGTCAGAGCTGCTTCAAAAAGCGGAAATTCACAATTTTGTACCATAGTTTGTAACGCTATAACTTTTACCCAAACCATTTGTTTTTTACTCAAACATTTTTTTTTATCAAAGACATGTAGAACAATAAATTTAGAGAAAAATTTATATATAGATGTCGTTTTTAAAAAAAAAATTGCAACTGAAAGTGAAAAATTTCATTTTTTTGCAAAAATTTTGTTAAATTTCGATTAATAACAAAAAAAGTAAAAATGTCAGCAGCAATGAAATACCACCAAATGAAAGCTCTATTAGTGAGAAGAAAAGGAGGTAAAATTCATTTGGGTGGTAAGTTGCATGACCGAGCAATAAACCGTGAAAGTAGTGTAGTGCAGAATTGTAAAAAGTGGTCTGGTCATTAAGGGTTTTTAAGCTAGGGGGGCTGAGGTGGTTAAGTTGATTTTTGAGCTCGGATCTAAGTGTTGAGAGGTCAGATAAGTGTTGAGGAGCAAGGGATTGTTTGTTTAACGATCCCAAGGCATGAATTTGGTCTAATAGTGATGAAAGTTGTTGTTTGCTTGTTTTTTTTTTCAGAAAGGAGCATTTACTAATGAAATGACCTTGTATAAATACTTTATGGGCATCCCACAGTACTTGAGGGGAGATGTCTTGGGTATCGTTAGTATTAAAATATTGTTGTAGGGGGAGGTAAAGTGATTTTTGTGACCATCATTGCTCAATATGGACTCATTAAGTCTCCAAGTGGAGGACTTACCAGAATCAGGTAGGGAACAGAAGGTGCAGGAAACCGGAGATTGGTCCGAGATGGTGATGTTCCCAATTTCAGGGTCTGTGCATAGATACAGGTACTCTTTATTTACAAAGATGTAGTCAATTCTGCTGTATGAGTGACCTGTAGCTGAATAAAAAGTATAATCAATGGTAGAAGGGTTCAAACATCAATTCTGCTGTATGAGTCTCCTGTAGCTGAATAAAAAGTATAATCAATGGTAGAAGGGTTCAAACATCTCCATACATCAATCGGACCCATTTCATATAGTTTGAAGTTAAGTTTTTTCAATTGTTTGATCAATAATGGGAATCTTTTGGAGGACGTATCCACTAGAGGATGAAGAGCAAGATTGAAATCACCAGCTAAGATTAATGTACCCTCCTGGACAGACTCTACCAAAGATAAAACAGATAGAAACCACGGGACATGGTCTGACTTAGGGGAGTAAACATTCACAAAATGAAACATCTTGTCACCAATAAGACCCTTCAGGATGATATATCTTCCCTCTGGGTCTGAGATATGGGTGGAGTATAGAAAAGGGACATTTTTTCGGAAGCTAATACCCCTTGAGGCTGCACCATCTGAGCCACAGTGAAACCACTCAGGGAATCTGGAATGGTAGAGATCTGGGAAGTTGCCCTGTTTATAGTGGGTTTCTTGAAGAAAGATTACTGGGCATCTCTCTTTCCATAGAAGAGAGAGAATTTGGGTTCTCTTAGAGGGAGATCTAAGTCCCTTCACATTATAGGAAGTAAGTTTGAAATCTGGCATGAGGAGTTATATGGATAATATGGGGGAAGTCAAACCTTTATGCTGTAGATCCCAAACATAGATAGATATGTAGGGATAGTTGACAGCCCCGAGGAGAACCAGATCTCTGCAGGTCTCAAGGATATAATCATAAGAATAGTACCATAGTGCTCTCTGACTGTAAAATGACACAAAAGAAACAAAACAGAAATTAAACCAATAACAAAACCAGGGTCGCAATGAGGCAACCAACAATAAGGACATCTATGAGAAGCTCAATGGCCTCTATTAGGAGGGAGAAAAGGAGGGTATCAACCGAATTAGAGAGACTCGCTGTGTTTTGGGAGTTATTATAAAAGAGAAGACAGAGAGGTATTAAAGGGAGAAAAAAAGGGGGGGAGGAAGGGTTTTAGGTATAGAAGGATAGGGTAATAGAGGGAAAGTGTAGTTAGGAAAAGGAGAGAGGGGAGAACTAGGGAGTAGAGTTGAGCGAACCCGAACTGTAAAGTTCTGGTTCGTAATGAAATTTAGGTTTTTCGACACCCGGACCCGAACCCGAACATTTACGTAAAAGTTCGGGTTCGGTGTTCGGCGCTTTTTGAACAGCGCCATCAACAAGCGTCATACAACTTGCCCCAAAAGGCCATCAGAGCCATGCCTACTATTGGCATGGCTGTGATTGGCCAGCATGTGACCCAGCCTCTATTTAAGCTGAGGTCACGTAGCGCCGCCTGTCACTATGCTCGGATTAGTGGAGGGAGAGGCTGCAGCTGCTGTGAGGGAGAGATCAGGGAGAAATTTTATCAAGAACTGTTTTTTGTACTCAGCGATCTACAGCAAATGTGTTTTGTGGGTGCAGTGCACAATTTTTTTAAGCCTGCCCTGAGCCAACTACTGCTGAAAACTAACTTTTTTTTCTTCAGTTAGTCTATATCAATTCATGATCGGCAGCCATTTTATGCAACGATAGTGCACCAGCACAGGCTATCTGCATGTCTGCAAGTCCAGAAATACAGCTTTTTGCTTACTGGGGTTAAAAAAATACATCTGTTAAATATAGTGCACATCTGGGAATACACGTGCATAAGTGATTGTCACATCTAGGACAGAAATACAGCTTTTTGGTTACTGGGGTGAAAAACCCCTCTAATATACTGCACATCTGGGATTAGACAAGCATAAGTGACTGTCACATTTAGGCCAGAAATACGGCTTTGGCATACTGGGGTGAAAAAAGCCTCTGATATACTGCACATCTGGGATTACACGTGCATAAGTGACTGTCACATTTAGGCCAGAAACATGGCTTTTTGGTTACTGGAGTGAAAAAAGCCTCTATATTTCACATCTGGGATTACACGTGCATAAGTGACTGTCACATTTAGGCCATAAATACGGCTTTGGCATACTGGGGTGAAAAAAGCCTCTGATATACTGCACATCTGGGATTACACGTGCATAAGTGACTGTCACATTTAGGCCAGAAATACATCTTTTTTCTTATTGGGGTGATAAACCCCTCTAATATACTGCACATCTGGGATAAGAAGTGCATAAGTGACTGTCACATTTAGGCCAGAAATACGGCTTTTTGGTTACTGGGGTGAAAAAACCCTCTGATATACTGCACATCTGAGATAAGACGTGCATAAGTGAGTGTCACATTTAGGCCACAAATACCGCTGTCATATAAAGTAAAAAAATAATAAATGAGTGCAATACCCTACATCAGAGTTTTTATTGGCGGTTAATTATTTTTAACAGACTTAACCACTTTTTACTTTGCTTTGTAAACACTAACTATGAGGCAAACATCTAATAAGGGACGCGGTCATGGTCATGTGGTGGTGTTGGTGGAGCCTCTGGTGCAGGGAGAGGACGTGGCCGTTCTGCAACAGCTACACGTCCTACTGAACCTACTACCTCAGGTCCCAGTAGCCGCCAGAATCTACAGTGATATTTGGTCGGGCCTAATGCCGTTCTAAGGATTGTAAGGCCTAAGCAAGTACAGGCGCTAGTCAATTGGGTGGCCGACAGTGGATCCAGCACGTTCACATTATCTCCCACTCAGTCTTCTGCAGAAAGCGCACAGGTGGCGCCTGAAACCCATGCCCATCAGTCTGTCACATCACCCTCGTGCATATCGGAGAACCTGTCTGAGCCTCAAGTCATGCAGCAGTCTCTTATGCTGTTTGAAGACTCTGCTGGCAGGGTTTCCCAAGGGCATCCACCTAGCCCTTCCCCAGGGGTGGAAGACATAGAATGCACTGATGCACAACCACTTATGTTTCCTGATGAGGACATGGGAATACCACCTCAGCACGTATCTGATGATGACGAAACACAGGTGCCAACTGCTGCGTCTTTTTGCAGTGTGCAGACCGAAAAGTAAGTCAGGGAGGAAGACTGGATGGAGGACGATGCAGGGGACGATGAGGTCCTAGACCCCACATGAAATAAAGGTCGTGCCACTGACTTTCAGAGTTCGGAGGAAGAGGCAGTGGTGAGACCGAGCCAACAGCGTAGCAAAAGTGGGAGCAGGGTGCAAAAGCAGAGCAGCCGTCACCAAAACAGTTCGCCTGCTACTGACCACCGTCACCAGGGACCGAGCCCACCAAAGGCAGTTTCAAGGAGTTCCCTGGCATGGCACTTCTTCACACAATGTGCTGACGACAAGACCCGAGTGGTTTGCACGCTGTGCCATCAGAGCCTGAAGCGAGGCATTAACGTTCTGAACCTTAGCACAACCTGCATGACCAGGCATCTACATTCGAGATACCGGCTGCAGTGGAGTAAGCACCTTCAAAACCAAGAAAGGGCTCAGGCACCTCCTGCTCCCTCTTCTGCTGCTGCCTCGGCCTCTTCCTCCACCTCTGGAGGAACGTTGGCACCTGCCGCTCAGCAAACAGAGGATGTGCCACCAACAACACCACCTCCGTCACCAAGCATCTCCACCATGTCACACGGAAGCGTTCAGCTCTCCATCTCACAAACCTTTGAGAGAAAGCATAAATCCCCACCTAGCCACCCTCGATCCCTGGCCCTGAATCCCAGCATTTCTAAACTTCTGGCCTTTGAAATGCTGTCATTCAGGCTGGTGGAGACGGACAGCTTCAAACAGCTCATGTCGCTTGCTGTCCCACAGTACGTCGTTCCCAGCTGCCACTACTTCTCCAGGAGAGCCGTGCCCTTTCTGCAAAACCAAGTATTGGATAAAATCAAGTGTGCACTGCGCAACACCATCTGTGGCAAGGTCCACCTAACCACAGATATGTGGACCAGTAAGCACGGTCAGGGATGCTATATCTCCCTAACTGCACACTGGGTAAATGTAGTGGCGGCTGGGCCCCAGGCGGAGAGATATTTTGGCACACGTCCTTCCGCCGCCAAGGATCGCTGGGCATCATTCTTTGCCTCCTGTTGCCTCCTCTTCTTACTCGGCTTCCTCCATCTCTTCTACCACCTACTCATCCGGTCAGCGACAGACCTTCACCACCAACTTCAGCACAGCCAGGGGTAAACGTCAGCAGGCCATTCTGAAACTGATGTGTTTGGGGGACAGGCCCCACACCGCGCAGGAGTTGTGGCGGGGTATAGAACAACAGACAGACGAGTGGTTGCTGCCAGTGGGCCTCAAGCCCGGCCTGGTGGTGTGCGATAATGGGCAAAATCTCGTTGCAGCTCTGGGACAAGCCGGTTTGATGCACATCCCTTTCCTGGCGCATGTGCTGAATTTGGTGATGCAGAAATTCATTCACAACTACCCCGACCTGTCAGAGCTGCTGCATAAAGTGCGGGCCGCCTGGCGCGCTTCCGGCGTTCTCATCCTGCCGCCGCTCGGCTGTCTGCTCTACAGCGTAACTTCGCCCTTCCCGCTCACCACCTCATATGCGACGTGCCCACCAGGTGGAACTCCACCTTGCACATTCTGGAGAGACTGTGCGAGCAGCAGCAGGCCATAGTGGAGTTTCAGCTGCAGCACGCACAGGTGAGTCGCACTGCGGAACAGCACCACTTCACCACCAATGACTGGGCCTCCATGCGAGACCTGTGTGCCCTGTTGCGCTGTTTCGAGTACTCCACCAACATGGCCAGTGGCGATGACGCCGTTATCAGCGTTACAATACCACTTCTATGTCTCCTTGAGAAAACACTTAGGGCGTTGATGGAAGAGGATGTGGCCCAGGATGAGGAGGAGGAAGAAGGGTCATCTCTAACACTTTCAGGCCAGTCTTTTAGAAGTGGCTCAGAAAGAGGATTTTTGCAAAAGCAGAGGCCAGGTACAAATTTGGCCAGCCAGGGCCCACTACTGAAGGACGCGGAGGAGGAGGATGGGGATGAAGCATGTTCACAGTGGGGTGGCATCCAACGCAGCTTGGGCCCATCACTGGTGCGTGGCTGGGGGGATACGGAGGACGCAGACGATACGCCTCCCACAGAGGACAGTTTGTCCTTTCCTCTGGGCAGCCTGGCACACATGAGCGACTACATGCTGCAGTGCCTGCGCAACGACTGCAGAGTTGCGCACATTTTAACGTGTGCTGACTACTGGGTGGCCACCCTGCTGGATCCCTGTTACAAAGACAATGTGCCGTCCTTAATTCCCTTACTGGAGCGTGATAGGAAGATGCGCGACTACAGGTGCACGCTGATAGACGCGCTCCTGAGAGCATTCCCGACTGACGCCGGGGGACAAGTGGAAGCAGAAGGCGAAGGCAGGGGAGGAGGAAGAGGTCGCCAACGCAGCTGTGTCAGCGCCAGCACCTCAGAAGGCAGGGTTAGCATGGCCGACATGTGGAAAAGCTTTGTCACCTCGCCGCAACAACAGGCCCCAACTGCTGATATGGAGCGTGTTAGCAGAAGGCAGCATTTGAACAACATGGTGGAACAGTACCTGTGCATACGACTACACGTACTGACTGATGGTTCTGCCCCATTCAACTTCTGGGTCTCCAAATTGTCCACATGGCCAGAGCTTGCCCTGTATGCCTTGGAGGTGCTGGCCTGCCCTGCAGCCAGTGTACTCTCTGAACGTGTATTTAGCACGGCAGGAGGCGTCATTACAGACAGACGCAGCCGCCTGTCCACAGCCAACGTGGACAAGCTCACGTAAAGGGGCGGCACCTGTGGAGGCCACTGTTAAAAAGTTAGGCCGCTGTGGAGGTCACTGTTAAGAGGGCGGGATGCTGTGGAGGTCACTGTTAAAGGGGCGGGTGCTGTGGAGGTCTCTGTTAAGGGGCAAGGAACTGTGGAGGTCACAGTTAGGGGGATGATCCGCTATGGAGGTCACTGTTAAGGGGGCAGGGTGTTCTGGAGGTCACATGTTAAGGTAACGGAGCTCTGTGGAGGTTACTGTTAAGGGGGCGAGTTATTGTGGAAATCAATGTTAAGGAGACGGGGTACTCTGGAGGTCACTAATAAAGGTGAGGCCACTGTGGAGGTCACTGTAAAAGGCAAGGGCACTGTGGATGTTGCTGTTAAGTGGGTGGCCGCTATGGAGGTCACTGCTAAAGGGACTGGCACGGTGGAGGTCACTGTTAAGGGAGGAGGGGACTGTGGAGGGGGGGTGTTGCCATATACATCTGCATATCCATTTATTATATCATACAGGATGTGTTTATCATTTTAGTGTCTGTTTTTTATTGTATGTTTTATTCAAATTGATTATTTAGATAGAAAAGATTTGATTTGATATTATGATTACTTTGTGCATTGTGTTGGTCTTTTTACTTGTGATGTATGTTTATTTGCAACACAGTTCTATTTGTCTATGCCCAATTTGTATATAACATTTGTATTAATGAATTTGTATTTTAAAAATTGTCTCATGTCTCAGATAAGCACACACATACAATGTAGTTTAAATTTAATTAATTTTAAGTTTTCTATTTGAATTTTATTTTTCTACTTTTTGAATATTGCTATAAGTGATTGCGTATTTTAAGTACCACTAGACATTTATTTGCACTGACAGAATAAATACATAGTAATTCTCTAAATATATGCTTTAAGAGAAAAATAAAAAAACATTTTCTAGCTTCCATGAACATATGGTGAAGTGACATTGTGCACAGGCATTTTATCCCCTGCTGCCTTTTTTTTTGGGGTTGAGACAAAAGTTCTCTGTCAAAGCAACCTTATACAAATATCTTGTTATGTTCATTTGATCAAAAAAGCGACAGCTCATTACTATTTTAGGATACTTAACACATTATCTGTGCCCCGGACGGAGCACAGGAAGTCTAAAAGCCGACTGTCTGGCCTAAAACTGGACCTCTGGCCACCCTAGGGGCAGGCTGCTGTAGAGTACACAGTTAAGGGGATGGTCCACTATGGATGTCAGTGTTAAGGGGAAGATTACTGTAGAGGCCTCAGTTATGGGGACGGGTGTTGTGGAAATCACTGTTAAGGAGATGGTCTACTGTGGAGGTCACTAATAAAGGGGCGGCACCTGTGGAGGCCACTGTTAAAAAGTCAGGCCGCTGTGGAGGTCACTGTTAAGGGGCGGGATGCTGTGGAGGTCACTGTTAAAGGGGCGGGTGTTGTGGAGGTCTCTGTTAAGGGGCAGGGAACTGTGGAGGTCACAGTTAAGGGGATGATCCGCTATGGAGGTCACTGTTAAGGGGGCGGGGTGTTCTGGAGGTCACATGTTAAGGGAACGGAGCTCTGTGGAGGTTACTGTTAAGGGGGCGAGTTATTGTGGAAATCACTGTTAAGGAGGCGGGGTACTCTGGAGGTCACTAATAAAGGTGAGGCCACTGTGGAGGTCACTGTAAAAGGCAAGGGCACTGTGGATGTTGCTGTTAAGTGGGAAGGCCGCTATGGAGGTCACTGCTAAAGGGACTGGCACGGTGGAGATCACTGTTAAGGGAGGAGGGGACTGTGGAGGCCACACTTAAAGGGGCAGTGGGGTACTATGAGGTCGCAGTCACTTTTAAAGTGGCAGTCGCTGTGGAGGTCTCTGTTAAGGGGACCGGGAATGGTGGAGGTCACAGTTAAGGGGACTGTAACCTATGGTCTGTGTAAGGGGCGGGTGCTGTAAATGTCTATATTAAGGGAGCGGGCCCTTGAAGAGATCACTGTCAAGGGGGTGGGGTGCTGTGGAACTCACTGTTAATAGAGCAAGCTGCTGTGAAGGTCAAAGTTAAGGGGGTGGGCTAATGTGGAGGTCCCATTTTAAAGGGAACCTGTCACCGGGATTTTGTGTATAGAGCTGAGGACATGGGTTGGTAGATGGCCGCTAGCACATCCACAATACCCAGTCCCCATAGCTCTGTGTGCTTTTATTGTGTAAAATAAACAATTTGATACATATGCAAATTAACCTGAGATGTGTCCTGTCCCTGACTCATCTCACATACAGGACTCATCTCAGGTTAATTTGCATATGTATCAAATAGTTTTTTTTACACAATAAAAGCACACAGAGCTATGGGGACTGGGTATTGCGGATGTGCTAGCGGCCATCTACCAACCCATGTCCTCAGCTCTATACACAAAATCCCGGTGACAGGTTCCCTTTAAGGAGACGGGGCTCTGTGGGTGGGTCAATGTTAAGCGGCGGGTATTTTTTTTTCAACTAAGTTCCCTATGTGGGATAATTAGTATGATGACTTCTTTATTTTTGCTTTCGACAGAACTGTGTGATGGTTTTAATTTTGTGTCCCAATTTTCTGTTTTCATTGGTGCCATATTAGGCTACATACATTTTGGTTGTGTTTTATTTGGCTTTTTTGTGTGTCAGTGAAGCAAAAAATTAAAAAAAAAGTACAATTTTGGCATTGCTTTCTAGCTTTTTTTTACTACAGATTTCAACATGCAGAATAAATAACATTATAATTATATAGTTCAGGTTATTTTGGATGTGGTAACACCAAATGGGTTTGTTTGGGGGGGTTTTGACACATTTTTTTCAGAAAAAATGTAGTTTTTTTTTAAAAGTTGGGGTCCTATTAATAAAACTTGAATCTTTGCTCTTACCATTTACAATTTAATTTCAAAAAGAGGACTGTGACATGTAATCATTTGTTGACATAATACACTGTAACACTTATGTAGTACAGTATATAATGCAATCAGTGCAAAACTGACATGGCAGCAATCTGACAAACCTGGGAGTCTTCATTAGGCCCTTGGCTGCCAGGTAAGGGCGTTAGCGCCATGTCAATGCCACCTCCCTCTGAAGCAACTTACCATAGATAGCATGCTCGCTATTGACCATGGCATCTAAGGGGTTAATCAGCTAGGCACCCACTCCACTCGGAACAGCTCATCCATGGCAGGCTAAGTGACCACTGTAACAACACATATGGATGGGATGTTCACTAACAAGTTAAGGGTCACAATTATGAAATCAAAGCTATAATTGTAAATGTTTATTCTTTGCAGTTTTTTTAACTATGTAATCATGTTTCAACAATAACACAAAATATAATCTAGTACGCACAATATTAGATAACGACATGATTAGAGAGAGAGAAAGGAAGTCCCATATGTATTTATTAGTAATCATGCAGAGGCTTTGCAGGAAAACCAGAACTGCACAATTGTATTGCAGTTAGGGTTGAGCGAGTTTGGGTACCCAGACCCGAACCCGGACTTTTTCACTGAAGTTCGGGTTCGGATTCGGTGTTTGGGTGATTTTATTATTTTCCGTTATAACATGGTTATAATGGAAAATAATAGCATTCTTAAGACAGAATGCTAAATAAAATGGCAATGGAGGGTTAAAAATAATTAAAAAAAACTCACCTCATCCATTTGATCGCGCAGCCTTGATTGCGCTGGTCTTATTTCTTCAGGACTTGCGAAAGGACCTGCGATGACGTCACCGTAGGTCCTGCTGAATGAAGATAGAAAGTCATATTTATTTATCAAATCAAAATTCAATTGTGGTGTTAACTTATATATAGATTTTGATTAAGTGCTTTGAGAGTACTGTTATGTTCCGTCTTTCTTTAATTTTTGCCATATACATTTGCATATCCATTTATTATATCATACAGGATGTGTTTATCATTTTAGTGTCTGTTTTTTATTGTATGTTTTATTCAAATTGATTATTTAGATAGAAAAGATTTGATTTGATATTATGATTACTTTGTGCATTGTGTTGGTCTTTTTACTTGTGATGTATGTTTATTTGCAACACAGTTCTATTTGTCTATGCCCAATTTGTATATAACATTTGTATTAATTAATTTGTATTTAAAAAAATGTCTCATGTCTCAGATGAGCACACACATACAATGGAGTTTAAATTTAATTAATTTTAAGTTTTCTATTTGAATTTTATTTTTCTACTTTTTGAAAGTGATTGCGTATTTTAAGTACCACTAGACATTTATTTGCACTGACAAAATAAATACATAGTAATTCTCTAAATATATGTTTTAAGAGAAAAATAAAAAAAAAAACATTTTCTAGCTTCCATGAACATATGGTGAAGTGACATTGTACATAGGCATTTTATCCCCTGCTGCCTTTTTGTTTGGGGTTGAGACAAAAGTTCTCTGTCAAAGCAACCTTATACAAATATCTTGTTATGTTCATTTGATCAAAAAAGCGACAGCTTTTCAGCAAAGTGCTAGGTAGTAAACTATTTCATCTCCCTGTAAGCATTTTACATAATATACTACTGGGACCCAAGGTCTTTAGCCCATCCAAATACACATGTAGAGAGTCTCTAACAGATGGTCAGTCTCTGACAGCCTGCTGGTTACATGGCAGATTTAGCTGGCTCTTGTCCTTTCCTGAAAATCATGAATAAATCAAAGAAAGTCAATAAAATATGCTTTTAATGCATTTCCTTAAAAAAGGACAGGAAAAAAAAAACATCTGGATTAATTTAGAGCATCGCATTCCTTTCTGAACAGATTTTATAACAGAAAAAATAATGAAAAACATTCAGTGATAGGTTCATTGTATTAACAAAAGGTTGAATTATGACTGTAATATATTACATTTACATATGTTTTAGGTTACAAGGATAACTTTCACACATTTTTATACTGAGTTTATTACTATTCCTAACAGTGCCTAGCAAAACTTACTATATGTAGTAACACTAAACCTATTAAGCAGCAGTAAGTGCTGAATGTAATATACAGCTTGCATCCTACTGTCGCTGCTCGGATCAAAGTTACTTTGGCATCGAATCATCTAAGAATATTGACAAAGGGATGGGACTCGTTCTGCTAGATCACAGGCACCCAAAAAGTGATTACACATACTGAATCAGTGTTGATCGCAAATATTCTAATCACACATTTTTATTGCGAATATCGGCACTTCCAGAATTCACAAAGATGTAGAATATAGTGCTATATATTCGTAATGGCGAATATTCAAGATTTTTTTTTTTCATCAGTAACCTCCCTTCTTGCTTGTTGGCCAATGAGAAAGCAATATCTTTGTTAGAGCTTAGCAATATCCCTAACAACCAATAGGAAAGTTGCCTACCCCATTACTATATAAGAACCTCCCCAGCAGCCATTATTTTCTGGGGAGGTTCTGAGAGAGAGAGCAGTGACATTGCTGTGCTCTGTGCTTTCATCTATTCCTTATCCAGTTACATTAGATAGATAGTTAGATAGATAAATAGTTAGATAGCTCATATATATAACACAGATAGTTAGTGGGAAATAATGTAGGTTAGAAAGTGATATAGTGTAGCTGATAGGTTCTGCTGTCCATACATACATGCTACATACATAGTGCTGTGGTTAGAGATGAGCGAATCAAATCCCACAAAGTGGCATTCGATCCGAATTTCAGGAATAATTTGATTCGCCTAGAAGCCGAATTTCCTTGTGCTTCGTGTCAGTGAATCGATTTATCCTGAAATTCAAACTTAACGCCTTCATTTGCATGCAAAGGGCCGCCAGCCTCCGTCTTGCTTGAAGATCTCGTCCAAAATCTTGTGCGGTGAAAGATGACTTAATCTCGCACCGCACATGATTTTCGGCCGAGATCTCCAAGCAAGATGGTGGCGGCTGTCCTGTTGCGCACAAATGGACGCGGTAAGTTTGATGTAATTTTTTTAATGTTAATTTCACACTGTACACTCAGATTCCGCGATCATGTATGAACGCGGCATCTGAGGGGTACAATGACGGGGTGGTGCTATCGCAGCTCCCTGTCATTGCACCCGCTACTTACAAAAAAATGTGCTTCGTGGCGAAGTAATTCGTCACAAAGCAAATTTTTTTGTGAAATTTGGCGAATCAGCTGAATCGAATTTTCAAGAAATTTGCTCATCTCTAGCTGTGATGTCACAACAATACTTGTTGTGACTTAATGCACCAAGCAGTAATATCTACTCAGACCTGATAAAAATCTGAAGTTGCATGTATTGTGCAAAAAATATGTGCATCATTAGTGACAATTTGCTCAATCATCAAAATAATGACTGGAGATCACGAATTTTAGAATTTGTGAGTTTATTGCAAATATTATGTGAAAAATTAGCAAAATATTGTGAAAATGAATATTACCTATTCCGTTCATCACTAGTACTGATGGTTTTCCATGGCAATCGAGTGCCTGACAAAGACAACGATGCTTTGGAATACTACAGTATATGTATTTCAAAACATTGTATAAGCTATCAAAAGATCACAGCGACTAGAGATGAGTGAAGTTTTAAAAAATTTGATTTGGCAGCTTTGCTGAAGTTCCACAAGAAATTTGATTTGTTATAAATTAATTTGTCATCAATCGCTATAAATCAGGTGTACCCAGGCCATTCTGCCTTATGGAATGGCCACACTGAGCGGCTATGCTGTGGCGGATTGCAGCCATGTTGTGGTGAAGAACTGGCCAATTAGCCCATAGCTGCCTTTCATTTATTAATGAAGATCGCACTGTAATGTTGGTCTTTATTGTTAATGGTCAAGCAACACCTTTAATGCACCTTTAAACAGGGGCTGTACTCACATCTCCAACCCCAGTGCTCTTGTGCCCTACAGGTGGGAGCCCTTCTTCTGCCATCTGCTTTTCCACATTATCTAATATTGATAAGAATATCTCATCAGGAACATCCAGCTCCTCCTCTCTCTTCCATCTTGCTGACTTTTCTAGGGCATGGTTACTTTGAAAGATGATTTTAAAGAAGTCAAGTCAGCAAAAGATGAGGATAGTCATCATTATCCCTTGAAAAAGATGATTGTGAAATGCGTGTCGAAAAGTGGTTGTTGGCTTTTCTTAGTTCTTATTTCTTACTTTTGGTTTGTATACTTACAGTTTTTTTTACGTATTTTGTTAATCTATTATAGTGTATACTAGGTTATTTTTACTTATGTAAGAAGTTAATCTTTAGCTGTTATAACTGCATTACCGTCCATCTTATTGGTATTGAATTAAATATCTTAGTTTATCGCTTATGTAAACTTCTCCTACATCCCTTACAAAAGCATAATGAAGGAGATGTAACAGATTCCCTAGGGAGGGACCTGAAGTACAGATCTATAACATAATACTTAAAGGGATTCTGTCATGAGATTTTAGCCCTATAAACTAAACATATGCCCATGTCCGTACTAATAACATGAATCCTAAACTGGCCTTATTAAACCTGCTTGTGCCTCTATTAATTCCATAAAAATGGTTTTTATACCCTGTCAATCGCCTACCTAAGGTGCCCAATGGGACGTCCGTTAATACAGGGTGCACGGCCATCTGGCGCCCAGCGCCTCCTTCCCAGTCTTAATCGCCGCCCTCCCTGTCTTCAGTGCCGCCTTCCTCACCTCAGCCCGCCTCCACAATCCTCCCGTCCAGGAGTCCATGGCGCATCAGGCTGAGCATAGTGCGCAGGCGCTGGATCTGGCAGAAGGACGGGAGGATTGCGATATAACCATGTTATGAAGGAAAATAATAACGTAATTCATAAATTTCCCAAACCTCGAACCTGAATCCAGACGTCAGTGAAAAAGTCTGGGTACCCGAACTCGCAAAGTTTGGTACGAACCTAAACTTTGCAGTTCAGGTTCAATCATCCTGAACCCCTAGGTCTCTCTCTTGGGGAGGGACATTTGAGAACATGCATTTGTCTATCAGTTTGAGAATAGTGATGAGCAGCATAGGCAATATTCTTTTTCACAATATTTGGTGAATTTTTGGCCTAATATTCGCATAAAAGTAGCAAATTCCAAAATTTTAGATGTCCAGTCATTATTTTCTTGATTGCAAAAATCGGCAATGTAATATGCTCGTATTGCACGTGCAATACAGGCGTGGCTCACTTTGCTACATTTTCAAAGCTGCTAAAAGTTTTCTGAGACTGGAGAAAATGGTTGCAGCAACTTCGTGACTGTAAGGAACAACTACTGATTAGAGATGACCTTGCTGTTCGCCCGGCGGTCGTTTGAGGGCGAACTTCGCGGTTCGCCGAACGGGCGAACATATAGAGATGTCCGCCGGCGCTGCCATTTTACATTCAGTCTTTTGCCAGTGTAGGGAGAGGTTGCTGTGTAGAGCAGAGACAGACTGTTAGGGACACAAAATGCTAGCTAATAGGGCCACAAAAGTCCTTTTAAGGACTGGTATAGGTGTTCTATCGATAGGTGTGACTTACTGAGGGGTGTAATAAACTTATAACATACTTTCTCAAATAGAAAGTATTATAGTGTATTTGTATTGTGCAGCAGTTGTGTGCGGTTCTGCTGCGATACTGTGCTGCTATTGGAATAAATCATTTCTACCGGTGTAATATACCAGTTGCCCCCCAAAAAAACTGATTGAAGCAAGGGTGTTATATACCAATAATATACTTTATATATATTCTATATAGTGCATTTAGTTAGTGCAGCATTTGTTTGCGGTTTTGCTGCGTTACCGCAACTACAGATAGTGACAAACGCCATTGGAACAAATAGTTTCTACTGGTGTGATATGCCAGTTGCCCCCCCAAATAAGTGATTGAAGCAGGGGTGTGATATACCAATAACATACTTTCTATATAGTGCATTTAGGTAGTGCAACATTTGTTTGTGGTTTTGCGTCGTTATCGCAGCTACATAGAGTGACAAACGACATTGGACACTTGGAACAAATAATTTCTACTGGTGTGATATACCAGTTGCCACCCAAAAAAAGTGATTGAAGCAGGGGTGTTATATACCAATTGTATACTTTCTATATAGTGCATTTGGGTAGTGCAGCATTTGTTTGCGATTTAGCTGTATTACCTCAGCTACAGATAGTGACAAACGACATTGGACACTTGGAACAAATAATTTCTACTGGTGTGATATACCAGTTACCCCCCCAAAAAAGTGATTGAAGCAGGGGTTTGCTATACCTTCTTCTACAAATACTTCTCTTCTATAGGGACTTTTGTTACAGGTTCATTTTGAAAATGACAGTCAGAGAAAGAGTCAGGCAATTGAGCAGGGGTGGTAGGGGTCGGGCAGGTGCACCAGGCCGGAGCCTAAGTGGGATGTTGCAGAAGGTGCGTGCAATTACTTTAAAGGACGCACCAGACTTGGTTGAGTGGCTCACTCAGCCTTCTGCTTCTGCACCCTCCTCATCCTCTCTATCTGCACCCTCTTCACTCTCTGCTGTGTGCACCCCCAAAGACACCACCACCACCATATCCCCTCATCTCAAGTCAGAGGAATTATTTTCACATACATTACAAGACCTTAGCGATGCACAGCCATTCTTGGCATCGGATCAGGAAGAGGAGGTGTCAACTGTCACAACCCAGCAGTCTGACGACAGTACCAAGATCAGCCCAAGGAGGGTGGTCCCCGCTGTTGCTGCCTACTCCAAGATCTCTAATGTCAGTGGTGGTGAAGGGAACTGAAAGAGTATATTCCGTCTCAATGCACCTTGATTCCATCCTTTGTCCCCGAAGACAGACGTCTGGAGAACATGTCAGTGACACAAGCAGTATGATGTCAGTAACAGTTCTATTTATTGTTTTGTCATACAGGCCTTATATACATCCATGCATACATACGAGAATAGCTGCAGCTCTCATTACAATAATAGCAGTTCCTTTTACAGACAGGCAGCTCTTGTTATAATAATGCTGACTAGAAACTTTTCCTTATAGAGACAGGAGGTACATGTAAATATAGTCACCCTTCAATATGATGTCACCCAACCTCCTGTCCTTCATACAGATCATACAGCTAATTATATTTAACCCTTCAGGAACCTTGATGATGTGTCTATGGATGTCAAGTGGGTGCCCACAAGAGAGGAAGAGGAGGATAGTTCAGAGGGAGAGATGGAGCAGCAGATAGAGAGGAGAAGGAGGAGTAGCAGGCAGAACTTACATTGCACAGGAGGCAAAAAGCAAACTGCTAATGTATCTGGAACGAGTCATCCACCATGCACGGTCACATCTCCCAGGACGCCGGCATATGGCTCCGCAGTGTGGGCTTTTTTTAACGTCTCCACTACTGACAATAGTGTTGCCATTTGCAGCCTGTGCTGTCAATGCATAAGTCGCGGTAAGCCCAACACTCACCTAGGGATGACCGTCTTAAGAAGGCACCTGGCCTCCCATCACCGAGCCCAGTGGGAGAAACACCGTCAGAACCCACAAACATGAATCAAAATAAATTGCTATAAATCAATGATTTAAACATGAATTGCTATGTTAAATAGTGTGGCATCTGCTATTTTATGATATGTCCACCATTTTGTATGAGCTTATGGAAAGGCCACACGTTCCTAAAGTTTATTTTTATATTTTTCTCTATAATCATACCAGTTTGAGGGAGTACTTGCTTCCTTACAGATTATGTTAAGCGCCAAACATTTATCCAAATATTCTAGTTATAGTGGATTTATTTAGTTTTAGCATAAATGAATTGATAAATCATAAAATCATATATATATATATATACAGTACAGACCAAAAGTTTGGACACACCTTCTCATTTAAAGAGTTCTTTATTTTCATGACTATGAAGGCATCAAAACTATGAATTAACACATGTGGAATTATATACATAACAAACGAGTGTGAAACAACTGAAAATATGTAATATTCTAGGTTCTTCAAAGTAGCCACCTTTTGCTTTGATTACTGCTTTGCATACTCTTGGCATTCTCTTGATGAGCTTCAAGAGGTAGTCCCCTGAAATGGTCTTCCAACAGTCTTCAAGGAGTTCCCAGAGATGCTTAGCACTTGTTGGCCCTTTTGCCTTCACTCTGCGGTCCAGCTCACCCCAAACCATCTTGATTGGGTTCAGATCCGGTGACTGTGGAGGCCAGGTCATCTGGCGCAGCACCCCATCACTCTCCTTCATGGTCAAATAGCCCTTACTTTCAAAGTTTTCCCAATTTTTCGGCTGACTGACTGACCTTCATTTCTTAAAGTAATGATGGCCATTCGTTTTTCTTTACTTAGCTGCTTTTTTCTTGCCATAATACAAATTCTAACAGTCTATTCAGTAGGACTATCAGCTGTGTATCCACCTGACTTCTCCTCAACGCAACTGATGGTCCCAACCCCATTTATAAGGCAAGAAATCCCACTTATTAAACCTGACAGGGCACATCTGTGAAGTGAAAACCATTTCAGGGGGCTACCTCTTGAAGGTTATCAAGAGAATGCCAAGAGTGTGCAAAGCAGTAATCAAAGCAAAAGGTGGCTACTTTAAAGAACCTAGAATATGACATATTTTCAGTTGTTTCACACTTGTTTGTTATGTATATAATTCCACATGTGTTAATTCATAGTTTTGATGCCTTCAGTGTGAATCTACAATTTTCATAGTCATGAAAATAAAGAAAACTCTTTGAATGAGAAGGTGTGTCCAAACTTTTGGTCTGTACTGTACATAACAGATGCTTTGGATCTGCTTATTCACAAGATCCATTTTTTTACAGGATCCATTTGCTACAGGATCTGTGTTTTTTTTTTCTGCTCTTCTGACAGATCAGAAGAACGCAAAATGAAACTGTCATGTGAACTGAGTCTATAATAAAGACATTTGTGGAAAATAAAGGTGATTAAGATATTTTTCCTATCAATCCATAAGACATAAGCAATACTAATTTTCAATAACTGGATCTTCACTTGTGTTAACCAGTTAGGGGTGTGCCAGTGCATAATCTGAAAATGTCATCACTGACTGGACAGAGTCAGTCTGTGCAGGTCCTCCCCCCCCAAATCTGGTTACCGTCCCTCTGCACCCTTACTGCAGACTGCTAGCAATTCAATTCATAACTTCTAGTAGAAATAATAAAGGAATGGCACATGAGAATAGATGCTCCAGAATTGTTATTACATGGGGAATGCATTAAGCTATTAAAACAGGCATGTCAGTGTGGCACACCGAGCATGAGTGCTTGGCCTGTGTTCTGGGGACTCGGAGCTCCCTCTTATTCAAACAAATAACTGTCCCTTCTCTCCCTCTTCCCCAACATCCAAAACCAGACCACCACCATAAACTTCTTAGTCCCTGACCCAGAGGTGTCAACGATCACTGGCATCCATGACACTTTATATAAACATGTCTGTATAGTGGACAGCTTCAACTGGGTTTATTACTTTATGATAGGGGCACGCTTCCGGAGGGTGGGGGCAAGCTTCTCTCCACACCTCGCTGTCATTGGGAAAAACCAAAAAATCTTACTCCAGTCATAACTCGAAAATACAGCTCAATAGAGATTATTGAGGTACGCCATTTTAACGGCCAGGAGGTGATGGTGCCACACATACCAAAAACCATGCAGTTATGTTAAATCCTGGCTCATAAAATCAGTTCTTCTGATTGGAGCCACATGGACACCCTGTGTTTGGTACCCCTGTGACCCCAATACTGAGAGCTGAAAAATGAGCCCACAATTATCGGGCGGGCATTCTCCTGTGCAGAGTTATGGGCAAAAATCTATTTTAGACCAGATTTCAGCATGACTGACCGGTCATAAAAGTCACAGCCAACCCATATCTCATTCCCTAAAGGCGGGTTTACAGACTACCTGGACCAATTCTTATAAATTGGACAGAGCAGATTGTACTGGGTTCCCTATTTTGAGACCAATCTGATTGAATAAGGATCCGTGTCTTTCTGTCTTGCCTCAGGAACTGATAGCTGCAAGTCTCTGTATGAGTAAAGTAGGTGTCAGTTTTATTTCATCCTTTTTTATTTTAAAAACTGTTCTGTGTATATTTGTATGCTTCAGTTTTTTTACATCTTTAAATTTTTATTAAAACCAATTATTTAACCTAGCACGGGCAATATTTTTTAAGGCAATTAGAGTTCCTAATTTTCAGCTTCCTGTTTGCTTTAAAATGTGAATCTCAGAAGTTTAGTAGTTGTTAGACGGAACCGGCAACAATTTAATCTCCTATGCAATCTGGTAGATTGTAGGAAGCAGGGTGATCAAATTTGATAGTGTGTGTAGAGTCAGTACTTGTCCCGATTGACTGCTGGTAACTGATCCCGGTCTGATCAGGTACTGCGACCTGGGAAATTGGGCAAGATCGTGAAAGATTGCTGGCAGCAGGTGGGATTCAATTTAAAGCATTAGTACCGAGTTTAAGCAATTAAAGCTTCCACTAACAGCTGGCAGTACTGTGCCAGTGTACAAGTGAGCTGACCGTGCTGAGGTTATATATTTTTTTTTGAAGCGGAACATTTACATACAGGACAGTTTCCCCTACCACCTCTTGTTTTTTTTTTTCTATCTGTTATTTGGGAGAAGTGCAGCATCATGTCCACTTCATACCAGAGGGCGACAAAGGAAGCGCTAGTCAATCTCTGTCAGCTCAGAGGGATGGATGGCGCGGACCGGACAAAGGACTTTCTTATACCTGCGCTGCAGGCGGATGATCAAGGGAGGACAGGCATGACAACCGAGCCAGATGGCAGTCCTCCCCAGCTGGTCTGTGAGATAAACCCAAGGCCTGCCTCTCCTGCCGGTGAGAACTCTGAGCAGAGTACCAACTTAGTAGGACTGCCTTCATCCATACAGGCTACGCTGGCCTGCCTAGGTGACTTGGATGCCTAACTTGGTTTTCAACTCATCCTAGAGTTCCAGAAAGCCGCCGAGCGCCAAGCTGAGAGGGATGCCACACAGAGTGCCAAGCTGAGCACCAACTGAAGCTGGAGTTAGAGCAGCTCGACCGGGGTCTTGCATCACCAGCCCCCATAGAAACCAGAGAGGTACATCATTCCCGGAAAGACCATGACTGTCACAGGGATTGGGGCAGTTAGCCCTACTGGCCCCATGGCTTGTGTGTACCTAGACTGGGGTGCAGGGGTGGGGAAAAAGAAGACACCCCAAGGTATTCCATGAGGGGCATGGCAAGTTCATAGAAGATTTTTATTTTTGGCACAAGTCAGCGGAAATTGATATATATATATTTTTTTCCTTACAAAGTCTCATATTCCACTAACTTGTGACAAAAAATTAAATTTTACATGAACTCACCATACCCCTCACGGAATACCTTGGGGTGTCTTCTTTCCAAAATGGGGTCACTTGTGGGGTATTTATACTGCCATGGCATTTTGGGGGCCCTAAAGCGTGAGAAGTAGTTTGGAATCCAAATGCGTAAAAATGCCCTGTGAAATCCTAAAGGTACTCATTGGAATTTGGGCCTCTTTGTGCACCTAGGCTGCAAAAAGTGTCACACATGTGGTATCGCCATACTCAGAAGAAGTAGGGCAATGTGTTTTGGTGTGTATTTTTACATATACCCATACTGTGTGTGAGAAATATCTCTGTAAATGACAACTTTTTCAATTTTATTTATACAAAGTTGTCAATTTACAGAGATATTTCTCACACACAGTATGGGTATATGTAAAAATACACCCCAAAACACATTGCCCTACTTCTCCTGAGTACGGCGATACCACATGTGTGACTCTTTTTTGCAGCCAAGATGCGCAAAGGGGCCGAAAGTCCAACGAGTACCTTTTAGGAGGGCATTTTTAGGCATTTGGATTCCAGACTTCTTCTCACGCTTTAGGGCCCCTAAAATGCCAGGGCAGTATAAATACCCCACATTTTGGAAAGAAGACACCATGGCGAGTTCATAGAAGATATTTTTTTTTGCCACAAGTTAGCGGAAATAGATTTTTTATTTATTTTTTTCTCACAAAGTCTCCCTTGCTAACTTGTGACAAAAAGTTCAATCTTTCATGGACTCAATATGCCCCTCAGCGAATACCTTGGGGTGTCTTCTTTCCAAAATGGGGTCATTTGTGGGGTGTTTGTACTGCCCTGGCATTTGAGGGTCTCCGCAATCATTACATGTATGGCCAGCATTAGGAGTTTCTGCTATTCTCCTTAGGCCTCATGCACACGACCGTTGTTTGGGTCCGCATCCGAGCCGCCGTTTTGGACCCCGTGTGCTGTCCGCATCCGTGGCTCCGTTCTGCGGCCCCGCTAAAAAATATAACATGTCCTATTCTTGTCCGCGCTTTGCGGACAAAAATAGGCATTTATATTGCCGGATAGGCATTTATATTGCTGGCGCCCGTTCGGTTCCGCAAATTGCGGAAGTCAAGACGGACGCCTTCCGTTTTTTGCGGATCCGCGGTTTGCGGACCGCAAAAAATGGCACGGTCGTGTGCATGAGGCCTTATATTGAGCATACGGGTAATGAGATTTCTTCATTCGCATCGATCAATGTGGATGAAAAAATCTCTGCCAAAAAATGTGCAAAAAAAAAAAAAAGCTGCGATCGTAATAAAGATCCAAAAAGCTCAAAAGTGATCTTTATAGCGCCGCAGCGATTTTACAGTGTTTTTGCAGTGATCAGAAAAAAAATAATTCTGTCACTGCGGTGGGGCGGACTGAACGCAAGTGTGCGCACAAGATCAGGCCTGATCGGGCGAACACTGCGTTTTTTGTAGAGCCTAAGGCGACCCTAATGTACTGATATACAGTCATGTGAAAAAATTAGGACACCCTTTGAAAGCATGTGGTTTTTTGTAACATTTTTAATAAATGGTTATTTCATCTCCGTTTCAACAATACAGAGAGATTAAAGTAATCCGACTAAACAAAGAAAACTGAAGAAAAGTCTTTTCAAGATCTTCTGTAAATGTCATTCTACAAAAATGCCTATTCTAACTGAGGAAAAAGATAGGACACCCTTGCCCCTAATAGCGAGTGTTACCTCCTTTGGCTGAAATAACTGCAGTGAGACGGTTCTTGTAGCCATCTACCAGTCTTCGACATCGGTCTGAGGAAATTTTACCCCACTCCTCAATGCAGAACTTTTTCAGCTGTGAGATGTTTGAGGGGTTTCTTGCACGTACAGCCCTTTTCAAGTCACCCCACAGCATCTCAATGGGATTCAAATCTGGACTTTGACTTGGCCATTCCAGGACTCTCCATTTCTTCTTTTTCAGCCAATCTTTGGTTGATTTACTAGTATGTTTTGGGTCATTGTCATGTTGCATGGTCCAGTTCCGCTTCAGCTTTAATTTTCTAACTGATGGTCTCACATGTTCTTCAAGCACCTTCTGATACACAGTAGAATTCATCGTGGATTCTATGATGGTGAGCTGACCAGGTCCTGCTGCAGCAAAGCAGCCCCAAACCATGACACTTCCACCTCCATGCTTCACAGTTGGTATGAGGTTCTTTTCTTGGAATGCTGTGTTTGGTTTACGCCAAACATGTCCTCTGCTGTTGTGTCCAAATAATTCAATTTTGGACTCATCTGTCCAAAGAACATTATTCCAGAAGTCCTGGTCTTTGTCAACTTTATCGCTGGCAAATGTCAGTCTGGCCTCGATGTTTCTCTTGGAAAGCAAAGGTTTCCTCCTTGCACACCTCCCATGCAAGTTAAACTTGTACAGTCTCTTTCTGATTGTAGAGGCATGTACTTCTATATCAACAGTAGCCAGAGCCTGCTGTAGTTCTCGAGATGACACTTTAGGGTTTTTGGATACCTCTTTTAGCATCTTGCGGTCTGCTCTTGGGGTGAACTTGCTGGGGCGACCAGTCCTGGGCATGTTGGCAGTTGTTTTGAAAGCCCTCCACTTGTAGACTATCTTCCGGACAGTGGAATGGCTGATTTCAAAATCTTTTGAGATCTTTTTAAATCCCTTCCCAGACTCATAGGCTGCTACAATCTTTTTTCTGAAGTCCTCTGACAGCTCTTTTGCTCTCACCATGGTGCTCACTCTCACTTCAACAGTCAGGAGCACACCAAACTAAATGTCTGAGGTTTAAATAGGGCAAGCCTCATTCAACATGCAGAGTAACGATCTACTAATTATGTGCACCTGGTGTGATATACCTGTGTGAGATCTGAGCCAATTTAAGAGGGAATACATGTGAGGGTGTCCTATCTTTTTCCTCAGTTAGAATAGGCATTTTTGTAGAATGACATTTACAGAAGATCTTGAAAAGACTTTTCTTCAGTTTTCTTTGTTTAGTTGGATTACTTTAATCTCTCTGTATTGGTGAAACGGAGATGAAATAACCATTTATTAAAAATGTTACAAAAAACCACATGCTTTCAAAGGGTGTCCTAATTTTTTCACATGACTGTAGATCTGATTGCGATCAGTCTTGATCACTTACAGATACTATATAGTACTAGTGCTGATTAGCGACAGCGATGACGCTAATCAGCGACTAATCAGTAACTGCGGTGTGGTGGGCTGGGTGCTAACTACCTAACAAGTAGCTAACTAACTGGGGTCATAAGGGACCCTTAGGCCCCATTCACACGTCCGCAATTCTGTTCCGCATTTTGCGGAACGGAATTGCGGACCCATTCATTTCTATGGGGACAGATTTTGTCTTGCTCGGATCCGGAATTACGGATCTGCACTTCCGGGTCCGCACTTCCTTTCCGCAAAAATATAGAACATGTCCTATTCTTGTCCGCAATTGCGGACATTAAAAGGCATTTTCTATATACTGTAGTTCTGGCAATGTGCGGATCCGCAAAACACATACGGACGTCTGAATGGAGCCTTACAGGGGGGTGATCAATGACAGGGGGGTGATCAGGGAGTCTATATGGGGTGATCAGGGGTTAATAAGGGGGTTAATAAGTGACAGGGGGGGGGTGTAGTGTAGTGTGGTGCTTGGTGGTGCTACTGTAGTGTAGTGTAGTGTGGTGCTACTTACAGAGCTGCCTGTGTCCTCTGGTGGTCGATCCAAGCAAAAGGGAAAACCAGAGGACCAGGTAGCAGGTACAGTAAAGACCAAAAGTTTGGACACACCTTCTCATTCAAAGAGTTTTCTTTATTTTCATGGCTATGAAAATTGTAGATTCACACTGAAGGCATCAAAACTATGGATTAACACATGTGGAATTATATACATAACAAACAAGTGTGAAACAACTGAAAATATGTCATATTCTAGGTTCTTCAAAGTAGCCACCTTTTGCTTTGATTACTGCTTTGCACACTCTTGGCATTCTCTTGATGAGCTTCAAGAGGTAGTCCCCTGAAATGGTTTTCACTTCACAGGTGTGCCCTGTCTGGTTTAATAAGTGGGATTTCTTGCCTTATAAATGGGGTTGGGACCATCAGTTGCGTTGAGGAGAAGTCAGGTGGATACTGTCACGGGGTTCCGAAGGTGCACTCGGTCCCCCATTGCCCGCAGACCTGTTGCTTAGCTTTTGGAATGAGGTTCTGTGTCTAACCTCATTCCCAGGGCGGCTTTACTAGCTGGGTGGCTCCCTGCTCCTAGTCTGCCTTGATCGCCGAGCTGATCACTCGGTGCTCGACTGGTTGGTCTGTCGGTTATGTGACGCTGGCCACGCCACATGACCCTCACTCCCCACTATAAATACAGGCAGCCTGCTGACTACAGGTTGCCTGTTAATTTCTAGGTTCCTGGCTATTTGTTGGACTGCTGAATACTTACCTGATCCTGTTCCCTGACTATGCTTTTGCCTGCTCCTCCTGTACTGCGCATCCGTCCTGGTATTGTGACCTCGGCTCCCACCTGACTACTCTCTTAGGACTCCTCTTGTACTTCTCTGCTCTCCTGGTATTTGACCCCGGCTTCTCCTGACCATTCTTTGCTTAATCCTTTGTACTGCGTAGCTCTCTTGGTTCTGACCCGGTCCGTTCATGTTCCGTATTTTGTCTTGTCTGTCTTCCCTGCACATATCCTAAGTTAGGGACTGTCGTCCAGTTGTCCCCTGTCATCAGGACTCGTGAGGCAAGTAGGCAGGGCCAGGGGTGAGGGTGGAGCGCAGTTGTCACTATCCTTTCCCCTGTGTGTGTGTGGACGTGACCGTTACAGATACACAGCTGATAGTCCTACTGAATAGACTGTTAGAATTTGTATTATGGCAAGAAAAAAGCAGCTAAGTAAAGAAAAACGAGTGGCCATCATTACTTTAAGAAATGAAGGTCAGTCAGTCAGCCGAAAAATTGGGAAAACTTTGAAAGTGAGGGCTATTTGACCATGAAGGAGAGTGATGGGGTGCTGCGCCAGATGACCTGGCCTCCACAGTCACCGGACCTGAACCCAATTGAGATGGTTTGGGGTGAGCTGGACCGCAGAGTGAAGGCAAAAGGGCCAACAAGTGCTAAGCATCTCTGGGAACTCCTTTAAGACTGTTGGAAGACCATTTCAGGGGACTACCCCTTGAAGCTCATCAAGAGAATGCCAAGAGTGTGCAAAGCAGTAATCAAAGCAAAAGGTGGCTACTTTGAAGAGCCTAGAATATGACATATTTTCAGTTGTTTCACACTTGTTTGTTATGTATATAATTCCACATGTGTTAATTCATAGTTTTGATGCCTTCATAGTCATGAATTTAAAGAAAACTCTTTGAATGAGAAGGTGTGTCCAAACTTTTGGTCTGTACTGTATATCAGACGCTGTTAACAAAACTTCGTCTAATATACCTTTCTGATGTAAAAAAAAAAATCGCATGGCAGGCTGTAGATCAACTTGTTTACCTCGCGATCCTGTGAACGCGCGCTCCTGTGAGCGCACGTTCACAGGAAATCTCGGATCTCACGAGATGACGCCTATTGGCGTCATCGAGACCTGAGAGAGCCGCCGCACTGACACCTATCGGCGTTAGTTTGACGGCAAGCGGTTAAAAAAACAAAAACTCATTAGTATATGTGGCAGCTATATTGTTCCCATGGGAAATCTTGAAGGGAGTCTGTCAAGTCATTTTAATCAATACACTGTAACTAAAAGCACTTGCCCACAGAAGATTGCAAACACATTCCAAACATACAGGCTCTGCTGTTCCAAGTGTCCAAAACAAAGCAAAGCCCCCCCGGCAGGACACTTGGGATCTCTATTTCAGCAAAATAAAAGCACTTTTACTGGACATGGAATAAAGACACAATGTACCAACAAGTATGTTTGGAATATGTTTGCAATCTTCTGTTGGGCAGTGCTTCCAGTCATTCATGTAAAAATGATGTGACAGACTCCCTTTAAAGCCCAGAAAATTGTTATTTTACTCTACATACCTTACAACGACAACAAAAATGAATAAACTGGTCTTGATGGATGTAATTTTGGATCTTAAATAGGGGTGACAGTGTGTTATCAACATTCATTTGGGCTGAATGGAATAAATATAAAGACAAAATTTATGAAATACATTGGCTGGGAAAACAGAACTTATGCCTCTCTCAAAAAAAGCTATTCTACTTGTACAGTACCTTGTCAAAAGCATTTTTGGTGTCCAATGGAGTGCATATGTAGGTTATATGCATAGTTTATAGCATGCAAGACTCTGGTACGTTCCCTATATGAAAGGAGGGGAGAACCTTCTGATCCTTTTAGCTGGATTTTTTACTTAAAATTTAGGTCACAGTTAAAATGATAGGCCTATACCTACTACATAATGTCCTATCTTACCCCTTCTTACAGAAGATAGTCATCAGTATATGATCGGTGGGGGTACGATACCCAGGACCTCCACTGATTAGCCATTTGAGAAGGCACCAGCTCTCCTTTGAATGCTGTGGACTTCTCCATGCTTACCAAGCACAGTGTCGTACATAGTATAGCGTTTGTGCTTTGTATAGCAGTTCAGCCTAGTGAAAGCTGGCTTAGGGAAAGCAGAAAGAAGGCCGTGGAGCTTCTGAGAGCGCTGCTTACTTCTCGCACACCTGATCGGCGGGGGTTCCAGGTGTCGGACCCCATGATCAGATACTCATGACCTATCCAGAGGAAAACCCTTTTAATCTCATTTTATAGGGAATGTTTTTGTAAATTGGCAAGTAGAATTAAAAAATTGTAATACACATAATGTGAGGGCCATAAGGCCCTAGGCTTTTGCTTGTTGGCGTGGAATTGAGAGCTGAATTGTTTTCTTTCACCAGGATAGGTGCAGTTACAGAAGAAACAGCATGTTTAATGTTCGGCAAATCTTCTTAAATAATTTGACAAAGAACCTCACAATTTTGAAGGTTATACTTCCGTTTTGCCATGTAGCCATTGTCTACCAGATGTGGACAGGGCTTTAGCCATGTGAGCATCCATATTGGCAATTCTATACACAAGTGGTAGTTTAATGTCTTGAGTTAATTCTACTAAATAACATTATATTTTATTTGTATCTTCTTTTACACATGTTTCCATGTTCTAAAATATGAAAAAAGTAAGGGCTTTCTCCAAAATACATTTTACTGTCAAGGGCAAGAACAAGCAAAAAAAACAAAAACATTATTATGCGATAGTGTATCATGAGATCTGCTCTATATAAGTCTATTTGTTCCCACCCAGTGGTTGCGATGTGGGTTGCAGCAGCTTGTCAAGGGGTTTGCTAATACTGTATGTCTCATTTAATTCAAGAAAAGTTGACACATCTGTACTCTATTTTGACATTATTCTAGATATATCACTATATATTATTGTAGAAATAAATACTGTAATGGTTGGCACTCCACCGATATACATCTGTTAGAAATTAAATATCTTAGATTTTTTACATCCAGTTAATTAGTACATCCCTTGTTGTATAATATTGTGTCCAAACATGCAAAATAAAGTCAATCACAAAAATGCTTAAAATATGATGCACCATTTATACTGTAAAGTATTATTTTAAAGCTTTTAAATTTTCATGAAAAAGACTTGTTTGAAGAAATACAAATAACTATTTTAAAGAATATTGAAATATTTTTATGTTTCCTAATATGTGCTGAAATAGTCCTACAGTTTTATGGTGGTTCTTCTTAATTACCGCTAATGACCTAATTTTCTCTATAAAGCAAAAATTAGAATTCAATGTATGCATGCAGTATCTTTAGGGAAGAAGCATATTGGTACTTTTTATAGTGGAGAAATCCTAGAACACAGTTAGCATTCATATTCACAAATTAAGTAAAATAGATTAACAATTTACTTAATTTTTCAATACCTTCTAAAATACTACGTTCAATTTATCCATTTAAAAGTAAAATTACTTTAAAAAAATCCTCTTGATCCTTTTGACCTTGTTTGTGCTAAATATGGGACGATCTGTAAAAAATGCATGGTTTTATACTCTGTGGGTTTAAATTATATGCCAAATAGCTTCAAAAGACATTTTAATTGCTAAAATGAAAATACGACACACATCAAAGAATCTTTATTTTCTTCATGCTGATGCCTACTTAGCTTTTTTGCATATCCATTTAAAGCTGTTAGACTTTATCCTTACTATGGCACCCCTTGAACATCTCTCCTTTTAATGCCTTTAATAATAAAAACCCATATATGGAATAAAGGAAAATTAAAATGTTAAACTTCAAAATGAAACCATAAAACCTTCTCTTAAACCTGATGTGTAATAATATTTAAAGCATGAAACTTTGGTAATTTACAATACTTGTAAAGGTTGTGAATTTCAAAGCATTTTGTGGTACCTTTGAATGCATCTGTACATGCAGAAAATATATTATTTGTTCTACCAGGGATATTTTCATAGGACATAATTTGAGTATAAAAATAAAATTTACTGCGGATTTGCCCACAAATACATAAAAAAAAGTCAAGAGTTGTCTGTCGATTTATGGAGGATTATGCTGTTGTTTTGCCACAGATTTCCCCCTGAGTTTTGCAAAGGAAAAATCTGTGTTGAAAATCCACAATATAAATTGACATGTTGCAACTTTAAAATCAGGTGAATTGCCACAAAGATTATTTTAACATGTCAAAGAGATTTGGTGACCCTCAAAATCTGATCCACTCTGTTAGGCCTCTTTCACACGGGCGTCGCGGGTGAGGGCCAGATGCGTTCAGTGTGCGTTCAGGGAAAACCGTGCGATTTTGCGTGCGAGTTCTGTCAGTTTTGTATGCGATTGCATTGTGTTCTTGCGTTTTTTCCCGCGCGGGTGGCATGCGGATTGCATGCGATTTTCACACGCATGAAAAAGAAAACGGATCCATTCTCTACATTCACCTGTTACTGCAAACACATAAATACCCCCAGCATGCCTTGGTTTTTTGGACAGCTCCATTTTTTGGAGAGTTTTGGTCGTTTGGCTGGTGTGTGTGTTTGGTGATAGGATTTCCATTTGTAGGATGTCAAGTTTCACTGTTTCGTCCACTGACCATGTCTTCTTGCATTAGCTGGTCTGTTTTGGAGAGCAGCCAGAAATGATTGAGGAGAAACAGCGCAGGAAGTGTATGTGGGTGCATCTTATCATTTTGCAGCAGGCCAGCAAAGGTCTCTTTGTTGGCTTGTACTCTGACCTCCGTGCACACCCTCCGGTGTTCTTCAATTATTGTCGCATGTTGGTGGCTACCTTTGATCGGCTGTTGGGGGAGTTGAGGCCTTCCTTGACACCAACATGCGGCTGAGTGTGTCACCTGAAGAACGTCTTATTTCTTTTTATGTAAGACCAGGGCTTTTTCTCTGGCGGAACGCACCGGAACGGCGTTCCGCCACCTTTTGACATCGCAAGCTGCGATGTATCAGCGGGGAGGGACTGGGAGGAGGAGCTGGGGGCCGGTGCGTTCACTGTGCTCCGGCCCCGCAGCTCCAGTAGAGACTTATAAAATGTTTAATTAAATGAATAATGATTCCTGCTGCCCCTCAGTAGTATAACATTCAATGTATTGTACTCACAGCCGGCTACTGACATCGTAATCCAGGCCGGCCGGGCAGACGAGCGGCAGCGTCACTGACTGACGTCACCTGCCTGGGCCGCCTGCTTCATTCATAAAGTAGGCGGCGCACTCACGTGACGTCAGTCAGTGACGCTGCCGCTCGTCTGCCCGGCCTGCCTGCATTACGATGTCAGTAGCCGGCTGTGAGTACAAATACATTGAATGTTATACTACTGAGGGGCAGCAGGAATCATTATTCATTTAATTACACATTGTATAACTGTACTGGAGCGGCAATGGGGGGTCTGTGGATGACACTGTTATGGGGTGGGGGGGGTCTGTGGATGACACTGTTATGGGGTGGGGGGGGGTCTGTGGATGGCACTGTTATGGGGGGGGGTCTGTGGATGACACTGTTATGGGGTGGGGGGGGGGGGTCTGTGGATGGCACTGTTATGGGGGGGGTCTGTGGATGGCACTGTTTATGGGGTGGGGGGGGTCTATGGATGGCACTGTTATGGGGTGGGGGGGTCTGTGGATGGCACTGTTATGGGGTGGGGGGGTCTGTGGATGGCACTGTTATGGGGTGGGGGGGGGCTGTGGATGGCACTGTTATGGGGTGGGGGGGGTCTATGGATGGCACTGTTATGGGGTGGGGGTGTCTGTGGATGGCACTGTTATGGGGTGGGGGGGTTTGTGGATGGCACTGTTATGGGGTGGGGGGGTCTCTGGATGGCACTGTTATGGGGTGGGGGGTCTGTGGATGGCACTGTTATGGGGTGGGGGGGGGTTTGTGGATGGCACTGTTATGGGGTGGGGGGGTGTGGATGGCACTGTTATGGGGTGGGGGGGTCTGTGGATGGCACTGTTAAGGGGTGGGGGGGGTCTGTGGATGGCACTGTTATGGGGAGGGGGGGGTCTGTGGATGGCACTGTTATGGGGTGGGGGGGTCTGTGGATGGCACTGTTATGGGGTGGGGGGGTCTGTGGATGGCACTGTTATAGGATGGGGGATCTGTGGATGCCATCCCCAGATCCTCCACCCCATAACAGTGCCATCCTCAGATCCCCCCATTAACAGTGCCATCCCCAGATCCAGTGCCATCCCCATCTGGGGGGTTTCTTTGCTGGGCTGGACTTTTATAGCCCCCCCCCCCCCCAATTTTACTTGCGGTCCTAGGGTTGGGTAGAGGGGGCAGTCCTAGGGGTGGGTAGGGGGCGGGTAGGGGGGGGCGGTCCTAGGGTTGGGTAGGGGCGTGGCCAGGGGAGGGGGGGTGAGTTCCACCACCTTTTCTCTGAGAAAAAAAGCCCTGTGTAAGACTATATATATTATCAGACTCATACATGAATGACCCACTGTTTGCCAATACATAGCTGTTTGGTCTATGGCCTGTGTCTTCTGAACTTTAGGTGCTCTATGTATAAGTACCTAATAGTAGTAAACATGTATTGTATATAGTTCATTTTTATTCATAAACCGTGTGTTCTTTTGGGCCAGCCACTTTGTATAAAGTCACCTGGTGTACTAACAAGCAATTGATTAGTTACACCAGATTCCAGTTCCGCGCGGGTTAATTATTCAAATACTGGCTGTAATGATGAGGATACTTCACCTGTGTGTATAGGCCAATTTTCTGGAACTTGATTTAGCTAAATGCTCTTCCTTTCTTTAAAGTATCTGAGTGTAAAATATTTCTTTACAATTTTGGAGTATGGCCTATTTTATTTTTAACTTGCTAGACACATTGCCATTTAAATAATTGAAAGTAATGTACTAGATTGTTAAACTAGCGCTATTTATTGTATTAATATTTTTTTTGTTTCATTTCAGATATCTGGCGACAGGAAATTATTTTTCGTCTTTACATTTTGATTTTAGAATGGGGACCTCCACAATTGCTGGCGTGGTACGGGCTACATGTGCCGCCATTTGGCTGAGACTGAAGGCTTAAGTGCTGCCACATTCAACCAGGCAGCAGTGACTTGATATAGCCCAAGACTTCCTGGAGAGGGCTCAATTCCCAAATTGTATTGGTGCTCTTGACGGGAAGCACATATAGGTTAAGAAGCCACCAAACTCAGGGTCCCAATACTATAATTATAAGCAGTTTTTTCTCTGTAGTTTTTGTTGGCCTTGGCTGACACAAACTACAGGTTTATAATTGTAGATATTGGGTCTTGTGGAACTACTGCAGATGCTCGTATCTTCAGGGCTTCCAGAATGGGTCGCTGGCTTCAGTCTAACCAACTGGATGTACCACAGTCAGCAAACCTTCCTGGCTCAACTGGCCCACCAGCCCCTTATGTGGTTGTAGGGGACGAGGGTTTTGCCCTTCTAGCCACCTCATGCGGCTCTTTCCTTGGGAAGATTTGGATGCCAAGACGCGCAATTTTAATTATCGCTTAAGTAGAGCCAGAATGTTTGTGGAGTGCGCTTTTGGTATTTTTTCAAATAAATGGTGGGTTTTCCTGTCACCCATACAGCTGGCCCCACAAAATGTAAATTTGGTGATCAAGGCGTGTGTAGTGCTGCACAACTACATACGCACCTATGAGTCGACACCTGATGAAGATGCCCAAGTCTACAGTCTGCCATCAGGAACAGACACTTTACCACTTGGACGATCTGGATCTGCTGCACTGAGAGTGAGGGAGTTATTTTCAGATTATTTTATGTCCCCTATCGGTTCATTCCCTTTTCAGAAGTAGAACTCGACTCATGGAAGTTTGAGTTTGCCAGTATTTTTAGCTAACCTGGATGGTTATTTTTTTGTTCGTTTTTGAATTTTTTAGTTAGGGACTCGCAAGATAACGAGGACCCTTGATGTGGGTTGCGAGCTTACAGATATTGTTTATTAGACGGTATGTGAAATATTTACTAATACCTCATTCATAGAAAGTGTAAAATTTATATAATGTATATGTAATTAAGCAATTTTTTCATGCCAAAGTTTATACTACTAAATTCTATTAGAAAACTACCATAACATTAGTGTGTGTGTCAGTGACTTTTACCAAACGTTACAATAGTTACGTGTATTTTGATGATATTTATGTTTAGTAAAAGTTTCAAATCTATATTGTGTTGTAGGTGTTGGTGTGACATAAAGATAATTATGCACTTTATATAATAAAGGGACCCAACTATAATAAACTTGAACAAAAAATGTGTTTATTTTCACACAAAATAGTCCACTAACTATATTTTTGTATACAAGTAATAAAATAAAATACTCTGGATTTTTTTTATTATAAATTTACATAACGCCTAGATGCAGAGGGGGGGCCCTGATGCTGAGGGCCAGAGTAGGCTGGTTGGGAAGGTGCCCAGAGTACTGGGATGGCCCAGCTTGAGATTAGGAGGGGACCTGCTAGCAATAGCTAGATATCCCCTGATACTGGTGCCCATATGGCAGCATCGGTGGCCCATAATGATCCCTTGGAGGAGGGAATTGGTGTGGACCCTGTGAGGGCTGAGACATTTGCATTGGCCGGGGGCCAAACATGTGCCCATGGAGGCGCAGATTTTCTAAGGCCGAAAACATCTAAACTGGGTTGTGGGGGGAGTGGTTACCTCCAGAACTATTTCAAGAGCTGGTTCTCTATAATCGTTCTGGAGGTCGCTGGTTGCTATCGACACCTATGACATTTCACATTTAACTATTGTTACCAATCACAGTACCTAAGTATTCTACATACAGTGTGTATTGCTTAACATGTAGTGGTCAGTGTGTATAATGTACTTACGGACGCAGCTCCATGACGTCATGGAGGAACATCAGCTGCTCCTTTAAAATATATATCCTTTTCTTAAGTGGACCAGACCCACTTCGCCCATGGTGCTTCATCTCTTTGCGAAACTGGTCACGACAGCTCCGACAACGATTCTTGACCTCTTCAACTGGTAATAAAAAGACAAGAAAGGACAATGTAGGCAATTATTAATTTATACAGAGGATAACATATGACATGGGCTATATTCTGGGGGGGGGGAGGGTTAACATATTATATTGGCTGCAATTTTCATGCAATGCACAAGTGATGTGTGAATATTATTGCTCATGTACACAGCCCCATTGAAATGAATGGGTCCCGATGCAGTGCGTGTGCAGTGCATTCACGTCGCGCATTGCACCTGCGCGGAAAACTAGCCCATGTGAAAGGGGCCTTACTAGTTTAATAAGCAACACGTTTTCCACCTGCATATACGGGGCAAAAAATCTGCAGGATATCCACCCTATGTGAAGAAACCCTTAATGATGGTATAATAAAAATAAGGATAAATGAGACATCTGACCTGCTGCTGCACAAATTTTTGTTTATAGTGCTGCAAAATTAAGCCCCATATTCCATGACACATGTAAATATGAAAATCAAACATCGTATAGAACATAATCTCTTGAAAGGCCGGCAGCGTCATGTCACTCACTCAGTCACACTCCTGCTCCACCAGCGTCATTAATGAAGTGGAAAGAGCGTGACTTAGTGAGCGACTTGACGCTGCCGGCCTGCCCGCTGCTTTGAAAGTGAGTACTACTACAGGCGATTAGTTTAACAAAGCAGTGCCAATGCTAGAGGATTAAATTAATAGACTTTACATGTGAAGACTGCTGTGAGCGGGGCCTGATGTAATGGAGTACAGTGACTGCACTGGGCCCAAATGCGAGTGCAACAGCAGTTGACAGCCTCCAGCCCCTCCTCTCACCCCATGTGATAGAGCTTAACTGTAACTGGTACATCGCAGGGCACTATGCCACGTCAGCCATGTAAAAATCGCACTATACGCTTTATAAGATGCATTGCCATTTCCCCCTCCCCCCACACACTTTTGGGGGAGAAAAAGTGTGTCTTCTAAAGTGGAAAATACGGTACATGAGATGACAAAAGTATTCAAATCCAGTAGCTGGTTTAAAAAAAGTATATTATTTTTAATGTGACATCTCCTTTAATGACCACTGAAAAAAGCTTGTGTGGGTAGCAATTTTCCGTTTTTGCATTTTCTTTTTTACTTCCTGCATTCCAAGAGCCATAACTATTTTATTTTCCTATTCATATAAATATATAAGGGTTATTGCGTTTTGTAAGATACGTTGCACTTTCTAATGTCTCAATGTAATATTGCATATTATGTAATGTGAAGCTAGAAAAAAAAATCCAAATGGGGTGGAATTTGAAAAAAATGCAACTGTGCCACAGGTCGCTACAATTACAGAGATAATATAGTTATAGTTTTTCTTGTGTTTGAAAAAAAAAATATATAATGAAAACTTTCAAAAAAGATATATATTTTTTTGCATTGTCATATTCTGACCACCATAACATTTTAAAATATGTATCTAGAAAGCTGTGTGTATAAGTTTTTGATCACTTTTTATTAATTTTTTTGTGGTGTAAAGAGAATTGGCCCATTTTACAAATCAGCCATTTAGATTTTTTTATGTTACACCATTCACTGCACAGGATAAATATGTCTATTTTTTCATAGTTTGGACATTTTGGGATACAGTACTGTATATATATATATTTTTTTATTGTGTGTTTCTATTTTTACTACTTAATTGAATTTTTATATATTTTTTTCTTTATATTTTCAAAAACATGCTTTACTTTTTTTAAGCCACCACCCCTAGGGTGACCTGAATGTGCAATCATTAGCCTTGTATAGGGTCCAGCCACAAACAAACAGCTTCCCCAATCTTAGTGCATCGCCTCAGATGCCAATTTAAAAAGGTATCTGATGGGTTAAACTTCTGCGACTGGCGTTATCGACAATCACAGACATTAGCCCGGGTGTCTGCTATTTAAAACCTGAAGAGAAACAGGTGAGAATTTTAAAGAGTTAAAGTCCTTAGCTTACCAGGATTGAAAAACAACTTACAAAGTTACATTGTTTTCATTTTCAGAAACTTATGAATAAGTGCGTCAGAACTTGGAAAAAAATGTGTAGAATTGATGTCAAATCTTATGAACTTACCTTTGCCGGGAGCCGGTCTGAAATCAAATGCGGTCACTGGGAGCAGGCAGTTCTGAGAACAGCCCGATGAAGGCCCCCGGCGGCTGTTCTCGGAACTGCCTGCTCCCGGGGACCGCATTTGATTTCAGACCGGCTCCCGGCACAGGCACAGGTAAGTGCTTACCTGTGCATCGCCGGACGGGTGAGTCAATATGGCAGCCCGCATGTGTTCGTTGGCGAACACTGCGAACTGACCATCACTGGTTGCCAGTGCTGGAAACTATACAAAACCAGACAGGGCCATTCCAGGGTACTGCAGCTCAGCTCTCTTTCAAGTGAATGGGAACCGAGTTGCAGTAAACTGGCACCAGAAACTACTCAATGTAAGGAACCTAAAGATAAGTCATCAATATCTGAAGCTCGGATAGCCTATTTAACCTATGCTTTATTTTTTTTCCAAAAAAGAAACATATGTTATTGCCTATGCTAAGGAAAGATATGTATGCATATCACAAACACATATGCCAAAATGACACTTGGCATTAACTGGGATTCAACGGGGTACATTACATACAGTATAAATGTGAGTACTTATTTTGGGATAAAAACTATATTCAACAGTCAGATAAAAATGGTGTCTAAGGGACTTTATAGTAAAATGTACTTGTGACTCCTTGCCAAAATAAAGATGATTGCATAATGCAATTGTTGCTGTGAAAAGTAGGTACTCACTGAAGTGGTAAGGGTACAGGCTCTTCAGGAACACACACATTGCATTGTACTGTATATACAGAAAGAGATACAGTATCTATTTTGCTTATTTTACTGTGGTTATAGCCATGTGTTCAATCAAGAACAGGAATTTTAAATGAATTAAATTTTAAATTCCTTCTACAATCTTTACACATTTAATCTACCTTTGTAGTTTTCTTGAAAACCCACAAATTACATACTAGATGACGGCTGAGCTGGCAGAAAGTGGAGACTAATCATATCTGAGAATGCTGCTGACATGTGTAAAATATTTTCAAGGTTTGCTATTTAGGTTTACTGACATTGTAAGAATGCAGCACCTTACAAAAGCTGCATCCCTTCACAGCCTGTCAACACAAGGATATTTTATTCAGCTTCATCATCACTGGAGCATAATCTTTGATGTAGACAGTTTCTCCAAAGATACATTGTAAAACACATTTCTTTGAAAATGTCCAGAGATTTACTTCAAACCAGCTATTAATAAAAGGTAAATATTCAGCAACCTTACATTAGCTCGGGGATAAAAAGGTTTTGTTTACAAAATCAACCAATTAATAAATGAAGAAGAAATTCATTTTATACACATGCAACAATGCTTAGGTCAATCTTCTCTTTAGAGCAGGCTTCCTCAAACTGCGGGCCTTCAGCTGTTGCAAAACTACAACTCCCAGCATGCCCGAACAGCCTACAGGTATCAGCCTACAGCAGGGCATTGTGGGAGTTGTAGTTTTACAACAGCTGGAGGGCCACAGTTTGAGGATGCCTGCTTTAGAGTATTGAAATGACTGCTACATTGGTCTCCTGTGACCACCGCCGTCCTGCTACTTTGGGTGGGCACAGGTGCAGCTCCACTCACCCTGTGTCTTTCGCAGGTCTGGAGTTCTGGCAATCTGCAGCAGTGCCCTGTGTGTCTTTTGGGGGAAATGTGCTCTGATATTCTTCATTGAACCTCACTTCATTCTGCAGTATTTCAAGGGTTGACCCCTTGTTTGCTAGGCTGTTAATCAGTCTCTGCTATATTGCAGTGCTGTTTGTCTCATTCTCTGCCGAGCAAAAGCTTATCTAACTTGCTAGTTACTGCGAAGATTTGAACTCTGTCTGTTTCCTAACTTTGACTCTCCACTGACCTGACCTTTGACTGATTACTGTATTGACCCATTGCAGTCCACAGTGACCTCAGACTTGTTTCACAGTTTTGCACATACTCTACCTGCACTGAACTTGGACTTGTTTCCCAGATTCACACATATTCTACTTGGTCTTACCTCAGTCTGTCCCTGATCATGATTCTGCCTTAGCCCTCGGTGCCATGCACTGGTGTCTCTGACCCCATGGGTCATCTGTCAACCACATAAGACTAGTCCAAGAAGTTGCAGCCTGGTGCCTCCCCTGCAGCAAAGACCAGATAATATTATAGGGGTTTGAGGGTGAAAACCAGGGGACTGCCTTTCATTCTTCATGAGCAAGAGATCTATACAAATAAAGACAATATATAAAAGCCCTTTACCAAAACAGAAGAAAAATTCAGGCAGCACTACACCCAATAAATCGCTGATAAGCACATAAAAAGTCCTCTGTGTACACCCCTAGTGACCAGGCCCTTTTTTTACAAATCGGCACAAATTTAATGGTTTATTGCCTGGTCATGCAACTTGGCACCCAAATGAATTTTACCTCCTTTTCTTCTCACAAATACAGCTTTCTTTTGGTGGTATTTGATTGCTGCTGACATTTTTCATTTTCCGATATTAATCAAAATAGGCCGCAATTTTCTCAAAAAAAGTGTATTTTTAACTTTCTCTGGTTAAATTGTTCAAATATAATTACATTTCTATACAAGTTTGTGTCAGAATTTATTGTGCTACATGTGGATCCGCAAAACGCATACGGACATCTGAATGGAGCCTTACAGGGGGGTGATCAATGACAGGGGGGTGATCAGGGAGTCTATATGGGGTGATCACCCCCCTGTCATTGATCACCCCCCTGTAAGGCTCCATTCAGACGTTAACAAAACAGCGTCTAATATACCTTTTTGGGGTTAAAAAAAAATCGCATCTACAGCCTGCCAGCGAATGATCGCCGCTGGCAGGCTGTAGATGAACTAGTTTACCTTCCGATCCTGTGAACGCGCGCTCCTGTGTGCGCGTGCTTACAGGAAATCTCGGCTCACGCGAGATGATGCCGATCGGCGTTAGTGTGACCTGGGAGAGCCGCCGCAATCACGCCTTTCGGCGTTAGCGAGATGGCAGGAGGTTAAGGAGGAGCGTGAGGTTCACCCTAGAAGGGCATGGCTCTAAATCCGCAGAGGACATCACCTGTATGCGTGTTACAATTCAATCAGACATAGCAATCAAATTACATCTCAGACAAATACACTAAGGTCATTGCGATCATTAAGGCCTAAAGAACCCATTGCATCCATACGGATTATCCATCGCGCTTCTTTTTGTAATAGGAGGCGATGTCTATCACCTCCTTGTGTCATTACTGGAATCGCCTCAATTCCAGCAAAACCCAAGCATTTTTTTATCTCCCCCCCATGTTTTTGCCATACATGATCTATAAGGTGGGGGCAGCCTTTTCTTGTTCTGATGGAATTGAGGTGTTCCCGGAATCTCTCTAACCTGGGCCTGATTGTCTTGCCTATATAGAATGCTCCGCACTCACATTTGACTACATAGACAACGTACGTGGTTTTACACGTGCAGAATTGTCTCATTCTGTGTGATACACCTCCTAAAATGAGGATCTTGTCCCGGAGGATATATCCACAGAAAGAGCAATTACCGCAACGATGGTTCCCTATAGGTTTTTTCACACCTAGCCACTGATCTGGATTCTGTTCACATTTCATGCGGCTACTAACTAAATGATCCCTCAGAGTATGTGTTTTTCGGAAAGCGATGAGAGGCTTTTTGTCCGTAAATTTATCTAGACTGCTCTCATTCTTTAATAGATCCCAGTTATCGTGGATAATTTTTTTGATTGAGTCGGCCATGGGGCTATATTTAAATACAAACACAAAGCGGTTATCTTCCTCCACTTTCTTATTTTGATGTAATAATTCATACTGTGTCTTTCTATCTGCCCTAACAAATGCTTCACCCAGCATTTTCAAAGGATATTCCCTCTTCAATAAGCGATTCTTGAGTTCAGTTGCCTGTCTTACGTAACCATCCCTTCTGCTATTAATGCGACTTAACCGTGTAAATTGTCTATAGGGTATGGCCTGTTTTTACGCTACGTGGATGAAAGCTTCCATGGTGTAGAAGGGAATTAGAGGCAGTGGGTTTCCGATAACCCAATGTTACGATTTCCCCATCACGTATAATGACACGAACATCAAGAAAATCTAACGTCTCCCCTCCAAAATTTAAGGTGAAACGCATGTTCATGTCATTCTCACGATTTAAATAGGAAACAAATTCCTCACATAAAGCACGAGTTCCCCTCCACACCATGAAGACATCATCCACGTAGCGCAAAAACATTTGTATTAAATATTTGTATTAAATACATATCTGCTCTCAAGGTTATTGAGGTATATATTGGCAAACGTACACGACACTGGCGTCCCCATCGCCGTGCCATGTACCTGCCGATACCACTGTTGTCTAAACCTGAAAGTATTGTTGCCCAATACAAAAAGTAGTGCTTCTTCAACAAAATGGACATAAACTTTGTCCTTGTCAGTAGATTTGCGCATATCCACGACCGCCTCTACTCCCGCATGCTGGGGAATGCGGGTATATGAACTTTCCACGTCTAATGACACCAGGTTCCAATTACTCTGCCACTGGAAATTCTCCAGTGCCAGAAGAAAATCCTTGGTGTCCTTTAGATAAGTGACAGATTTTTTCAGGGCCGGTCTCAATAGCCAGTCAAGGTACTTCGACAAAGATTCAGTCACCGACCCGATCCCCGCCACAATAGGGCGGCCGGGGGGGTCGGGTGGGTGACTTATGTACCTTTGGCAAAAAATTGGGATATGCTGGTACCAATTTGTCAATACTAGTGCCAGCAAGGAAGCCACTATTTATGTATTTCTGTAGCAACTCTTTTAATTGTAATTGTAAGATGGAGGTGGGGTCACTGGGTAGTTTTTGATATGTCCCTGTATCTTCCAACTGGCTCAAGGCTTCTGATCTATAGTATTCAAGGGACATCAACACAATGTTCCCCCCCTTGTCTGCAGGTTTTACTACAATATCAGGGTGGTTCCGTAACCACCGTATGGCTTTAAATCCCCCTGGACTAACATTAAAGGGAGTCCGAGGGTAAACTAATGCCTTCACATCACGGAGTATCCTTTTATAAAAGGTATCGATGAGATGTAATTTGATTGCTATGTTTGATTGAATTGTAACACGCATACAGGTAATGTCCTCTGCGGATTTAGAGCCATGCCCTTCTAGGGTTAACCTTACGCTCCTCCTTAAATAGGCTGGCACACCTGCCTGCGTCATACAGGTAGCCGGAAGAAGCACATTTGTGCGAAACGGCCGTTGCTGCCCTTCGCCGCTCAGGCGGCTTTTGTTTGTTGTGAAGGCTCGTCCGTCCGCCTCAGCCCTGCTATGTCTGCATGTTTTTTGCTATTGCAATAAAGAAAGGAATGAAGACCGCTGATTTTTCTATTTTATCTTCTGATAAAAGCCCTTTAATTTTCCTAAATAGTTTATATATTCTAACTTGAATATATCTATCAAAGACCTGGACCCTTATAGGGTTTTATAGGACTACTATATTGATGGCTTATCCTTAATCAGATCAAAGAGGTCCAACTCCTGCCTTCAGTTGATTGGAGGTAGCGGAAATATCTTGGATCTTTCAATCATCTGAACAGTAGGGATGCCTTCTACGTGCCTCTCACAAAATGTGTATGCAATTGTAAGATTACCAATTCATTTTATTTGATTTATTTTTTTCTGCAGTGTTCACAAATGAAACATGTTAGAATAACATGTTACATATGTAAAAACATTCATAAAAAAAGGAAAAAATGCGCAGCTAAAAACCATATCACAAAACCATATGTGGTTTGGCCATTCAGTATTTGGTCATGCAGAACTCCAGCTACAAATAAACCAGCAATTATCCCTGAACAATCACTTGTACAGGGGAGAAGCTTTGATAGACAGCTGCCATATCTTAAGGGTGCTTTACACTGCCCGAAAATGGGAAATCATCACTACGGCCGGGTTCACATTATTGAATTCTGTTATAGGTTCCATTATGATAGAGTTATAAAGGAATATAAAGGAATTCTAGGACGGAATGCAAAACTGATGCCTTTAAGAGTCCTGTTGACAGGACTATTTTTTCTGTCATGTATAACGGAAACAAACGGAACCGTTATGTGTCCCCATAGAACAGAGCAAAAATAGAATGCCTCTTAAAGGCTTCCGTTTTGCACTCCGTCCTAGAATTCTGTTATATTCCGTTATAACTGTTATAAGGGAACATTTAAAGGAATTCAATAACGCCAATGAAAACCCGGCTTAACAAGTGTTTGTACAAATGCTCATTAGCAATAATCTGTCAGTGTACAGGTGTTGCTGATTACCTAATGGACAAACCAAACACTCGTTTATCGGGTAATAGGATCGCTGGTGTGAACACCAAAATCATTGTTTGCCGGCAGCAAACTGTGTCGACTAAACAGCATCTGCTGCTGGCAAACCATGATTCTTTATGGGTACAAGCGATGGCATTAGCGATCACTCCTCTCCATACTGTGGAGGAGATCGCTACATGTAAATGATAAATTTAAACGCTATGAGCAGACAATTGCGGGGAAGGAATGTTTCCTTCCAGACAATTGTCGGCTCAATTGAGCGGTGTAAAGGTACCGTTAGCAATGGAAGGGATCAGATAAAATTCCAATCTTGGTCTGTAAAAGTGGCCCTCCAGGCCTCCCCTACCCCTTCTATTGCTATTCTTAATCTGTGTCTGACCTCGTCTGTGGTATAACATTACACCATCTTTTTAAGGTTAGCTATTTGTCAAGTTAAGTAAAACGTGGTATCATATGTAATAGAACTTGACATGTATGGAAGCATTCTGCTCTGCAAGCTAATAGTTAATAGCATATGATTCGGCTATGTTCATGGTGCTATAACTCCAGAGACTATTTTCATCTCTAAATATATGCAGTCCTTTTAGATATTAATAATGTGCTGATTGATGATATTTATATAAATAGACAACAAAGAGGCAATCCTAAGGAAAATGGAAGGCCTTGGATACGAGTGGTACCAGAGCATAAATCAACCATCTGAATACAGGCCTGAATATAGATTTTGTGGTAAGGATGCTCAGGAGATGTTTCTTAGAAATCCACAGTTTGGAAATTAAGTTCATTGATTTATCATCAGGTTGGTATCGATCATTGCTAAAGTACTGTACAAATAATTCCTTGTACTTTCTGTTGTTATAAATAATATTTACCACATGTCTACATGGCCATATAATAAAAAAGTATTGACACACACAAGCAAAACCAGTTTTTTTTTAACCAAAACCTTTGTTAATGTACAAGTTAAAGGGGTTGTCCGGAGAGAGAAAAAGCTATTAACTATTGAATGATACAACTAAATGAATGATACAACTAAAACACTTACTAATATAGTATCTGTTTGCTAATTGAGCTATTGTGTGACAGTTTATCCGCCCTCTGCCACACAGGAAGTCCTGTAGCTACTGATTTTACACTAGTTATTCTCTGTCTCTGGATGCAGTGAAAGGAGAAGATGCGCAACAGTTCCCTTAGCCCCGTGCTCGATGGCTCACATCAGAGGTCACCTCCCCAGTGCATGAATGCAAATGTGACATGAGCCAGAGGGGATGGGAACTGGAGGTACTATGACACATCATCTCCTCTTACTGCATCTAGAGGCTAAGATGAAAGTTCCCTAGAACAGAAATTATATATAATATGGTATGTGTGTATATATATATATATATATACACAGAATGACCCGACTTTGCAGTATATTTTGTCTATTTCATCTAATGTTTGTGTGTGAGGTTAAAAGATATCAACAGTGTCCCCCCAAAATAGGGAACTCCACAGTGCCCCGCCCCCTTAACATTGATCTTAAAAGCAGCCTGTCCCCTTAAAATGTAACCCTGTCCTCCTTAATAGTGACCTCCAAAACGGTCCGCTCCCTTAAGGCCTCTTTCACACAGGCGTTGCAGGAAAATGTGCGGGTGCGTTGCGGGAACACCCGCGATTTTTCTGCGCGAGTGCAAAACATTGTAATGCGTTTTGCACTCGCGTGAGAAAAATCACGCATGTTTGGTACCCAAACCCGAACTTCTTCGCAGAAGTTCGGGCTTGGGATCGGTGTTCTGTAGATTTTATTATTTCCCCTTATAAACATAGTTATAAGGGAAAATAATAGCATTCTGAATACAGAATGCAAAGTAAAATAGCGCTGGAGGGGTTAAAAAAAAAAATAATTTAACTCACCTTAGTCCACTTGATAGCGCAGCCCGGCATCTCCTTCTGTATTCTTTCTTCAGGACCTGGGTAAAGGACCTTTGATGACATCACTCCGGTCATCACATGGTACGTCACCATGGTAAAAGATCATGTGACGTACCATGTGATGACCGGAGTGACATCATCAAAGGTCCTGTAATTAATGCTCACCACAGGTCCTATTCAACAAAGGAGACAGAAGGAGATGCCGGGCCGTGATCAGGTGGACTAAGGTGAGTTAAATTATTATTATTTTTTTTTTTAACCCCTCCAGCGCTGTTTTAATATGCATTCTGTATTCAGAATGCTATTATTTTCCCTTATAACCATGTTATAAGGGAAAATAATAATGATCGGGTCTCTATCCCGATCGTCTCCTAGCAACTGTGCGTGAAAATCGCACCGCATCCGCACTTGCTTGCGGATGCTTGCGATTTTCACGCAACCCCATTCACTTCTATGGGGCCTGCGTTGCGTGAAAAAACGCAGAATATAGAGCATGCTGCGATTTTCACGCAACGCACAAGTGATGCTGTGAAAATCACTGCTCATGTGAACAGCCCCATAGAAATGAATGGGTCGGTATTCAGTGCGGGTGCAATGCGTTCACCTCACGCATCGCATCCACGCGGAATACTCGCCCGTGTGAAAGGGGCCTAACAGTGATTTATCCCCACAGCGCTCTTCCCCCTCAATAATGACCTCCACAATGGCCCATCCCCTTAACAGTTACCTCCACAGCAGCCTGCCACCTTAACAGTGACCCCCACAATGCCCCACTCACTTAACAGAGGCCTCCACAGCGGTCCCCCCTTAACAGTGACCTCCACAGAGCCCAACCCCTTAAAAGTGACATCCACAGCGGCTAACCCCATCTAGGTATGGCATTTTTTTCCTTTTTTTTTTTTTTTTTAATCCATAGGCTTCTCTAAAGGATTTCAAAAAGGCCAGAAAGAAGTGAATGCACATAAGGTTAGAAAGTAAGAAAAATGCTACAAAAATGTGTGTAAAAAGCCGTTTAAAAAACTTGAAATGTATGTTATTTTTTAAAATACCAGCATTTTTTACATATTACATGCATTGTCACAGTCTTTTTAGTTGCAACTTTTATGTTGTGTTTTCAAACTCTAAAGAGAATCTATTGGAGAAACTGACATACCCAGAGCCAGCTGCATCTAGAAAAATGCCATTGACCTCCAAAACGCCACAAAAGTAGTAACAAACCAAAATGCTTTGTATGAATTTTATTTTATATTTCATCTTGTCACAGAATTGTAGGTAATAAAAATGCATATAGAAACAGCATGAAAAATGCCACAAAAAAAACATATTTTTCGCAAAAAATGTTGAGTGTGAAACCAGACTAAGGTATAAATCAGGCAGCTATAATTTGGGCATATTTTATCATATTACGGACATAATTCTCTGCCCGACTGTGGGTTTAATGACCCGAACTTACAACATCATATATTCCTCTGAATGAGGCCATAACTGCTAATAAAGCATTTTTTATAGAATGCTAGGATTTTTGTATATAGCAGAAGTTTTCATCGTACACTTCAGTAGCAAATGCTTTATTAAGATGTATGAAAAAAAATTGTAATGTTCTTCATGATGCTTAGCAAACTATTTGCTTTGAAGCTCCCTTATGAGGAACAGCTATATCTAATGTTTGCACTCTCTGGGCTGTAAGAAAAAGTCTTTCCTCTCTCTAGGTAGCCTCCAACTGTGCCTAATGAAAATAAATAGCATTATGATTGGTAATAGAGAAAATGGTATTTACTACATGCAGGAAAAAAAATACATATATTGTTTATTCCGTCTATCTGGCATCATGTGGAGAACATATCACTGATAAGGGTTTAAATAATCAGCAGAGGAAAATCCCTTTTGATTAAGTATACTGTAATTATTGAGATGCTTAATACCAGTTAAAGTAAACCTTTATATTGCACAAGAATCACACGCTCATATTTTTATTAACCCCTTAGGGACTCAGCCTATTTCACCTTAAGGACTTGGCCATTTTTTGCAAATCTGACCAGTGTCACTTTAAGTGGTGATAACTTTAAAACGCTTTGACTTATCCAGGCCATTCTGAGATTGTTTTTTCGTCACATATTGTACTTCATGATATTGGTAAAATGAAGTAAAAAAAAATGTATTTTTATTTATTAAAAAAAAACTAATTTACCAAAAATTTGTAAAAAATTGCAAATTTCCAAGTTTCAATTTCTCTACTTCTATAATACATAGTAATACCTCCAAAAATAGTTATTACTTTACATTCCCCATATGTCTACTTCATGTTTGGATCATTTTGGGAATGATATTTTATTTTTTGGGGATGTTACAAGGCTTAGAAGTTTAGAAGCAAATCTTGAAATTTTTCTGAAATTTTCAAAAACCCAATTTTTAGGGACCAGTTCAGGTCTGAAGTCACTTTGCAAGGCTTACATAATAGAAACCACCCAAAAATGACTCCATTCTATAAACTACACCCCTCAAGGTATTCAAAATGATTTTACAAACTTTGTTAACACTTTAGGTGTTCCACAAGAATTAATGGAAAATAGAGATATAATTTCCAAATTTCACTTTTTTGGCAGATTTTCCATTTTAATAATTTTTTTCCAGTTACAAAGAAAGGGTTAACAGCCAAACCAAACTCAATATTTATGGCCCTGATTCTGTAGTTAACAGAAACACCCCATATGTGGTCGTAAACCGCTGTACGGGCACACGGCAGGGCGCAGAAGGAAAGGAATGCCATACGGTTTTTGAAAGGCAGATTTTGCTGGACTGTTTTTTTTTGACACCATGTCCCATTTGAAGCCCCCCTGATGCACCCCTAGAGTAGAAACTCCATAAAAGTGACCCCATCTAAAAAACTAGACCCCTCAAGGTATTCAAAACAGATTTTACAAACGTTGTTAACCCTTTAGGTGTTTCACAAGAGTTATTGGCAAATGGAGATGAAATTTCAGAATTTCTATTTTTTGGCAAATTTTCCATTTTAATCCATTTTTCCCAGTAACAAAGCAAGGGTTAACAGCCAAACAAAACTCAATATTTATGGCCCTGAATCTGTAGTTTACAGAAACACCCCAAATGTGGTCGTAAACTATTGTACGGGCACACGGCAGGGCGCAGAAGGAAAGGAATGCCATACTTTTTTGGAAGGCAGATTTTGCCGGACTGTTTTTTTTTTACACCATGTCCCATTTTAAGCCCCCCTGATGCAACCCTAGAGTAGAAACTCCATAAAAGGGACCCCATCTAAGAAACGACACCCCTCAAGGTTTTCAAAACAGATATTACAAATGTCGTTAACCCTTTAGGTGTTCCACAAGAGTTATTGGCAAATGGAGATGAAATTTCTGAATTTAATTTTTTGGGCAAATTTTCCATTTTAACCAATTTTTTCCAGTAACAAAGCAAGGGTTAACAGCCAAACAAAACTCAATATTTATGGCCCTGATTCCGTAGTTTACTGAAACACCCCATATGTGGTCGTAAACAGCTGTACAGGCACACGACAGGGCGCAGAAGGAAAGGAATGCCATACGGTTTTTGGAAGGCACATTTTGCTGGACTGTTTTTTTTGACACCATGTCCCATTTGAAGCTCCCCTGATGCACCCCTAGTGTAGAAACTCCAAAAATCTGGCACCATTTTAGAAACTACGGGATAGGGTGGCAGTATTGTTGGTACTAGTTTAGGGTACATATGATTTTTGGTGGCTCTATATTACACTTTTTGTGAGGCAAGATAACAAGAAATAGCTGTTTTGGCACCGGATGCGTCACGGATGCGGCGATACCTAATATGTATACTTTTTTTATTTATGTAAGTTTTACACAATGATTTCTTTTCTGAAGCAAAAAAAATAATGTTTTAGTGTTTCCATAGTCTGAGAGCCATAATTTTTTCAGTTTTTTGGGCGATTACCATGGGTAGGGTATAATTTTTGTGGGATGAGATGATGGTTTGATTGACACTATTTTGGGGTGCGTGTGACTTTTATATCGCTTGCTATTACACTTTTTGTGATGTAAGGTGACAAAAAATTGTTTATTTAGCAGTTTTTATTTTTTACGGTGTTCATCTGAGGGGTTAGGTCATGTGATATTTTTATAGAGCCAATCGATACGAACGCGCGATACCAAATATGTATACTTTTTTTTTATTTATGTAAGTTTTACACAATAACAGCTTTTTTAAAACAAAAAAAAAATGATTTTCTAGTGTCTCCATATTCTGAGGCATAGTTTTTTTTATTTTTTGGGCGATTGTCTCAGGTGGGGGCTAATTTTTTGCGGGATGAGGTGATGGTTAGATTGGTACTATTTTGGTGGGCAAAGCCTTTTTGATCGCTTGCTGTTGTACTTTTTGCGATGCAAGGTAACAAAAAATGGTTTATTTAGCACAGTTTTTTTTTACGTGTTCATCTGAGGGGATAGTTCATGTGATATGTTTATAGAGCCGGTCGATATGGACGCGGCGATACCTAATATGTATACTATAATTTTTTCAATTTTTTTTTACTTTATTTGGGGAAGATTACGTTTTTGTTTATTTTTACTTGAAACTTTTAATTTTTTTTTGGGAAAAACTTTTTTTTTTTTTTTTACTTTTTTTTACTTTATTTTTTGTCCCACTTTGGGACTTGAATGATTTCAGCGGGCATCCTGTTCCTATTAACCCCACCGCGCCGCAATGCACTTTTAAAGTTAGGACGTACCGTTACATCCTGAGTCCTTAAGGACTCGGCAAACATGGAGTACCGGTACGTCCTACGTCCTTAAGGGGTTAAGACCATTATCCAGTACTGGATTTTTTTAACCGCCTCCGGACCGCCTAATGCAGGATTGCATTCCGGAGGCGGTCGATTCATTCCTCCTAGACGCGCCGGCGCGTCATCTCGCGAGACGCAAGATTTCCTGTGAACGCGCGCACACAGGAACTGCAGGTAAACGAGCTCATCTACAGCCTGCCAGCGGCGATCATTCGCTGGCAGGCTGTAGATCCGATTTTTTTAACCCCTGAAAGGTATATTAGACGCTGTTTTGTTAACAGCGTCTAAAATACCTTCTACCTGGTCCTCTGGTGGTCCCTTTTGCTTGGATCGACCACCAGAGGACACAGGCAGCTCTGTAAAGTAGCACCAAACACCACTACACTACCCCCCCTGGTCACTTATTAACCCCTTATTAACCCCTGATCAACCCATATTAGACTCCCTGATCACCCCCCTGTCATTGATCACCCCCCTGTAATTCTCCATTCAGACGTTCGTATGTGTTTTGCGGATCCACGGTGTTCGTGTTTAGCGGATCCGTGGATCCGCAAAACACATTCGGACGTCTGAATGGAGCCTTACAGGGGGGTAATCAATGACAGGGGGGTGATCAGGGAGTCTATATGGGGTGATCACCCCCCCTGTCATTGATCACCCCCCTGTAAGGCTCCATTCAGACGTCCGTATGTGTTTTATGGATCTGCGGATCCACATACGGACGTCTGAATGGAGCCTTACAGGGGGTGATCACCCCATATAGACTCCCTGATCAGCCCCCTGTCATTGATCACCCCCCTGTCATTGATCACCCTTCTGTAAGGCTCCATTCAGACGCCCGTATGTGTTTTGCGGATCCACGGATCCGCAAAACACAGACACCGCGGATCCGCAAAACACGGACACCGCAGATCCACAAAATACGGACACCGGCAATGTGCTTTCCGCATTTTGCGGATCCGCACATTGCCAGAGCTATATAGAAAATACCTTTTCTTGTCCGCAATTGCTGACAAGAATAGGACATGTTCTATAGGCTCTACAAAAAACGCAGTGTTCGCCCGATCAGGCCTGATCTTGTGCGCACACTTGTGTTCAGTCCGTCCCACCGCAGTGACAGAATTATTTTTTTCTGATCACTGCAAAACCACCGTAAAATCGCTGCGACGCTATAAAAAGATCACTTTTGAGGGGCATGGCGAGTTCATAGAAGATTTTTTTTTTGTCACGGAAATTGATTTTTTTTAATTGTTTTTTTGTTTTTTCTTACAAAGTCTCATATTCCACTAACTTGTGACAAAAAATAAAATCTCACATGAACTCACCATACCCCTCACGGAATCCAAATGCGTAAAATTCTTTAGACATTTATATTCCAGACTTCTTCTCACGCTTTAGGGCCCCTAAAATGCCAGGGCAGTATAAATACCCCACATGTGACCCCATTTTGGAAAGAAGACACCCCAAGGTATTTCGTGAGGGGCATGGCGAGTTCATGTAAAATTTTATTTTTTGTCAAAAGTTAGTGGAATATGAAACTTTGTAAGAAAAAAAAAAATAATTCATCATTTTCCGCTAACTTGTGCCAAAAAAAATAATATTCTAGGAACTCGCCATGCCCCTCATGGAATACCTTGGGGTGTCTTCTTTCCAAAATGGGGTCACTTGTGGGGTATTTATACTGCCCTGGCATTTTAGGGGACCTAAAGCGTGAGAAGTAATTTGGAATCCAAATGCGTAAAAAATGCCCTGTGAAATCCTAAAGGTGCTCTTTAGAATTTGGGCCCCTTTGCGCACCTAGGCTGCAAAAAAGTGTCACACATGTGGTATCGCCATACTCAGGAGAAGTTGGGCAATGTGTTTTTGGGGTGTCTTTTTACATATACCATGCTGAGTGAGAGAAATATCTATCTAAAATGACAACTTTGTATAAAAAAAATGGGAAAAGTTGACTTTTAGAGAGATATTTCTCTCACCCAGCATGGGTATATGTAAAAATACACCACAAAACACATTGCCCTACTTCTTATGAGTACGGCGATACCACATGTGTGACACTTTTTTGCAGCCTAGGTTCCCAAAGGGGCCCAAATTCTAAAGAGCACCTTTAGGATTTCACAGGGCATTTTTTAGGCATTTGGATTCCAGACTTCTTCTCACGCTTTAGGTCCCCTAAAATGCCAGGGCAGTATAAATAACCCACAAGTGACCCCATTTTGGAAAGAAGACACCCCGAGGTATTTCGTGATGGACATAGTGAGTTCATGGAAGTTTTTATTTTTTGTCACAAGTTAGTGGAATATGAGACTTTGTAAGAAAAAAAAAAGAAAAATCATCATCACAGCTAACTTGTGACAAAAAATAAAAAGTTCTATGAACTCACTATGCTCATCATCGAATACCTTAGGGTGTCTACTTTCCGAAATGGGGTCATTTGTGGGGTGTTTTTACTGTCTGGGCATTGTAGAGCCTCAGGAAACATGACAGGTGTTCAGAAAGTCAGAGCTGCTTCAAAATGCGGAAATTCACATTTTTGTACCATAGTTTGTAAACGCTATAACTTTTGCGCAAACCAATAAATATACACTTATTGCATTTTTTTTAATCAAAGACATGTAGAACAATAAATTTAGAGAAAAATTTATATAGAAATGTAGTTAAAAAAAAAAATTACAACTGAAAGTGAAAAATGTCATTTTTTTGCAAAAAATTCGGTTAATTTCGATTAATAACAAAAAAAAGTAAAATGTCAGCAGCAATAAAATACCACCAAATGAAAGCTCTATTAGTGAGAAGAAAAGGAGGTAAAATTAATTTGGGTGGTAAGTTGTATAACCGCGCAATAAACCGTGAAATTAGTGTAGTGCAGAATTGTAAAAAGTGGTCTGGTCATTAAGGGGTTGAAGCTAGGGGAGCTGAGGTGGTTAAATTCTAAGGCCCCTTTCACACGAGCGAGTATTCCGCGCGGATGCAATTCGGGAGGTGAACGCATTGCACCCGCACTGAATACCGACCCATTCATTTCTATGGGGCTGTTCACATGAGCGGTGATTTTCACGCATCACTTGTGCGTTCCATGAAAATATCTCTTTGTGCCTTTTTCACATAACGCAGGCCCCATAGAAATGAATGGGGTTGCGTGAAAATCGCAAGCATCCGCAAGCAAGTGCGGATGCGGTGCGATTTTCACGCACGGTTGCTAGGAGATGATCGGGATGGAGACCTGATCATTATTATTTTCCCTTATAACATGGTTATAAGGGAAAACAATAGCATTTTGAATACATAATGCATAGTAAAACATCGCTGGAGGGGTTAAAAAAATTTTGAAAAAAATTTAACTCACCTTAATCCACTTGTTCGCGTAGCCCGGCATCTCCCTCCTTCTGGCTTCATCTGATCTCTGTGCAGCAACAGGACCTTTGGTGACGTCATTCCGGTCATCACATGATCCATCACCATGGTAAAAGATCATGTGATGAATCATGTGATGACCGGAATGACGTCACCAAAGGTCCTGTTGCTGCACAGAGATTAGATGAAGCCAGAAGGAGATGCCGGGCCGCGAACAAGTGGACTAAGGTGAGTTAAATTTTTTTATTTATTTTTTTAACCCCTCCAGCGATGTTTTACTATGCATTCTGTATTCAGAATGCTATTATTTTCCCTTATAACCATGTTATAAGGGAAAATAATACTATTTACAGAACACCGATCCCAAGCCCGAACTTCTGTGAAGAAGTTCGGGTTTGGGTACCAAACACGCGCGATTTTTCTCACGCGAGTGCAAAACGCATTACAATGTTTTGCACTCGTGCGGAAAAATCATGGGAGTTCCCGCAACGCACCCGCACATTTTCCCGCAACGCCCGTGTGAAAGGGGCCTAAGTCTTAGGCCTCTTTCACACGAGCGTGTCCGGATAAGGTCCGGATTCGTTGCGGCAAACCCGCGCGAGTAGGTACGCAATTGCAGTCAGTTTTGACTGCGATTACGTTCCATTGTTCAATTTTTATCGCGCGGGTGCAATGCGTTTTGCACGCGCGTGATAAAAAAACTGAATGTGGTACCCAGACCCGAACTTCTTCACAGAAGTTCAGGTTTGGGTTCAAGGTTGTGTAGATTGTATTATTTCCCCTTATAACATGGTTATAAGGGAAAATAATAGCATTCTGAATACAGAATGCTAAGTAGAATAGGGCTGGAGGGGTTAAAAAAAAATAAAAAATGATTTAGCTCACCTTAATCCACTTGTGATGTAGTGACGTCATCAAAGGTCCTATTCCTCACAGATGAAGACAGAAGAGATGACGGCTGCGCGAACAAGTGGATTAAGGTGAGTTAAATTCTTTTTCTTTTTTTTTTAACCCCTCCAGCCCTATTTTACTATGCATTCTGTATTCAGAATGCTATTATTTTCCCTTATAACCATGTTATAAGGGAAAATAATAATGATCGGGTCACCATCCCGATCGTCTCCTAGCAACCGTGCGTGAAAATCGCACCGCAACTGCACTTGCTTGCGGATGCTTTCGATGTTCACGCAGCCCCATTCACTTCTATGGGGCCTGCATTGCGTGAAAAACGCACAAAATAGAGCATGCTGCGATTTTCACTCAACGCACAAGTGATGCGTGAAAATCACCGCTCATGTGAACAGCCCCATAGAAATCAATGGGTCCGGATTCAGTGTGGGTGCAATGCGTTCAACTCACGCATTGCACCCGCGCGGAAAACTCGCCCGTGTGAAAGGGGACTTAGGCACAGTGCCTAGGAGGTATTGTATAAACAAGGCCCCTGAGAAACCTAAATCTCCTATGCAAATAAATGTGCAATGCCGCATTGAAATATATTTAAAAATTTTAATAAACTTAAAAGTAAAGTTATATCGTTATACTATAACTATGCCTATTTTTTTTACGTTCGGATTTTTGCTAATTTGGCAAAGTTGTGGACTGCAAATGAAAATATAAAGTGCAATAAATAAGTGTTAAAGAAGACCTTTCACCAGAATCAAGTTCAGCTATGAGCTGAGAGCTGCGATTGGCCAGCGCTACAGCATAGGAGAAGGAGACCGCGGCAGGTTCCCCTGGGTGAAGCCTAACTATGACTATACCGGAGGCTATAACCGGAGAACGGAGCGGCGCCCGGGGATAATAGTAAGTGCAGGGGCATCCCTGGGCGCCGCTCTACACGTCTGTATATTCAGTTACATACTTGATTCTGATGAAAAGTCCTCTTTAATAAAGACATGGCCTGACCCAAGAAGGAGTAAGAGACACATGCTTTGAGCTCCAAGCTCCTAGATCTTAAAGGGGTTGTCCGAGACTAAATCATACCTCCAGACAAGGCTGACCCACACCTGGTCCCGGTTGTGGCTCCAGGGCCGGCACTTCAGCTCCCCTCTGCACCGATATAAACATCCATCAGCTAATTACAGGCTAATTACAGGCTGCAGCAGTGACCTGCTCCCCTTGCAGAACAAGTGTGGCTCCCGGGAGTCGCACAAACTGAATACACCTATGGGAACCAGGTATCATCACCACCACTGATTAAGTCTCAGATCTTAAGAACTTTAATCCAGGTAAATCCAACCTTTAAATTTAGACGGAAAGCTCTATTCACCACAAAACAGACATCTGAATCCTAGAACACCACCAACATATTAGTAGTCAGCTTAAAGTGGTTGTCCATGCTTTTAATATTGATGACCTATCCTCAGGTCATCAATATCAGTTTGGCGGGGTCCGACACCTGGCACCCCCTGCCGATCAGCTGTATGAGGAAATGGCATGCAATGTGCATGTGCCATCTCCCGTCTCTCTTCCTACTCACCGCTGCTGTCTATGGCGAAGCAGCAGCAAGCAAGAAGAAAGAAGGGAAGACAGCACATGCGCAGTGCGCACGGTTTCCTCATACAGTTGATCAGCGGAGGTGCAGGCTGTCGTACCCCACCAATCTGATATTGATGACCTATCCGGGCAACCCCTTTAAAGGCTATGTCACCTTCGGAGGCAATTTTTTTATGATCACATGTTACTCATTTTTAGCAAAAAAATAAATAAAATGGCCTTTATTAAAAATATTGAGCTCTTTTGTCACAAAGGGTTAACTGTTTTTCTAGCTGTGTGAATGGTACTTCTACTTTCATTTTCACTTTTACAAAAAATTTGTGACAAATTCTTTGTCACGAAGCACATTCTTTTGTAAGTAGTGGGTGCAATGACAGGGAGCTGCGATAGCTTTGCCCACATAATTGTACCCCTCAGATGCCACGTTCATACATGATCGCGGCATCCGAGTGTTAAAACAGTGTAAAATTAACAATATTTTTTTTTTTTTTAGCAAACATACCGCCTACATTTGCTCGCGACGAGCTGGCCGCCGCCATCTTGCTTGAAGATCTGTAGCAAAATCTCGCACGGCGCAAGATTACGTCATCACGCCGGCCGGCATGGTGACATCAAATGTCACCACACACGGGATTTCGGCCGAGATCTTATATCAAGATGGAGGCTGGCAGCCCGTCGTGAGCAAATGGAGGAGGTAAGTTAGAATTTTTTTGTTTTTTACACTATTTCAGGTTAAATCGATTCGCTGACACGAAGCACAAGGAAATTTGGCCTCGAGGTTAATCTAATTTATCCTGAAATTCTGATCAAATTCCAATTTGTGGGATTCGTTTCGCTCATCTCTAGTGGTCATCACCATGTGGATACCTCACAGGGCAATAAGAGAGAATCAGTGCACTGATGAAAGAAGAGACCAGCTGCAAAACCTGGCCAAAATAAAAACTAAAAGCTAAGGAAGATTCAAGTTACATTTGCAGCTCATTCAAGTGAAATTAATAGAGAGGACACAGCCCAATTTGAGACAATTTATTGAGAGGCCTTATTGCAGCCAACTGAGAGTAAACTGCAATGCCTACACAACTGCATAAATCTTCCAGGCAATAATGAGTACCTCATAGAGGGGACATTTTTCATATAAAAGAAACAGATAATTCAAAGGCTGCTGAATAGCCTGCATCAAAACCCTATCAAGATCCTATCAAAATGAGATTGAACACCAGATAAGAGTAAACTAAATTATAACTTTTCTTGAAATCACTGAAAGGCATCACAAACGAGTATTTCATACTAATCTGAGCAAAAGTTACAATGTGAAGCTAGTTACTTAACAAAGAAACAGTCTTACTGTGGTTCTGTAGACATGTGATCTTAACCACTTAAGGACCACAGGTTTATACCCCCCTAAAGACCAGGCCCTTTTTTACAAATCGGCACTCCACAACTTTAGCGGTTTATTGCTCGGTCATGCAACTTACCACCCAAATAAATTTTACCTCCTTTTCTTCTCACTAATAGAGCTTTCATTTGGTGGTATTTCATTGCTGCTGACATTTTTACTTTTTTTGTTATTAATCGAAATTTAACGATTTTTTTGCAAAAAAATGACATTTTTAACTTTCAGTTGTAAAATTTTGCAAAAAAAACGACATCCATATATAAATTTTGCTCTAAATTTATTGTTCTACATGTCTTTGATAAAAAAAAATGTTTGGGTAAAAAAAAATGGTTTGGGTAAAAGTTATAGCGTTTACAAACTATGGTACAAAAATGTGAATTTCCGCATTTTGAAGCAGCTCTGACTTTCTGAGCACCTGTCATGTTTCCTGAGGTTCTACAATGCCCAGACAGTAAAAACACCCCACAAATGACCCCATTTCGGAAAGTAGACACCCTAAGGTATTCACTGATGGGCATAGTGAGTTCATAGAACTTTTTTATTTTTTGTCACAAGTTAGTGGAAAAGTCTCATATTCCACTAACTTGTGACAAAAAATATAAAATTCGAGGCACTCGCCATGCCCCTCACGGAATACCTTGGGGTGTCTTCTTTCCAAAATGGGGTCACTTGTGGGGTAGTTATACTGCCCTGGCATTTTCCAGGGGCCCTAATGTGTGGTAAGTAGGTAAATGACCTGTGAAATCCGAAAGGTGCTCTTTGGAATGTGGGCCCCTTTGCCCACCTAGGCTGCAAAAAAGTGCCACACATGTGGTATCGCCGTACTCAGGAGAAGTTGGGGAATGTGTTTTGGGGTGTCATTTTACATATACCCATGCTTGGTGAGATAAATATCTTGGTCAAATGCCAACTTTGTATAAAAAAATGGGAAAAGTTGTCTTTTGCCAAGATATTTCTCTCACCCAGCATGGGTATATGTAAAATGACACCCCAAAACACATTCCCCAACTTCTCCTGAGTACGGAGATACCACATGTGTGACACTTTTTGCAGCCTAGGTGCGCAAAGGGGCCCACATTCCAAAGAGCACCTTTCGGATTTCACCAGCCATTTTTTACAGATTTTGATTTCAAACCACTTCTCACGCATTCGGCCCCTAAAATGCCAGGGCAGTATAACAACCCCACAAGTTACCCCATTTTGGAAAGAAGACACCCCAAGGTATTTCGTGATGGGCATAGTGAGTTCATGGAAGTTTTTATTTTTTGTCACAAGTTAGTGGAATATGAGACTTTGTAAGGAAAAAAATAAATAAAAAATAAATCATAATTTTCCGCTAACTTGTGACAAAAAATATAAAATTCTAGGAACTCGCCATGCCCCTCACGGAATACCTTGGGGTGTCTTCTTTCCAAAATGGGGTCACTTGTGGGGTAGGTATACTGCCCTGGCATTTTCCAGGGGCCCTAATGTGTGGTAAGTAGGTAAATGACCTGTGAAATCCTAAAGGTGCTCTTTGGAATGTGGGCCCCTTTGCCCACCTAGGCTGCAAAAAAGTGTCACACATGTGGTATCGCCGTATTCAGGAGAAGTTGGGCAATGTGTTTTGGGGTGTCTTTTTACATATACTCATGCTGGGTGAGAGAAATATCTCGGCAAAAGACAACTTTTCCCATTTTTTATACAAAGTTGGCATTTGACCAAGATATTTATCTCACCCAGCATGGGTATATGTAAAATGACACCCCAAAAAACATTGCCCAACTTCTCCTGAGTACGGCGATACCAGATGTGTGACACTTTTTTGCAGCCTAGATGCGCAAAGGGGCCCACATTCCTTTTATGAGGGCATTTTTAGACATTTGGATCCCAGACTTCTTCTCACGCTTTAGGGCCCCTAAAATGCCAAGGCAGTTTAAATACCCCACATGTGACCCCAATTTGGAAAGAAGACACCCCAAGGTATTCAATGAGGGGCATGGCGAGTTCATAGAATTTTTTTTTTTTTTGGCACAAGTTAGCGGAAATTGATTTTATTTATTTTTTTCTCACAAAGTCTCCCTTTCCGCTAACTTGGGACAAAAATTTCAATCTTTCATGGACTCAATTTGCCCCTCACGGAATACCTGGGGGTGTCTTCTTTCCGAAATGGGGTCACATGTGGGGTATTTATACTGCCCTGGCATTCTAGGGGCCCTAAAGCGTGAGAAGAAGTCGGGAATATAAATGTCTAAAAATTTTTACGCATTTGGATTCCGTGAGGGGTATGGTGAGTTCATGTGAGATTTAATTTTTTTGACACAAGTTAGTGGAATATGAGACTTTGGAAGATAAAAAAAAAAAATTCCGCTAACTTTGGCCAAAAAAATGTCTGAATGGAGCCTTACAGAGGGGTGATCAATGACAGGGGGGGGTGATCAATGACAGGGGGGTGATCAGGGAGTCTATAGGGGGTGATCACCCCCCTGTCATTGATCACCCCCCTTTAAGGCTCCATTCAGATGTCCGTATGTGTTTTGCGGATCCGATCCATGTATCCGTGGATCCGTAAAAATCATACGGACATCTGAATGCAGCCTGACAGGGGGGGTGATCAATGACAGGGGGGGTGATCAATGACAGGGGGGTGATCAGGGAGTCTATATGGGGTGATCACCCCCCTGGAAGGCTCCAGGGAGACGCCTGTATGTGTTTTACGGATCCGCTGATAGATGGATCGGAACCGCAAAAATCATGCGGACGTCTGAATGGAGCTTTACAGGGGGGTGATCAATGACAGGGGGGTAATCAATGACAGGGGGGTGATCAGGGAGTCTATATGGGGTGATCACCACAGTCATTGATCACGCCCCTGTAAGGCTCCATTCAGACGTCCGTATGCGTTTTGCGGATCCGATCCATCTATCAGTGGATCCGTAAAAATCATGCGGACATCTGAATGGAGCTTTACAGGGGGGTGATCAATGACAGGGGGTAATCAATGACAGGGGGGTGATCAGGGAGTCTATATGGGGTGATCACCACAGTCATTGATCACGCCCCTGTAAGGCTCCATTCAGACGTCCGTATGCATTTTGCGGATCTGATCCATCTATCAGTGGATCCGTAAAAATCATGCGGACATCTGAATGGAGCTTTACAGGGGGGTGATCAATGACAGGGGGGTGATCAATGACAGGGGGGTGATCAGGGAGTCTATATGGGGTGATCACCACAGTCATTGATCACACCCCTGTAAGGCTCCATTCAGACGTCCGTATGCGTTTTGCGGATCCGATCCATCTATCAGTGGATCCGTAAAAATCATGCGGACATCTGAATGGAGCTTTACAGGGGGGTGATCAATGACAGGGGGGTAATCAATAACAGGGGGGTGATCAGGGAGTCTATATGGGGTGATCACCACAGTCATTGATCACGCCCCTGTAAGGCTCCATTCAGACGTCCGTATGCGTTTTGCGGATCTGATCCATCTATCAATGGATCCGTAAAAATCATGCGGACATCTGAATGGAGCTTTACAGGGGGGTGATCAATGACAGGGGGGGTAATCAATGACAGGGGGGTGATCAGGGAGTCTATATGGGGTGATCACCACAGTTATTGATCACGCCCCTGTAAGGCTCTATTCAGACGTCCGTATGCGTTTTGCGGATCCGATCCATCTATCAGTGGATCTGTAAAAATCATGCGGACATCTGAATGGAGCTTTACAGGGGGGTGATCAATGACAGGGGGTAATCAATGACAGGGGGGTGATCAGGGAGTCTATATGGGGTGATCAGGGGTGATCAAGGGTGAATAAGGGGTTAATAAGTGACAGGGGGGGTGTAGTGTAGTGGTGCTTGGTGCAACATATTACTGAGCTACCTGTGTCCTTTGGTGGTCGATCCAAACAAACGGGACCACCAGAGGACCAGGTAGCAGGTATATTAGACGCTGTTATCAAAACTCACATCTCCAGCCTGCCAGCGAACGATCGCCGCTGGCAGGCTGGAGATCCACTCTCTTACCTTCCGTTCCTGTGAGCGCGCGCGCCTGTGTGCGCGCGTTCACAGGAAATCTCGGCTCACGCGAGATGACGCCAATCGGCGTTAGTGTGACCTGGGAGCGCCGCAGAGATGACTCCTTTCGGCGTTAGTGTGACGGCAAGTGGTTAAAGGATATGGACAGCTTTGTAAAAAAAAAAAAAAAAATGACACTAAATAATTTATTTTGTGGAGAAAATCATTTCTCCAACTGTTTCTATTTATCTATCTTTTTTCGTTTTTGTTGTACAGCCTGCTGTGCTTTCCATGCACAGCAGGCTGCTCTTAGTGAGTTTACAGAGAATCCGTCATCTGACGCTGCAACAAGCCCCCCCTTCTCCAGGATGGCCAACAATGCAGCAAGCCTCCTTCCCCCCACTCTGCTTGAAACGGCTGACATCAGTGCTGGCACTGATGTCGACCATTTAACCCCTTTCATATCCTGGTCCTTAGGGACCTCTGCATGGAGGGGATAACCAATACTTGCGGCCCAATGCTTGAAGGGTAAACTGAGGGAGGGAGCTCCCTCCCCCATCGCGCTGCAGCATCCTGATGGTTACCATTGCAACCGGACGCCTTCACAGGCATCAAGATTACCATGGTATAGCAGCTGATCCTGATCCTATATCTGCACATATAATTGGTTAAAAATGTAAGAAATAAAAAAGTATAAACATATTTGATATCGCCATGTCCGTAACAACCTTATTTATAAAAGGATCACGTACTTTTACCACACGGTGAACGCCATAAAAAAAAAAGAAAAAAAAAGAAAAACTATGATTGAATTGTAATTTTGACACTTCCCACAAAATGGTATAAAAAGTGATCAAAAGTCATATGTACCCCAAAACAGTACCAATCATACGTCATCTTATACCGCAAAAAATGAGCCCCTACTTAAGACAATCGCGCAAAAAATAAAAAAAAGATATGGCTTACAGAAAATTGAGACACTAAAACATAATTTTTTTCTTTCAGAAATGCTCTTATGGTGCAAAACCAATATATATTATAAAAAAACTGATATATTAGGTATTGCCACGTCCGTAACAACCTTCTCTATAAAAATATCTCTTAGCTAACCTGTCTGGTGAACAACGTAAAAAATTAAATAAAATAAAAACCGTGCCTAAAAAGCCATTTTATTATTACCTTACAATACAAAAAGTGTAATACCAAGTGATCAAAAAGTCATATGCCGACCAAAATGGTACCAATCAATCTCATCCCGCAAAAACATAAAATATTTAAACATAAAAAACTTCAAATAAAAAAAAAAAAATAGACATATTAGGTATTGCCGTGTCATTGCAACCTGCTCTATAAGAATATCACATTATCTACTCTGTCAGATGAACATTGTAAAAAACAAAAAATAAAAACTGTTCCAGAACAGCTATTTTTTGGTTACCATGCCTCACAAAAAGAGTAAAAAATAATAATAAAATGATATATATATATATATATATATATATATATATATATATACACACACACACACACACACACACACACACAATGCACAACTACCTCTAGCAAAATATTTCTATACTGAAGGAATAACCCTAATATATATATATATATATATATATATATATATACACACTCACCTGAAGAATTATTAGGAACACCATACTAATACAGTGTTGGGACCCCCTTTTATCTTCAGAACTGCCTTAATTCTACGTGGCATTGATTCCACAAGGTGCTGATAGCATTCTTTAGAAATATTGGCCCATATTGATAGGATAGCATCTTGCAGTTGATGGAGATTTGAGGGATGCACATCCAGGGCACGAAGCTCCCGTTCCACCACATCCCAAAGATGCTCTATTGAGTTGAGATCTGGTGACTGTGGGGGCCATTTTAGTACAGTGAACTCATTGTCATGGTCAACAAACCAATTGGAAATGATTCGAGCTTTGTGACATGGTGCATTATCCTGCTGGAAGTAGCCATCAGAGGATGGATACATGTTCTCATTCTGTTTACGCCAAATTTGGACTCTACCATTTGAATGTCTCAACAAAAATCGAGACTCATCAGACCAGGTAACATTTTTCCAGTCTTCAACAGTACAATTTTGGTGAGCTTGTGCAAATTGTAGCCTCTTTTTCCTATTTGTAGTGGAGATGAGTGGTACCCGGTCGGGTCTTCTGCTGTTGTAGCCCATCCGCCTCAAGGTTGTACGTGTTGTGGCTTCACAAATGCTTTGCTGCATACCTCGGTTGTAACTAGTGGTTATTTCAGTCAACGTTGCTCTTCTATCAGCTTGAATCAGTCGGCCCATTCTCCTCTGACCTCTAGCATCCACAAGGCATTTTTGCCCACAGGACTGCCGCATACTGGATGTTTTTCCCTTTTCACACCATTCTTTGTAAACTCTAGAAATGGTTGTGCGTGAAAATCCCAGTAACTGAGCAGATTGTGAAATACTCAGACCGGCCCGTCTGGCACCAACAACCATGCCACGCTCAAAATTGCTTAAATCACCTTTCTTTCCCATTCTGACATTCAGTTTGGAGTTCAGGAGATTGTCTTGACCAGGACCACACCCCTAAATGCATTGAAGCAACTGCCATGTGATTGGTTGACTAGATAATTGCATTAATGAGAAATAGAACAGGTGTTCCTAATAATTCTTTAGGTGAGTGTATATATATAACACCATGGTTCTGACTGTAGATCAATGCACTAACGTTATCAGCAGAAATATCTATTGTGTCTACAAAAAATTTACTTTCTACAGAATGGAAAGTGAGAAATAGATCTGATTACAGGCTGTAGCATACTGTAAGATTCACCATGTTGTGGATTGGAATGTAATCTTACTACCAAGTTACTTGCAAGTTCCAGCAGCATATATATAAGTGGCTGCTAGCTGTGCTATGTAACAGGGTGTGGGGGTGGGGCAGCAGAACTTGTGCTGATGAATGTGAAATCCACATGAACACCCACACAGCATCACAGGAGATGATAGCAGTGAGTAAAACTCATAGAAGAGCATTTCTGAGAGCATGTGAAGCAAAGCTGATACCAGTAAACAAAAAGTGCAATTTTATTATGTGCTGCATAACGGTAAGACATGGGGTTATTGATTTTTAGTGCACATAAGTGTCCATAGCCTTTAACAACCACTAAGTCCTTTTCAGTTCCTAATCATTCCCTTCTTATATAAGGGAGATAATTCCTTTGACAAAGCAGTCCCAAGCAGAAATTTCAACCCGTTATCCCCTACATACTCCCCCATTCTCCCTACATATTTCAAATTTGGCATCCACCATACATGATGCCTTTATATACCAAATATACTGCTGTCCTCTTATAAGACGAGTATGAGAACAAAGAAAAGATACATGCCTGACTGCATACAATTATTATTACTGTATTATTACTACAGGGAGTGCAGAATTATTAGGCAAGTTGTATTTTTGAGGATAAATTTTATTATTGAACAACAACCATGTTCTCAATGAACCCAAAAAACTCATTAATATCAAAGCTGATTATTTTTGGAAGTAGTTTTTAGTTTGTTTTTAGTTTTAGCTATTTTAGGGGGATATCTGTGTGTGCAGGTGACTATTACTGTGCATAATTATTAGGCAACTTAACAAAAAACAAATATATACGCATTTCAATTATTTATTTTTACCAGTGAAACCAATATAACATCTCAACATTCACAAATATACATTTCTGACATTCAAAAACAAAACAAAAACAAATCAGTGACCAATATAGCCACCTTTCTTTGCAAGGACACTCAAAAGCCTGCCATCCATGGATTCTGTCAGTGTTTTGATCTGTTCACCATCAACATTGCGTGCAGCAGCAACCACAGCCTCCCAGACACTGTTCAGAGAGGTGTACTGTTTTCCCTCCTTGTAAATCTCACATTTGATGATGGACCACAGGTTCTCAATGGGGTTCAGATCAGGTGAACAAGGAGGCCATGTCATTAGATTTTCTTCTTTTATACCCTTTCTTGCCAGCCACGCTGTGGAGTACTTGGATGCGTGTGATGGAGCATTGTCCTGCATGAAAATCATGTTTTTCTTGAAGGATGCAGACTTCTTCCTGTACCACTGCTTGAAGAAGGTGTCTTCCAGAAACTGGCAGTAGGACTGGGAGTTGAGATTGACTCCATCCTCAACCCGAAAAGGCCCCACAAGCTCATCTTTGATGATACCAGCCCAAACCAGTACTACACCTCCACCTTGCTGGCGTCTGAGTCGGACTGGAGCTCTCTGCCCTTTACCAATCCAGCCACGGGCCCATCCATCTGGCCCATCAAGACTCACTCTCATTTCATCAGTCCATAAAACCTTTGAAAAATCAGTCTTGATATATTTCTTGGCCCAGTCTTGACGTTTCAGCTTGTGTGTCTTGTTCAGTGGTGGTCGTCTTTCAGCCTTTCTTACCTTGGCCATGTCTCTGAGTATTGCACACCTTGTGCTTTTGGGCACTCCAGTGATGTTGCAGCTCTGAAATATGGCCAAACTGGTGGCAAGTGGCATCTTGGCAGCTGCACGCTTGACTTTTCTCAGTTCATGGGCAGTTATTTTGCGCCTTGGTTTTTCCACACGCTTCTTGCGACCCTGTTGACTATTTTGAATGAAACGCTTGATTGTTCGATGATCACGCTTCAGAAGCTTTGCAATTTTAAGAGTGCTGCATCCCTCTGCAAGATATCTCACTATTTTTGACTTTTCTGAGCCTGTCAAGTCCTTCTTTTGACCCATTTTGTCAAAGGAAAGGAAGTTGCCTAATAATTATGCACACCTAATATAGGGTGTTGATGTCATTAGACCACACCCCTTCTCATTACAGAGATGCACATCACCTAATATGCTTAATTGGTAGTAGGCTTTCGAGCCTATACAGCTTGGAGTAAGACAACATGCATAAAGAGGATGATGTGGTCAAAATACTCATTTGCCTAATAATTCTGCACGCAGTGTATTATTACTATAAATACTATTATTCTACAGTGAAAATACCGTAGTTAACTGATGAAAGCAGGGGCGTAACTAGAAGTGACTGGGCCCCCCCCCCCCAACGCGCTTCGCACCTCCCTCCTCCTGTGTAAACCCCACTCCTTTGGCACAGTGTAGCGGTATACTGTATATTGTGTGGCACAGTGGATGCTATATGTGTATAACATAAACATATTTCACATGAAAACTTACAGTTACTTGGCCCTTGGGGATCTCGAACACCACTTTAACACTTTGGCCGGGGGCTCAGCGGAGCTGATGTTGTGCTTTATCCTAATGAGAAAGATTTCATAATAAGGATTTGGAGAAGGGGCAGAGGGATAGCAGAGCAGGGAGAGGCTGCTACTAGGGGGTCATACCATGGGGGAGTAATAAAGCCCACCATAATGCCCCCCCCCCAGTAGTAATAATTCTCCTTATAATGTGACAGTGCAAAAATACCCCCTTGTAATGCCCCCAGTTGAGCTAATGTCCCCATAGTGCCCCCATAATGTCCCAGTATAAAATACCCCTATATAGTGCCCCCAGTAAATTCCCCCATAGTGCTCCTCTCCCCCCTTCCTGCTAGTGCCCCCCATAATGTACCAGTATAAAATGCCCCATATATAGTGCCCCAGTAGATGCCCCTCAGTGTCCGGCCTCTGATAGGCTGCCGGCCTAGTGTCCCCCATAATGCCCCCCAATAATGTGCCAGTAAGTGTCCCCATAGATGCCCCCCCATCATGTGCCAGTATCAAGTGCCTCTCTCCTCCCCCCCACATGTCCCAGTATCATAGTGCCATCTCCCCCCCCCCCACAAAAAAAGTGCCAGTATCAAGTGCCTCTCTCCCTCCCCCCCGTGTGCCAGTATCAGGTGCCAACCCCCGCTCCCCCCCCAGGTGCCAGTATCAGGTGCCAACCCCTCTCCCCTCCCATGTGCCAGTATCAGGTGCCTCTCTCCCCCCCATGTGCCAGTATCAGGTGCCTCCCCCCATGTGCCAGTATCAGGTGCCTCCCCCCCCATGTGCCAGTATCAGGTGCCAACCCCCCTCCCCCCCCAGGTGCCAGTATCAGGTGCCTCCCCCCATGTGCCAGTATCATGTGCCTCTCTCCCCCCCCATGTGCCAGTATCAGGTGCCAACCCCCCCTCCCCCCCAGGTGCCACTATCAGGTGCCAACCCCTCCCCCCCATGTGCCAGTATCAGGTGCCTCTCCCCCCCCCCATATGCCAGTATCAGGTGCCAACCCCCCCTCCCCCCCCAGGTGCCAGTATCAGGTGCCTCTCCCCCCCATGTGCCAGTATCAGGTGACAACCCCCCCTCCCCCCCCAGGTGCCAATATCAGGTGCTTCCCCCCATGTGCCAGTGTATCAGGTGCCTCTCTCCCCCCCATGTGCCAGTATCAGGTGCCAACCCCCCCCCCCTCCCCCCAGGTGCCAGTATCAGGTGCCAGCCCCTCTCCCCCCCATGTGCCAGTATCAGGTTCCTCTCCCCCCCCCATGTGCCAGTATCAGGTGCCAACCCCCCCTCCCCCCCCAGGTGCCAGTATCAGGTGCCTCCCCCCATGTGCCAGTATCAGGTGCCTCTCTCCCCCCCCATGTTCCAGTATCAGGTGCCAACCCCCCTCCCCCCCAGGTGCCAATATCAGGTGCCTCTCTCCCCCCCCATGTGCCAGTATCAGGTGCCAACCAGGTGCCAACCCCCCCCCCCCCTCAGTGCTTGTATTTCAGAAAAGTTTCTGCTGGGATTCGAACCCACTACCTTCTGTATCAGAGGCAAAGCATTTAACCACAAAACCATAACAGCTGCCTTGCTGCTGACTGAAAAAATATGAGACTTCTACTGTTATAGCTGGCTAAGTGTACATCTATACACATGACAGCTGCTCATATATAGAGATATAGCAGAGCTGAGTGTGCTGGGAAAGCTGTCATCTGGACGCCGCACGTGCCAGAAGCTGGAAGCAGCGCAATTTCCATCAGCAGCATTTTCACAGACTTGAAAAAGGGGTCCACAGTACCCCGAAACGCGTTGTCATGATAACAAAAACAATAAATAAAAAAAAACCTATTGGTTTGAAACAAACTCTGGTTGTGTTTTGCGCCTATGGTCCACCCTCCACTCGACCCCAGAGTCCAGTGGATACATACTTCATATAGAGATATAGCAGTGCTGGGTGTGTTGGGGCAGCTGTCATGTGTATAGATGTACACTTAGCCAGCTATAACAGTAGAAGTCTCATATATTTTCAGTCAGTTGTAATGCAGCCTTTATGGTTGTGAGGGTAAATGCTTTGCCTCTGATACATTGGAGGTTGTGGGTTTGAATCTCAGACACATCAGGAGACTTTAGGAGACAGTAAGATTAGATCACATTAGCGAGGGGGCCTGGTCAGCTGCTGCTGTGAAGGGGCCCTGAACATTAAGACATCGATATTTAACTAACTTAAAAATAAACTGTCACACACGCTGCCGGGACGCCGGGCCCCGAAGCAGCTGCTTCCCCTGCTTCCCCAGTAGTTACGCCACTGGATGAAAGTACAGGGATATCAATGAATATGATATAAGGCTACTTTTACACTGGCATTTTGGTTTCCGTTTGTGAGATCTCTTCAGGGATCTCACAAGTGGTCCAAAACTAATCGGTTTTGCCCTAATGCATTTTGAAGGGATAAGGATCCGCTCAGAATGCATCAGTTTGGCTCCGTTCCGCCTCCATTACGCTTTGGAAGCGGACACCAAAACGCTTCTTGCAGCGTTTTGGTGTCCATCTGACGAAACTGAGCCAAACGGATCCGTCCTGACAAACAATGTAAGTCAATGGTGACGGATCCATTTCCACTGACACAATATGGCACAATAGAAAACGTTTTGGCTATGTTAAAGATAATACAAACGGATCCATTCTGAACGGATGCAGATGGTTGTATTATTGTAATGGATCCGTCTGTGCAGATCCATGACGGATCCGCACCAAACACGAGTGTGAAAGTAGACTTAATTGCAGGCAGTCTAAATATAGTTCAATAGGCACATATTCCTTTTATTAATCATGAGCCCCCATCCATTCAAAAGAAGAGATTCTTTGTATTACAAAACAAAATATCTCCTATCATCACAATGGTAAAAGAAACTGATTCATATTAATTACTAGCTGAAGGACCCGGGTGCGCTCGGGTATATTTAATCTATTTCATTTAATGTTTGTGTGTCGTTAAAAGATATCAACACTATCCACTATAACAGTGACATCTACAGCACCCCACCCCTTAACACTGACCCACCCACAGTGCCCCGTCCCTTAAAGGTGTTATCCCACTTTGCGTTTTTATACTTACCTGCTGCCACCGCGCGTTCACTTCCTGGATTCTGGCTGGGGGCGGGCTTCATCTTGATTGAAGTCTTCTCCCGGCCGGGCCGCGCACTGGACTGAACGCGCACGCCGCTGCGCATGCGCCATGTGACTTATTTCTGGCCAGTATAGTACAGAGCCGGCGTGCGCGTTCGCAGCTCTGTACTATTCTGGCCGGGAAGAAGTCACCGTCGCGCATGCGCGGCAGCGTGCGCGTTCAGGACAGCGAGTGGCCCGGCCGGGAGAAAAGAAGGAGTCTTCTGGGCAAGCGCGACCATCGGGATTTTGCAGAAGAGCGGTGGTCATAACCAGGGGAGACCGAGTCACAACAATAAGGTAAGTGGGGATGAATTTTATCCTAATCGGTGGGAATTTGTTAATAGAGTATATTTACAAAAATGATCACTGTCAAATCATTAACAGATTTAACAGTGATCATTATGATGGGATAACCCCTTTAAAATTGGACCTCCACAGCAGCCCACCCCTTTAACTTTGAACTTTACAGCAGCCTTCCCCTTTAAGAGTGACTTTCAGAGCATACCACCCCCTTGACAGTTACCTCCACAGGGGCTCGCCCCTTAACAGTGGCCTTTACTGGATCGGGAACGTGTCCTTTTGAACAGCTCACTCTAAGACAGCAGCACTGTGCTGTCTGAGTATGAGCTGCAGGGAGAAAGTCACCGTCCCTCCCATCTCTTCAGCTGACAGAAGTAGATTTTTACCTTTATCTTTTCAATCTGCGTCGGCTCAGGAGTGGGAGGGGACGTGGCCTAACAGGATCAGGGGCGTGGTTTAGCAGGACCTGGGGGGCGGGGTTTTAAGTCTTTTGAGGGTGGACACATTGTGGCAGGGGGCATGTCTGGGCTCCTTCCTGCAAGAGTGACGCCCCTCTGGGCACCTTACTTGCTCATTTGCATTTCAAGTAAACTGGATTTTCAGAGGATAAAAACATCTATTGCTGGAACAAAGGCACATCTGGAAATAAGGTACTAAGTGCTATTAGGTCATGGCTTTACTTCAATAGCGATTATCCTGGTGACAGATTTCCTTTAAAGCTCATCTATAGCAGTGAAGATAAATGGCTGGGTTATTATGGAAACCTGGAGTAAAACTGTATGTGGAGACTGAAGGACCTGAGAGCTTCTATTGGCTGATAAGTGTCATGTGACCAAGCTTCTATTGGCTAATGCATTTTTTGGGAATATCTCAGGAACGGTAGACCTGGTCTAATACCTTCCCGGACACCTGATGTACCTGTGTGCCAAATTTTGTGATTGTAAATGCAACGGTGCAGATTCCTTTAGCGGACATACATACACACATACACTCAGCTTTATATATTAGATAATCAGGGTCTACTATGTATGTAGTCCATCCTTCACGCTATACAAAAACAAAGAAACAGGAAAAGTTAAGTTGTTTAATCAGGCCCCCCTGATACCGTCAGCTTGAAAAGTAATTTACTTTTTGTGATAAAAATGTATCCACCTTCCCAAAAATCATTGATTACTGCACTGCTAAATATTATTGTGATCTGTACCTGAGATGACAGAATTGATTCTAAATCTGAACTACACATATTTTTTACACATTTCACTAAAATTCTGCTGCCAAGAGAATCTGACCGTTTAGCGATTTGCTTTGGACAAATCACACAAAAAGAGCACCTGCCCCATTTTATAGTGAAAACTAGCAGGGAAATGATACAAAGCATGAAGATAGAGGATCACATTACCGTTGGAGGGAGGGGGCTTGCCCTGATCGGCTCACAGGCTGACAGACCACCTGTGAACTAATCAGGGACAGGATTCTGGAAGGTCCTTCAGTCTCTGGGCTGGAGGAATACCATTCTGAGCTCAGCTTGCTAAACAAGAGCATGTGTGTTGGCTGTGCCTGCCAAAAAGCAATTAAATCTACACAGACAGTATAGGGAAATATTTAATTACGTAGATCAGGATTTTATCTAGGGAAGAACTGTTCACTCGAGTTTTGTGTTTCAAACAGCTGTTGGCAATTGAGAAGTATATTTTGCAGTGCAAATTCTGCATTCAAAATCCTGCAACAGCCTCATTTTTTCTTAAATGAACAGCCAGCCAGCACTTTTTTGTAAAAACATCACACATTGTATTACATCAAGTTACGTGCAGTTTTACCAAACTATTTGTGCTCCACTTACTGTATTAAACCTTATATGCATCATGGCATACAGTTATATTGTAGTGCAGTGTGAAGGAAATAAAAAAGGATCATCATCAGAGCCCATTCCATACTCAGGGAGTACTCGGGGAGTGCCAGCTGTATAAAAATGTGGGATTTCCAATTTTTTGGTCACTTTGTCAGTAAAAAATTTGAATAAAGAGTAATCAAAACGTCAAATGTACCCCTAAATGGTACCATTAAAAACAACAGTTCACTCCACATAAAAGATAGCCCTCATACAGTTTTGTAGACAGAAAAAAAAAAAAAAAGGTTATGGATATCAGAATATAGTGATGCCAGTGGCGTGCCAAGGGAGAAGGGGGGTCCACCCCAGGTCCTAACTGTCATAAGGGTGCTGGATGCAATGAGCGCTTCCATCAATACAGATGGAAGTGCTCAATGCTAGAGCTGTGGTGCTTTCACTTACTGACCGCTCAGCTCCCCACATTCCTCCCCTCTGCCGGCCGGCTACTTCCCTATTCAGTCCTGCAGGCACAAATCATGCTGCCGGGCTGTGTGGGAGTAGCCCGGCAATCTGTCTGTGCAGTCCTCCCACACAGTGCTGCAGCACGATCTGTGTCTGCAGGGGAGAGCTGGAGGTGATCATCATGGATGTTTTTTTCTACTGTATTTTTTTAATGGTGAGGGGCACAGAGAAGGCATTACTACTGTGAAGGGGCACTGAGAGGGCACTACTAATGTGAAGGGTGCACAGAGAGGGCATTAATATTGTGAAGGAGGGCACAGAGAGGGCATTATTACTGCAAAGGGGACACCGAGAGGGCTTTTCTACTGTGAAGGGGCACAAAGAGGGCATTACTATTGTGAAGGGGGCACACAGGGCATAACAGGGCAGAGGGCAGATGGGAGAATAACCACTGTGAGAAGTGCAATGTTTTAAAGTTTAGGAGGAGGGTGCCAGAGAAAGGACCCGCCCCTGGTGCCAAACACCATAGGCACACCACTGAGTGAAAAAAGTGAGTTTTTCACCTTTTTATTTTTAAGTAGTAAAACATAATAAAAATTATATATAAATTTGGTATCACCATAAACTGTGAAAGGCATAAACACAAAAACTTTAAATATTGACTTTTTTTTTTTCAAGTTTCACCACACAAAGTTTTTTTTTTTCCATTTTACAATACAAGCTATAGTAAATAAACAGCGTCATTAAAAATAAAACTTGCCCTGTAAAAAACAAGCCTTTATACAATTGTGGCTGTTGGAAGGCAGGGAAGAAAAAACAAAATTGAAAGAATAAAATTAGGCCATGTCCCAGAAGAGTTAATCTAGCAGTATCCTTCTATGCATTGCATCTAGATACTGTGCAGTATTATTTAATGTGGTATACTGTTTTAAATTGGCAATACCAGTGTGCTTGTAGAAAACGAAGCATGTTTAATAGTGCCTCTGTCTGTAAATTACAGAAAAAACACTACAAATCTTGTGACTTTATCTTTATAGGCCTCATAATAAAATGACTGGTAAATGGAAGAGTGGAAAAACAAAAGAATCAGGCCTTGTCGTCCAAGAGTCCAAGAATATGGGTGGCTGTAGAAGTGCAAACAGCAGTAGCAGCACCAGTCGTCTGGACAGTAGTAGTAGTAGCATCAGGCCACAGTTCTATTTGCTTCCAGTAGGCACCACATTATTATTGAGGAAAAATAGGACGAGATTGTGGACCATTGCCATAAAAATGGAAAAAAAAATATGGCTCTAAGAAAATAGTGACACAAAAGCATGATTTCTTTTTCAAAAATGCTCTTATTGTGTAAAACCTGAAAAAATAGACATATTTAGTATTGCTGCGCCCATAACGACTGGCTATATAAAAATAAAAAAATCACATGATCTACTACACAAAAAATAAATAAAAACGATGTCAAAACAGCTATTTTCTAGTCACCTTACCACGCAAAAAAATAATATACAGTAGAACAATCAAGCAGTTGTATTTACACCAAAATGGCACCAATAAAAAGTACAATCTGTCCTCCAAAAGGCAAGCACTCAGACATCTACCTTAGCAAAAAAATAAAATTTTTAAGAATGTTAGTATATGGCAATGCAAAATAAAACAGATTTTTAATAAAAAGTGATTTTATTATGCAAAAGTAGTAAACCAGGAAAAAAATATAATATAAATTTGGTATGTCATAATCGTATCAACTTGCAGACTAAAGTTATCATATCATATATACAGTCGTGGTCAAAAGTTTTGAGAATGACACAAATATTAGTTTTCACAAAGTTTGCTGCTAAACTGCTTTTAGATCTTTGTTTCAGTTGTTTCTGTGATGTAGTGAAATATAATTACACACACTTCATACGTTTCAAAGGCTTTTATCAACAATTACATGACATTTATGGAAAGAGTCAGTATTTGCAGTGTTGGCCCTTCTTTTTCAGGACCTCTGCAATTCGACTGGGCATGCTCTCAATCAACTTCTGGGCCAATTCCTGACTGATAGCAACCCATTCTTTCATAAGCACTTCTTGGAGTTTGTCAGAATTAGTGGGTTTTTGTTTGTCCACCCGCCTCTTGAGGATTGACCACAAGTTCTCAATGGGATTAAGATCTGGGGAGTTTCCAGGCCATGGACCCAAAATGTCAACGTTTTGGTCCCCGAGCCACTTAGTTATCACTTTTGCGTTATGGCACGTTGCTCCATCGTGCTGGAAAATGCATTGTTCTTCACCAAACTGTTGTTGGATTGTTGGAAGAAGTTGCTGTTGGAGGGTGTTTTGGTACCATTCTTTATTCATGGCTGTGTTTTGGGGCAAAATTGTGAGTGAGCCCACTCCTTTGGATGAGAAGCAACCCCACACATGAATGGTCTCAGGATGCTTTACTGTTGGCATGACACAGGACTGATGGTAGCGCTCACCTTTTCTTCTCCGAACAAGCCTTTTTCCAGATGCCCCAAACAATCGGAAAGAGGCTTCGTCGGAGAATATGACTTTGCCCCAGTCCTCAGCAGTCCATTCACCATACTTTCTGCAGAAGATCAATCTGTCCCTGATGTTTTTTTTGGAGAGAAGTGGCTTCTTTGCTGCCCTTCTTGACACCAGGCCATCTTCCAAAAGTCTTCGCCTCACTGTGCGTGCAGATGCGCTCACACCTGCCTGCTGCCATTCCTGAGCAAGCTCTGCACTGGTGGCACTCCGATCCCGCAGCTGAATCCTCTTTAGGAGACGATCCTGGCGCTTGCTGGACTTTCTTGGACGCCCTGAAGCCTTCTTAACAAGAATTGAACCTCTTTCCTTGAAGTTCTTGATGATCCTATAAATTGTTGATTGAGGTGCAATCTTAGTAGCCACAATATCCTTGCCTGTGAAGCCATTTTTATTCAACGCAATGATGGCTGCACGCGTTTCTTTGCAGGTCACCATGGTTAACAATGGAAGAGCAATGATTTCAAGCATCACCCTCCTTTTAACATGTCAAGTCTGCCATGTTAACCCAATCAGCCTGACATAATGATCTCCAGCCTTGTGCTCGTCAACATTCTCACCTGAGTTAACAAGACGATTACTGAAATGATCTCAGCAGGTCCTTTAATGACAGCAATGAAATGCAGTGGAAAGGTTTTTTGGGATTAAGTTAATTTTCATGGCAAAGAAGGACTATGCAATTCATCTGATCACTCTTCATAACATTCTGGAGTATATGCAAATTGCTATTATAAAAACTTAAGCAGCAACTTTTCCAATTTCCAATATTTATGTAATTCTCAAAACTTTTGGCCACGACTACATGGTGAAACCCATAAAAAATACATGTAAAATACGCTGACAGAGTTTCAATTTTTGACTAGCTCACTTCCCAAAAAGTGAGATAAAAAGTGATCAGAAAGCCAAATGGACCCCAAAATGGTGCAAATAAAAACGACAGCTTGTCCTGCAAAAAATGAGCCCACACACAGCTCGGTTAACCTCCAAACAGCAGTTTACAACCACAAATGGGGTGCTGCTGTATTAAAGAGAAAATGGATAAGTAATTGTGGGGTGACATTCTCCTGCTATCCCTTTGGGTCTAAAGCACCATTTTCTAGCAAAAAAAATAATCTATAATACATTTTTTATTTTTTTACAGGCAAGTTTCATAGGTTTTATGAAACTCCTGTTGTGTGCAAAGTGCTCACTACACCCCTTAAAAAAATCCTTGGGTTGTGTACTTTCCAAAATGTGGTCACTTTTTTGAGGGGTTTTCCACTGTAGGAGCACCTCAGGGTCTCTTCAAATGCAACATGGCACCCAAAGACCATTCCAGCAAAATCTGCCCTCCAAAATCTATATGGTGTTCCTTGCTTTCTGAGGCCTGCCTTGTGCCTATACAGCAGTTTATGACCACATATTGTATGTTTCCGTAAACTCTAGGATAACAGTAATAAATATTGAGGTTTGTTTTGATTGAAATAGAAAATCTGCAAATAAGTTAAATTTTTACATTTCAACTCTATGTTGGTTTAATTTCTGGGGAACACCTAAAGAGTTAACAACATTTCTAAAAATCAGTTTTGAATAGTTTTGGGAGTGTAGTTTCTAAAATGGGGTAATTTATGGGTGATTTCTATTGTATGCAGCAATTGCCCTATTAGCCCGTCGTACATTTTAGATGCAGTTTTTAAAATAATTAAAAAAATTTCCAATATCAACTTTTTTAAGGACCAATTCAGTTATGAAGTCACTTTGAGGAGCTTCCAACTGAATTGGTCCTTAAAAAAGTTGATATTGGAAATTTTTTAAATTATTTTAAAAACTGCATCTAAAATGTACGACGGGCTGATAGGGCAATTGCTGCATACAGTATTTTCACCGATGCCGGCATGTTAGCCCCTTGTATGCCGCGGTCAAGGTGACATCGGCATGCAGCGTGTTCGCGGAGGGTACTGGTCCCCTCCGCTTCCCCATCAGGTCGCCGCGCTGCAGTGGCAGAGACCCTATGGCAGAGAAGGCAAGCCTGATGCCTTTCATAGGCATCGGAGCTTGCCTTCTATGGAAGCCTGTGAGATCCAGCCCTTAGGCTGGGTCTCACAGGCAGGCTGTCAGCATAAAAGCTGACAGCGATTGCATCACAATACAAGTTGTATTGTTATGCATTGTATGGGCGATAAGACCCCAGAAGTTGAAGTCCCAGAGTAATACAAAAAAAAAATGGAAAAAAAAAGTGTTTTTCAGAATAAAAAAAGTTGCAAGAATCCCCCCCCCCCAAAATAAAACACATAAAATTGTATAAATAAAAACTGTGCTAAAACAATAATTTTTTATCACCTTACATCACAAAAAGTGCAAAACCAAGCGATCAAAACGGTGTATGCCCCCCAAAATTGCACTGATAAAACCATCACCTCATCCCGACAAAAAATGTGCCCCTACATAAAACAATCGCACAAAAAAAATAACTATGGCTCTCAAAATATGGAGACACTAAAACATGATTTTTTTTTTTTGTTTCAAAAATGCTTTTATTGTGTAAAACTGAAATAAATAAAAAAAGCTGACATATTAGGTATCACCCTGTCTGTAACAACCAGGTCTATTAAAATATTACATGACCTAACCCTTCAGGTGAATACCGTAAAAAAAATTAAAATAAAAACTCCAAAAAGAAATATTTTGTCACCTTACATCACATAAAATGTAATATCAAGCGATCAAAAAATCATATGCACCCCAAAATCATACCACTCAAACCGTCATCTTATCACACAAAAAATGAGATCCTACCTAAGACAATCGCCCAAAAAAAAACAAAAAAAACTATGGCTCTCAAAATATGGAGACACTAAAACATGATTTTTTTTGTTTCAAAAAGGCATTTATTGTGTAAAACTTTAATAAATAAAAAAAGTATACATATTAGGTTTTGTCGCATCCGTAACAACCTGCTGTATAAAAATATAACATTACCTAACCCCTCAGATGAACACCGTAAAAAAAAAACGGTGTCAAAAAAGCCATTTTTTGTCACCTTATATAACAAAAAGTGTAATATCAAGCGATCAAAAAGTTATATGCACCCTAAAATAGTACCAATCAAACCATCATCTCATACCGCAAAAAAATTAGCCACTACATAAGACAGTCGCCAAAAAAAATTGTATTAAAACTATGGCTTTCAGAATATGGAGACTCTAAAAAATCATTTGTTATTTAAAAAATGCTTTATTATGTAGAACTGAAACAAACAACCAAAAAATGTTGTCATATTTGGTATTGTCGCGTCCGTAACAACTTGTTCTATAAAAATAGCACATGATCTAACCTGTCAGTTGAACATTGTAAAAAATGAAAAATAAAAGAGTTGCCAAAACAGCTATTTTTTGTTACCTTGCCTTTCAAAAAGTGTAATATAGAGCAACCAAAAATCATATGTACCCTAAAATAGTACCAACAAAACTGCCAACTTATCCCATAGTTTCCAAAATGGAGTCACTTTTTGGCAGTTTCAAATCTAGGGTGCATCAGGGGGTCTTCAAATGTGATATGGCAACTTATAATTATCCCAGTGAAATCTGCCTTACAAAAACCATAATGCATTCCTTTCCTTCTGTGCCCTGCTGTGTGCCCGTACTGCAGTTTGCAACCACATATGGGGTGTTTCCATAAATTACAGAACCATTGTAATAAATATTGAGTTTTGTTTGCCTGTTAACCCTTGCTTTGTTAGTGGAAAAAATGGATTAAAATGGAAAATCTGCCAAAAAAGTGAAATTCTGAAAATTTATCTACCTTTTTCCTTTAATTTTTGTGAAACACCTAAAGGATTAACAAAGTTTGTAAAATCTTTTCCAGTGTCAGATATTATCACTGACTTACTACATAATTATTACGTAATATTTGCTTTATTGCTATATATTTCTTTTTTTAGAAGTCAGTCATAATATCTGACACTGGAAAAGCTGGGTAATAACTCAGTGTAGATCTCAAGTTATTACCCAGCTTTCCCAGTGTCAGATTTTATCACTGAGTTATTACCCAGCTTTCCCAGTGTCAGATATCATCCTAGTGTAGATCGCAAATATTCTAATCGCGAATTTCCCATGTAAAAGGCTACACTAATAAGCTTATTCTTGTCAGAAGACTATGAAACCAATATATAGCGCTATTGAGTTATGAACAGCGCCCTCTATTGGTTTCATAGTCTTCTGACAAGAATATTTAAAGTTTTTACATGACAAAACTGTATAGAAAGGTTATTGGATATTATGTTTTGACAATCAGAAAACTTTTTGTCGCCCTAATGATATTGATCTAGCTGTGCAGGTCCACCCAAGCCATTCAACAGATTCAAAATAACTTTGAGGTTTACTGGTTCTCAGTCAGATGAGAGCTGGTTTGGAATATCTCATAATGCACAAGGCTGCCATTGTAAGGTATGCTGACTAAGCCTGTTATCTTTCTCATGGATAGATTGATGGCTTGCACATACCTGGCTTTTGGCATACAGCCTTTGTGTGGTTAACTATTGTATGTCGTACATAATAGGAGTGTAAGATGCATCCAGCTATCTTCTTAATGCTGTTTCCAAACCATTTTGATGGGGTTTCCATCAATTTCTAACCTTTTTTTTATGAACCAGACACCTTCTTCTCTTCCGAGCAGGGGGTGCCTGGTTGTCTTCCATTGACTTCCATTATACTCGGGTGCTCGGCCGAGCACATGAATATAGCAATGTGTTCGGGCCGAACACCTAAATACTTTGGTGCTCGCTCATCACTAATCACTATCTGTTTTAAAAGCAGAGAAATTGAGATTTTGAAAACTGCAAATTTTTCTAAATTTTTGGTAAGTTTGGTATTTTTTTATAAATAAAAATAAAATATTTTGACTCAAATTTACCACTGTCATGAAGTAAAATATGCGACGAGAAAACAATCTCAGAATGGCTTGGATAAGTAAAAGCAGTTTAAAGTTATCACCACATAAAGTGACAACATGTCAGATTTGCAAAAAATGGCCTGGTCTTTAACCCCTTCACGCAACATCACGTACATGTACGTGGGTGAATGTGGTGCCTCACCGCATCCCCACGTGCATGTACGTGATCGGCTTTCACTGTCAGCGCAGGGAGCGAAGCGCTGAAGCTCCAGTGAAGCAGGCGTGCTGGGGTTGCTAGGCAACCAGAGAAGCCGGCAGGAGCTGTATTGGAGCTCTGACCCGCCCACGATCGCTGTGATTGGTCCATTACTGCAGAGGGACCAATCGCAGCGCATCGGGGCAGGTAAGGGGGGGTTAGGGAGGGACTATGTGCTTCTCCTTCTCTGATCGCCCCAATTCCTGTCAGGGAAGCGATCAGAGAAGGAGAAAGTGTGAAAATATTCCCGACCTATGACGAGTATACTCGTCATGGCGCACTGCTACTTAGCGCGCCATGATGAGTATACACATCATGGCTGTAAACTGTCACCATGTCTGCAGACATGGTGACAGCACTGAGACCCCGGCTGTCACACACAGCCGGGCACCTTGGGTAAATGCCGAGGGGGGTCCTGTGACCCGCCCCTATCGGCGATCGCTGCAAACCGCAGGTCAATTCAGACCTGCGGTTTGTAGCGCTTTCTGCGGTTTCTGATCCCCGCGGTCCCTGACCGCGGGGATCAGAAACTTTAGTATGTCTAAAATAAAGATGTTTCACCCCCCCTGCACCCCTGAATGATGATATGTGGGCGGGTGGTGCAGGGGGGGTCTCGCAGGCGGTGCGGAGGTGCGGTAAGGTGCGGGAGGCGGGCGGTGCGGCAGGCGGGATCGCGATCCCCCGCCCGCCTCCCTTTCAATGATCGTTGGCGTCTAGTGGGTATACCAGGGTGCCAGCACATTGCTGGCACCCTGGTATAAACGGCTGACATCTGCGATGCGATGTCAGCCATTTAACCCTTTCCATACAGCGGTCCGTACGGACCGCTGTATGGAAAAGGTTAACAGCGCAGGGAGCTCCCTCCCTCTCCCATCGGGGGGCTGCTGTGCCTTTGCAGCCCCCCGATGGGAGAGGGAGAGAGCCCCCAGAGAGCCCCCCTCAGCCCTGTGCTTACCCTTCCCCGTCTGCGCAGTTCTGACCAGTACTGAGCAGACTGGGAAGGTTCCCATGGCAACAGGACGCCTCTCAGGCTAAAAGGCATAGATCTGTTCAGTGTAAGTAAAATACAGTACAGTTCAATATATATTGTACTGTACTGTATTATATAGACATCAGACCCACTGGATCTTCAAGAACCAAGTGGGTGTGGGTAAAAAAAAAAGTTAAAAAAAGTTAAAAAAGTAAAGTTTCAAAAAACACATTTATCACTGAATAAAAAATAAATAAAAAAAATACACTACACATATTAGGTATCGCCGCGTCCGTAACGACCTGATCTATAAAACGGTCATGTTACTTTCCCCGCACGGTGAACGCCATAAAAATAAAAAAATAAAAACTATGAGGAAATTGAAATTTTGCCCACCTTACTTCCCAAAAAAGGTAATAAAAATGATCAAAAAAGTCGCATGGACGCCAAAAAAGTACCAATCAAACCGTCACCTCATCCCGCAAAAAATGAGCCCTTACATGAGACAATGGCCCAAAAAATAAAAAAACTATGGGTCTCAGACTATGGAGATACTAAAACATGATTTTTTTTTGTTTCAAAAATGATATTATTGTGTAAAACCCTGATAAATTATAAAAAGGTAGACATATTAGGTATTGCCATGTCCGTAAGAACCTGATCTATAAAAATACCACATGACCTAACCCCTCAGGTGAACACTGTAAAAAAAATTAAATAAAAACGGTGTCAAAAAAGCTATTTTTTTGTTACCTTACATCACAAAAAGTGTAATAGCAAGCGATCAAAAAGTCATAATCACCCCAAAATAGTGCCAATCAAACCGTCATCTCATCCCGCAAAAATGATACCCAACCTGAGACAATCGCCAAAAAACTGAAAAAACTATGGCTCTCAGACAATGGAGACACTAAAACATGTTTTTTTTTGTGTCAAAAATGATATTATTGTGTAAAACCTAAATAAATAAAAAAGTATACAAGTATATTAGGTATCGTCACGTCCGTAAGAACCTGCTCTATAAAAATAGCACATGATCTAACCTGTCAGATGAACATTGTAAATAATAAAAAATAAAAACAGTGCCAAAACAGCTATTTTTCATTTTAATTCATTTTTTCCCATAACAAAGCAAGGGTTAACAGCCAAAAATTCTTTAGTTTATAGAAATGCCCCATATGTGGTCGTAAACTGCTGTACGGGCACACGGCAGGGCGCAGAAGGAAAGGAATGCCATATGGTTTTTGGAAGGCAGTTTTTGCTGGACTGGTTTTTTGACACCATGTCCCATTTGAAGCCCCCCTGATGCACCCCTAGAGTATAAACTCCAAAAAATGACCCCATTTTGGAAACTACACCCATCAAGGAATTCAAAACTGATTTTACAAACTTTGTTAACCCTTTAAGTGTTCCACAAGAGTTAATGGCAAATGGAGATGAAATTTCTGAATTTCTATTTTTTGTTACTTTGCCTCACAAAAAGTGTAATATAGAGCAACCAAAAATCATATGTACCCTAAAATAGTACCAACAAAACTGCCACCTTATCCCGTAGTTTCCAAAATGGGGTCACTTTTTTGGAGTTTCTAACCTAGGGGTGCATCAGGGGGCTTTAAATGGGACATGGTGTCTAAAAACAATCCAGCAAAATCTGCCTTCCAGAAACCATATGGTGTTCCTTTCCTTCTGCGCCCTGCCGTGTGCCCGTACAGCAGTTTACGACCACATATGGGGTGTTTCTGTAAACTACAGAATCAGGGCCATAAATAAAGAGTTTTGTTTGGCTGTTAACCCTTGCTTCAGTTTTGAATACCTTGAGGGGTGTAGTTTCTTAGATGGGGTCACTTTTATGGAGTTTCTACTCTAGAGGTGCATCAGGGGGGCTTCAAATGGGACATGGTTTAAAAAAAACAGTCCAGCAAAATTAGCCCTTTCAAAAACCAAACGGCGCACCTTTCACTCTACGCCCCGCTGTGTGGCCGTACAGTAGTTTACGGCCACATATTGGGTGTTTCTGTGAACAGCAGAGTCAGGGCAATAAAGATACCGTCTTGTTTGGCTGTTAACCCTTGCTTTGTTAGTGGAAAAAATGGGTTAAAATTGAAAATTAGGCAAAAAAATGAAATTCTCAAATTTCATCTCCATTTGCCAATAACTCTTGTGCAACACCTAAAGGGTTAATGACGTATGTAAAATCAGTTTTGAATACCTTGAGGGGTGTAGTTTCTTAGATGGGGTCACTTTTATGGAGTTTTGTACTCTAGTGGTGCATCAGGGGGGCTTCAAATGGGACATGGTGTAAATAAACCAGTCCATAAAAATCAGCCTTCCAATAACCAAACGGCGCACCTTTCACTCTACGCCCCGCTGTGTGGCCGTACAGTAGTTTACGGCCACATATTGGGTGTTTCTGTAAACGGCAGAGTCAGGGCAATAAAGTTACAGTCTTGTTTGGCTGTTAACCCTTGCTTTGTTAGTGGAAAAAATGGGTTAAAAGGAAAAATTAGACAAAAAAAATTAAATTCTCAAATTTCCTCCCCGTTTGCCAATAACTCTTGTGCAACACCTAAAGGGTTAACAATGTATGCAAAATCAGTTTTGAATACCTTGAGGGGTGTAGTTTCTTAGATGGGGTCATTTTTGGGTGGTTTCTATTATGTAAGCCTCGCAAAGTGACTTCAGACCTGAACTGGTCCCTAAAAATTGAGTTTTTGTAAATTTCGGAAAAATTTCAAGATTTGCTTCTAAACTTCTAAGCCTTATAACATCCCCAAAAAATAAAATATCATTCCCAAAATAATTCAAGCATGAAGTAGACATATGGGGAATGTAAAGTCATCACAATTTTTTGGGGTATTACTATGTATTACAGAAGTAGAGAAACTGAAACTTTTAAATTTGCAAATTTTTCCAAATGTTTGGTAAATTAGGTATTTTTTTGTGCAAAAAAAAACTTTTTTTTGACTTCATTTTACCATTGTCATGAAGTACAATATGTGACGAAAAAACAATCTCAGAATGGCCTGGATAAGTCAAAGCGTTTTAAAGTTATTAGCACTTAAAGTGACACTGGTCAGATTTCCAAAAAATGGCCTGGTCCTTAAGGTGAAAATGAGCCCGGTCCTGAAGGGGTTAAGGTGAAAAATGGCAGAGTCCTGAAAGGGGTTAATAGAAGAATATTGGAGAGGGAGAGTACAGGGCGACTTATTCTGTGTCAGTTTTAGTTTTACTTATTTATTTCTACATTTACCGTATTTTTCGCTTTATAAGACACACCTGTTTATAAGACGCACCTAGGTTTTTGAGGAGGAAAATTAGAAAATAAATATTTTTAACCAAAAGGTGTGCTTTTGGTGGGTTTTAAACTAATGGTGGTCTGTGGATGACACTATTATGGGTGATCTGTGGATGACACTTCTATGGAGGGGATCTGTGGATGACGCACTGTTATGAGGGATCTATGGATGACACTTATGTGATTATGCCCCCATCATCCTAGAGAATACACTGATGTACTGTAGGTACTGTACATTGGTGTATTCTCAAGGATGAGGGGAGTTATAGTCATATTAAATAGAAACACTATCCAGGGATCTGTAATTGGCATGTGTTTATATTAAATATGACTATAACCCCCCTCATCCATAGAAATCCACTCATATACTGCAGCACATGCGTGGATTCCTATGGATGAGGGGGGTTATAGTCCTATTTAATATAAACACATGACAATTACAGAACAGTCCCTGGACAGTGTTTATATTAAATATGACTATAACCCCCCTCATCCATAGGAATCCACTCATATACTGCAGTATCTGGGTGGATACCTATGGATGAGGGGGGAAGGAAGGGGGGGGGGGGGTTGTAGTCATAGACACATTTGCAGTCATTTTTATATTGCCCTGAGCTCCACTCACCCGGGGACTGGGTACACAAAACCGCTGTACACAGCAGGAGCAGAGCTGGGTACAGCGGGAAATTGGAAGGAAGCTGATGGAGGTGAGGGCAGCACCACTGCGCTCACCACTAATCAGCAGGACTAAAGAAGTGCGGGCTGGCGCCAGCAGAGCGCATTCATTGAAGCTGCCAGCCCGCCCAACGGTTCATTCCCCTTCTCCTGGTATGGAGATTTCAGAGACTTCCACTTCTGTTTTACCTCTTCTACCTCTTGTCATGGTCTTACCTGCTTGCTGCTCTCCTTCGTTTGACATGTGCTGGCGGCCATCTTGGGTCCTGGGTTTCTTGTAGCCTTCCACCCTGCGGCTCCTCCTTCCCCTGGGAGGAGCTGGATGCCTAGCTCATATATATAGGAGGTCTGTGGCTTCAGTTCCTTGCTTGGTCCTCTTGTGTTCACATGCTTCTAAGACTGCTGCTGCTTCTGGTTCCTGATCCTGGCTTCGTCTGACTACCCTGCTGGTTCCTGATCCTGGCTTCGTCTGACTACCCTGCTGGTTCCTGATCCTGGCTTCGTCTGACTACCCTGCTGGTTCCTGATCCTGGCTTCGTCTGACTACCCTTCTGGTTCCTGACCTCTGGCTTCGCAAAGACTCTGCTCGGTTTCACCATCCGTTTGGACTTTTGCTTTACAGCTTTATTTTCAATAAAGCCTTCTTATTTTCACTTACCTCTTGTTGTACGTCTGGTTCATGGTTCCGTGACACCTCTTGAATCAGTAACTCTGGGCTTGTCTCCTCCATTTTGACAATGTCCGCTTGAATTCAGGAAGGAAGCTCAGGACTTGCAGCTGGCTGCACAGCATCTAATGCTTTCTGCGTCGCTCGATGGAATCATCCACCAGGACTTTGGCTGGGATCTCGCCATCACCTTCTTCTTTACACCGCACGTCCAGACAAGTAGTTCGGGAGCAGGAAGCAGTGACAGGATGGCGGAGGGTTTTTGGATTCCCTCTCTAACCGCCCTTGTCTGGAGTCTGGACGTGCGGCGTAAAGAAGGTGATGCGAGATCCCAGCCAGTCTGGGTGGATGATTCCATGGAGCGACGCAGAAAGCATTAGATGCTGTGCAGCCAGCTGCAAGTCCTGAGCTTCTTTCCTGAATTCATACAAGAAGCGGACATTGTCAAAAGGGAGGAGACAAGCCCAGAGTTACTGATTCAAGAGGTAAAACAGAAGTGGAAGTCTCTGAAATCTCCAGACCAGGAGAAAATTCAGTTCAGTTTACTATAATAGCGGGCGGGCTGGCAGCAGCGGAGCACAATAAGTGAAGCCGCCGGCCCGACAATCCCTGGTGCAGTCTTGTAAAGGAAGCGGCAGAAGCCTTTAGTGAAGCCGCCAGCCCGCCCAACAGTTTAATGGCAGGCTCAGGAGTTGTTAGTGAGAGCTCCTGAGCCACCTAATTTTAGTTCTATTCGTTTTATAAGACGCAGTGACTTTTCCCCTCCACTTTGGAGGGAAAAAAAGTGCGTCTTATAAAACGAAAAATACGGTACTTATTCCTACTTCAGCCATAAACTAAGATACTGTATGTAATTCAATAAGATGGAAGCCTTTATTATTCCACTGATCTTAATGATGACCATCCTCATCTTTTGCTGGCTTCCGTTCTGTGCCTCCGTTCCGCATCTCCCGGACTGCGGAACCATTGAAGTGAATAGGTCCGCGATGCGGGATGCACATGGCCAGTGCCCGTGTATTGCGGAACGGCTGTATGCGGGCTGCAATGCGACCACGGGCAGCACACGGTCGTGTGCATAAGCCCTAAGGGAAAGATCAGCACCGGGTTTTGACTCGAAATCACTGACCAAAACACTGACATGTGAATGAGTCAGAGTGGCCTGGGTATACCTGATTTATAGAGATTTGTGACTAACATAACCATTTGAATTTCTTGGTGAACTACAGCGAAGTTGCAGGATCGAATTGTTGAAAACTTTGCTTATCTCTTGATTTAAAGAATAGATTATTTTCTGATGACATATCCCCTGTAACATGAATGCATTTAATACTTGAGAATAATATTCTCTAAGATGTTTTATCACTCTTAACTTACCACTCACTGTCATTATAAACACTTTAATAAAAAAATAAATTGTTTCAAGATAGAAATGTCATACTGTATTCCTACAAAACTCAGCATGCAGTTATGTCTCAAACAGAAATGTATATGTTTGATTACTAGTGTTGATCGCAAATATAGGTACTTCGCGAATATTTCGAATATAGTGGTATATATTCGTAATTTTGAATATTCAAATTTTTTTTTTTATATTCGATTATTTTTTAAATCAGTACACATGATCCCTCCCTGCTTCTAGCTTGTGGGCCAATCAGAAGGCTGCAATATACTTGACTTTAGGAGTAGTGTTGTTTGCGAATTTTGCTCTATATTCATTTTTTTTTCGAATATTTGCTATATTGCTATATATTCTTGTTTAAGCAATATAGCGAATATTCGAAAAAAAAAAAGAATATAAAGCAATTTAGCTATTATAGTGCTATAATCTTTTTTTTTTATAGTTGTAATTTTTTTCCAATCTGAACTTCAGATGAGAAAAAAATTACAACTATTAGACAAAGAAGATTATAGCACTATATTAGCTAAATTGCTCTATATTTGTTTTTTCGAATATTCGCTATATTGCTATATATTCTTGTTTTAGAAGTTATAGCAATATAGCGAATATTCGAAAAAAAAATAACGAATATAGAGCAAATTAGCTAATATAGTGCTATAATCTTCTTTGTCTAAAAGTTAAAAAATTCGCAATAAAAATTCGAATCCGAAAATTTGCATATTACACGATCATTACCTTGCCGATTTTTGGAGTAAAAAAGATCGTAGAATATAACGAATATTCGAATTTGCGAATATTCTACTAAATATTCGCAAAATATTGCACATTCGAATATGACCCCTGCTGCTCATCACTAGTGATTACAGAAGTGGTCTGATTAGACAGTGGCTCTTGCCACAAGAGGACATAAAATGCTTCCACCACTGCCCTATAAAAAGGCACTCAAAGGCTACTTTTGGGTAGTGTATCTCTTGGTAAGAGATCATAAACTGCTAGATATGCCTCTACAATGCAATCAAAGACATTTTGGCCAGTTGAGAGGGGATGAAAACATTGAACTAAAAAAAAAGTAGTATGGTCATTTTGACAAATTGCCCATCTAGGTCACACTGACATAGCTATTAGGACGTTTTGGGTGCAGTTGTTTCATGAGGGCGTGCACACAAAACAAACCGTCTCCAGACAGCCCAGTCTGACCACCAGTAGAGAAGATTGTTTGATCTGCCGACAAGCATGAGTGGGTCCCACAGTTTTGTTATCCACAATCCAGTGGTATGAATAAGGACCATATTTATGAAGCACCTAGTCCATTTTTTAACGACACAGAAGTTGGATAAGGTGGGTGAGATGGAGAGCAACTTATTATTCCTTTTTTTAAATAAAACAAATAATTGGAGTGATTGCTTCATTCTATTCCAACAACTCCTTCTTGGTACCTAATTTTGCCAAATTTTTTGTCAATGAATGTGTAAGGAACAGAAGTGAAATGGGAAATCACTAAAAATATCCAATAATGAAGCCACCGAGAAAGGTCCACAACGTGATAAAGCCAATAAGAAGCTATCCTTTGCTTAGTCACAAGATTCCAAGATGATGAGAGATATACAGTAAGTCACAATAAAGAAACTAAAAATTCCCTTCTAGCAAGCTGGTGAGACAGACAGTGCGGTAGATGAGGAAGAGCAGCCAGTGAAGGCAAACATCAAACAATACATCAAAACTTTTCCAACAACAAAGCATTAAGGGCTCATGCCCACGAGCATACTTGTTCAGTGCCCATACTGCGGAATGCAATGCTCAAGCATTGCCCGTGTGCACACTATTTTCAGATGTGGACCCATTGACTTGAATGGGTCCGAGCTCCGCAACATTGTGGAGGCACGAATAGGAAGCCCACGGAAGCACTTTGTAGTGTCCTTACAATTGTGGGTAGAGCCGAGCGAAGTTTTCAAAAATTTGATTCGGACGCTTTGCTGAATTTTTTGGGGATTTGTTCCAAATTAATTTGTCACTAAACACATTAAATCAGCCAAATCCTGGCCTGCAGGGTTATTGTATCTTGATGTACATCACTGTACATTGCAGCAATATGCATAGCTAGTCTCTTCTGGTAGTAAAACAATCACTGTGCGTTAGTATGACAGCCAGATCTTATACAGTATATGGACGTGCGCATCGTCACGCAGACGACTAACAGTCCTAGCTAACCCCTAGTTAAACCAAAAGAAAAGCAAACGGTAGTTAAAAAATAAAGAAAGTAAAAATAAATGCTGTGTGCTCCTGCAAGACCTGTGTTCCCAATGAATCTATGGTGGAAAAAAAGGACATGGAGACAGTGCCATCAAAGTAGTGGAGAAAAAAAAAAGGTTCTTTTCATCCATGTTGTGGTAGTTAAAACACATGCTTTTGAATAATTTCTGTTGTAAAATGATTGTGCGTCACTATTAGGTTCAGTTCACACTGATCAGTTATGGGTCAAAAACACAGAACAGGTGCAGATCTTTTCAAGATAGCTTATCTGAGAGTAAGATTGGATCTTGATTTTGGCTCATCATACAGTAACTGCTGCAACTAACTGACCAAATATTTGAAGTGTGAACTCAGCCTTACAGTTCTATGTTAGTGTCATGTATAATGTACTTAACAGTGAAGTGGCCAAATATTAACAGTGAAAGAGCTGTCTCATTTTACACCGACTGCTGTTTCCACATAGATTGCTAGTTAACCTGTTCTGTTAGCCACTGATTCTACTAAAGTGGGAAAGAGCTGTCTCATTTCACTGTTTGTGAGCCGTCCATATAGATTGCTTGATAGCCTGTTGTAACGGACCGTTTCAGCAGACAAGGGGTTAAAATCCGTTCAGGCGATGTGCCCCTTTCTGAGAGACAGGCACAGCTACTGCAGGATACACCAAACTCCCGAACTGGATACAAAGTAGCATTTCAAACTGGAACCTCACGAATAGCTGCTAGCAGACGAACAGGAATCAGCTTACACTTCTGGCAATCGGTCTTCTAACAGCATACAGCGGATCCCCCCAATAACGAGACAAGGCTCCGTGTTGAGGGTCAAGCAGTGGTCTGACTGTACTTCACGTACAGCCTCTTTTATTCATAAACCACAAACATAGTACTGCCCACAGGGGTTTGAAATACAACCAATCAGTAATTTACAACACATACAATGTAACTACAGCAACCAATCGTTCACACCCCCAGAGGACCAGAATGAAGACTGTGACATAGGACAAATACAACATATCCCCACAATGCATCATGGTCTCCTCCTCTCTGTCCCGGAGACAACTGAGGCATAATCCAATTATCTCTGAGGACAAAGGGAGATCGCCAATACACATGTGAGGACAACAGAAGAGACATCACCATTTAAACACACAATGGGACAATGGCACAATAGAAACACACCCAGCACTTTCCTCCCAAGCTGACAAGTTACACTTATTATAAATTGTTACAACTTTGTGAGTTTACATTGGCCATACATATAACTTACATCAATTTAAACAGTATAACTTGGGGAAAAACCTATCCAAAATTCACTTGAATAAGTTCAGGGGTTTAAAAGTTAGTATATGGCCCATAATCCAGGGGCAAGAGGTGGATAAACAGGCCTCTCCAAAACATCGTTGCCAGGTTGGTTTCGCCACACATCTCCCCCCCCCCCCCCCAGGGAAGACTAACCAGGTACCTGAGTTAGTCTGGCAGCCCACCCACAACCCAATACTGGACCTGTTGCATTTGGTAGCCTGTCTCTGTCCAGTGAGTCCACCAAGGTTATGTTGGAAGCTGGTACTCCCGGTCTCTGTGTTGCTCCCTGGCTTGGAGTCTGGTTGTTGGAGGGGGAGACCGACTGTCTCTACCCCCTGTGCTGTAAGTGCAGAGACCACGGTCCCATCTGCACGGTTGTGGGTTTTACTGTCTCCCCCTGGGGCGTTAAGCTGCCGCTGGGGAGAGGGGGTAACGAGCTCCTCTCCCATACATACTTCCAGCCGCTGGGGAGGGCGACCGACCGTCTCCGCTCTCAATACAGTGTCCTGCTGCTGGGGAAAGGAGACTGGGCTCTCTATTCCCTGCTGGACACTATGCCGCTGGGGGACAGGACCGACTGTCTCTGCCCCCTGTAACTCCGCCTGCCGCTGGGGAGGGAGGACGCTGCTCTCCTCTCCCTGCATTTCACACTGCCTTCCCGGCATATCACTCTGCCGCTGGGGGGCAGGAACAACTACCTCTGCCCCCTGTAACTCAGCCTGCCGCTGGGGAGGGAGGACGCTGCTCTCCTCTCCCTGCACTTCACACTGCCTTCCCGGCATATCACTCTGTTGCTGGGGGGCAGGGACAACTACCTCTGCCCCCTGTAACTCAGCCTGCCGCTGGGGAGGGAGGACGCTGCTCTCCTCTCCCTGCACTTCACACTGCCTTCCCGGCATATCACTCTGCTGCTGGGGGGCAGGAACAACTACCTCTGCCCCCTGTAACTCAGCCTGCCGCTGGGGAGGGAGGACGCTGCTCTCCTCTCCCTGCACTTCACACTGCCGCTGGGGAATGGAGACTGGGCTCCCAATTCCCTGCAGGACCGGTGGAGAGACCTCGGTCCCATCTCTTCCGGCCACCTGGGGTCCTTCCCAGTAACACTCTACAATATCTGCCCAGCTGAATGGGTCTGGATCTGGATCTGGGTCTGTCACCTTACCGTCCTGCTGAGCATTCTCAATGGAGTGGAAGAGATCTCGGTAGTCCTGCTCCAGTTCCCACTCCAGGGTTGCTAGGTGAGCCAGGTCTTGCTCTACCTCATGGGGGTCATCCCACTCATGCCTAGCCTCCCTCTCATAGAAAATGTCCTGAAGTCTGGACTGTACAGGGCTCCCGAAGTCAGGCTCTGCAAAGGACTCCCATAACAAGCCAGGACCATAAAACTCCTCTCCCTCTGGCTTGTCATGTTCGGCTGTCCAGGGTATATACTGTGCCATATACCACCAAAGCGCCTGGTAGGCATCCTCCAGCCATAGCTCCTGCCATACCCGGTGCTCTAGTTCCTTCACCCATTACTCCAGGGGCTGCTCTCCCAGGAAGGGCATCCGCAGGGCCACTTGCTTCTGCAACCGCTGCTCTTCACTGGGGAGACTCTCACCCCGCTGGTATTGTAGATTATCCAGGGCCTGGTACCAGATGCCTTTCCTTAATGCATCCCGGCCATCCAGGTCCTCCTCCTCGTATAACACTGCTGGTTCCATCCTGCTGCTGTCAGGGACGCTGTACTGGGACATGCGTTGTCCTTAAATTGTAGAATCCACAAAAATGGTGTCTCCTGTAGCTGCCCTTCTGGCTATAGGAACGATCCCGCTGCTTGCCACCAATAACTCTTTCAAAGTACTTCATTTCAAAAGTGCATAATTCGTGCCCATTCACCGGCCGTTCGTGAGTTTCCACGTGTTCCCGGGTTCCGTTTTCAACCGAATGAGTAAACTCACGAATTGCTGCTTCCTTTCTTTTATTCGCTAGAATTCTCCCGAAAGTTGCTTTGCTGGGTAGTTGAAATCCCGTTGCTTGCCACCAATTGTAACGGACCGTTTCAGCAGACAAGGGGTTAAAATCCGTTCAGGCGATGTGCCCCTTTCTGAGAGACAGGCACAGCTACTGCAGGATACACCAAACTCCCCAACTGGATACAAAGTAGCATTCCAAACTGGAACCTCACGAATAGCTGCTAGCAGACGAACAGGAATCAGCTTACACTTCTGGCAATCGGTCTTCTAACAGCATACAGCGGATCCCCCCAATAACGAGACAAGGCTCCGTGTTGAGGGTCAAGCAGTGGTCTGACTGTACTTCACGTACAGCCTCTTTTATTCATAAACCACAAACATAGTACTGCCCACAGGGGTTTGAAATACAACCAATCAGTAATTTACAACACATACAATGTAACTACAGCAACCAATCGTTCACACCCCCAGAGGACCAGAATGAAGACTGTGACATAGGACAAATACAACATATCCCCACAATGCATCATGGTCTCCTCCTCTCTGTCCCGGAGACAACTGAGGCATAATCCAATTATCTCTGAGGACAAAGGGAGATCGCCAATACACATGTGAGGACAACAGAAGAGACATCACCATTTAAACACACAATGGGACAATGGCACAATAGAAACACACCCAGCATTTTCCTCCCAAGCTGACAAGTTACACTTATTATAAATTGTTACAACTTTGTGAGTTTACATTGGCCATACATATAACTTACATCAATTTAAACAGTATAACTTGGGGAAAAACCTATCCAAAATTCACTTGAATAAGTTCAGGGGTTTAAAAGTTAGTATATGGCCCATAATCCAGGGGCAAGAGGTGGATAAACAGGCCTCTCCAAAACATCGTTGCCAGGTTGGTTTCGCCACACATCTCCCCCCCCCCCCCCCAGGGAAGACTAACCAGGTACCTGAGTTAGTCTGGCAGCCCACTCACAACCCAATACTGGACCTGTTGCATTTGGTAGCCTGTCTCTGTCCAGTGAGTCCACCAAGGTTATGTTGGAAGCTGGTACTCCCGGTCTCTGTGTTGCTCCCTGGCTTGGAGTCTGGTTGTTGGAGGGGGAGACCGACTGTCTCTACCCCCTGTGCTGTAAGTGCAGAGACCACGGTCCCATCTGCACGGTTGTGGGTTTTACTGTCTCCCCCTGGGGCGTTAAGCTGCCGCTGGGGAGAGGGGGGTAACGAGCTCCTCTCCCATACATACTTCCAGCCGCTGGGGAGGGCGACCGACCGTCTCCGCTCTCAATACAGTGTCCTGCTGCTGGGGAAAGGAGACTGGGCTCTCTATTCCCTGCTGGACACTCTGCCGCTGGGGGACAGGACCGACTGTCTCTGCCCCCTGTAACTCCGCCTGCCGCTGGGGAGGGAGGACGCTGCTCTCCTCTCCCTGCATTTCACACTGCCTTCCCGGCATATCACTCTGCTGCTGGGGGGCAGGAACAACTACCTCTGCCCCCTGTAACTCAGCCTGCCGCTGGGGAGGGAGGACGCTGCTCTCCTCTCCCTGCACTTCACACTGCCTTCCCGGCATATCACTCTGCTGCTGGGGGGCAGGGACAACTACCTCTGCCCCCTGTAACTCAGCCTGCCGCTGGGGAGGGAGGACGCTGCTCTCCTCTCCCTGCACTTCACACTGCCTTCCCGGCATATCACTCTGCTGATGGGGGGCAGGAACAACTACCTCTGCCCCCTGTAACTCAGCCTGCCGCTGGGGAGGGAGGACGCTGCTCTCCTCTCCCTGCACTTCACACTGCCGCTGGGGAATGGAGACTGGGCTCCCAATTCCCTGCAGGACCGGTGGAGAGACCTCGGTCCCATCTCTTCCGGCCACCTGGGGTCCTTCCCAGTAACACTCTACAATATCTGCCCAGCTGAATGGGTCTGGATCTGGATCTGGGTCTGTCACCTTACCGTCCTGCTGAGCCTTCTCAATGGAGTGGAAGAGATCTCAGTAGTCCTGCTCCAGTTCCCACTCCAGGGTTGCTAGGTGAGCCAGGTCTTGCTCTACCTCATGGGGGTCATCCCACTCATGCCTAGCCTCCCTCTCATAAAAAAAAGTCCTGAAGTCTGGACTGTACAGGGCTCCCGAAGTCAGGCTCTGCAAAGGACTCCCATAACAAGCCAGGACCATAAAACTCCTCTCCCTCTGGCTTGTCATGTTCGGCTGTCCAGGGTATATACTGTGCCATATACCACCAAAGCGCCTGGTAGGCATCCTCCAGCCATAGCTCCTGCCATACCCGGTGCTCTAGTTCCTTCACCCATTCCTCCAGGGGCTGCTCTCCCAGGGGACAAACCTATCCAAAATTCACTTGAATAGGTTCAGGGGTTTAAAAGTTAGTATATGGCCCATAATCCAGGGGCAAGAGGCGGATAAACAGGCCTCTCCAAAACACCGTGGCGAGGTTGGTTTCGCCACACCTGTTCTGTCTCATTTTACACCATCTGCTGTTTCCACATAGATTGAATTGATCAGAAGAATAGTAAAATAAACGGTGATATCAATAAGGCCAAACATGCACACTAGTGACCCCATAACAGACTGTTGAAAATGGCAATATCATGAGGAATCAACATAGTGGCACAGACACAAAGTGGGGAGGGTGGCAACAGCATGAGGGGTCAACATAGTGGCCCAGTCACAGAGTGGTGAAGATACAACAGCAGTGGCAGTAACAGCACAAGATGATGACAGTGGGAGAAGATGGCAGCAGAGGCAGCAGGTGAGTGGCATCAGGAGGGTAGCAGCAAGCTCAGCCAGTTGCAGCTACACTTTAAGTTTACATCCCCTATTTACCCAGTGGGCTGTGAATTACATATATTGTCCTTGACCATAGTTATAGCTCCATACATCAGCACTGGCATGAACTCTACCAGACAGCGAGAGGCCCAAGAACTGGCCTATCTTCTGCTCAACATGCATTTGCAGAGCTGGTACAGCTTTTTTGGAAAAGTTGCATTGTTGGTCAAAATACAACCACTGGATTACTGTACCTGTTGCTGCGGCTGCTGCTACCACCACCCTTTCTTATGCTGCTACTTGTGCCAGCTACAGCAACATTTTTGCCACTGCCCATTCCTTTGAAAGGCTCAGGAAACCGTCTGTCGGCCATAGTGTACAGTGACTGTATCAGTAATGTAATGGATTAACTAAGAATGTGGCATCATTTCAACAAGATGCATGAGGCAATATATTAGACCGCCCTTTAAGGCTACTTTCACACTAGCGTTCGGAGCGGATCCGTCTGATGTTTCATCAGACGGATCCGCTCCTATAATGCAAACGCTTGCATCCGTTCAGAACGGATACGTTTGCATAACAGTTATTTCAGATCTGATTTTTCACTTCGGAAAACTCAGATCCGACAGTATATTCTAAACACAGAAGCGTTCCCATGGTGATGGGGACGCTTCAAGTTAGAATATACTGAGAACTGTGTACATGACTGCCCCCTGCTGCCTGGCAGGTGCTTCCAGGCAGCAGGGGGCAGACCCCCCCCCCTCCTGTATTTAACTTATTGGTGGCCAGTGCGGCCCCCCCTCCCTCCCCAGTATTAATTGTAAGCAGTGCGGCCCCCCTCCCTCTATATTCATCGGTGGCCAGTGCGGATATTAAATATGAGCAGTGCGGTCTCCCCCTCCCTCCCTCCCCAGTATTAAATATGAGCAGTGCGGTCTCCCCCTCCCTCCCTCCCCAGTATTAAATATGAGCAGTGCGGTCTCCCCCTCCCTCCCCAGTATTAAATATGAGCAGTGCGGTCTCCCCCTCCCTCCCTTCCCAGTATTAAATATGAGCAGTGCGGCCTCCCCCTCCCTCCCTCCCTCCCCAGTATTAAATATGAGCAGTGCGGTCTCCCCCTCCCTCCCTCCCCAGTATTAAATATGAGCAGTGCGGTCTCCCCCTCCCTCCCCAGTATTAAATATGAGCAGTGCGGTCTCCCCCTCCCTCCCTCCCCAGTATTAAATATGAGCAGTGCGGCCTCCCCCTCCCTCTATTCATTGGTGGCCAGTGCGGATTCAAAGTATTGTGATCAGTGCGGCCTCTCCTCTCGACCCCCCCCCCCCCCCCCCATCATTGGTGGCAGCGGAGAGTACCGATCGGAGTCCCAGTTTAAATCGCTGGGGCTCCGATCGGTTACCATGGCAGCCAAGACGCTATTGCAGTCTTGGCTGCCATGGTTACTTAGCAACAAATAGCAGCATTATACTTACCTGAAGAGCTGCGATCTATGTGACCGGCCGGGAGCTCCTCCTACTGGTAAAGTGACAGGTCTGTGCGGCGCATTGCCTATAGACCTGTCACTTACCAGTAGGAGGAGCTCCCGGCCGGTCACATAGATCGCAGCTCTTCAGGTAAGTATAATGCTGCTATTTGTTGCTAAGTAACCATGGCAGCCAAGACTGCAATAGCGTCTTGGCTGCCATGGTAACCGATCGGAGCCCCAGCGATTTAAACTGGGACTCCGATCGGTACTCTCCGCTGCCACCAATGATGGGGGGGGGGGGGGGTCGAGAGGAGAGGCCGCACTGATCACAATACTTTGAATCCGCACTGGCCACCAATGAATAGAGGGAGGGGGAGACCGCACTGCTCATATTTAATACTGGGGAGGGAGGGAGGGGGAGACCACACTGCTCATATTTAATACTGGGGAGGGAGGGAGGGGGAGACCGCACTGCTCATATTTAATACTGGGGAGGGAGGGAGGGGGAGACCGCACTGCTCATATTTAATACTGGGGAGGGAGGGAGGGGGAGACCGCACTGCTCATATTTAATATCCGCACTGGCCACCGATGAATATAGAGGGAGGGGGGCCGCACTGCTTACAATTAATACTGGGGAGGGAGGGGGGGCCCCACTGGCCAGCAATAAGTTAAATACAGGAGGGGGGGGGGGTCTGCCCCCTGCTGCCTGGCAGCACCTGCCAGGCAGCAGGGGGCAGTCATGTACACAGTTCTCATTATATTCTAACTTGAAGCGTCCCCATCACCATGGGAACGCCTCTGTGTTAGAATATACTGTCGGATTTGAGTTTCACGATGTAACTCAAATCCGATGGTATATTCTAACATAGAGGCGTTCCCATGGTGATGGGGACGCTTCAAGTTAAAATATACCATCGGATTGGAGAAAACTCCGATCTGATGGTATAATCCTGACTTTACATTGAAAGTCAATGGGGGACGGATCCGTTTGAAATTGCACCATATTGTGTCAATGTCAAACGGATCCGTCCCCATTGACTTGCATTGTAAGTCTGGACGGATCCGTTTGGCTCCGCACGGCCAGGCGGACACGAAAACGCTGCAAGCTGCGTTCGGGTGTCCACCTGCTGAGCGGAGCGGAGGCCAAACGGTGCCAAACTGATGCATTCTGAGCGGATCCGCATCCACTCAGAATGCATTGGGGCAGTACGGATCCGTTCGGGGCCGCTTGTGAGAGCCTTCAAACGGAACTCACAAGCGGAGCCCCGAACGCTAGTGTGAAAGTAGCCTAACACTGAGGCACAGTAATTCTATTCTATGTATAAAGTAACAGATTAACGGGGATTGTGGCAGCAGTTCAACAAGATGCACACAGCATTTACACTCAACCTGCACTGTCATTGCTGACTCCCTATGCTCTCACTACAGTGTCTAAAAACTCTCCCTACTATCTCCCTACACTGTCCCTGCACTCTCCCTATCGAATATTCTTCTATAAGTATCTTTCTGAAACACTGCCCATAGCACATAAACGCTTGCCACGCCTTTCCCTAAGCTAAGCTCACTGTCAAATGATGGAGACCGAGTGGGATGTCTTTTATATGGCTGGCTGCACAGCATTTTAGGTCATAATGTGTTCGCAGTATTCCTACTTTCACTTTGTAACAAGTGGAGCAGCTATTTTAGAAAAAATAATAATAATTTGTTACCATGAAGTGCGACGAAATTCAGATTTGTGGTGTATCAAATTTTTCCTAAACTTCAAATTGAATTCCACTATGGATGCCTCGTTTCGCTCAACACTTGTTATGGTCACCAGGGTGGGGCAACAAACCGGTGTGGTGTGTGCTGCCTGTTTTTATTTATAATTTTTTTACACTTTAAGGGGGCATTCAAACATTATATTACATGACTACTAGGACCAGAGCAGGAAGCTCTGGTCAGCGATCAGCACTCACATTAAGTGTACTGTGGCCCCCATATGTTGCACTTTCTGTCGGTGCTGATCACCTCCTCTACAATATCTTCAAAGCAGGGCTGGCCTTAGACTTCGTACCCCCATTTACTTTTCTTTTTTTTTTATTGAGTTTTCCCAGGACACATGCCTATGTCGCATTGTTTTATAGCTTAGGACAATAAATTAAAACTGCTGTTCATGTGGACAATTGTGTTAGTTTTATCACTTTCATGTCATGTCCATAAACAAGCATCTTGTAACAGATGAGAGAAGTGTATAAAGACATATACTATATAATATCAACCTTTTTAATATCCTCTAATTACTGCAGAATGACAGTAGAGGGTTTGCATATACAGCACTAGCAAATAAATTACAGAAACAGTAATGCTAATTAATGTATTCTGCCAGATCTATTCACCATCGGGCACATTTATCAATACCAGCGTTTTAGACGCCCGTCTTAATAAAGCCCCATAGCTGACGGTGGTTCTGTCTTCAGAACTTCAGTGCATCCAGCGCCAGTTCTAAATGTAAGACAGCTTCCTTCCTTTGCTACGCCTGAAATAGAAATTAGTAGATAGTGTCATACTGTTCAAGGACACATCCCAAGGGGTAAGACCCAGATGGAAATGATTCATAAATGGTGTTGAGCGAATCAAGCTTCAGATCATCGATCCAAAGTCGATTCATTCAAACACTTCATGTTAATGCAGTATGGAGACCTGTCTCCATACAGAATTAAAATGTATTGCCTCCGTGGAGGCAAAATTTGTTTCACCCGAAGTCGCGCAACACTTCGTTGAATGAATTCGGTAATCACTTCTGCATCTTTAAAAACATTTTAAAATAGCAATCCGAAGTCAGGTTTGGTACCAAGGTACCATCCAGTACCAAACCTGGCCTCGAATTCCGAATCTGAAATGTTTTTACAGATGCAGAAATGAATACCGAATTAATTCACCGAATTATTGCGTGATTTCGGCTGAAACAAATATTTTGTGTTGAGCGAACCTGAAATGCAAAAGTTCGGGTTTGCTCTTCAGGCATTTAATAAAGCTTGTTGAAAGGATGCAGTGCAGCCAATTAACAATCTTTTAAGTTGTGGGCTCTTAGAAGTCATCACAGCCATGCCTAGAAATGGCATGGCTATGATTGGCTGGTGCATCATGTGACCCAGCCTCTATACAAGCTGGATCACATGTAGCACCACCCATGAGCTCTGAGTACTGCATGGACAGGAAACAGGCAGCTGAAGTGAGGGAGAGTTTAAGGAAACTTATCTGGTTGTTAATTCTGTGGGTGACCTATAGCGATCTTTTATTGATACAATGCACCATCGTTGCACCCCTGACACAGAAATATAATATTATATATACTATAAATATAATATCTTTCGGTGGATGACATATACCCTTTTTGGAGTGAGGTACGCCTGCAATGCATCCGTGACAGGGAAATTAATATAGTTAATCTGTCTGTTAGTTCAGTGGGTGACCTCAAAGAATGAGTGTCAAATAAGGGACGTTGCCCTGGTCGTGATGCACGCTCAAATGAAACACCTCCCTCAGGTGCACGTACGAGACAGAACGTGTACGGATGATGAGACCAGAACAAGTAGAGGCGGTAGTAGATTGGGTGGCTGACAGTGCCTCCAGTTTCTTCACATTGTCTCCCACCCGGTCCCCTGCTGAAAGCGCAGAGTTGGCACCTGCAGCCCATGGGTCTTTCACCTAACCCCCTTGCAAATTAGCCAAGCAGTCTGAGCCCTAAGTCATGCAGCAGTCTCTTATGCTTTTTGATGACTCTGATGGCATGGGCCATCCACCTAGCCCTGCCCCAGAAGTGGAAAAGATTGAGTGCACTGATGCCCAACCACTTATGTTTCAGGATTTGGACATGGGAGGACCACCACTGAACGTCTCTGATGATGAAGAAACACAGGTGCCAACTGCTGCGGCTTTCTGCAGTGTGGAGACCGGCAAGGAGGGCAGGGGAGAAGTGTGGGTGGAAGATGATGTGGAGGATGATGAGGTCCTAGACCCCACATGGAATCAAGGTCATGCGAGTGATGTGTGCAGTTTGGAGGAAGAGGTGGTGGTCACACAAACAGAGGATGTGGCAGTGGCAGCAACGCCACCACCTCCATCACCATCATCAAAGCATCTCCACGCTGTCCCATGGAAGCGTTCAGCTGTCCATCTCCCAAACACTGGAGAGAAAGAGGAAGTACCCCCCCCCACACACACACACACACACACACACACGATCCCTGGCCCTGAATGCCAGCATTTCAAAATTCCTGGCCTTTGAAATGCTGTAATTCCGTCTGGTGGAGACGAAGATTTATCAAAACCTTATGGCGGTGGCTGTCCCACAGTACGTGGTTCCATGACACCACTACTTTTCCAGGTGAACCATCCCTGCCCTGCACAACCAAGTGGCGGACAAAATCAGGTGTGCACTGTGCAACGCCATCTATGGCAGGTCCACATAACCACCGATACAGACCAACTGAGACCATGAGCAGGGATGTTATATCTCCCTAACAGCACACTGGGTAAATGCAGTGGCAGCTGAGCCTGAGGCAGATAGCAGTTTGGCGCATGTCCTTCCGCCACCAAGGATTGCAGGACGTTTCTTTTTGCCTCCTGTTGCCTCCTGATCCTACTCCACTTCCTCCTCTACTACCTCCTCATCCGGTGAGCGTAACACCTGCACCACTTCAGCACAGCACAGCCAATGACAGCAGGCTGTTTTGAAAATTATCTGTTTGGGAGAAAAAACCCACACCGTGCAGAATGATGAGTGGTTGGTGCCACTGAGCCTCAAGTTCGGCCTGGTCGTGTGCGATAACGGGCAAAATCTCGTAGCAGCTCTTGGCCTACCATTTTGACGCATATCCCTTGCCTGGCGCATGTGATGAATTTGGTGGTGCAGAGGTTCCTGAAAAATTACCTCGATATGTCAGAGCTGCTGCAGAAAGTGCAGGCCATCTGTGCGCGCTTTCGGCGTTCTCACCCTGCTGTTTCTCACCTGTCTGCGCTGCAGCGTAACTTCACACTTCTCGCTCACCACCTCAAATGCAACATACCCACAAGGTGAAACTCCACCTTGCATATGAAGGAGAGACTGTGCAAGCAGCAGGCGATAGTCAGCTGCAGCATGCACGGGTGAGTCGCTCTGCGGAACAGTACCACTTTACCACCACCGAGTGTGCCTCCATGCGGGACGTATGTGCAGTTTTGCTCTGTTTCAAGTACTCCACCAACATGGCCTGTGCCAATGACGCCGTCCTCAGCTTTAGTGATGAGCGGCAGGGGCAATATTCGAATTTGCGATATATCACAAATATTTTGTAGAATATTCGTCATATACAGATGTAGCTGGGATGACACAAACACTCTTACATTTCTTAACTCATCGCCTTATCTTGAAACAAAAGCCATTGAAAAGCAATTGCTTAACACATTTAGTTGCATTTAGTTTACATAACATGTCTCATAAAGCATGTGTGTTAACCCTGCTACATCCGTATTCGTGAATTCAAATATTCGTTATATTCGACATCCTGATATTTACGTGAAAATCGGGAACGTAATGATCAAGTGAGTACGCAAGCACATGACGTAATGACGTAATTTACGTGTGTGGCCTGGTTTCGCATTCGATACTGTAGAGGTGGAGGTAGAGGCAGAGCAGCCCGGACCCTCCCAGCCATGGGATTCCCTTCCCACACCTACAGAAGAGGAGGAGGATGTCTACACCCTCCACAGGAGGGTAAATATGTGCGCACATCAATATAATTCTCTATGCATAACATATTCACAAACATCCCACGATCCCATCACCACCCTGCATCTCCGGAGCTGTAATGCACATGTGTAAGGAATCCGAACAATAGCAGCCCTTAGTTAACATGTCTGCCTGTTTAGCTGAGCAGCCTTTGCACCCCGGTTCCCAAGCGATTATGCCTGGGGGCCAGGTGTTTGTTGGTCCGTAATAGTACGTCCCTGTGCATCAAGTCATGTCCCGCTGCGGCGTACTATTATGGGCCGGTCGTGAATTGTTTAAAAGTGCCAACAATGAGGGGACAACAGAAACTACAGTAGTAGAAAACAACAATACTGCACCATAACTCTGTAAACTACCTAAAAATATTAACTAACCAAATAAATAACATTATACTCTATCCAAACTATCACTAAGCAAACAACACTATAATAGAAACATAGAAACATAGAAACATAGAATGTTAGAATAGATAAGAACCATTTGGCCCATCTAGTCTGCCCAATATATCTGAATACTATGGATAGCCCCTGGCCCTATCTTATATGAAGGATAGCCATATGCCTATCCCATGCACGCTTAAACCCCTTCACTGTATTTGCAGCTACCACTTCTGCAGGAAGGCTATTCCATGCATCCACTACTCTCTCAGTAAATACCAAAAAGGGGAAAGCAGTCGGCACTCCTCTGGCAGAGTCGTGGTGCACGCGTCCAGGGTATGAAAAGCCCACTTACAATATGGAACAGAAGACCGGCACCTCTCTCAGTAAAGTAATACTTCCTTATATTACTTTTAAACCTTTGCCACTCTAATTTAAAACTAATTAACATAAAGATCTATAACTACTGATTTTATTTTATTTTTTTACACAGTACACATCATTGTGATATGTACTGTGTAAAAAAAAAAATATTGAATATTCGTCATTATGAATATATAGCACTATATTCAATATTCAGTACACAGTCGGACACTGATCCTCCCTTCTTTTAGCTTGCGGGCGAATATGTACAATATATACCAATATAGCGAATAGCAAATTTTCTAAAAAAAACAAATATATAGCAATATAGTGAATATAGTGCTATATTCGTTTTTTAGAATAGTCGTCATTTTTTTTCCACCTGAACATGAACACATGATTCCTCCCTGCTTTTTGCTTGTGGGCCAATGAGTCATTGGATGAAAAAAAAATACAAATATTTGTGATTACGAATATACAGCACTATATTCTAAATATTTGCGAATTCTCGAAGTGCCGATATTCAAGATTAAAATTTGTAATTAAAATATTTGCGCTCAACACTAGTTACTATCCCACTTCTATGTCTCCTTGAGAAAATGCTTTGGGCGATGATGGAAGAGGATGTGGCACAGGAGGAAGAGGAGAAGGAAGAAGGATCATTTCCACGGTTATCAGGCCTGTAATTCACAAGTGGCTCGGAGGGTGGTTTCCTGCACAGTTCTGGAGGATAAGGAAAATGATGAGGAGGAGGAACCGTGTTCACAGCAGGGTGGCACCCAAAGCAGCTCATGGGCATCACTGGAGCGTGACTGGGGGGTTACAGATGACACAAATGATACAAAAGCAAAAAAAGGAAGAGACCACTGTGGTACTCAGCAGAAGTGGCCTAAATCATTAAAAATAAAAAGCTAGCATTTTGTAATTATAAAAAAAACCAGAGCAATGAAGATAAGGAAATCTACAAGATTAGGCAGAAAGAGGCCAAGCAAGTTATAAGAACTTCTAAAGCGCAGGCAGAAGAAAAACTAGCTCAGTCTATGAAAAAAGGGGATAAGACATTCTTCAGATATATAAATGAAAAAAGGAAATTAAAACAAGGAATAACTAAATTAAAAACAAAGGACGGAAGGTATGTAGAAGAGAATAAAGGGCTAGCCGACTGCCTTAATGAATACTTCTGTTCAGTTTTTACAAAAGAAAAAGGAGAAGGACCTCCAGTAGAAAGGATGACTAATAAATCGTTTGATGCATGTGTCTTTACAGAGGAAGATGTTCTAAGTTTGCTGTCTAAAGTGAAGACAAATAAGTCACAGGGGCCTGATGAGATACACCCAAAATTATTAAAAGAGCTTAGTGGTGAGCTGGCAAAACCGTTAACAGATTTATTTAACCAATCATTAGTAACAGGAGTCGCCCCGGAAGATTGGAAATTGGCAAATGTCGTACCCATTCACAAGAAAGGTAGTAGGGAGGAATCGAGCAACTATAGACCAGTGAGTCTGACATCAATAGTAGGCAAATTAATGGAAACCCTATTAAAGGATAGGATTGTGGAACATCTAAAATCCCATGGATTGCAAGATGAAAAACAACATGGGTTTACTTCAGGGAGATCATGTCAAACAAATCTTATATATTTTTTTTGACTGGGTGACTAAAATAATAGACGGTGGAGGTGCAGTAGACATTGCATATCTAGATTTTAGTAAGGCTTTTGACACTGTCCCACATAGAAGACTAATAAATAAACTGCAGTCATTGAGCATGGACTCCCATATTGTTGAGTGGATTAGGCAGTGGCTGAGTGACAGACAGCAGAGGGTTGTAGTCAATGGAGAACATTCAAAACAAGGTCATGTTACCAGTGGGGTTCCACAGGGATCTGTACTGGGACCAATTTTGTTTAATATCTTCATAAGTGATATTGCAAAAGGCCTCGATGGTAAGGTTTGTCTTTTTGCTGATGACACAAAGATATGTAACAGGGTTGATGTTCCTGGAGGGAAACGCCAAATGGAAAAGGATTTAGGAAAACTAGAAGAATGGTCAGAACTCTGGCAACTGAAATTTTATGTGGATAAGTGCAAGATAATGCACCTGGGGCGTAAAAACCCAAGGGCAGAATATAGAATATTTGACACAGTCCTGACCTCAGTATCTGAGGTAAGGGATTTAGGAGTAATTATTTCAGAAGACTTAAAGGTGGGAAGACAATGTAATAGGGCAGCACGAAATGCCAGCAGAATGCTTGGATGTATAGGGAGAGGTATAAGCAGTAGAAAGAGTGAAGTGCTTATGCCGCTGTACAGAACACTGGTGAGACCTCACTTGGAGTATTGTGCGCAGTACTGGAGGTCATATCTCCAGAAGGATATAGATACTCTAGAGAGAGTTCAGAGAAGAGCTACTAAACTAGTACATGGATTGCAGGATAAAACTTACCAGGAAAGGTTAAAGGACCTTAATATGTATAGCTTGGAAGAAAGAAGAGACAGAGGGGATATGATAGAAACTTTTAAATACATAAAGGGAATCAACTCGGTAAAGGAGGAAAGCATATTTATAAGAAGAAAAACTACCACAAGAGGACACAGTTTTAAATTAGAGGGGCAAAGGTTTAAAAGTAATATAAGGAAGTATTACTTTACTGAGAGAGTAGTGGATGCATGGAATAGCATTCCTGCAGAAGTGGTAGCTGCAAATACAGTGAAGGAGTTTAAGCATGCATGGGATAGGCATAAGGCTATCCTTCATAAAAGATAGGGCCAGGGACTATTAATAGGATTCAGATATATTGGGCAGACTAGATGGGCCAAATGGTTCTTATCTGCCGACACATTCTATGTTTCTATACACCTCCCACGCTGGTAGACGCGCTGCTGATGGCATTCCCACCTGACAGTGGTGGCTCAGTGGAAGCACAAGGCAAAGGCAGAGGAGGAGGAAGAAGTGTCCAACGCAGCTGGGGCACCACTAGCACCTCAGAAGGCAGGGTTAGCATGGCCGAAATGTGGAAAAGCTTTGTCAGCACTCCACAACAACCAGCACCACCAGCTGATACGGAGGTAGCATTTCAGCAACATGGTGGAACAATACGTGTGCACACGCCTACATGTACTGACTGATGGGTCTACCCCATTTAACTTTTGGGTTTCATATTTGGAACATGGCCTGAGCTTGCCCTTTATGCCTTGAAGGTGCTGGCCTGCCATGCGCCAAGTGTATTGTCTGAACGTGTGTTTAGCATGGCAGGGGGAGTGATCACAGACAAGCGCAGCCACCTGTCCACAGCCAACGTGGACAAGCTCACATTCATTAAAATGAACCAGGCATGGATCCTACAGAACTTGTCCGTACCTTGTGCTGAATAGACAAGTATACCGGCTGCACCCAGCCATTGTTATACTCCAGCGCACTTTCTCTTTGCATTCGCTTTTCCATTTCCCAATGTTTTGGGGCCTTTTCAAATTTGCTCCTACACCAACGTTGGTGCTCCTACACCGACGCTTCCACCTACACCGCCACGTCTAACGCCTCCTAAACCTCCTACTCCACTTTGACATCCGCCTCCTAGTTTAAGATTATTATTTTTATATTTTTTTTCTATTTTCTATTTTCTATCCACATTTGTTTGCAGGGCAATTGTCCTGCTCTTACCCCCATTTTGCTTCCTTCTGCAGCCCTCTAGCCCTTGCTATGACTATTTTACAGCCATTTTAGTGCACCAAAGTTTGGGTCCCCATTGACTTCAATGGGGTTCAGGTTTGAATTCGGGTCAAGTTCGGGTCCGGAACCAAAACTTTGACCCAAAGTTCGACTGAACCCGGCGAACTTGAACATCCACGGGTCCACTCATTCCTACAAATTTTGCCTTTACCTGGGTAATACATTTTAATGTTGTATGGAGACAGGTATCCATACAGCATTGAAACAAAGTGGTTGAATGGATCGACTTCAGATCTATGATCCAAAGCTCGATTCACTGAAGCCTATTCATAAAATAGCAACTGAACCACATAGAATGCTCCTGAATCGATATTGCGAGGGGACGAACATTATTTGGTAAAACAAACATGTCAGGAGTGTTAACAGATACCTCTTTCTCCAAGGAGAAAAGCCAACTTTCAACATGGGACTGTATAGGTACATAAAATATTCCCAGGCCATAGCGTATGTTAAAATTATCATGCATTAAATTGTTCAATGTTCAATGTACTGCAGGTGATTGTAACAGCAAAGACTTGGAGGTTCCAAAGTGCAGCCATGAAAAGAGAACACAGACCACCATAAGTCAAAATTTCATTAAGGGTAAGTGTCTGAAAGTAGGTAAGAAGTGAAACATATTTTGAAATGCCAACAACTTTTATTTTTAAGGTTTCTTCCAGGGGTGTAGCTATAGGGGAAGCAGGGGAAGCATCTGTTTTGAGGTCCAAACTCAGAAGGGGTCCATACAGGAGGAGGACTAAAAGATTTTAATGTCTGGGCCCCCTCAATAGTTTTATACATATTTAGAATTGGCGGTGGATCCGTCTAAGTCATGTATAGGCTGGCACCTCTACATAACTCTGGCGGATCCAATGCCAGCTATAGGGGATATTAAAACCCGGTCTTAATAATTGAACCCCTTTATTTTCAGTTTTGGACTAAATCAGCCATCGTCTGGCTTGATACTTCCCATTATCCAAATCTTCTGTAAAAGTCTTTATAGAAATGGTGATTTCTTTTACCTGTTTTTAAGGCCTCATGCACACGACCGTTGTTGTGTTCCGTGTCCGTTGTTCCGTTTTCCGTGATTTTCTGCGGACCCATTGACTTTCAATGGGTCCGTTGAAAACTCGGATAATGCACCGTTTGTCATCCACGTCCGTGATCCGTGTTTCCAGTACGTCAAAAAAAATATGACCTGTCCTATTTTTTTCACGGACAACGGTTCGCGGGCCCATTCAAGTCTATGGGTCCGTGAAAAAACACGGAGGCACACAAGATTGTCATCCGCGTCCGTGATCCGTGTCCGTTTTTTTACTATCATTTGCAAGGCAAACTTGATTTAGATTTTTTTTTCACTTTTCATGTCTGGTAATCCTCCAAAAATTAAGGAAGACACACGGAAACAAAAACGGAAACGGATCACGGAACAACGGAACCCCGTTTTGCGGACCGTGAAAAAATACTGTCGTGTGCATGAGGCCTAAATGTAATATTCTTAACTTGTACAGGCCCTTTTTGCATAAAGAAATCTATAATGGCAGAACATAATTTGGTCCACGGAGCTGAATCTGGATCTATACCAACAGATAAGGAAATGTTTTCTGCATCCAATTGATTATTTGTATTTTCCGCACTGCCACTGCTCTCTCGCTCTTGATTTATTATGCTTTGGGAAGATGAATTACTCTGTTCAACTGGAGCATCAACATTTACATTGCCCTCTGTACATGTGTCACTCTCAATTGTGCACTGTATTGGTGTGAGAGTATCATCAAGCTCTTGTTCAACATCACAGTGGCCTTCTGTTTGTACCAGCTCACAACCTTTTTTTATACAATATCTGCAGTTTGGCAGCACACTGTTGACTTTTCAAAAAATGCTTTAAGGCCCCTACATAGTTTTTGTCTTTTATTTCTACAAGAGACATTCTTTTTCTGTTCTGGGCACCTGATAGCTTTTTGGACCCATTCTGGCTTCCTCTTTTTTTCCCTTAGATAATTACTATATATTATTATCTATAACATCGATCCATGTGTCCAGCGATCCAATGTCAGATATTCTTAGTATGCCCATGTCCTTGATAATCCAGTGGGATAACAACTGAAGGTATTCTAAGGCCTTGTGGTCTACTTAAAAAATAGAATTACTGAAGGTCTTGTGGAGTTAATGTCAATTGCCACAGTGACGGCCAAACTAAAGAGGAAGACTGTAACTTATGTGTGCGACCTCTGCAAAAGGCTAAGTACTGACAGCAGAGGGATGGAAGAGAAGAGCACCATTTTAGAGAAAGAGAGAGGGAATATTGGGGCAGTATGGATCTACTCTGCACAACTATGCACTGTACCAACTGCAACTGAGGAAAATGACAACTTCAATGCATTTAACCGGTGCCCATTCAAAAAGAAATCTGTTCACAATCCTGTCACTCAGGCACTGCTGCTTTATACCCTGCAGAACCAGCTCATCCCTGGTACAAGAACATGTGAACGCTAAAGCCAGTGTAAGGATCAGAAGCAGTTGGTAATTGGGCAGAGAAGTATGCACGGCGGGGCTGTGGTTAGGTGAGTTTTTTTTTTTTTTTTTTTTTTAATAGGGAGCACATTAGGACCATGTCAGATCCTAGGCTGGGTAACCTCTTTAACGTCATGGTTAAATGGACACCAAGGAAGTAAATGAATGAATTCTGTGTCGATTTGCATTTATTGCTCCTGCAGTGATCTTCTGCTGAGCGCTCCATTGGACAATCCTTGCCCTTTTAGTGCTTCTAGTGTTCACAGCTTCTCCTTGGTGCTCTTTTGCTATTTTTTGCCCCTTTAATGCCCTTTTGTCAAAAAAGGCAATAAAAAGACATTAAATGCCAGTTGGGCAGTAAGGGGCACTGGCCAGAAGGATATATGAGAAGTAATAAATGGCAAATAAACTCTAAGTTAGCACTGAATACTAAAAGTAGGTGTCCAATCTGCACCCTTGCCCAGCTTGAAACAATACCCATTTCCAGTCTTCCACTTGCAGCCTGTCAGAGTGAGCCTTCCCTCTCTGCTTAACTGCTGCAGGTGCATCGCAAAGGAAGAGACCAGTACAGTTGTCCTGCCCCTTCTTCAACCCTAACTGCTGATGCAGACTTGTGTAGATTGTAAGGCTGGGTTCACACGGGCGTTGCAGGGAAAATGTGCGGGTGCGTTACGGGAACACCCGCGATTTTTCCGCGCTAGTGCAAAACATCGTAATGCGTTTTGCACTCGCGTGAGAAAAATCGCGCATGCTTGGTACCCAAACCCGAACTTCTTCACAGAAGTTCGGGCTTGGGATCGGTGTTCTGTAGATTGCATTATTTTCCCTTATAACATGGTTATAAGGGAAAATAATAGCATTCTGAATACAGAATGCATAGTAAAATAGCGCTGGAGGGGTTAAAAAAATAAATAAATAATTTAACTCACCTTAATCCACTTGATCGCGAAGCTGGCATCCCTTCTTCTGTTTTAATCTGTGCTGTGCAGCAACAGGACCTGTGGTGACGTCACTCCGGTCATCACCTGATCCATCACATGATCTTTTACCATGGTGATGGATCATGTGATGACCGGAGTGACGTCATCAAAGGTCCTATGCCTCACAGCACAGATGAAGGCAGAAGAAGGGATGCCGGGCTGCGCGAACAAGTGGATTAAGGTGAGTTAAATTATTTTTTTATTTATTTTAACCCCTCCAGCGCTATTTTACTATGCATTCTGTATTCAGAATGCTATTATTTTCCCTTATAACCATGTTATAAGGGAAAATAATAATGAGTGAAATAATGCGTGAAAATCGCACCGCATCCCCACTATTTTCACGCAACCCCATTCACTTCTATGGGGCCTGCGTTGCGTGAAAAGCGCAGAATATAGAGCATGCTGCGATTTTCACGCAACGCACAAGTGATGCGTGAAAATTACCGCTCATGTGCACAGCCCCATAGAAATAAATGGGTCGGTATTCAGTGCGGAATACTAGCCCGTGTGAACGCAGCCTAAGTGCTTGCATACTGGCTCTATCCCCCTTGCATCAGTCCATCAATAGGAGTCCATACTTATATTGGATTTTATTTTATTTTTTATATTGTGTATACATTTCACTTTTTATATGTACAGTACCCTAGCATTAATGACAAGTAATAATAATACTACTACTACTACTACTACTAATAATAATAATAATACAATTTTATGTAAATCTTAAACCATAAGGAAAATGGGTCTGTAGGAGGTAATATCAGTAAGGGGAGGATAAATTTGAGGATAACATTTAAATTTTTGCCACAGTAAAGTAAAATTCAACAAAGTATATACAGCCATGATACAAAGTACACTCTTTTTGAATTCAATTGTTTTACACATCAGGACATAATAATAAAAAAAAAAATATCTGATCCTTAGAAGGTTTTAAAATTAGATAAATGTAACCTCTGATGAACAACAACACATGACAAATAACATGATACAGTACCTTTATGTATTAACAAAAAAACAGACAAACACAAAAAACAGGCCAACATGAAGAAGTTGTGTGAAAAATTAATTACACACTGTCATAGGAAATAGCAGGGTAAGGCCTCATGCACACGACCGTTGTGTGCACCCGTGGCCGTTGTGCCGTTTTCCGTTTTTTTTCGCGGACCCATTGACTTTCAATGGGTCCGTGGAAAAATCGGAAAATGCACCGTTTTGCAGCCGCATCCGTGATCCGTGTTTCCTGGCCGTGAAAAAAATATGACCTGTCCTATTTTTTTCACGGCCAACGGTTCACGGACCCATTCAAGTCAATGGGTCCGTGAAAGAACACGGATGCACACAAGATTGGCATCCGTGTCCGTGATCCGTGGCCGTAGTTTAGTTTTTATACAGACGGATCCGAAGATCCGTCTGCATAAAGCTTTTTCAAAGCTGAGTTTTCACTTCGTGAAAACTCAGAACCGACAGTATATTCTAACACAGAAGCGTTCCCATGGTGATGGGGACGCTTCTAGTTAGAATACACTACAAACTGTGTACAAGACTGCCCCCTGCTGCCTGGCAGCACCCGATCTCTTACAGGGGGCCGTGATCAGCACAATTAACCCCTTCAGGTGCGGCACCTGAAAGGGTTAATTGTACTATCATATCCCCCTGTAAGAGATCAGGGCTGCCAGGCAGCAGGGGGCAGACCCTCCCCCCCCCTCCCCAGTTTGAATATCATTGGTGGCCAGTGCGGCCCCCCCCCTCCCTCTATTGTAATAAATCGTTGGTGGCACAGTGTGCGCCCCCCATTGCCCCCCCCCCTCTATAGCATTAACAACGTTGGTGGCCAGTGTGCAGCCTCCCATCTCCCCCCCCCTCCCCCCCATCATCATTGGTGGCAGCGGAGTTCCGATCGGAGTCCCAGTTTATTCGCTGGGGCTCCGATCGGTAACCATGGCAACCAGGACGCTACTACAGTCCTCGTTGCCATGGTTACTTAGCAATAGTACAATAGTAGAAGATTAATACTTACCTGCTGCTGCGATGTTCGTGTCCGGCCGGGAGCTCCACCTACTGGTAAGTGACAGTGACAGGTCTGTGCGGCGCATTGCTAAATGAACCGTCACTTACCAGTAGGAGGAGCTCCCGGCCGGACACGAACATCACAGCTCCCAGGTAAGTATGAATCTTGTACTATTGCTAGTAACCCGCTGCCACCAATGATCGGGGGGGGGGGGGGGGGGCGCAAGATGGGAGGCCGCACACTGGCCACCAATGTTGAAAATGCTATAGAGGGAGGGGGGCCAATGATTGCCACCAACGATTTATTACAATAGAGGGAGGAAGGGGGGGGGGGGCGCACACTGTGCCACCAACGAATTATTACAATAGAGGGAGGAAGGGGGGGGAGGCGGGGGGGGGGCACACTGTGCCACCAACGAATTATTACAATAGAGGGAGGAAGGGGGGGGTGCACACTGTGCCACCAACGATTTATTACAATGGAGGAAGGGGGGGGGGGGGGCCGCACTGGCCACCAATGATATTCAAACTGGGGAGGGGGGGGGGTCTGCCCCCTGCTGCCTGGCAGCCCTGATCTCTTACAGGGGGATATGATAGTACAATTAACCCCTTCAGGTGCGGCACCTGAGGGGTTAATTGTGCTGATCACGGCCCCCTGTAAGAGATCGGATGCTGCTAGGCAGCAGGGGGCAGTCATGTACACAGTTTGTAGTATATTCTAACTAGAAGCGTCCCCATCACCATGGGAACGCCTCTGTGTTAGAATATACTGTCGGAAATGAGGTTTCACGATCTAACTCATATCCGACAGTATATTCTAACATAGAGGCGTTCCCATGGTGATGGGGACGCTTCAAGTTAAAATATACCATCGGATTGGAGAAAACTCCGATCTGATGGTATAAAAGGGACTCCGGACTTTACATTGAAAGTCAATGGGGACGGATCCGTTTGAAATGGCACCATATTGTGTCAACGTCAAACGGATCCGTCCCCATTGACTTGCATTGTAATTCAGGACGGATCCGTTTGGCTCCGCACGGCCAGGCGGACACCAAAATGACTTTTTTTTCATGTCCGTGGATCCGCCAAAAATCAAGGAAGACCCACGGACGAAAAAACGGTCACGGATCACGGACCTACGGACCCTGTTTTTGCGGACCGTGAAAAAAAACGTTCGTGTGCATGAGGCCTAAGTAGCATCCTGTTGCTGCTAATCAAATGTCCTTGAATAATTGATCATCATCATGTGTGACCGCTTCTATAAAAGAAGTTTGGGCAGTTTGCTGTTCTGGAGCATTCAGCCATGTGTCAACACAATGCCAAGAGGATAGACATCAGCAATAATCAAATGTTGCTGCCCTTCAATCTAGGAAGGGTTATAGGGCCACTTCCAAACAATTTTAAGTCTATCATTCTAAAGTGAGAAATATTATTTGAAAGTGGAAAACATTCAGCTCACAATTTTCCTAGGAATGGAAGTCCCCACAAATTCACCCCAAGTTCAGACTATGCAATGCATAGAGAAATTGCAAAAAAAACACAAAAGCAACAGTTCAGACTCTATGGGTCTCAGTTAGCACATTAAATGTTCAAGTTTTTGGCTGTACAATTAGAAAGACTGAACAAGTGTGGTGTCTATTGAAGGTTTGCCAGGAAACAGCCTCTTCTTTCTAAAAAAAACATGGCAATTTGGCTTAAGTTGCATCTGAACAAACCACAAGACTTTTAGAACAATGTTATTTGGACAGACAAAACCAAAGTGCACATGTTTGACAAAAGCCAAACATAGCATATAAGCACAAACTTCTCATACCAACCGTCAATCATGGTGTCAGTGGAGTGATGATTTGGGCTAGTTTTACAATCACGGGTCATGGGCACTTTACAGTCATTGAGTTGACAATGAATTCCTCTGTATAACAAAATATTCTAAAGCCAAATACGAATTCATCTATCCAACAGCTAAAGCTTGTCCAAAACTTGGTCATCTAACAAGACAATGTTCCTAAACACACTAGCAAATCTATAACAGAATGGCTGACAAAGAATCAAGGTCTTGCAATGGCCCAGTCAAAGTCCAAACACAATTGAAATGCTGTAGTGGGACCTTAAGACTGCTGTGTAGAAACAAATGCCCACAAAGTTCAACTGATGAAATGTTGAGAAGAGGAGTGGGACAAATTTCCCCCAGAATTATGTGAGAGACTGATAAAGCCATACAGAAAATGAAAACTTCAAGTTATTGCTGCTAAAGGTGGTTATACAAGCTTGATTTATAGGATATACTTAGTTTTTCACATATGGTTTTCTATTTTGGCTTAATTTGATTAAATAAATAATAAAATGATGGAATATGGTACATGTTTTTCATCTGAGGTTGTATTTCCCTAATTTTAAGACATTCTGAAGTTCTGAGGACCATTTTAAATCCAGTTCTGATAGGTAAAACCATAGAATTTACAGAGGGTGTACTTTGTGAGAAATCCACTGTAACTGCAGGTCATACTTTAATGTGACAGCTGACTGGATGTTATGGTGCATGATGCAATACAATTACTGAGCTTGATAACATCACAAACTGGTAAATATCAAGTTTGTCCTCTTGATAGTATGATCTTATCTGGTATTGACCGATCACTTACAGGAAAAGCATATCTGTTGGCTGCTGTTCTTACAGTTAAGATCTTAATATACTTGAGAAATCTATAAATGAAATAGGAACTTCATCTACATCAGTGTTCATAAGTATATCAGTGTGATATATTATGTACATTATTTTCTCTAAATAAGAAAACAAAATACAAATGATAATGCCCAAATAGTGTATAGATTTTACATCATGCTTTTTCACTACTTGTTTAAGACTATAATAATATATATTAATAAAATAGGGTTGATCAAATTTTTTTTACATTTAAAGGGAACCTGTCACCTCTACTATGCTACCCTCACGGAGCGTTTCTAAATGTTCATTGTGTTCCCCTAAACATATAAATTACACTTTTTATTATATTTGCAGACGAATTCAATAAGTATTATGCATTTTTGGACTTCCCGCCTTTTATGCAAATTAACATAAAAGAGTCATATCTTACTTGTGTGACCAGAAAAGAATCATATTTTCAAGCTCTGACTCATCTCAGGTTAATTTGCATATGTATCAAATCGGTTTTTATACACAATAAAAGCACACAGAGCTATGGGGACTGGCTATTGCGGATGTGCTAGCGGCCATCTAGCAGCCCATGTCCTCAGCTCTATACCCTAAATCCAGGTGACAGGTTCCCTTTAACCCCTACAATCTCCAAAAATTAACTTAACAGTTGACTCCTGGCCATAATGACAGGGATGAGAGATAACAACCCTGGTTATTTAACCTTTCAGATGCTGTAGTAAAGAGTGACTGCTGCATCTGAGAAGTTAGAGGCAGGGGGCTCCCTCTGTCCTCTTATAGAGGATGTGAGGCTCCGATGCCTTGCTATAACAGTCTGGGGCCTTCTGAAGACTCCCAGGCCTGTATCAGCTGAAATCAAGAAGCCAGGTAAAATCCCATAGATTGGATTAGTATTTTATTGCAGTCAAGTTGTCAGAAGATTGCATGTAACAGTCTCTATTGAAACTTGATTAAAATGTGAACAGGAGGGAAAACTCTACCTAATGTAAAACCTCCAAAACTGACAAACATATATCCACACCAATGCAGGCGAAAGATAAGGCCTATCAACACTCTATGGCCCTGGATCGTGACACGCCATTAATACTAAAATCGGGTCCATTAGATCATGAACCTGCATTGGTGTGGCGTATTATCGCCACATACGATGAGGCACAGGAAACTGTAAGAGAGCTCCTAACTTGTTATTGGGGCATCTTAAAATCGGACCCGGACATAGGTCATCTAGTTGGGGATTCTTTTCTAATAACGTACCACCGGGGTCGCAACCTGAGGGATCGTTTGGTCCATAGATTTTTTCAAGCCCTCACTACTACCACATGGCTGAATACCAACCTGAAAGGCACATTCCGATGTGGGGAATGTGTAGAATGTAGTGCTATTCAATTGGTTAATGAATTTGCCTGCACCGTTACACAGAAAACCTTCACTATTAGATCTTTCATCAATTGTAGAATGAAAGGGGTTGTGTACTTGACCACATGCACATGCGGCAAGCAATACATGGGGGAAACGTTTCAAGAGTTCCGTAGGAGGATTGGAGAACATCTCAATAACATTTGCAACTAGGCTGCTGCAAAAAGAGACGCAGTGGATATATAGACTGCATACAGTTCAACCACAGGAACTCAATGAATATAACTATTTTTTCTGCTTCCTATAACCTGACCCCTTGATCCCATGTTTTTACATCTACATGTCCCGCATTACTGTACATATAGATTCTGTGACCCCTTCTTTGGGTGGTTGGGCTGGCTTTCACATACTGGGGTCCGCAGCATATGTCATGTATATGGGTAAATACGTTTGCCAAGGGTACCTTGCTATGCTGCTAGCTTGCACAACATCTGGGGCATTGTCTATGCCACCAGATGTGTAATCTTTATTTGATACCAATGGTAGTTATAGTTCACCCACTAGTTACCAGTTTGTAACATCTATGGTGTACGATGTTCCTATTGCTACTAAGGGCTATTACAGCCTATCTGGTAGCCAGTAATATGTCACATCTTTTCATCAGATTTTTATATATTTAAAACATGTAATTAACTAATCCCTGTCACTGTGGTACCTTGATGTTATAAAATACATTCTTGTTATGTATATATACACCGCCGTTTGGTCCCTCCTTCTCCAAGTAAGAGTGTTTTGACACCTCATACGTGATCACTCCAAGGAGGGGGGTGGACGGGATGGGTGGGGTTCAACTTTGGTGTGGCCACGCCCCTTGCTCCTCCATTGTCCGCTCCAGGGGCTCAATCCGGCTAAGGGGAGGGGCTTCCTCCTTATCAGCTGCGCGTCCTTGCGGCCGTGTACAGCCATTGTAGCGCTGTTGCCGCTGCCTCTGGACGGAGGCTGGAGGCTTTCTTGTTGTTTGTCCATCCCCACATCTAATCTGCTCCTGATAAGTCCAAAATGGCGAAACGCGTAGAGCTGTCAGTGGGGAAAAACTTATGATACACACAGCCCGGTTTAGTCAGTTTGATTTGTGCTCACACCGCAGTGTGGGCAGATGTTTATCAGTTTGCTCCTATCCAGGCATCACAAGTGTCATAGGGCTGCCTAGTAAATACCTCTCTTGATTCCTGCTCATGCAGCAGTGGATGACAGCACCTGCACCACACGTCACAGTGAACATGTGCGTTGATTCATAGGTCGCAACTACTTAGCATGAGCAGATGTTTATCAAGGGGTTAAGTATTTCTAGGGCAAGTAATTTAGTGGCACGGCCAGACAATTGAGCAATGGCACTTATTGCCACTTACACCACCGTGAATACACCAGTCTTCTATGTACAAGAGTAGTTTATTACTGCTCAGGATCATAAAGAAGTGTTTACTGCCTAGTGTCATACTGCTGTGGGATGTATTCGTGGATCAACACACGTTTGTAGTTGGTTCCACTTACGTGGTTTTCCAAATTGACTTGTGTTCACGCCTGAGCGACAGGGCAGGCTGGGGCTTTCGCAATTGCATTAGACCAGCTGGAGACGTGTTATCTGTCGCCTGCATTGGTGTGGATATATGTTTGTCAATTGGGAGGTTTTACATTAGGTAGAGTTTTCCATCCTGTTCACATTTTAATCAAGTTTCAATAAATATGTAGTTTTACTATTTCCTTCACAACATTCCTTTGGTCAGTGAATGATATTTGAAAAGGGTGGAACGTAAACCGCTATTTATTTGTCAATAAATAGCGGTTTACGGGACAAAAACTTGACAATGAAAAAAAGTTTTTTAAAAAGTATGGAGAAAACATAAACATAATAATAATAATAATAATAATAATAATAATAAAAATTCTAATCATCCTCGAGTTTAAAGGTTTATACAGTCGTGGGCAAAAGTTTTGAGAATTGCATAAATATTGGAAATTGGAAAAGTTGCTGCTTAAGTTTTTATAATAGCAATTTGCATATACTCCAGAATGTTATGAAGAGTGATCAGATGAATTGCATAGTCCTTCTTTGCCATGAAAATTAACTTAATCCCAAAAAAACCTTTCCACTGCATTTCATTGCTGTCATTAAAGGACCTGCTGAGATCATTTCAGTAATCGTCTTGTTAACTCAGGTGAGAATGTTGACGAGCACAAGGCTGGAGATCATTATGTCAGGCTGATTGGGTTAAAATGGCAGACTTGACATGTTAAAAGGAGGGTGATGCTTGAAATCATTGTTCTTCCATTGTTAACCATGGTGACCTGCAAAGAAACGCCATCATCGCGTTGCATAAAAATGGCTTCACAGGCAAGGATATTGTGGCTACTAAGATTGCACCTCAATCAACAATTTATAGGATCATCAAGAACTTCAAGGAAAGAGGTTCAATTCTTGTTAAGAAGGCTTCAGGGCGTCCAAGAAAGTCCAGCAAGCGCCAGGATCGTCTCCTAAAGAGGATTCAGCTGCGGGATCGGAGTGCCACTAGTGCAGAGCTTTGGAAGATGGCCTGGTGTCAAGAAGGGCAGCAAAGAAGCCATTTCACTCCAAAAAAAACATCAGGGACAGATTGATCTTCTGCAGAAAGTATGGTGAATGGACTGCTGAGGACTGGGGCTAAGTCATATTCTCCGATGAAGCCTCTTTCCGATTGTTTGGGGCATCTGGAAAAAGGCTTGTCCGGAGAAGAAAAGGTGAGCGCTACCATCAGTCCTGTGTCATGCCAACAGTAAAGCATCCTGAGACCATTCATGTGTAGGATTGCTTCTCATCCAAGGGAGTGGGCTCACTCACAATTTTTCCCAAAAACACAGCCATGAATAAAGAATGGTACCAAAACACCCTCCAACAGCAACTTCTTCCAACAATCCAACAACAGTTTGGTGAAGAACAATGCATTTTCCAGCACGATGGAGCACTGTGCCATAAGGCAAAAGTGATAACTAAGTGGTTCGGGGACCAAAATGTTGACATTTTGGGTCCATGACCTGGAAACTCCCCAGATCTTAATCCCATTGAGAACTTTTGGTCAATCCTCAAGAGGCGGGTGGACAAACAAAAACCCACTAATTCTGACAAACTCCAAGAAGTGATTATGAAAGAATGGGTTGCTATCAGTCAGGAATTGGCCCAGAAGTTGATTGAGAGCATGCCCAGTCGAATTGCAGAGGTCCTGAAAAAGAAGGGCCAACACTGCAAATACTGACTCTTTGCATAAATGTCATGTAATTGTCGATAAAAGCCTTTGAAACGTATGAAGTGTGTGTAATTATATTTCACTACATCACAGAAACAACTGAAACAAAGATCTAAATGCAGTTTAGCAGCAAACTTTGTGAAAACGAATATTTATGTCATTCTCAAAACTTTTGGCCACGACTGTATATAAAAATAAGCAATAAAAAAATAAACATGATAGATGTTGCAGCTTCTGAAAATGCCCTAACTATTCAAAAATATTTTTCATGCATGGTGAATGCCGTAAAGATCAAAAAATACTTATTTGGTGTTTTTTAACTGCCTTGCTGCCCTTTATACAAAACTCATCAAAAAGTCGAATATACCCCAAGAAGGTGCCAGTATATATAGTAACCTAAGTGAATTTTTTAAAAGTAGTAAATTTTAACCAACACTATTTAAATTTGGTATCACTGTATGGTAATGACCTGCAGAATAAGGCTGTTTCATATTTAGCACACAATGAATGCCATAAAAACTAAACCGCCAAAACTTTGGTGGAATTGACATTATTTTCCAATCTCACCCCACAAAGCTATGTTAAACAAAATGCCATTTAAAAATACAACTTGTTCCACAAAAAAAGCAAAAAAAAAAAAACTCATATGGCTGTGTGAACGGAAAACTAAAATATTTCTATTTATTGGAAGGCGAGGAGAAAAATATGAAAACCCTCAGTTTGAAGTGTTGTGGGTAACCTTAGAGAACCTTTAAATATAAAATCTTACTGGATCTTTCTGTTGCAAGCTAGGGAGCTACGAATAAGCAAAATAATCTCATAATCTCAATTTAGCACCTCTCAGACCATGTTCACACACTGTAGGTAGTCTAGTGGTAGGAACCCATGCCACACTGAGATACCTTGATGGTGGTGCAAAAGGGCTCCGATGTGTTCCTGACAGGAATACATTGGCTAAAGTCTCAGTTCTTAACATCATCTTGAGGGATTAGCCAGTGTTGCCAGTTGCATATCATTGTGGTGCACCTTTCACAGTGATTTATGTATTTTTCCACACATTATTCCATATTGTGTAGGATGTTTTTGTGGTGCATGTGGTCCGCTTCCGAAATCCTCCATTTTATGCATTTTTGCTGGGGATTGCCATTAGCAATGGATCACATGCGGAGGAATTGCTCCCCCGGTTATAAACACGCTACATTGTTAGGGGTGGAGCATTTCCTCCCATTTAGGCTACTTTATTTCAGTTATTAACCTTAGAAAACCTTGAAATAGAGAATCTTACTGGATTTTTCTGTTGCAAGCTAGGGAGCCACAAATAAGCAACCTAATCTCATCCTTCAACATTGATTTACACTCTTAACCACTTGCCATCTGGGCCATTTGCCCCCTTCCTGACCAGGCCTAATTTTGCAAAACTGACATATCTCACTTTATGTGGTAATAACTTTGGAACGCCTTTACTTATCCAAGTCATTCAGAGATTGTTTTCTCATGACACATTGTACTTCATAATAATCATAAATTTGAGTCAAAATATTTCACCTTTATTTATGAAAAAATCCCAAATTTACCCAAAAATTAGAAAAATTTGCAATTTTCTAAATTTCAATTTCTCTGCTTTTAAAACAGAAAGTGATACCTCATAAAATATTTGTTACTTAACATTCCCCATATGTCTACTTTATGTTGGCATCATTTTGGAAATGTCATTTTATTTTTTTAGGACGTTAGAAGGCTTAGAAGTTTAGAAGCAATTCTTCAAATTTTTAAGAAAATTGCCAAAACCCACTTTTTAAGGACCAGTTCAGGTCTGAAGTCACTTTGTGGGGCCTACATAGTGGATACCCCCATAAATGACCCCATTGTAGAAACTACACCCCTCAAGGTGTTCAAAACCGATTTTAAAAACTTTGTTAACCCTTTAGGCGTTCCACAAGAATTAAAGGAAAATGGAGATCCAATTTTTAAATTTCACTTTTTTGGCAGATTTTCCATTTTAATCCAATTTTTTCTTTAACACATCGATGGTTAACAGCCAAACAAAACTCAATATTTATTACCCAGATTCTGCGGTTTACAGAAACACCCCACATGTGGTCATAAACTGCTGTATGGGCACACGGCAGGGCGCAGGAGAAAAGGAACTCCACATGGTTTTTAGATGCCATGTCCCATTTGAAGCCCCCTGATGCACCCTTACAGTAAAAACTCCCAAGAAGTGACCCAATTTTGGAAACTAGGAGATAAGGTGTCAGTTTTATTAGTACTATTTTTGGGTACATATGATTTTTTGATCATTCATTATAACACTTTATGGGGGCAAGGTGACCAAAAAATTGGATGTTGTAGCACAGGTTCTATTTATTTATTTTTACAGCGTTCACCTGAGGGGTTCAGTCAAGTGACATTTTTATAGAGCAGATTGTTACGGACGTGGCGATAACTAATATGTATACTTTTTCTCATTTATTAAAGTTTTACACAATAATAGCATTTTTGAAACAAATAAATAATGTTTTAATGTGTCCATGTTCTGAGAGCTATAGTTTTTTTATTTTTTGAGAGATTTTCTTATGTAGGGGCTCATTTTTTGCGGGATGAGGTGACGGTTTTATTGGTACCATTTTGTGGGACATACGCGTTTTTGATCACTTGGTGTTGCACCTTTTGTGATGCAAGGTGACAAAAATTGCTTGTTTTGACACAGTTTTTTTTTTTTACGGTGTTCACCTGAGGGGTTAGCTCATGTGATATTTTTATAGAGCTGGTTTTTACGGATGCGGCAATACCTAATATGTATACTTTTTTTTATTTGTTTCACTTTAACACAATAATAGCATTTTTGAAACCAAAAAAATGATGTTTTAGTGTCTTCATGTTCTAAGAGCTATAGTTTTTTTATTTTTTGAGAGATTTTCTTATATAGGGGCTCATTTTTTGCGGCATGAGGTGACTGTTTTATTGGTACCATTTTGTGGGACATACGCGTTTTTGATCACTTGGTGTTGCACCTTTTGTGATGTAAGGTGACAAAAATTGCTTGTTTTGACACAGTTTTTTTTATTTATTTTTTACGGTGTTCACCTGAGGGGTTAGGTCATGTGATATTTTTATAGAGCTGGTTTTTACGGACGCGGCAATACCAAATATGTCTATTTTATTTTATTTTTTCTATTTTTAATTTTATTTTTTTATTCCTTACTTGGGGACTTTTTTTTTTTTTTACATGTGAAACTTTTTATTTTTTTATTTTTTCAACCCTTTATTTTTTTTACACTTTTCGTCCCCCATAAGGTCATACAAGACCTCTGGGGGACATTTGCTTCACTTTTTCTTTTTTTTTTTCACTGTTGATTACTCCTGTAACTGGGGCTGACATAGTAGCCCCAGTTACAGAAGAAATACACCCCCCAGAGAGGCTGTACAGCAAAATACTGTGCTGTACAGCCTCAGTGCAGGGCTGATCGAGGTCTGTGGATGACCTCACACAGCCCTTGCACTCTCCGGTCCCGGCGGTCACATGACCGCCAGGCCGGAACAGGAAGCGCACAGCGCTTCCTGCTCTGCATACACAGCGCTCGGTGAGCACTGTGTATGCAGCGATCCAGAAGGCAGGGACACCTGGCAACCCGATCAGCAGCTGCACGATTAGCGTGCAGCTGCGATTTCTGAAAGGACGTTTTAAAACGTGCTTTCAGAAATAGAGGTCCACCCATAGGACGTTTATATCCTATGGGCGGACGGGAGGAGGTTAAGAACAATGTGAATAGGGACATATCAAATATGACAACACTGAATGAGGTATAGTTCCCCCTTCAGTGATTTGATCAATGTTTGGTCAGTGATTTCCTTTATTGATTGTGAGTAGTGTTGAGCAAAAAGCGCTTCAGATCACAGATCCAAGAGATTCAGACTTACGCGTGTGCTGTGGGTTCTAACCTGAGGCTGGGATCCTGTGCCCAATGCATAGCATGTGATCCTGGAATAGGCAGCACAGGATCACAGCGCATCTCGGATAACCCCTTTAATCATGTGATATGTGTGATTAACTGGGAGGTAACAAGTAAGCGTGGCATGAGTAAGACTTTTTAACCCAAACATATAGACCAGAGAGTGAGCTCATATATATTAACTTTTTTGTAATTTTTTAAGAAATAAATCATGGATTTTTATTAGAATTTTTTGGTGGTGCTGGATTTGTTCTGCTATAATTAATACTAGTGTTGAGCAAAGCGAGTGTTGGATGCTTAATCCGAAGTTGCATCATTCAAAAATATGGTATGGAGATCCGTCTCCGTACAGTATTAGAATGTATGGGCTCCGATGAGCCGAAGTAGGTTATTTGCGAAGTTGCGCATTAATTTGTTGACTAACTTCGGTAGTTGATTTTTAAAGTGGAAAAACATTTTAGTACTATATGGAGATGAATCCCAGTAAAGGATTATTCCCCAGTTTTGAACAAAGCAACTTTGGATGAAGCATCCAAAGATCGCTTCGCTCAACACTAATTATGACACACACTAAATTTGGATTAAGTGCTATTTTTTTTATATCAGTATTACATATAGTACTGTCTGAGCAATAGTGGAAATGACAGTTAGTAAAATCCTTTTTTTTTACAGTTTAGAATTTGCCTACTCAAAAACTGTAAAAGAGAACAGCATTGTTAAATGTAAAAATCATATTAACTGAGACACTTCACTTAAAAAGACAAGATATGACTACTTGGTAAGTATACTATAAAAGTTGAGATGTTTTACCCTAAAGCAATAAAAATTAGAATGTAACAATGTTGAAAACTGTCAGTGTGAGTAAGTTCTAATGCATATCTAAGAATGTACTTGTATTTTTACTTTCTTTCAATTTAGTTTGGAACATATTGTAAATTATACTAAAATATTACATTTAATACAACTTTTCACAATAGGGAAGGAATGAAGGGAGGAAGGAAAGAAGCCTGCGTATAATTATCTTTCTGCACAAAGTAGAGATAAGCACAAACATGAGATGCAATAAATGTTTGGTGAGGATCCCAGGCAGCACACATTGGTGTGTCTAAAAGTTAAAGGGATTGTGCAGCACTGCAGGATAGGTAATCAACAGAGATGAGCAAATTAGTTGCTAGGACGCCGTGCACTTTGTGCCACCGCAGTACAATAATACACTCGTATAGATCATGAGTGTATTGCTGTACTGCGGCGTCGGCACAAAGCGCACAGCGTCATAGCAACCAATGTCGCGGTGTGCTCCTACACTAAGCAGGATGCCAGTCCTGTATATCACGGACCGTGTTCCACGGACGTGTGAATGAAGCCTTAGGGTATGGCCACATGGAGCAGCAGTGCTGCGGGAGGGTTGCAGCTAGAGATGAGCAAATATTTCTAAAAGTTGAGTCGCCAGTTCGCCAAATTTTTTTTTTGTGGCAAATTACGTAAAAAAATTGCTATTTCCTGGCTGCAGAGAGCCTTTATAGGGGTGTAGAACACTGTGCCTTGCAGTAATACGCATAGAAAGTCTGCTTTGGTAATGAAATAATACTGTGAGTTAGTATAACATGCAGATGACAGGCGATGCTCTTAGAATCACTGCACACTTCACTTATTTGGGCAGTCACGGGGCCAAAACCGACAAAATAACTCAAGCATGAACTCAGCCTTACAGGTTAATGTTAGCGCCAAGAAGAAGCGCACTCTTTTGACACTGTTGATAGCTGATTCCACATAGATGTCTACAGAATCTGTTCTATTAAACGCGTGGAGAGGGTGTCATCAGTAAATTTGTGTGGACGTCACTGATTATTTTGCCCTTCATCTGATCAATCAGAACAATAACCCCCAAAAAACTTATCCTGTCTGTGGAGCATCCGCCTTCACTCTGTCAGCATTTGGTCAGTAATCCATCAGTATTGCTAATGCCAAAAAAAAACCAGGACTGGATCCAAATCAGAGATGACACGTGAACGGAATATTTGCATGTCTTCTGTGTTTTGTACCCACTCCTGCTTTTGGCTACCAAATCACAAGTCAATTCTGATGGGACCATACAGGCATTACAGCAGCTACACAGACAGGATCCGTTGTGCGTCTCATTTTACCTACCTTCTAAAAGATCAGAGGAAGGCTAAATAGTGGCCCAGCAATGAAGTAGGGAGGGTGGGAACAGCATGAGAAGTCCACAGAGTGGCCCTATGAAATAGAAGTGAGGTGAAATCAGCATGAGGAATGTCTTTAGGTGGCGTCAGCATCAGGAGGCCGCAGAGTGGCACAATGACAGAGTCTGTAGGTGGCGGCAGCATCAGGAGGCCACAGAGTGGCACAATGATAGAATGTGGAGGTCGCAGCAGCATCAGGAGGCCGCAGAGAGGCACAGTGACAGAGTGTGGAGGTGACAGCAGCATCAGGAGGCCGCACAGTGGCACAATGACAGAGTGTGGAGGTGGTGGCAGCATCAGGAGGCCGCACAGTGGCAAGGTGACATAGTGTGGAGGTGGATGGCAATACCAGTACCCACTGAAGATGGTAGGTGAAAGAAAGAGCACTTGGCATCAGATGTGTGGCATCAGGCGGGTGGCAGCATCAGAATAGTAGCTGAGGCAGTCAGCTAGAAGAAACCAGTCTCTTTTATCAAAGTGTTGGTGTGGCACCATGGAGGATCTAGTCTGATACATCAGGAATTGGTGTGCGGAAATCCTGGCTGATCCACGCCTGATTCATCTCGACAAAGGTCAGTCTCTCCACATTTTTTACGGACAGGCGAATTCTTCTTGGGGTAAATATGGCCCCCGCTGCACTAAACACCCGCTCTGATGACACACTACTGGCCGGGCAGGACAGTTTTTACAGGGCAAACTCGGCCAGTTGTGGCCACAAATCCAGTTAAGCTGCCCAGTTGTCGAGCGGATTTTCAAGGTCAGCTGGCAGGGTGCACTCCAAGTATGCCACCACCTGCTGGTTCAGGTTCTGCTCTACGTCTAGCTAATGGTGAGTAGTTTCTTAACTATGAGGGTCAAGAAACCTGCTCATCAGCGACTGTATCCTCAGGCTTCTGTTGATGGAGCTGGTACTGCTCCTGCCACTACACCCCTCCCCAGCAGCCATGGCAGTGGAACGACAGAGGGCCCCCGAGAGGATGGACGATGGCGCAGATAGGCAGCGGCCAACTGACTACTAGTGTTGATCGAGCACCATAGTGCTAGGGTGCTTTGGGGCTCGGTCCGAACACATCGGGATGCTCGGGTGCTCTATCGAGCACCCGAGCACAATGGAAGTTAACTGGAGAACCTGAGCATTAAACCAGGCACCCCCTGCTCTGAAGAGGGGAGGTTGCCTGGTTCATAGGAAAAGGTCATAAATAGATGGAAACACCTCTGAAATGGTTCAGAAACAGCATGGGGAGGTTGTCTGGATGCATCTTGGACCCAGGTCGCTGCTGGGAACGATGTTGTCCAAGTAGTATGCCACTTTTACAGACTGACAATAATACACACAAAACTGAAGATAAAATCGATTTTAAAAGGAAAAATTATTAGGAAACATTCTTTCCTTTATACAGTATTTACTTGTATATAAAGTGCAAGTGCTGCCAAAAGTTACAACGGAGAGGCACTCCGATACAAAAAGTATATCACATAAAAGAGGGCCTCATTCACATTTTGGTACAATTTTTCAGGTAGTGGGACTCCTACACTCATAAAGCCTATGCACTAAGGGAAAGGGCTGCCAAAAATTACAAGGAACCGGCACTCCAAAACACCCTTTGTTACATATAAAGGAGGGCATCATACACAGCCTTAAAAAATTATAATTGATGGCCTGCTGGTGACCCTCAAAAACATTTGGAGCAAGGGCCTACCGATCTGACCATCTAAAACATTATGGGCAAGGGCTTGCTGCCGCTTTGGTGACTCTAGATAACCTGGGCCCGATCGCACGTCTGTCACCGCCAGCTCTGTGAGAAGGTCTGATAGACGTTCTTTGCTACCTCTTGCATGAAGTTCTTTGTTTTGGTTTCACTTTGTCATCTCCTTTCCTTCTCCCAGCTGTCATCTATTTGTACTGATTGTCTCCATTTATATTCCCTCCCATACTGCCTCACTTTGCGGTTTATACTTCTTCCTGGATGAGTTGTTCACTGCTGGATGCTCCTTCTCCTGATTCCTCAGATAAGTCTGTTTCCTTTATTTGTGTTTACTTGCTGGCTTGATTGTAGATGACCCTGACTCCGTCCATATTAAGTGCAGGGAGCCGGTGGTCGTGTCCCCTCACTATTATAGGGTTTTCAGGTGTCAGATAGTATAAGGTACGTGGACATGCAATCCTCAACCATAAAGATCTTTGCATGGGCATAGCAGTCAGGGAGAGCTCTAGGGGTTTTATAGGGCTCACCCATATGCTCCTTAGTTTGGGATCAAGCCAGTCGGATGTTTATTTATAAGTTCCAGCTTTCTGCAGCACCATCCGTGACATTATAAACCGCCATAACCGTTTTAAGCATGGATCCGGTTTCAGCCTTGATTGACCGCATGCAAGGTCTTTCACTGGAGGTAGCAGATCTCCGTAAAACTGTGTCTCAGTTTCAGGTGACTGGTTCTGCTTGCGTTCATGGAGTTCGTTCCGAGCCTAAGATCTCGCTTCCAGATACGTTCTCCGGGGGTAGTGAGAATTTTGTTCGCTTTAGAGAGGCTTGCAAACTCCATTTTTGCCTACTTCCCCATTCCTCTAATGATGAGGAGCAGAGGGTGGGGATCATCATCTCGCTGCTCAGGGATAACGCTCAGTCTTAGGCCTTTTCGCTGCCGGTCGGAGCACGGCCCCTCAGATCGGTGGATGAATTTTTTGTAGCCCTGGGGCAGATATATGATGACCCGGATCGTATTGCTCTGGCTGAATCTAAACTGCGTCTTTTATGCCAGGTTAAACAGTCCGCAGAGATATATTGTTCTGAATTTCGGAGATGGGCAGCTGATACTGGTTGGAATGATGCTACACTCCGAAGTCAATTTTGCCATGGTCTTTCGGAAAGATTAAAGGATGCATTTGCTTTTCATGAGAGACCAGCCTCGTTAGAATCTGCTATGTCTCTAGCTGTTCGTATTGACAGGTGTCTTAGGCCTCATGCACACGACCGTTTTTTTTTAAGGTCTGCAAAAGGGGGTCTGTAGGTCCGTGATCCGTGTCCGTTTTTTCATCCGTGGGTCTTCCTTGATTTTTGAGGATCCATGGACATGAAAAGTGAAAAAAAAACTAAGTCAAGTTTGCATTGAAAATGATAGGAAAAACGGACACGGATAACGGACACGGATCACAGACGCGGAGGACTATCTTGTGTGCATCCCTGATTTTTCACGGACCCATTGACTTGAATGGGTCCGTGAACCATTGTCCGTAAAAAAAATTGGACAGGTCATATTTTTTTCACGGACTGGAAAAACGGATCACGGACGCGGAAGCCAAACGGTGAACTTTCCGATTTTTCCACGGACCCATTAAAAGTCAATGGGTCCGCGAAAAAAAAACGGAAAACGGAACAACGGCCGCGGATGCACACAACGGTCGTGTGCATGAGGCCTTAGATAGAGAGAGGAGACTACTCCTTCCTGTCATATTCAGTCCAAGGACAGTGGGGCTGTCTCATTCAGTGCGCAGGGGTCTCAGTCTGTCTCAATCCCCTCTGAGGAGGAGGCCATGAATCTGGGTTTGCTTGCCTCTGATAGTAGAGGATTCAGCTCTCAGAAGAAGGTTTGTTTCTGTTGTGGGGGTATAAATCATTTGGCTAATGTTTGCCCCTCTAGGAGATTCATGGAGTTTTCTGAGGGTAATAAAACAAAAACAAAAATAAAAAAACCCTCTAAAAACTTTCCATTTGCTACTATTGGCAAGGTTGATGCGGAAATTGAAGGTTTGCCATTTACTTGTAGTTCCCGTTTTCTTCTACCTGCACGGGTGGCGCTAGACAGCAAGAACATTGTTTGTGAGATTTTTGTAGATAGTGGAGCAGCTGTCAATCTCATTGATAATCAATTTGCAATAACGCATGGTTTCCAGGTATGCACTTTGGAAAAGGATATACCTGTTTTTGCTATCGATTCCGCTCCACCTTCTCAAAGATCGTTAAAGGGCATAGTTCTCAATATCGGTTTGACTGTGGGTGACGCTCATGTTGAGGATATGTCATGTTTCATCTTAAGCGGATTACCTACTCCTCTAGTGTTGGGGCTACCCTGGCTCACTAAACCTAACCCCACCATTGATTGGCAAGCAAGGCAAATAAATGGTTGGAGTGAGTTTTGCAGAGAGAATTGCCTCACGGCGTCTCTTTCAGAGGTTTCTACCAAGACTGTGCCATCTTTTCTCTCTGAGAGTGGTGTCCAGGAGTTGCCCCCGCACGGGGAGTACGACTGCCCTATTAATCTCATCCCAGGCGCCAAACTGCCAAAATCACGTTTATACAATCTCTCCCAACCTAAAAGAGTCGCTATGCGTACTTATATCTCTGAGAGCCTGAGAAAGGGACACATCCGACCCTCGAAGTCACCTGTTGCCGCTGTTTTTTGTTTTTTAAAGAAAAAATATGGTTCTTTAAGACCTTTTCTGGATTTCAGGGAGCTGAACCGTATCACGATTCGTGACCCATATCCGCTTCCTCTGATCCCAGACCTGTTTAACCAGATTGTTGGGGCTAAGGTTTTTTCTAAGTTGGATTTAAGAGGGGCATACAACCTAGTCAGGGTCAGGGAAGGGGACGAATGGAAGACAGCCTTCAATACCCCTGAGGGTCATTTCGAGAATTTGATGAATGCTCTTTTTCATCATTTAATAGGGAAATTTGTACTGGTGTATCTGGATGACATTTAAATTTTTTCTCCTGATTTCAAGACTCATCGAGACCACCTACTTCAGGTCTTGCTGATTCTGCGGGATAATAAATTGTACGTTAAACTGGAAAAATGTGTGTTCGCGGCTCCGGAGATTCAATTTCTTGGTTTTCATCTCTCCGCTTCTGGTTTTCGCATGGACCCTGAGAAGGTCAGCGCTGTACTTGATTGGGAGCTTCCTTAGAATGAGAAGGCGCTGATGCGGTTTTTGGGTTTTGCCAATTATTACAGAAAGTACTTTTTGAATTATTCCTCTGTTGTTAAGCCACTCACTGATATGACTAAAAAGGGGGTAGATTTTTCTTTGTGGTCGGTAGATGCGCTTAAAGCCTTTTCTAGTATCAAAGAGAGTTTTGCTTCCGCTCCCATTTTGGTACAACCTGATGTCTCTGTACCTTTTATTGTTGAGGTGGACGCTTCTGAGGTGGGTGTGGGTGCGGTCTTATCTCAGGGTCCCTCTCCTGCCAAATGGCGACCGTGTGCCTTTTTCTCAAGGAAACTCTCCTCTGCAGAGAGAAATTACGATGTGGGAGATAGGGAGTTGTTGGCCATCAAATTAGCTTTTGAGGAATGGCGTCATTGGTTAGGGGGAGCAAGACACCCTATTACCATGTTTACAGACCATATGAATCTGGCCTACTTGGAATCGGCAAAGCGTCTGAACCCGAGACAGGCCAGATGGTCTTTGTTCTTTTCTAGATTTAATTTTGTTCTTACGTTCCGCCCTGGGGTTAAAAATGTGAAGGCGGATGCCCTGTCACATTGTTTTCCGGGAGGGCGTAACTTTGAACACCCGGGTCCCATTTTGGCTGAAGGGGTGGTCGTCTCTGCTCTTTATCCTGATTTGGAGGCAGAGGTTCAGGCAGCCCAGGCAGAGGCTCCTGATCTTTGTCCCCCTGGGAGGTTGTTTGTGCCTCTCGCTTTACGACACAAGGTTTTTAAAGAGCACAACGATACTGTCCTTGCTGGGCACCCGGGGAGCAGAGCCACAGTGGATCTCATTGCTCAGAGATTCTGGTGGCCGGCTCTTCGTAAGACGGTTGAGGGTTTTGTGGCAGCCTGCGTCCGTGCCAAGGTCCCTCATTCACGGCCATCGGGTTCTTTCTTCCCGTTACCCATTTCTTCCCGTCCTTGGACGCATCTGTCCATGGACTTTATTACGGACCTGCCTCGTTCCTCGGGGAAGACTGTGATTCTGATAGTAGTGGACCGTTTTAGCAAAATGGCGCATTTCATTCCCTTTCCTGGGTTACCCAATGCTAAGACGCTGGCGCAAGTGTTTGTTGATCACATTGTTAAATTGCATGGCATTCCTTCAGACATCGTTTCTGATAGGGGCACGCAATTTGTTTCCAGATTCTGGAAGGCCTTCTGTTCTCGCTTGGGGGTTCGGTTGTCGTTCTCTTCTGCTTTTCTCCCGCAGTCGAATGGTCAGACCGAACGCGTCAATCAGAATCTGGAGACATATCTGCGCTGTTTTGTGGCGGAGAATCAGGAGGATTGGTGTTCTTTTTTGTCCCTTGCTGAGTTTGCTTTAAATAACCGTCGCCAGGAGTCCTCTGATAAGTCACCATTTTTTGCTGCATATGGGTTTCATCCGCAGTTTGGGACATTCTCTGGAGAGGGGTCTTCTGGTTTACCTGATGAGGAGAGATTTTCCTCGTCTTTGTCATTTATTTGACAAAAGATTCAGGGTAATCTGAAGAGGATGAGTGAGAGATATAAGCGTGTGGCGGATAAGAGACATGTGCCTGGTCCGGACCTGAATGTGGGGGATCTGGTGTGGTTGTCTACAAAGAATATCAAACTGAAGGTTCCCTCCTGGAAGTTGGGTCCTAGGTTTATTGGGCCTTACAAGATCTTGTCCGTCATCAATCCCGTTGCCTTCCGTCTTGATCTTCCTCAGACTTGGAAGATCCATAATGTTTTTCACAGGTCCCTATTAAAACCTTATGTCCAACCCAAGGTACCCTCCTCTTTGCCTCCTCCTCCGTTTGTTGCTGATGGTAATCTTGAATTTCAGGTCTCTAGGCTTGTGGATTCTCGCATTATCCGCGGTTCTCTCCAGTACCTCGTTCATTTTGGTCCTGAGGAGAGGATGTGGGTCCCAGTGGCGGACATTAAGGCCACTCATCTCATCAGGGCTTTCCATAGGTCTCATCCTGAGAAGGTGGGCTCTGAGTGTCCGGAGTCCACCCATAGAGGGAGGGGTACTGTCACTGCCAGCTCTGTGAGAAGGTCTGTTAGACGTTCTTCGCTACCTCTTGCATGAAGTTCTTTGTTTTGGTTTCACTTTGTCATCTCCTTTCCTTCTCCCAGCTGTCATCTATTTGCACTGATTGTCTCCCTTTATATTCCCTCCCATACTGCCTCATTTTGCGGTTTGATTGTAGATGACCCTGACTCTGTCCATATTAAGTGCAGGGAGCCGGTGGTCGTGTCCCCTCACTATTATAGGGTTTTCAGGTGTCAGATAGTATAAGGTACGTGCATGTCCACGTACCTTATACTATCTGACACCTGAAAACCCTATAATAGTGAGGGGACACGACCACCGGCTCCCTGCACTTAATATGGATGGAGTCAGGGTCATCTACAATCAAACCGCAAAGTGAGGCAGTATGGGAGGGAATATAAATCAAGCCAGTGGGATGTTTATTTATAAGTTCCAGCTTCCTGCAACACCATCCGTATCAACTTTTGATGTTATTTTGAGAGCAAACCATGGTGGGTAACGGGGAATCAGGGTTTTATTCCGGAGTGGGAGCCTGAGAAACAGCTACAGCTACCAGCATGCGCGCAAATTACCTATTAGGTATAATTAAGTGAGGTCCTACAGGTGATTTGACCCTGTAATAGATTGTAGGTGAGCGCCTTCTGGTGAACTGACCCTCTAAAAGATTGTAGGTGAGGGACCACAGGTGAACTGACCCTCTAAAACATTATATGCGAGGCCTGCAGGTGATCTGACCCTCTAAAAAATTATATGCGAGGGCCTGCTGCTGATCTGACCCTCTAAAACAGTGATGCCCAACCTACGGTCCGCAGGCCAAATGCGGCCCACAAAGCCGTGTCATGCGGCCCGCGCAGTGACCGGACTTTATCAGCGCAGGGCATGCTGCGAACTGCACAGGCAGCAAAGCGATGCTGCCTGTGCCTGCAATCTCCCTGCCCAGCGCCGCCTCCTAGCTAATTTATTCACTGCACTTGCCTCTGTGAAATTGAAGAGAAGCGCCGTAATCTCGCACAGGCGCACTGGCAGAGGCATCGAAGTGCGCATGCACAGTCTTCCTGGCCTCTGCCAGTGCGCCTGTGCGAGATTACGGCGCTTCTCTTCAATTTCACAGAGGCAAGTGCAGTGAATAAATTAGCTAGGAAGCGGCTCTGGGTGGGGGGAATATCTGTGGAGGACACTGAAGGGGGATCTGTGGAGGACACTGAAGGGTGGGATCTGTGGAGGACACTGAAGGGGGGCATCTGTGGAGGACACTGAAGGGGGGCATCTGTGGAGGACACTGAAGGGGGGCATCTGTGGAGGACACTGAAGGGGGGGATCTGTGGAGGACACTGAAGGGGGGCATCTGTGGAGGACACTGAAGGGGGGGGATCTGTGGAGGACACTGAAGGGGGGATCTGTGGAGGACACTGAAGGGGGGATCTGTGGAGGACACTGAAGGGGGGGATCTGTGGAGGACACTGAAGGGGGGGATCTGTGGAGGACACTGAAGGGGGGGATCTGTGGAGGACACTGAAGGGGGGATCTGTGGAGGACACTGAAGGGGGGGATCTGTGGAGGACACTGAAGGGGGGGATCTGTGGAGGACACTGAAGGGGGGAATCTGTGGAGGACACTGAAGGGAGGATCTGTGGAGGACACTGAAGGGGGGATCTGTGGACGACACTGAAGGGGGGATCTGTGGACGACACTGAAGGGGGGATCTGTGGACGACACTGAAGGGGGGATCTGTGGACGACACTGAAGGGGGGATCTGTGGACGACACTGAAGGGGGGATCTGTGGACGACACTGAATGGGGGGATCTGTGGACGACACTGAATGGGGGGATCTGTGGACGACACTGAAGGGGGGGGATCTGTGGATGATACTGAAGGGGGGGATCTGTGGACGACACTGAAGGGGGATCTGTGGAGGACACTGAAGGGGGGGATCTGTAGAGGACACTGAAGGGGGGATCTGTGGACGACACTGAAGGGGGGGATCTGTGGACGACACTGAAGGGGGATCTGTGGATGACACTGAAGGGGGGATCTGTGGACGACACTGAAGGGGGGGATCTGTGGACGACACTGAAGGGGGGGATCTGTGGACGACACTGAAGGGGGGGATCTGGGGACGACACTAAAGGGGGATCTGTGGACGACACTGAAGGGGGGATCTGTGGACGACACTGAAGGGGGGGATCTGTGGATGACACTGAAGGGGGGGATCTGTGGACGACACTGAAGGGGGGGATCTGTGGACGACACTGAAGGGGGGGATCTGTGGACGACACTGAAGGGGGGGATCTGTGGACGACACTGAAGGGGGGGATCTGTGGACGACACTGAAGGGGGGGATCTGTGGACGACACCGAAGGGGGGGATCTGTGGACGACACTGAAGGGGGGGATCTGTGGACGACACTTAGGGGGATGTTGGGGTGGGAGGTCCTGGAGGGGTGTTTGGGTGGGAGCTCTGGAAGGGGTGGGAGGTCCAATAGGTATGTGGGGGTTGGAGATCCGGAAAGGAGGGGCCCATAATTTTCTTTGCTATGGGGCCCAGTCATTTCTAGCTACGCCCCTGATTGTTAAGATTGGGCGGGCACTGGAGCGATAGAGCTGTAGGAGAAGCCGGCGGGAGATGAAAGGAGGGGGGGGCCAGCTTCTGGTGGTGTCGGGCACACGGCGCAAGCATGGCGGTGGAGGATCTGACTGAAGCCTAAAGACCAGACATCAAGGTAGACCTGCAGAAGAAGGTGACAGCGCAGTATGTGATGTATACATGTGTGTAATGTATGTAGTGCAGTGTGTGATCATCACATACTGCACTGCATACATTACACACATGTATACATCACATGCCCCCTCACAGGAATAATGCCAAGAAATGTGCCCTCTTCACAGATGTAATGCTCACACATGCCCCCTCACAGTAGTTATGCCCAGATATGTGCCCCCTCACAGTAGTTATGCCCTGATATATTCCCCCTTACAGTAGTTATGCCCAGATATGTGCCCCCTCACAGTAGTTATGCCAGATATGTGCCCTCTTCACAGTAGTTATGCCCTGATATGTGCCCTCCTCACAGTAGTTATGCCCTGATATATGCCCCCTCACAGTAGTTATGCCCATATATGTGCCCCCTCACAGTAGTTATGCCAGATATGTGCCCTCTTCACAGTAGTTATGCTCACTCGTGCCCCCTCAGTGTAGTTATGCCCTGATATGTACCCTCCTCACAGCTCACAGTAGTTATACCCTGATATGTGCCCTCCTCACAGTAGTTATGCCCAGATATGTGCCCCCTCACAGTAGTTATGCCAGATATGTGCCCTCTTCACAGTAGTAATGCTCACATGTGCCCCCTCATAGCGTTTGCATCTCTTTCTGGCAAAGCTACCTGGATCCGGCCCGCAAAATTTATACCAAGTCTAGTGCGGCCCTCAGACGAAAAATGGTTGGACACCACTGCTCTAAAACAATATGGTTGAGTGCCTGCTGCCTAGCTGACCATTGAAAAAATTTACAGTGTTCAAAGCAGACCGGGTCACCTGAATACTTCAGCTAGGAATAATGGATGAGGACTCTATTTTGTTGGTTTTCGGAACTGGGGCCATGATTAAGAGGGACGGCCAGGGCTTACGTATTGTGCCGCTAGAGGTGAAATTCTTGGACCAGCACAAGACGAACCAAAGCGAATGCATTTGCCAAGAATGTTTTCATTAACCTCTTAGGGACACAGCCTTATTTCAACTTAAGGACCAGGCCATTTTTTGCAAATCTGACCAGTGTCGCTTTAAGTGCTGATAACTTTAAAACACTATGACTTATCCAGGCCATTCTGAGATAATTTTTTCGTCACATATTGTACTTCATGACACTGGTAAAATGAAGTAAAAACAAATTTTTTTTTGCATAAAAAAATATCTAATTTACCAAAAATTTAGAAAAATGTGCATTTTTCAAAGTTTCAGTTTCTCTACATCTGTAATACATAGAAATCCCCCCAAAAATTGTGATGACTTTACATTCCCCATATGTCTACTTCATGTTTGAATTATTTTGGGAATTATATTTAATTTTTTGGGGATGTAACAAGGCTTAGAAGTTTAGAAGCAAATCTTGAATTTTTTCAGAAATCCAATTTTTAGGGACCACTACAGGTCTGAAGTCACTTTGCAAGGCTTACATAATAGAAACCACCCAAAAATGACCCCATTATATAAACTACACCCCTCAAGGTATTCAAAACTGATTTTACAAACTTTGTTAACCCTTTAGGTGTTGCACAAGAGTTATTGGCAAATGGGGATGAAATTTGTGAATTTCATTTTTTTGCCTAATTTTCAATTTTAACCCATTTTTTCCACTAACAAAGCAAGGGTTAACAGCCAAACAAGATTGTATCTTTATTGCCCTGACTCTGCCATGTACAGAAACACCCCATATGTGGCCGTAAACTACTGTACGGCCACACAGCGGGGCGTAGAGGGAAAGGTGCGCCGTTTTGTTTTTTGGAAGGCAGATTTTGCTGGACTGGTTTATTTGACACCATGTCCCATTTGAAGCCCCCTGATGCCCCCCTAGAGTAGAAACTTCATAAAAGTGACCCCATCTAAGAAACTACACCCCTCAAGGTATTCAAAACTGATTTTACAAACTTTGTTAACCCTTTAGGTGTTGCACAAGAGTTATTGGCAAATGGGGATGAAATTTGCGAATTTCATTTTTTTGCCTAATTTTCACCCATTTTTTCCACTAACAAAGCAAGGGTTAACAGCCAAACAAGACTGTATCTTTATTGCCCTGACTCTGCCATTTACAGAAACACCCCATATGTGGCCGTAAACTACTGTACAGCCACACAGCGGGGCGTAGAGGGAAAGGTGCGCCGTTTTGTTTTTGGAAGGCAGATTTTGCTGGACTGGTTTATTTGACACCATGTCCCATTTGAAGCCCCCTGATGCCCCCCTAGAGTATAATCTCCATAAAAATGACCCCATCTAAGAAACTACACCCCTCAAGGTATTCAAAACTGATTTTACAAACTTTGTTAACCCTTTAGGTGTTGCACAAGATTTAATGGAATATAGAGATACAATTTCCAAATTTCACTTTTTTGGCAAATTTTCCATTTTAATATTTTTTTTCCAGTTACAAAGCAAGGGTTAACAGCCAAACAAAACTCATTATTTATGGCCCTAATTCTGTACTTTACAGAAACACCCCATATGTGGTCGTAAACAGCTGTACGATCACACGGCAGGGCGCAGAAGGAAAGGAATGCCATACGGTTTTTGGAAGGCAGATTTTGCTGGACTGGTTTTTTTGACACCATGTCCCATTTGAAGCCCCCCTGATGCACCCCTAGAGTAGAAACTCCAAAAAAGGGACCCCATTTTAGGGTATCATGTGGTAATTTTATAGAGCAGGTTGTCACGGATGCGGCAATACCTAATATGTATACAATTTTTTTTATTTATGTAAGTTTTACACCATGATTTCATTTTTAAAACAAAAAAAAAGTTTTAGTGTCTCCATAGTCTAAGAGCCATAGTTTTTTCAGTTTTTGGGCGATTATCTTAAATAGGGTCTCATTTTTTGCGGGATGAGATGACGGTTTGATTGGCTATTTTGGGGTGCATATGACTTTTTGATCGCTTGCTATTACACTTTTTGTGACGTAAGATGACAAAAAATTGCTTTTTTTACACCGTTTTTTTTTTTTTTTTTTTTTACGGTGGTCACCTGAGGGGTTAGATCATGTGATATTTTTATAGAGCCGGTCGATACGGACGTGGAGATACCTAATATGTATACTTTTTTTTAATTTATGTAAGTTTTACACAATGATTTCATTTTTGAAACAAAAAAAAATCATGTTTTAGTGTTTCCATAGTCTAAGAGCCATAGTTTTTTCAGTTTTTGGGCGATTATCTTGGGTAGGGTATGATTTTTGCGGGATGAGATGAAGGTTTGATTGTTACAATTTTGGCGTACATGCGACTTTTTTGATCACTTTTATTACTTTTTTTTGGGAAGTAAGGTGGGCAAAATTTCAATTTCATCATAGTTTTTTATTTTTTATTTTTATGGCGTTCACCGTTCGGGTAAAGTTGCATGACCGTTTTATAGATCAGGTCGGTATGGCGATACCAAACATGTGTATAAAATTTTATTTTTTTCATTTTTAATCAGTGATAAATGTGTTTTTGATTTTTACTTTTTTTTCACTTTTTTTTTTACTTTTTTTTTTCCCAGACCCACTTGGTTCTTGAAGATCCAGTGGGTCTGATGTCTGTATAATACAGTACAGTACAATATATATTTTACTGCACTGTATTTTACTTACACTTTGTCTGAACAGATCTATGCCTTCAGCACAGATCTGTTCAGCACCATGGACAGCAGGATGCCTGAGAAGGAGTCCTGTTGCCATGGGAACCTTCCCAGTCTGCCACAACTTCGCAGACAGGGAAGGGTAAGGACGGGTCTGTCGGGGGGCTGTCTGGGGGCTCTCTCCCTCTCCATCGGGGGGCTGCAAAGGCACAGCAGCCCCCCGATGGGAGAGGGAGGGAGCTCCCTGCGCTGTTAACCTTTTCCATACAGCGGTCCGTACGGACCGCGGTATGGAAAGGGTTAAACGGCTGACATCACAGCACAGATGTCAGCCGTTTATACCAGGGTGCCAGCAATGTGCTGGCACAATGGTATACCCACTAGCCACTAACGATTATTCAATGTGAGCCTGCCGCACCGCCCGCCTCCCGCACCGCCCGCACCGCCCGGGAGGTCCTTAAGTACCAGGACATCATGACGTACCGGTAGGTCATGTGTCCTTAAGAGGTTAATCAAAAACCAAAGTCGGAGGATCGAACAGATACCGTCGTAGTTCCGACCATAAACAATGACGACCGGCGATCCGGCGGCGTTATTCCCATGACCCGCTGAGCAGCTTCCGGGAAACCAAAGTCTTTGGGTTCCAGAGGGAGTATGGTTGCAAAGCTGAAACTTAAAGGAATTGAAGGAAAGGCACCACCAGGAGTGGAACCTGCGGCTTAATTTGACTCAACACGGGAAACCTCACCGGGCCCGGACACTTAAAGAATTGACAGATTCATAGCTCTTTCTTGATTCTGTGGGTGGTGGTGCATGGACGTTCTTAGTTGGTGGAGCAATTTGTCTGGTTAATTCCAATAACAAACGAGACTCCTCCGTGATAACTAGTTATGCGACCCCCGGCGGTGAGGATAGTGTTGACCAGACTCTTGGATAGTGAGACTGGACTTGTAGGTGAGGGCCTGCTGGTGAGCTGACCCTCTAAACAGTTATATGCGAGGGCCTGTAGGCGAGCTGACCCTGTAAAACATTATATGCGTGTACCTGCAAGTGAGCTGACCCTGTAAATTATTGTAGGTGAGGGGCTGCTGGTGAGCTGACCCTCTAAAAAAAATTATATGCGAGGGCCTACAGGTAAGCTTACCCTGTAAAAGATTGTTGGTGAAGGCCTGCTGGTGAGCTGACCCTGTAAAACATTGTAGGTGAGGGCCTGCTGGTGAGCTGACCCTCTAAAAAATTATATGCGAGGGCATTCAGTTGAGCTGACCCTGTAAAACATTATATGCGAAGGGTGGGTGGTTGAGTATTTGCGCTTGCGTTCAAATGCCTGGAGTAAGGACATTTGTACGCTGTGCTGGGACATGGATGTTGTTGCTGATGGTGCTTGCGAAGGTACAGGTGCAGGGCGGGAGGCATCCGGGCCTGCGCCTTCGACAAGGGATTGGCCAGCACCTAATACAGGGGAAGAGGAGGCAATGGTTTTACCCGCAGACACTGATTGTGGACCCAGGCATTCGCCCCACCTATTACGTGCTTTGATGCCATGTGTTGGATCATGCTGGTGGTGGTGAGGTTGCTAGTGTTCATGCCCCTGCTCATTTTTGTATGGCACAGGTTGCAAATTACAATTCTTTTGTCATCCTCACTTTCTTAAAAAAAAGCCCCAGACTGCGGAACACCTACCTTTTGGCAAAGGAGAATTCCGCAAGGGGGTGCTCCTGGGCTCAGCTGCGGGCCTGTTTGCTGTGGCTCGCCTTCTCCTTTTTGTCACCCCACTGCCTCTTCCAGCCTGTTTGGGTGCAGCAGATCCTCCCCCTCTGTACTGCTGTCCTTGCTCGGCTTTCTACCTTCCCAGGTTGGGTCAGTGACTTCATCGTCCACCAACTCCTCTTCCACTTCCTCACTCTGCTCATCCTCCTGACTTGTTGACCTAAGCACTACCTCAGTGATTGACAACTGTGTCTCATCTTCTTTCTCAATCTTTTGAGACAGTAATTGCCGATGTGTCTCATCATCATCCACCTCATTAAACAGTAATTGCTGTTCCCCACCATCATCTTCTTGTGATTGTGGATGCTCAAGAGTTTGGGAATCAGGGCGTGCTTGGCGAGAGGGCCAAATCAAGGAATGGCGCTAAAAAGAGCAGATTCTTGGCTACTGAGACTGGACTTTGTGGAAGACAGGGTGGTGCTTAACCGACTAGAAGAATTATCTGCTGCAATCCAACCGACCACCTGGTCGCACTGGTGTCCTGCGCTGCCCTGCAAACTGGGACATGAAGCTAGGTATCGTGGATGATTGTTTTTCTTGTGCTCTGGCAGCAGGCACAGTTTCACCGTGCCCAGAGCCGCGGCCTCAGCGTGCACCATCAGCATCAGCACCATCAGCATCACGGCCACTGTCCTGTCCCTTACTGCTCGCCTTCTTCATATTAAATGTTATATATAATTGAAAGTCTGTCACACGTACAGTAGTAGTAGTTTGGAAGTGTATGCACAAACAAATTTAAAAAGGTATTTGGGATGTGGAAACGTCACACAGGAGATATCCCGCAGATAATGTCAATGCTGTCACCAGTGGCTAATGAAAAATTACAAGGAATATCACAGGTATTTGGGATGAGGAAACGTTATACAGGAGAGGTACCACCGGTAATGTCACTGTACGCAGCGTCTACGCAAAAAAGTACACTGTATGTCACAGGTACGTTTTTTTTATCACACATGTTACACTACAGATGTGGCGCTGGTAATGTCACTGTCTGCAGCAGACACCGTCTATGGAAAAAGTACACTGTATGTCACAGATACATTTTTGAAGCGCACATGTTACACTGCAGATGTGACACAGCTAATGTTACTGTCCGCAGTGGACACCGTCTACAGAAAAAGTACACTGGATGTCAGATATTTTTGGGATGCGCACACTTTACACTGGAGATGTGGCACAGCTAATGTTACTGTCCGCAGCGGACACCGTCTATTGAAAAAGTACACTGTATGTCACAGATATTTTTTGGATGCGCACACTTTACACTAGAGATGTGGCGCATCTAATGTCACAGTCTGCAGTGGACATCGTCTACGGAAAAAGTACACTGGATGTCAGATATTTTTGGGATGCGCACACTTTACACTGGAGATGTGGCACAGCTAATGTCGTTGTCTGCAGCGGCCTAACTATTGTAAGCAGGATGCGCTAAAAATAGATATTGCTGCCACACACAATAGTCCTTAGAAGGACTTTTGGGTCTGTAAAGTTTTTGCTATTTAGCGCAGGTTGCGCTAAAAATATAGATTGCTGCTGCCACACACAATAGTCCTTAAAAGGACTTTTGGGTCTCTGAAAAGTTTGGGTGGTAATAATATTCTTGAATTACTCCCTACACTGCCTGTCCCTTCCTCAGCACAGCTCTCCCTGACTAATAATGAGCTGAACATGCGTCACGGGGTGCTATATAGCACTCGATGACACATTCCGGCCAGCTAATCACTGTAATGCCATCAGCCAACATGGCTACGGCATTACAGTGAGGGCAGTACTTATCTGCACGTTTATTGGCTGTATAGCAGCCAAGAAATGTGCGGGGGGGGGGGAGATTTAACCATTGCGCTTGAATACTGCCATGTGCCGAGCATCGAGATGCTCAAGCCGAACAGGTGCTCAGCCGAGCATGCTTGATCACCACAACTGTCTCTATAGTAGTTCAGTTTGTCTTCCCTCTCAGCGAGTGTAAAAAAGGCCCCCATTTTGGACTGGTAGCGAGGGTCCAACAAGGTGGAGAGCCAGAAGTCAACCCTCTGCAGAATGGTGACAATTCGGCTGTCACTACCTAAGCAAGTGAGCATGCAGAGGGCCATTTGCTCAAGTGACTCGGAGGGACCCTGCCTCTATCTCCACTGCATACTGCCATGGTGTGTCTGGGTCCTCTGCTTCATCTTCCTCATCACCCTGTAGCTCTTCTGGCTGCTCCTGCTCCTCCTGCTCCTCCTCTCCTATCACCTGTGTAGCAAAAACACCCATTTCGCTACACATTGCTTGTGCTCCAATGTCCTGCTCCTTCTCCTTCAGTTCAGCCCCCACAGGGCTCATGTGGCTGTGAGATCTAGACGCCACGTCTCCAGTCCCCTTACAAGCCATATTTACCAGGATCTGTTCCAGGACATGAAGCAGTGGAATGATGTCGCTCATCCCGTAGTCCTGGCAAATGACAAATAACGTGGCCTCCTCAAAGGGCCTGAGAAAACGTCAGGTGTCATGCATGAGCGGCCACTGGCTGACATCGAAGTTACACAGGGCAGTACTCATGTCCGCTTGGATCATCAGGAAATTGTTGATGGCCTTTCTCTGTTCGTACAGTCGGTCCAACATATGGAGGGTGGAATTCCAACAGGTGGAAACGTCACATATCAGCCTATGTTGGGGGATGCCTTTCTGCTGCTGCAGCTCAAGGAGGGTGTGCTTTGCGGTGTACGAGTGGCTGAAGTGCATGCAAAGTTTCCTGACCATTTTTAGGATGTCTTGCAGATGGGTGGAAGACTTCAGGAACCACTTGACAACCAGATTGAAAATGTGTGCCATTCAGAGCTCATGGCTCAGCCCTCCTTGACGCAGCGCCGACACAATGTTCTTCCCGTTGTCAGTCACCATGGTTCCGATTTTCAGTTGTTGCGGAGAAAGCCAGGATTTGATTTCTTGCTGAAGGACATGGAGCAGTTCCTCTCCTGTGTGACTCCATTCACTCAGGCAAATGAGGTGCAGAACAGCGTGACACCGCCGTGCAGGGCCAGGGTCAGCACGCGGCATATTCTGGCAAGTTCCGGGGCCCATTGCTCCTGGGGGGCCCACTGAGCTGCTATAAGCACTTCCATCAATGACACTGCTGTCATTTCACTAAGGGTACTTTCACACTAGCGTTATTTTTTTCCGGCATTGAGTTCAGTCCTAGGGGCTTAATACCAAAAAAGAACTGATCAGTTTTATCCTAATGCATTCTGAATGGAGAGCAATCCGTTCAGGATGTCTTCAGTTCAGTCTTTTTGCTTTTTCAGGACGGAGATAATACCGCAGCATGCTGCGGTTTTATCTCCGTCCAAAATTCCATCATTTTTTCCCATTGAAATGCATGCTCAGACCGCAAAAAATGTGAAAAAAATAAATCCTGGACCCGTTTTTCCGAATGACACCAGAGAGCCGGATCCAGTATTTCAATGCATTTGTCAGACGGATCAGGATTCTGATCCGTCTGACAAATGCCATTGGTTTGCCTACGTTTTGATGGATCCGGAAGGTAGATCCGGTGACGGAACTGCCTGCCGGAATCCTCTGCCTCAAGTGTGAAAGTACCCCTACGCAGTACCCCTCTGGTGGTCCCTCTGATAATCACATGAGGCCAGCTGCTGCAGAGCTTCAGGCACGCCCCTTCTACAAAAGACGTGCTGCCTGAGGAGAGAGACCGCAGTGCTGGAGCAGAAGTGTGAACACAGTCTGTGAGTCTGCACTGTGACTGTCTCTTCTGTGGGACAGGAGGGTGGACAGGCTGAACTCTTTGAGTTGCTGCTGGATGCTATATACCAGCAGCTTCATGCTATTTGGTTGTTTTACTGCCTCAATAAGCAGTTTGCCTCCATGACACCTGCCTCCCCCTTTATTTCCTGTCCTATCTCATCCTCATGGAGCCGCTGCTGTCTCCTTTACTCCCTCATGTATCCAGAGCTCCTGTTCCACCCTCCTATCTCCTATTGCTGCCCAACACAGACCTCCTGCCCCTACTTTTTGTATGAATCCCCCTCAGAGCCCCATCCACCTACTTGCTATGCCCACCTCTACTGTCCATTCCAGGGCCCCGGGCCCCTGTGTCACTCCTCTGCCTCTCATTATGGTGGCGTCTGAACGGCATTAACCATAAGGACCTTCTAACGTTACAAGGTCATGTGACTGTACCCCCCACCCAGTACTGTGCCCCTCACCCCGTACTATGTCCCTTTATACCCTGCATTGTGCCCTCTTACAACACTCTGTACAGTGACCCTAGTCATTCCCTGTACTGTGCCCCCTTATACCATTTTATCCGGTCACTGTATGGCGGTGTTATCTGGTCACTGTACAGAGGTGTTATCCGGTCATTGCATGGTGATGTTATCCGGTCACTGTACAGAGGTATTTTCCGGTCACTGTATGGCGGTGTTATCCAATAACTTTATGGCCATAACTGTATCCCTTTCCCTGCCCATGCCACCTTTTTTAGACCTGGCATGAGTGGGGAAAAGTTGCAGATTGCAGTGCTAAGGACCTTTGCACCAAAATCTGTGTCAGAAATAGGCTTAATATAGATGTATTTCTATTTAATAAATGACCCCGTAATTGTATTATTATTCCAGGGTAGAGCTAATATCTTTATAGTATATAGATTCTAGTGTATTATATTGTTTCCTGTATTTCCCAATAGATAAATGATCCTTGGGAGACACAGTCCTCACCCCTGACCACCAGGACCAGGCAGCACTCTATCAGTACATGGCAGCCTCCCCTCTCTGCCCCGATGCTCCTCTGTGTACTGGTGCTTATTCTGACACTAAGGCTGGGTTCACATCACATTTTGCCATTCGTTTAATGTATACTAAAAATGTATACATTAACAGATGCCTCAGATTGATGCCGTACAGTGGCATCCGTTCACCATACAGTTCCATTGTAAAAAACATATACGTTAACGTATGCATTTAATTACTGGACTCTTCAGGATATAAAAACGTGGAGTGCTGCATATTTGTGTACATCAAACCGATAGGAAAAACGTGATGTGAACCCACTGGCAGGAGGGGGGGGGGGTAATGTACTAAAATTTTCTGTGGGGCCCAGTCAGTTCTAGCTACATCACTGCACAGCTCCTTCTCTCCTCCACACCCGGCCAAGCGGTGACGTCATGACGTGTGACTCACTGCTGCAGCTGGCCGGAGGAAAGAAGCAGTGCAGGGAGATGAGCTGCGGTTAGTGAATGACAGGACCGCCGGCTCCCCTGCGCTCCAGCAATGATAGGTATGTGAGGAGGCCACTGGGGGGTCATTACACTGTGAGGGACCCTTACGCAGTATTATGACCCCCCAGTGCCCCCCCCCCATTTAATATAATGAACCCCAATGACGCTCCATTAAGTATAATGACCCTCAGAGCCCCAATTCAATATAATGACCCCCAGGGACCACCATACAGTATAATGACCCCCAGTGCCCCCTCCATACAGTTCAGCCCACAGTTTAGGGGCCACTGGGGTTCATTACTCTGAATGGGGGGAGACTGGGGGTAATTATTCCGAATAGAGGGCCACTGTGGGGTCATTATACTGTGTGTGGGGTGTGGGGGGGTTAGCTCTTCTCCGGGGGTCATTGTCACAGGTACTTCACCAGACACGGATATACTATCCAAACTTTTCATTTATTGTGCAACATCAGCAACAACAAACAATAACACAAAACAAATAACTGCCCGGCTGGGCTCTAACTAAACATAGGGTAGAATCCCTGACTCACCTATAGAGTGCTGTTCAGACACGGTCATAACCTGCGGCTTTTTCAGCTAGCCCAGCAGCCTCCAGGCTGTAGCAAACGCAAGTCCCTTTGGGGGATTGTGGTCCAACAGTCCTCCCGACTCTGACCTTGTGGCCCTTGTACCGCAGGCGTCACTGCGTCCCCCAAATTCCAGGCTGTCACTTAGCCTCGTGGTCCCTCAGCCTAGCCCAGCTGAGACCACACAGACAGAGCCTCCAGGCCTCTGTCTACAGGTAACAGACTCCCCCCTTGCTGACACTCTGGGAGGTGCTTTATGCCAGGCTGAGTACCTCCAGCTGGTCTCACCTGTGGTGGAATAGGGGCATGGACAGCACTATCCACCCCTTCCTTGCCTCCAACCTGCGTGAGACCTGTCACTGTCTCACATACCCCCCCCCCCTTTGTTCTAGCCCGTGAGGGTGAACACCTGCATAACCACGGGAGGCTGGTGAGAGGGCATCCACCTGGCCTGGACGTGGGGAACAGCAACCCACCCTGCTCTTTGGCTGCTCCCAATAAGAACCGGCCCAGATTGGCTTTACAACCACACTAAGTAACCCAGTGTCAGAGAGCACTAGCTGCCGCTGACACAGAAAATTACCGGTTCTTATTTCACCGAGGCCAGGAACCTCGGTGACACGTACCTTCCCCTTGTTCTGCCAGACCCACGCCAGCAGAGCTTGATTTATCACCAAAACCAACATCTTGCCTAACAGAAACTGCCTAATGGCCTCATGTGCCCATCTCATGGCCAGATAATCTTTTTCTACTCTTTCCCGAGTGATAATGATGCGCTGTTGTGTATTTTGACCTCTCTCTCTTTTTAGATCCTCTGGCTCCTGTACATGCGCCTCACGTCCTTTCTTGGACTGCTGCAACTCTTGACTGAACTGTTCCCAGTCATGGTCATGTTCCGGCACTTTCTTCTTTGCTTTGAAGGGCTCCTTCAGCAGAGCATGCTTGCCCTAGCTCGCTTCTTTCACGTGCATCTGGGTCACTTTTTCCTTCTTTCCAGCAGTAGTTACGCCAGCTACGGTGGCATTTTTAGAGACCTCTGCTTCTTTAGTGGCTTTTTCCACTTCAGCCGTGGCTCCCTTTGGCTTAACTTGGGTCTCTGTAGCACCTGGGGACTTCACGTCAACCAACACATCGGCCTTAACTTTTTCAGCCTTTGTCTTCTCAAAGTCTCCAGTCTCTTTGACCGCCTTTTCATCCTTCTCGGACATGGCACCATACACTTGCCCTGTTAACCCCTCCCCCTCTTTCTCATCGAGGCAGGAGGCACCAGGGTCTTCAGCAGACTCCTTGTCTTCTGTCATTTTCTCCAGAGGCTCACCCAGGACACTGTTCTCCTTTTGTGGAGGAGTCAGGAGATACAGCCCATCGTAATAGCCCGGATCCAAAAACTGATAGTTCACCTCCTCGTACTTCTTCCCCAGCAGGCTGCTGGCTATTTGGAAGGCCTTGTATGCAGAGGGGACGTCTTCCAGGCCTGGGCTACTTGCTACCAAGGGTCTGTGGTCTTCGGCATCCACATCAGCCCCATCAACTGGTTCAGCAGTAGCATCTTCCATCTTCTCTGCCACAGCCAGCACCACAGTGCCACCATCTCCAGTCACATTTTTAACAGGCTCTGGCTTCCTGACGTCTTCCAGAGAACTCTCCTCTTCAGGTTTCTCAACTTCCACCTGCTGCTCGAGAGCACACTTAGATTTCTCCAACTCATCTTTTAAGCTCATGAGATTTTCCATCTCTGTTCTGAGTTGCTTGTTCAGCCTCTTCAATTCAGCACGCTCCTCAAGCGCTTCTTCAAGGGCTCTAGCCAAGGAGAGGGCCTGGGTCTCCTTTTCTCAAGCAACAGTCTATGCTTGGTCACGTTTTTCATCATATCGAGCTGAGATGTATTTCTCTTCAGTTAGGAGCCAGTCAAACTTCTCCTGTTTCTTCGCTAGATTAGACATAACTTTTCTGGTGGTCCAGGTCCACCATCAGATCATCCAATTCTCGCTGAAGTTTGTTCTTGGTTTTCTCCACCTTTTTGTATGTCACACCCTGTTTCTCCAGGCGCTGAACCACCAACTCCATGTTTTTCAGCAGTTTCTTTTCAGCTTTTTGCACAAGCTTGTGGGAAGTGCCCCGCTTTTGGGCCTCCGGTTCCAGCTGCTCCTTGCTCGGCTCTGCTGCAGCAGATGTAGGAGTATCACCATTCTCTTTCTGGCTCTCCTTTGCCCTTTCTGAAACCTTCTTCAGTTGCTCGGTAAAGACAGCTAGTCCCGTCTCTAACGTTTCTAGGGAGCGTGAGGAGAGAGAGAGATCATCCTCCTGTTTGCAGCTGTACTGTCGTGTCAGGTCACCTACAACCGTCTGGATATGGGCTTCAGACCCTAGACTGACATCACCCGACTTAAAGGAAACCTGTCACCATGATTTTGCGCATAGAGCTGGGGACATGGGCTGCTAGATGGCCACTAGCTCATCTGCAGTACCCAGGTCCCATAGCTCTCTGCGCTTTTATTGTGTTAAAAAACCGTTTTGAGTGATATGCAAATTACCTGATATGAGTCCTGTAGCCGGAGATGAGTCAAGCGGAAAGGAGCCCAGCACCGCCCCGCGTCCTCCGAATCTCCTCTTTGCCGGTTGACGTCACAGAGCTGGAGCGCCGAAATCTCGCGATGCGCAAGCTAGCGCATGCGTAGTTCGTTCCCTGTGCTGATGCCAGCACAGGGAATGAACATGATGCCGACACTGCGCATGCGCTAGCTCGCGCATCGCGAGATTTCGGCGCTCCAGCTCTGTGACGTCAGCCGGCAAGGAGGAGAATCGGAGGACGCGGGGCGGTGCTGGGCTCCTTGACGCTTGACTCCTCTCCGGCTACAGGACTCATATCACGTAATTTGCATATCACTCAAAACGGTTTTTTAACACAATAAAAGCGCAGAGAGCTATGGGACCTGGGTACTGCAGATGAGCTAGTGGCCATCTAGCAGCCCATGTCCCCAGCTCTATGCGCAAAATCATGGTGACAGGTTTCCTTTAATTCTCATCTCGTCAGATATAACTGTCTGGTCGCTACTAGTAACCACCTTTGTTTCGCAGGACCTTGACATGGTAGCTTCACTCTCTGGGTTGCTATCGGTCACAGCACATACGTCACCTATACCGCTCATATCATTATTAATTCTTACCTCTAGGGGCACCGATGAGCTAATCCCCACCTGGGACACTTCCTTAGTAACCAACCAACATTGTGGAGACTGCATTTCCACCTCTGGTACGTGCGGTACACCCTCTAACCCTATCATATTTTCCTGCACCTTCAAACTGTGAGCTGGAGCTGGGCTTTGCTCCACACTACTTATATGCATGTCTTCAAACCTTTTGATTAAGTCATATAGCGCTTCATGAAACATAGCAGATGCAGAAAATAAAATTTCATCATCATTTACATTTTTACCACCAGGGGGCGCTTCTCCCCTGACCACAACCTGCAACGGAAAAGATATATCACTGTCACCACATATTTCATATGACATCACATTTTCCTTATGCATTTCCGCACTTTTGTCACCATCACTTTTCACTTGACCAGCACCATTGTTTCCAATGGTCAATATTCTTTCCCCATGCAAGTCAAAGTGCAGCTCCCTTAGATCCTCACTTAAAGGGGCAGGTACAGGTTCTGCAGGAGTTTCGTCACTATCTGCAGAAGTGTCTACCTTACCCCACAGCAACAAACCGATATCACGGCCCAATACAAATTCCACTTCCAATGTCTCACATTTTAACAGCTCCCATTGCACAGAGCCATATTCTGTCACAAAGGTCAGAGACATAGTGGCATCCGTCTCTGGCCTCTCTCCAGAAAGTCCAGCACTTCAGGCCTGACCCGAGACACCTGCTGGCGGGCATCTAGCGTGACCCCCAGCGGGATTCCCCCAATCACTAGCTCGCAGTCCTTCTCCCATGGATGATACCAAGCCGCAGCCATTTTGACCAAAAAATGCCACAAGTCAGTCTCTTTTACTCGGCTACTGGTTCTTTAAATCCTGCACTGTTTTCACCGCAGAAAAAAAAATGTCCAGATTATCACCAGCAGTCTCTGCTCCTGCAAACTAGCAGGCTTCCAGCACTTTTACTTATCAGCAGGGACAACTGCCCACATCCGACACCAATTGTGGGGGGTTGGCTCTTCTCCGGGGGTCATTCTCACAGGTTACTTCACCAGACACGGATATATTGTCCAAACTTTGCATTTATTGTGCAACACCAGCAACAACAAACAATAACACAAAACAAATACCTGCCCGGCTGGGCTCTAACTAAACATAGGGTAGAATCCCTGACTCACCTATAGAGTGCTGTTCAGACACAGTCATAACCTGCGGCTTTCTCAGCTAGCCCAGCAGCCTCCAGGCTGTAGCAAACGCAAGTCCCTTTGGGGGATTGTGGTCCAGCAGTCCTCCCGACTCTGACCTTGTGGCCCTTGTACCGCAGGCGTCACTGCGTCCCCCAAATTCCAGGCTGTCACTTAGCCTCGTGGTCCCTCAGCCTAGCCCAGCTGAGACCACACAGACAGAGCCTCTAGGCCTCTGTCTACAGGTAACAGACTCCCTCCTTGCTGACACTCTGGGAGGTGCTTTATGCCAGGCTGAGTACCTCCAGCTGGTCTCACCTGTGGTGGAATAGGGGCATGGACCGCACTATCCACCCCTTCCTTGCCTCCAACCTGCGTGAGACCTGTCACCTGTCTGCGTGAGACCTGTCACCCACTGGGGGTCATTATACTGTGTGAGGGGGCATTGTATGGGTCATTATACTGTGTAAAGGGCCACTAGTGGTCATTATACTGTATTGGGGTCAGTGGGGGTCATTATACCTTGTGCGAGCAACAGGGGGATATATAAATGTAAAAAAAGAGTCCACCACTTGGAAAGGAAGGGACTGCAGCACCAGCAACTTGGACAGGAGTACATTCAACATCTGCACCGTTGGATGAGTGCACGCATACTGTTGTCTCCTGTCAATCGCTTCGGCGATCGATTTCTGATGGAATGTGGGACAAGGAAGAGGAGGAGCAGGAGCAATAAGGACTGGCAGATGATGGGTAGGACAGACAGCTCCCTTCGGCTGAGGTGGTGGAGCCTTGACTTCCAGAAACTGGGTGTGTGCCAGTGGATGATGTAGTGGTTGCTGTGGCAGGCTGGACCACCACATTGGAGCCACAGTTCTCCCAGGCCACTTTATGGTGACGCTGCTTATGTTGACGCAGTGCCGTAGTGCCAACATTGGCACCCTGGCCACGCTTCACCCTCTGCCCACAGATTCTACATACGACCACATTCACCTCCTCCGGCAGCTTTAAAAAAAAAAAGAATGCCACACTGCCGAGTAGGTAATTTTATCCCCAACACTACGCACTGACTGACTGTTACCGCCGCTGCCTCCTTGAACACCTGCACCGCTGCTTCCCTGGCAGGTAGGCTCCCGCGAAGTGGGTGGTCTACCCCAGGTGCGTTTGGCTCCCGACCTCCCACTGCTGCCATCCTGCTGACTCCCGGCCATGCTAGCGACTTGCTGGCTCCAACGTTGGCTCACGGGCAAGCTGCCACCCTCTTCTCCAGATGATGATAAAGCCCCTTCGTCACCCAGCTCCCAATTGCGATCAGCTACAACATCATCATCGAGTAGTGTCTGCAAATCACTGATGTTCTCCTCAACCGTCTCTGGGTCAGGAGCCTGACCGCTCTCCACACCAGCTGACTGCTAATTGTCTGCATTCATGGCATTGTGGGTGATCCCGCCTTCCCAGAGTTCCTTGCCCCATGTCCTCACACGTGCACAGCCATTTTAGGAAAAATGAGATTCGTTACCACGAAGCGCGATGAAGTTCGCATTCAATGCAAATCGAATTTTTCCTGAAATACGTAAGGAATTCCACTTCGTCAGCTTCGATTCGCTCATCTCTAGTTGCAGCCATGCTGTGGGGAAGAACCGTACAGCCATATGTCCCTCAGCTGTCTTTCATTTAATAGTGAAGACCGCACTATATAGTCCTTTTTGATTGCTAATAGCCACACCGCACCTTTAAACAGGGACCATTGCTGGTATGGGGTTTGGCTAGGTTGGGGGGACTGTGAGGGGTAGCTTTCTTTCAAGGGATCATCCTCACAGATACGGCTTCAGTACACCAGGTTTAAGGTCCAAACAGTGCATTTATTGTGGCACACCAGCAAAAGCAAAACAAACAAAGCAATAAATATTCGCCCGTCCAGGCTCTAACTAATACATAACGTCCCTGGCTAACTTATTAGGTACAGTTCACACCCTGTGATCCTATGCGGCTTTCCCAGCCAATGTCCCACAGTCTCCTGGCTGTACAGAGCACAGTTCAACCAGTATCTCTTGTGGGGAATTGATGCTCAGTAATCCGCCTGACTATGGCCCTGCGACCCTCCCAAGCATCGCTTCGTCCCCCAACTCCAGGCTATCTCTCAACCTTGTGGTCCCTCAGCCTTGCCCAGCTGAGACAACACTCACAGAGCCTCCAGGCCTCTGTCCACTGGTAACACACTCCCCCCTTACTGACACCCTGGGAGGTGCTTTATGCCAGCCTGAGTCCCTCCAGCTGGTCTCACATGAGGTGGAATAGGGGTGTGTACCGCACTATCCACCCCTTCCTTGCCTCTAACCCAGTGGTGGCGAACCTATGGCACGGGTGCCAGAGGTGGCAATCAGAGTCCTCTCTGTAGGCACCCGCACCCTGGAAAAAAGTCTATGGTGTACCAATATGCCTTAGGCTTTTCCTACATTTATCAACGCAGGGCGCACTATGAACAGCGCAGGCAGCGCACTGAATGTAGGCAGGCTATAGCTAAATGATTACGTACATGGAAGATATACTATATTTGTATTCAGGTTAAATTGCCGTGTTGGCACTTTGCGATAAATAAGTGGGTTTTGGGATGCAGTTTGGGCACTCGGTCTGTAAAAGGTTCACCATCACTGCTCTAACCTGTGTGAGACCTGCTACTGTCTCACAGGACAATATGCAGATTATTGCTGTTCTGGCCTGTAATGTCCTGCAGGTTATATGACACTAAACAAAGAATATTAATGAGCTCTGACACATCCACTTCTCTAAGCCCTGTGCTCTCCTGCTCTACAGGTGGGATCCCTTCTTCTGCCATCTGCTTTTCCTCCATTCCTACATTAGGAACACCCAGCTCTCCCTCTCTTTGTATCTTGCTGACTTTTCTAGGACATAGAGACTATGAAGAATTATTAGAATGAATTAAATTCAGCAAAAGATAAGATTGGTTATCATTAAGACCTGGCCCCCATAAGGGGTGCAGCCTGGATGGTATTGGTTGGCACTCTGGCAGTGGAATAATAAAGGCTTTCATCATATTGGTATTGAATCACATATCTTAGTTTATGGCTGATGTAGAAATAAGTAAATGTAGGAATAAATAAATAAAACTTACGCAGCATGTCTCCCTGCACTCTCCCTGGAGTTTCCTTGCAGTCTCCCTGCACTTTCCCTCGTCTCCCTGCACTCTCCCTCTCCAATATTCTTCTATTATTTATTTTTGGCAACAGTCTCCCTAGTGCATGAGCGCTTGCCACGTCTCTCCCTATGCTCAGCTCACAGGATAATGAGGGTTTATAGGACTATGACATCACAGGGGATGGCTACCTATGAATAGGCTGCACGGCAATATGGGTGATTTCACGTTCAAAGGCTTCTTACTTTCACTTTGTAACATGTGCAGCTATCATTTTAGGAAAAAAACGATTTGTTACCACAAAGCACGAGGAAATTTGGATTTGGGTCCATTTACACGTCCGCAATTTCGTTCCGCATTTTACGGAACGGAATTGCGGACCCATTAATTTCCGGGTCCGCAATTCCGTTCCAGAAAAAAATAGAACATGTCCTATTCTTGTCCGCAATTGCGGGCAAGAATAGGCATATTCTATTAGTGCCGGCAATGTGTGGTCCACAATATGCAGAACGCACATTGCCGCTGTCCGTGTTTTGCGGATCAACGGATCCGTGGATCCGCAAAACACTTTGCAGACTTGTGAATGGACCCTTAATCTCAAATCAAAGTTTTTCTAAACTACTCGAATGGTACTAGCAGTTGTAATTACACTGAACCACCTCTACAGGCGAGATGACATGCAAGGTAATTTTGAAGAGAAAGCAGCACTCACATGAGCCCAGCTACTGCTTCACACAACTGACCAATGGCAGTGCCAACGGACCCAGCTGATCTGATATTAAGGATATGTTATCAATATTGTAGCGCTGCATAACCACACCTTACAAACTGATGGTCAGACCTTAAAAGATGATATCCGCTCTAAGTGAAGCGAGCGCCATAGCCAAGGGGTGCCTGCAGTTCATGGCATTAACGTCAGTTGCGGAAATGTAACACTTCAGATGCCGTATTCAATCTTTACCATGGCATCTCTGTGCATGCAAACCCAGAAGCACGCACTTCCGGGTATGCTCCGGCCTCCCTGTGTGGCATTTGTATGCATCAGCCCCTGTCATAGAGAATGACAGGAGGCTCCATAGGAAACTCATAAATTTCTCATAGACTCCAATGCATTATTCATTGAGAATAGCAATCTAATGAGTGTTTTTTATAGTTCCCTATGGGAACTATAAAAAAAAAGTGTAAAAAATTAAGTTTTTAAAAATGAGAATATGCTAACTCAAATCACCCCCTTTTCCCAAAGTAAAAATAAAAAAACCTTAAAAAAAAACAAAAAAAAAACATCATAGGTATCGCCATGTGCAAAAGTGCCCATATTAAAAAAGTCATGCACAACCCAGAATTGTATCAATGAAAAGTACAGATCACCCATGTACACATAACTGCAAAATAAGTTATAGGGGTCAGAATATGTCGATGAAAAAATAAAACAGATTTTTTTTTCCAAGGTTTTTTGATATCAGTATCAAAACGCAAGAAAAACTAGACACATAAGGTGTCGCTGGATTCATACTGACCTGTAAAATGAAAGTAACTGGTCAGTTTCATCAAACGTCGTAAATAAAAAACCCGTAAAGCTTTGGCGGAATTGCTTTTTCTTCCCAATTCCACTTCATTTTGGAATTTTTTTCTGGTTCCTAATACATCATATGCAATATTAAATGGTGGCATTGGAAATTACAACTTGCCTGTCAAAAAAAAGCCCTCATATGGTTATGTAAATGGAAAAAAAAAAGTTATGGTTCTGGAAAGGCAGGGAGCGCAAAATGAAAACCCAAAACTGAAAAAAACTTCTAGGGTAGAAAGGGTTAAAGGTGTTGTACAGGATTATAAAACATGACTATAGTCTTCCAAAACAATTTCACACCCGTCCATAGGTTATGTATGTATTTTGGCTTAGCCCCTTCACACTGCAGGCTTACTGAAAGAAGAAGAGGAGCTGAGAAATTGATATCCACAGATGATGCACAATGTAACCTTGAAGAGGAAGCAGCGCTTGCATGAACACCACTTTCTCTTTAAATAGCCGATCAGCGGGAGGTGCCTCCAATCTTATATTGATGACCTATCCTCGGGATAGGTCATCAATATCTACCCACTACAACACCTTTAACCCTTTTTGCCAATTAAATTTCATTTATTACAGGCATTACCCAGCACTGTCTGTTCAGACACTGCAGAAAGAATGTGAGTGTCTGTAAAATAAAATGATATATTCATAGATTTTCTGCAATCCATGTATAGAAGTACACCTTTATGCACTTCATGGTTGTCTATATGTAAGTGTATTTTCATTTTAATAAAAAATAATAATATATATCTCTCAAAATACAGCATTAAAATGTACATCATTCATGTTGTCCAAAGTAAGAATAGTTTTAAAGTAATCCTAGTTACACCTAAAAATACTGCCTAACCTTTTAAGTTGAAGGATGTGAATATTTTACACATATAAAATATGTTTCTGAATTCAACTTTTTATACGCATATAAATTTAGCTCATTAAATCAACTTTTTATGTCCAGTAAAAGTAATTCAACTCTCAGCAAATGTCCCATATTTTTGTATTAATGAAAGAAAAATGTTAAATTGACTAGACAAAACAAAAAGTTTATATACATATTTAAAAATTCTTAAAATATGTATGACTTTAGCAACATGCACTTCCCTAAGCTTAAACATTTTCTAGCATAGTGTAGAGGTGATCGATCAAAAGTTCTGCATCAACACATAGAGAAACATTACCTTTTTAAACATTGCTAAACACTTTGACATTTTTGAAAAATTGAGTCCTAGATCCTAAAGGTTATTTGCTTGAGTAGGAAAGAACAACAGTAGAATGGCAAATGAGGACTAGGAAGATGATAAATCCTCCCTTAGATGAACACAAACACAAACTAAGTCTGTAAAACAAAAGGAACTATACCGTACACGTGAATGCCAAGAAAATTAATATTTATACCTATAAAAAAATTGATTGTTCTTGAAACACCCTGTGAGATGTTTTGCACTATGTGCAACCCTTCAGTATAAATCCAATTACAATTATAAGGTTGACATACATTGATGATAGGCAAATTTTAAAGAAACATACTTAAACGCCAAGAAAAAGAAAAAAAATGCAAAGATATTAGTAACTAGGGCAATATTTTTTTTCAACAATTCATTCCAGACAAAAACTATAACTGGTAAATTAGAGAGATAAAATAAAGCACCTCTAGGGGGTAATTTATCACGAGGGCAATAGTTGAAGTTAGTTTTGTTTAAGTCTGCTTTGGCAAACTTTTGTTATTAAATTTGGTACATCTTTAAACCTAACACTCTTTGTCTAGAAATGCTATTCTAGATTTCTTACGCTACCTTCTACTGTAAATTTGTGAATTTGCAGTGATAAATCTAGAGTGAAACTAATTGACATACCCATTTTCCCATCCACTTTTAAAAAAAATCCAAAAGTCACATATTTTGCACAAATAATTAAAAAAGGGCTTGATAAATCTCCTTAGCCCCACCTGTAAAACCAATCAACAATCTTTTTCCCCTGTAAGCTATAGTTGATAGATAGTAGTCGCCTTACAAATGATGGTCCAAGTGCCCCAATCTCTTCCCTTCATGTTTTTCATAAATAAAAGTGATTATGTTTCCAGGTGGAGAGGCATTACATGTCACCTGGCAACATGACCATTGTTGTGGTCAATCAGGTTCACAATGATTATCACTTTTGAGAAAGTGTACCCTGCTGATGTCAGTTCCTCACTCTAATAGCAAAATTGTGCAGCTGGCATTATTCATGGACCATCCAAGTCAGTCCAACGTATCATGTACTCATTCCATTAGAAGTGAAGAATCAGAGTCAGTGAGAGCCAATTCAATGTTATTGTTGCTGATTGTATAGTCTGCCAATCAGCATCACAAGGCTTGAAAGAATTATATTCATTGCTTGAAGTTACTTGATGGCATCATTAAGGTAGGGTATCAATGTTGTTATCAGCAGACATTTGATTGCAGTATGCAATAAAAATGTATGATGTTAGTTGAAAGGACACAAAACAATGGAAGAAGGTTCTCTAATGTACAGTCGTGGCCAAAAGTTTTGAGAATTACATAAATATTGGAAATTGAAAAAGTTGCTGCTTAAGTTTTTATAATAGCAATTTGCATATACTCCAGAATGTTATGAAGAGTGATCAGATGAATTGCATAGTCCTTCTTTGCCATGAAAATTAACTTAATCCCAAAAAAACCTTTCCACTGCATTTCATTGCTGTCATTAAAGGACCTGCTGAGATCATTTCTGTAATCGTCTTGTTAACTCAGGTGAGAATGTTGACGAGCACAAGGCTGGAGATCATTATGTCAGGCTGATTGGGTTAAAATGGCAGACTTGACATGTTAAAAGGAGGATGATGCTTGAAATCATTGTTCTTCCATTGTTAACCATGGTGACCTGCAAAGAAACGCGTGCAGAAATAATTGCGTTGCATAAAAATGGCTTCACAGGCAAGGATATTGTGGCTACTAAGATTGCACCTCAATCAACAATTTATAGGATCATCAAGAACTTCAAGGAAAGAGGTTAAATTCTTGTTAAGAAGGCTTCAGGGCATCCAAGAAAGTCCAGCAAGCGCCAGGATCGTCTCCTAAAGAGGATTCAGCTGCAGGATCGGAGTGCCACCAGTGCAGAGCTTGCTCAGGAATGGCAGCAGGCAGGTGTGATTTCATCTGCACGCACAGTGAGGCGAAGACTTTTGGAAGGCCTGGTGTCAAGAAGGGCAGCAAAGAAGCCACTTCTCTCCAAAAAAAACATCAGGGACAGATTGATCTTCTGCAGAAAGTTTGGTGAATGGACTGCTGAGGACTGGGGCAAAGTCATATTCTCCGATGAAGTCTCTTTCCGATTGTTTGGGGCATCTGGAAAAAGGCTTGTCCAGAGAAGAAAAGGTGAGCGCTACCATCAGTCCTGTGTCATGCCAACAGTAAAGCATCCTGAGACCATTCATGTGTGGGGTTGCTTTTCATCCAAGGGAGTGGGCTCACTCACAATTTTGCCCAAAAACACAGCCATGAATAAAGAATGGTACCAAAACACCCTCCAACAGCAACTTCTTCCAACAATCCAATAACAGTTTGGTGAAAAACAATCCATTTTCCAGCACGATGGAGCACCGTGCCATAAGGCAAAAGTGATAACTAAGTGGCTCGGGGACCAAAACTTTGACATTTTGGGTCCATGGCCTGGAAACTCCCCAGATCTTAAACCCATTGAGAACTTGTGGTCAATCCTCAAGAGGCGGAAGGACAAACAAAAACCCACAAATTCTGACAAACTCCAAGAAGTGATTATGAAAGAATGGGTTGCTATCAGTCAGGAATTGGCCCAAAAGTTGATTGAGAGCATGCCCAGTCGAATTGCAGAGGTCCTGAAAAAGAAGGGCCAACACTGTAAATACTGCCACTTTGCATAAATGTAATGTAATTGTCGATAAAAGCCTTTGAAATGTATGAAGTGCGTGTAATTATATTTCACTACATCACAGAAACAACTGAAAAGCAGATCTAAAAGCAGTTTAGCACCAATCTTTGTGAAAACTAATATTTGTGTCATTCTTAAAACTTTTGGCCACGACTGTATATTAGAAGTTGACACAACACCACCAACATAGGGCAACACAATATTCTGACAAAGATTTCCAGTAACTAACCACTCTGGGTTTTGGTAAAGTGATGTAGTTTATAAAGCAGCCTACACTCTTTATTGAGGAAACTGTTGATGGTCAAAACGCACAAGCACTACAAATGGGATCTTTTGATATGCATATAAGATATCAGTCAATAATAAAATTTCTACTTGATGCTTAGTTCTTTGTGGAGTTGTCATACCCCCAGAAATGCCTTTAGCTTCTCTGCTGCTATAAAAATGAAAGCAGATCTATTAAAATAATATTTCTTTACTTGCCTGTTTTTATAGTTCTAGGGCAGTATATTCTGATTAGAAAAGAAATAGCATTTACTAATTATGGTCATTATGATACTTAAGTCCATGGGACTCAATTATTGTGATGTAAACCAAGATAATGAGTGACATTATGACATATTAACTTAATAAGGAAATAGTAACATAATTTGAATTCTAAAAGAGAGATATATTCATTGTTGTGAATGAGCTGTAGGCTATTATAGTAGTTTGAAGCTTCAACCCTTCCACCTCAAGTCACTGTTATATGTTCTTTTTATTCATGTACTTCAAATTCTCTTGTAGAATCAATATTTTAACTGTTATATGGGAGGGAGGTGAAATAAAGGAAGGAATGGATGGAGGGAGGGAGGGAGGGAGGGAGGGAAGGAGGAAGAAAGAAAGGAAGGATCTTAAGTAGTTTACAATAAATGGAGAGATACAAAGAAATATACACAGAACTGAGAAGTCAAATATGGCCTATGTGCAGCTTACTCCTAATGAATGAACCTGGGCTACAATATAAAGCACAGCCACAATACAATATTCAGCACTGTCCTTGGTGTGCTATAATGAAACCACAGTACTCTCCAGAGTGCTAAGGCCTCTCCAAACAGCAGATAGGTGGTGTGAGGGAGTCGGAATCCCTACTCTAAGATACTGATTATGTATCCTGAGAAACATAGATAGGTCATCAAGAGATAGAGTTACATACATGGGTCATTAATATTGTACTCCTGGAAAACCCTTTTAAGACCCTTCACCAAGTTTGTATCCTGTCTTTGGACCTGTTTTGTTTTATCAATTTCTTTTTGTAGGTGGGATCTCCAGAGCAGAATACAGTACTCAAAATTTGGTCTCACTAAAGCTGTATATATCAGTATCACAATCACTTTCTTTCTACTGGTTATACCTCTAGCTAAGTAGCCAAGTATCCTACTTATCCAGTGAGGCTGGATTCCTCTGTAACTGGGCTCTTTTGGATATATATAAAACAAAAAGTTAAAATTATATTAAAAAAAAAAATGAAAACAATAAAAAAGTTATAAAATACAATATATATATATATATATATATATATATATATATACAGTCAGGTCCATAAATATTGAGATATTGACACTATTCTAACATTTTTGGCTGGCTCTATACACCACCACAATGGATTTGAAATTAAACGAACAAGATGTGCTTTAACTGCAGACTGTCAGCTTTAATTTGAGGGTATTTACATCCAAATCAGGTGAACGATGTAGGAATTACAACAGTTTGCATATGTGCCTCCCACTTGTTAAGGGACCAAAAGTAATGGGACAGAATAATAATCATAAATTAAACTTTCACTTTTTAATACTTGGCTGCAAATCCTTTGCAGACAATTACAGCCTGAAGTCTGGAACGCATAAACATCACCAGACGCCCAGACGCTGAGCTTCATCCCTGGTGATGCTCTGCCAGGCCTCTACTGCAACTGTCTTCAGTTCCTGCTTGTTCTTGGAGCATTTTCCCTTCAGTTTTGTCTTCAGCAAGTGAAATGCATGCTCAATAGGATTCAGGTCAGGTGATTGACTTGGCCATTGCATAACATTCCACTTCTTTCCCTTAAAAAACTTTTTGGTTGCTTTTGCAGTATGCTTTGGGTCATTGTCCATCTGCACTGTGAAGTGCTGTCCAATGAGTTCTGAAGCATTTGGCCGAATATGAGCAGATAATATTGCCCGAAACACTCCAGAATTCATCCTGCTGCTTTTGTCAGCAGTCACATCATCAATAAATACAAGAGAACCAGTTCCATTGGCAGCCATACATGCCCACGCCATGACACTACCACCACCATGCTTCACTGATGAGCTTGTATGCTTAGGATCATGAGAAGTTCCTTTCCTTCTCCATACTCTTCTCTTCCCATCACTCTGGTACAAGTTGATCTTGGTCTCATCTGTCCATAGGATGTTGTTCCAGAATTGTGAAGGCTTTTTTAGATGTCGTTTGGCAAACTCTAATCTGGCCTTCCTGTTTTTGAGGCTCACCAATTATTTACATCTTGTGGTGAAACCTCTGTATTCACTCTGATGAAGTCTTCTCTTGATTGTTGACTTTGACACACATACACATACACCTACCTCCTGGAGAGTGTTCTTGATCTGCCAACTGTTGTGAAGGGTGTTTTCTTCACCAGGGAAAGAATTCTTCGGTCATTCACCACAGTTGATTTCCGTGGTCTTCCCTGTCTTTTGGTGTTGCTGAGCTCACCGGTGTGTTCCTTCTTTTTAAGAATGTTCTAAACAGTTGTTTTGGCCACGCCTAATGTTTTTGTTATCTCTCTGATGGGTTTGTTTTGTTTTTTCAGCCTAATGATGTCTTGCTTCACTGATAGTGACAGCTCTTTGGATCTCATCTTGAGAGTTGACAGCAACAGATTCCAAATGCAAATAGCACACTTGAAATAAACTCTGGACCTTTTATCTGCTCATTGTAATTGCGATAATGAGGGTATAACACACACCTGGCCATGGAACAGCTGAGAAGCCAATTGTGCCATTACTTTTGGTCTCTTAACAAGTGGGAGGCACATATGCAAACTGTTGTAATTCCTACACCGTTCACCTGATTTGGATGTAAATACCCTCAAATTAAAGCTGACAGTCTGCAGTTAAAGCACATCTTGTTCGTTTCATTTCAAATTCATTGTGGTGGTGTATAGAACTAAAAATTTTAGAATTGTGTCAATGTCCCAATATTTATGGACCTGACTGTATATTAACTCAATTATAAAAATAAATTAATAAAATACAAATAAAAATGGGAAAAAAAGGTAAAAGCACAAATAAAAAAGTCAATGTCCCCCAAAGGAACAAAAGCAGAATATTTTCTTAAAAAATAAGTTAAAAAAAAGAAAAAAATGATAAAATACATAATAGAAAACAAAAACAAACCAACCGAAACCATCACCATTATCACCCCATTCACTTGAAAATATACATATTATATACAGTAACAAAATGATCCAACACAAAATAGGGAACTAATTATAAAAATGTGCATATTTGCACAGAACTAAGAGCTATAGTTTGCAAAAAAAGACTTTTTAAATGTTTTTGTGCATATATTTTTAAAGCTAAAAAAAATATTAAAAATCCCTATGTGTCACGTAATAAAAAGTTGCAAAAGTTATTTTGGTAGTCCAACAAATGAAAAAAAGTTATAAGTGTTTGAAACATTTGCACTATAAAGTATCTGGTCATTAAGGTATTTTCAGGCCGGGTCATTAAAGGTTTAACCAATAAGTGCTTTCCCTACTAGTAAGGGAAAGTGCTTACTGGTTATTGCAGGGCACCTACTGGGGGGCAGAAGGTGGTAAGAACCAGTAAGAGTGTCATCTGCAGTGAAGGAAAGCAATCATTTGTGAATAGGAGGCAGAAAATGTTGCCACTTATAGGGATTTCCAAGTAAAAATGATTTTTCTGCAGCAAAGCCCCTGAAATAAAATATTCATACTCCCACTGTCTTCATCTTCCGGTCCCCATGCTGTTTACACCTGGCAGTGCAGGGACATGGTCACATGCCCTGCTCTAATAAATGACTGGCTTCATCGGTGAAATGCTGCTTGTGGCCACATCACCATTGAAGCCAATTGTCCGCATATCTGCCTGTGTAATCAGGGATGTGCTACCTATAATCAATAGAACTGAATGAGGGAGCAATGACTGTGGTAGTGATCATTCCTCCCCATTCACTTTGCATCGGCCTGTGTGATATAAACAAGAGCTGATTGACTATTTATTAATTTTTTGGCCCCTTGAAATAGTGCAATGTGACAGTGCAGCCCTCAGAACAATAAAGATTGTGCACCCCTGGTCTAGAGCATCCAAAGTACTTAAAGGGGATTTCTGAGTTATTTGTATATATGTTAATGTGGCTTATAACATTCTTAAAATACATTTGCAATTTACTCATTTCATATATTATGCCGTCTTTATGCACAGCCGATGCGGGTCACGTGACCCCCGATGTCATCCACCAGGCTCCTGTGGTGACGTTTCGTGTACAGGCTTATCTCTGCCTTAGGGAGTGGCCCGGCTCTGTACACAAAACGTCAGAGACTGTGTGCCCACCCTCCTCTCTCTCATCTGGCTGCCGGCCAACTCCTGTGAGGGATCGCGCATGCGTGATCCTTACCAGTGCAGGCAGCCGTGGGAAATCATTTCTGCAGTGGGACATAGCCAATCCCCTGCCATCAAAGCCACGCCCAACGACCACACAAAAGTAAATCTATGCCCATCAGTGAATAGAACCAGAACTGAGGTGAGACTACAAGCCCCAGCATGCACTGGCACAGAATGGGGGGAGTCGTAGTCCCTATACCTGATCTGCAGGAGTTGTAGCAGCCGATCCTAGAGCTGGAAACCAATGATCCCCACATGGGGGAGAGAGGACCTTTGGTGATGTCACGGTCATGTGATCAGTCACGTGACCGGAGGGAGGGCTGTTTGGTAGGACGCTTGGTGTGGATAATTGGGGGAGTGAGGTGCAATGGCCAGGATACGGGTTGTTAATGTTCTGTATTTGTCGTGACGCCAATTGCAGCATGCGCAGGGTACTACCCCAGTGCCCTTCCAAGGTGTTATAACACACGTCCCAGATTAGGAATGCCAGAGTGGTGAAACGGCCTATAATGTCTCCATAGGTGGTGATAATTGTGTCACGTTGTCTCCTACCTGGGTACGGCCGGGCTCCTGGCTCCTGGCGCACTTGCAATAAATTTGAGTGTAGTGATAGTAGGAGTAATAGAGGAATTTTGCAGCAGAAATGATGTTGAGACCTTTAGATGAAGTTCAAACGTTTCTTTACTGAAGATAACTTGTATCCAAGCAGTATACAGCTTTCGTCTTTTGGTCCCAGCAGGTTTTGGCAATCATTGGCAGGAAGGAGTACTTCTGCTTTAAATCTGGAGCTTGCAGGATAAGTTGTCTGCTTGGTAGCTCTGTAATTGTGACAGGAATTAATCTTCTGCACTTTTCTGTAACTTCTGCTTTGTGGGGACAGATTAGCTGAGGAGGAACGGCTTCTCCTAGGTCTCTTAACTTATCTCTCAGATAGTTTCTCAGGGGATGCTTTCTTCCTGGAACTCTGAAGGTTGTCTGTAGTTTTCTACTTCTTCATTCAGCTGAAAGTGCTCAGACTGGGTATATGATCAAGTCTCAGTCGAGACAAGATCCTTGCTGTCTTCCCTATGCAGGGGACTCCTGAACGCTATCACACAGCCTTCCTCTAGCAGGGGGTAGGCTACACTAACTCTAACTTCCTTCTCCACCCATGCTGCAGGATGTGGGAACAGTCCACACCTCCACAGAGGGGGAGCTAAGCCGGAATAATCCCTTCCAGCCCAGATATACTAAACTAGGACTAGTACCTTGCCAATGGAGTTGCTGTCACCTGCTGGTGAACCTGGAAAATTAAAGGAACAATTGTGTTTAACATGGTTTTACATGCACATTTGTGAAGACATAATATAAATTACATCAGATGACAATATAAAAGCTCTTAACAGATAGTAGTGGGGTAAAGGCATGTAGTAACACAACTCTGGGGTGTTACAGAGGCGTTCAAGCAGCAGAGTTGTGTGTGTCATGACTGCAGTAGTGGTGTGTGTGAGTGTGCGCATTAGGTTGCTGATGCATGCAGAGCTGGTTTTGTAATGTGTGCAGCAAATCTATGTGTGTCACGTGTGAAGAAGGCTATGTGTAGTGGTTGTGTAAGCAGTGCCGTGTGTGTGTGTGTAATGTGTGCAGCATATTTTTGCCTAGTTTTGTAGCAGAGCTGTGTGTGTAATCTGTACGGCAAATCAATGTGTAGTGTTTGTATAGCAGTGTGCAATGCGTACAGCAATTCTATATGTAGTGATTGTGTAGCAGGGCTGTGCATGTGTAATGTGTGCAGCAATTGTATGCATAGTGGTTGTGTATGAGAGCTGTATGTGTGCAGAAAATCTATATATAGTGGTTGTGTTGCAGAGCATGCATATGTTTGGGTAGCAGAGCTGTGTGTGTAATGTGTGCAGCAAATCTGTGTAGTGGATGTGTAGCAGCACTGTGTGCAATGGTAGTGCAATGCAATGGCAACCACTGTAAGTGGTCTAAAATAAGATAAGAATCCTGGTTCACCTGCATTATATGTTACTTTTAAAAGCCCATTTACACGATCATATTTACACCGCAAATAGCGGTCTGCAATATACACAGGCACCAGCTGTCTGAATCCCTTTTCACGGTGCAGACCCGTTCACTTGAATTGGTCTGCGATCCACAAAATACGCCAAAAGATATGACATACCCTATGTTTATGTACATCACGGAGCAATTCAAGTCATTGCATCTCCATCCGTGACATGCAGTTCACATGTATGGTGACCATGTTTTGCAGACCACTACTTGGGTTCTGCAATACAGGCACCACAGCCATACCTTTGTGTGAAAGGGCCCTTAGGATGAGTTCATATCACAGGTTTGTCCTCTATTTTACCCCTTCCAGGCCAGAACCATACGTATACGGAGCAGCGGGACGTAACTTGCCACCCAGCGCAGTAGGGCGCTGTGATCGGGTGGTTGCAAGAGCTACGCCCACTCGATCCGCAGCAGCTGACGCAACAAAATGTATTTCCATTGTAAAAAATAGGAAAAAATAATAATAATTTGTCACATCCATAACATCCATAACAACCAGTTTAAAAAATCTGGTGACCTTTAAAAAATAAATAAATAAATAAAATTTGTCAGGAGCCAATTTGGGTCACCATCCACCACAATCAGAGTAACACCAAGCAATCAAAAAGTCTTATATACCATAAAAAAGTACCAGTGGAAAATTTACCTCTGCCCGCCAAAAAATAAGCCCCAACATAATATACACTGCTCAAAAAAATAAAGGGAACACAAAAATAACACATCCTAGATCTGAGTTAATTAAATATTCTTCTGAAATACTTTGTTCTTTACATAGTCGAATGTGCTGACAACAAAATCACACAAAAATAAAAAAAAATGGAAATCAAATTTTTCAACCCATGGAGGTCTGGATTTGGAGTCACACTCAAAACTAAAGTGGAAAAACACACTACAGGCTGATCCAACTTTGATGTAATGTCCTTAAAACAAGTCAAAATGAGGCTCAGTAGTGTGTGTGGCCTCCACGTGCCTGTATGACCTCCCTACAACGCCTGTGCATGCTCCTGATGAGGTGCCGGACGGTCTCCTGAGGGATCTCTTCCCAGACCTGGACTAAAGCATCTGCCAACTCCTGGACAGTCTGTGGTGCAACGTGACGTTGGTGGATAGAGCGAGACATGATGTCCAAGATGTGCTCAATTGGATTCAGGTCTGGGGAACGGGCGGGCCAGTTCATAGCATCAATGCCTTTGTCTTGCAGGAACTGCTGACACACTTTAGCCACATGAGGTCTAGCATTGTCTTGCATTAGGAGGAACCCAGGGCCAACCGCACCAGCATATGGTCTCACAAGCGGTCTGAGGATCTCATCTCGGTACCTAATGGCAGTCAGGCTACCTCTGGCGAGCACATGGAGGGCTGTGCGGCCCTCCAAAGTAATGCCACCCCACACCATTACTGACCCTATGCCAAACCGGTCATGCTGGAGGATGTTGCAGGCAGAAGAATGTTCTCCACGGCGTCTTCAGACTCTGTCACGTCTGTCACATGTGCTCAGTGTGAACCTGCTTTCATCTGTGAAGAGCACAGGGCGCCAGTGGCAAATTTGCCAATCTTGGTGTTCTCTGGCAAATGCCAAACGTCCTGCACGGTGTTGGGCTGTAAGCACAACCCCCACCTGTGGACGTCAGGCCCTCATATCACCCTCATGGAGTCTGTTTCTGACCGTTTGAGCAGACACATGCACATTTGTGGCCTGCTGGAGGTCATTTTGCAGGGCTCTGGCAGTGCTCCTCCTGTTCCTCCTTGCACAAAGGCGGAGATAGCGGTCCTGCTGCTGGGTTGTTGCCCTCCTACGGCCTCCTCCACGTCTCCTGATGTACTGGCCTGTCTCCTGGTAGCGCCTCCATGCTCTGGAGACTACGCTGACAGACACAGCAAACCTTCTTGCCACAGCTCGCATTGATGTGCCATCCTGGATAAGCTGCACTACTTGAGCCACTTGTGTGGGTTGTAGACTCAGTCTCATGCTACCACTAGAGTGAAAGCACCGCCAGCATTCAAAAGTGACCAAAACATCAGCCAGGAAGCATAGGAACTGAGAATTGGTCTGTGGTCACCACCTGCAGAACCACTCCTTTATTGGGGGTGTCTTGCTAATTGCCTATAATTTCCACCTGTTGTCTATCCCATTTGCACAACAGCATGTGAAATTGATTGTCACTCAGTGTTGCTTCCTAAGTGGACAGTTTGATTTCACAGAAGTGTGATTGACTTGGAGTTACATTGTGTTGTTTAAGTGTTCCCTTTATTTTTTTGAGCACTGTATTTTGACTGAAAAATTGAAAACCTATGGCTCTCGGAAAATGGAAAAAAAAAATATACAGTACAGACCAAAAGTTTGGACGCACCTTCTCATTCAAAGAGTTTTCTTTATTTTCATGACTATTAAGGCATCAAAACTATCAATTAACACATGTGGAATTGTATACCTAACAAACAAGTGTGAAACAACTGAAAATATGTCATATTATAGGTTCTTCAAAGTAGCCACCTTTTGCTTTGATTACTGCTTTGCACACTCTTGGCATTCTCTTTATGAGCTTCAAGAGGTAGTCCCCTGAAATGGTCTTCCAACAGTCTTGAAGGAGTTCCCAGAGATGCTAAGCACTTGTTGGCCCTTTTGCCTTCACTCTGCGGTCCAGCTCACCCCAAACCATCTCGATTGGGTTCAGGTCCGGTGACTGTGGAGGCCAGGTCATCTGGCGCAGCACCCCATCACTCTCCTTCATGGTCAAATAGCCCTTACTTTCAAAGTTTTCCCAATTTTTTGGCTAACTGACTGACCTTTATTTCTTAAAGTAATTAAGGCCACTCGTTTTTCTTTACTTAGCTGCTTTTTTCTTGCCATAATACAAATTCTAACAGTCTATTCAGTAGGACTATCAGCTGTGTATCCACCTGACTTCTCCTCAACGCCACTGATGGTCCCAACCCCATTTATAAGGCAAGAAATCCCACTTATTAAACTTGACAGGGCACACCTGTGAAGTGAAAACCATTTCAGGGGACTACCTCTTGAAGCTCATCAAGAGAATGCCAAGAGTGTGCAAAGCAGTAATCAAAGCAAAAGGTGGCTACTTTGAATAACCTAGAATATGACATATTTTCAGTTGTTTCACGATTGTTTGTTATGTATATAATTCCACATGTGTTAATTCATAGTTTTGATGCCTTCAGTGTGAATCTACAATTTTCATAGTCATGAAAATAAAGAAAACTCTGAATGAGAAGGTGTGTCCAAACTTTTGGTCTGTACTGTATATATATATATATATATATTCTGATGAGAGGCATGGGGGCTCAGAGGGGCATGAGGGCTGATGATATATATGTAGATAGAGATATAGATCAGTAACGATATATCTCTATCTACATATATCGATGTGACAGAAAGCGCTTCTGCCTGTATGAACTAGGAGATTATCATGTGACTGTATGCTAGGTTAGGTTGTGCAGAGCAAGCACTGCAGTGCAGGGGGCGGGGAAGGGCAGATTATTCACACCCATAAATATTCATGAGGGAGAGCTCAGTCATTGTTGTCAGACGCCCCCACAGCTTTGCTGCAGCATGTAAACAAAGCATGAATAACAGAATTATGCAAAGGTGTAAGTATTATTATTTTTTTTTTTTATAAATCAAGCTTAAAGAGGAACCTTTCACCGATTATTACACTATGAACTAAGTATACAGATATGTAGACCGGCGCCCGGGGATCTCACTGCACTTACTATTATCCCCGGGCGCCGCTCCATTCTCCTGCTATGCCCTCCGGTATCTCCGCTCACTAAGTTATAGTAGGCAGAGATTTCCGTCCCTAAGTTATGGTAGGCGGAGTCTGCCCTTGTTCTGCTCTAGCGCTGGCCAATCGCTCTACATATCTGTATACTTAGTTCATAGTGTAATAATCGGTGAAAGGTCCTCTTTAACTAATGTGTAAGCTCTAAGCAGTTTTATAGTGTCTTTTTTTATTTTTTTTTCATTACTTGGATATCCCCTTTAAGGCTAGGTCTACACGACGACATGTGTTGCAATTTTTATAATGATAGTCTATGGTGTCGCACTGCGACATGCTGCCACTGCAACGCGAAAGTGGCAGAAAAATCCATTTCATTTGTGACTGTCGCGTTGCAACATGTCGCAGCGCGACACCAAAGACTATCATTATAAAAATTGTTACGCGACATTGGTGCGACAAAATGTCGCGCAACAAATGTCGTCGTGTAGACCTAGCCTAAGTGATCTCTTTTTATTGCTGCCAGAAAGCAAGACCTACACAATGTGATAGCAAATCATGCTTTTATTCAACATCCTCATTTCTTAACTTCCCTCCCACAATTCATCCATGTACACTACTGTGCAAATGTTTTAGGCAGGTGTGGAAAACATGCTGCAATGCTTTCAAAAACAGAGTGTTAACAATTAATTGTTGTCAATTAGCAAAATGAAAATTTTCTGTTTAAGAGAAATGTAAATGAAATCAATCTCACATTTGCCTAAACATTTTTCACAGTAGTGTAGATAAAGAGTAGATCTTTCAGATGCGTGCATTATTTCAGTGTGAAGAGTGGATAAAGATGTGTGAACAATGCATATGCATACACTAAATGTGCTATATAAGCTTAATTGTTCTTAAATATATGCATAACAAATAATTCAATTATAAAAGAACTGAGTGCGCAAATTTTTTTATATTGCAACTATATATGTGATACATAGATAGATAGATAATAGATAGATAGATAGATAGATAGATAGATAGATGATAGATAGATAGATAGATAGATAGATAGATAGATACTGTAAATCAACCACATTTCCTGACTTATATACAGTGCGTGAATGAAACTCAGAAGCCCCTATCCTTGATGATATTTAATGGTTGGATAAAATTTCTTTCCTTATCTTACATTTCAAATCCTTTGGAATTGTACTTTAACTCCTTAGGGACCCATGACGTATCGGTACGGCATTGTTCCCGAGTCCTTAAGGACCCATGACGTACCGGTAACTCATGTGTTGTTACGATCACCGCCGCCCGGCAGGCGGTGATCGGAACAAGGTGCCTGCTGAAATCATTGAGCAGGCACCTCGGCTAAATGCGCGGGGGGGTCCCGTGACTCCCCCGTGTCGGTGATCGCCGCAAACCGCAGGTCAATTCAGACCTGCGGTTTGCAGCTTTTACCTGGCGCTGCCGCGGCGGCGGTGGTGGTGCCATCGGGTCCCCATGGGGTTGCGGGGGGGACCCGATGGCATGGAAGGCAGCGTGATGCCTTTCTGAGGCATCTGCGCTGCCTTACAGTGATGAGCCTGTGAGATCCAGCCCCCAAAAGTTAAAGTCCCAAAGTGGGAAAAAAAAAAAAAGTGGAAAAAAAAAGTTGAAAAAATTAAGTTTTCCCCCAAAAATTTTTACGTTTCAAGGAAAAATAAACAAAAACGTCATTTTCCCCAAATAAAGTTAAAAAAAAATTGGTAAGAAATAGGGAAAAAAGAAAAGTATACATATTAGGTATCGCCGCGTCCGTATCGACCGGCTCTATAAACATATCACATGACCTAACCACTCAGATGAACACCGTAAAAAATAAAATATAAAAACTGCAAAATAAAAAAAAAAATTGTCACCTTACTTCACAAAAATTTCAACAGCAAGCGATCAAAAAGGCGTTTGCCCACAAAAATAGAACCAATATAACAGTCACCTCATCCCGCAAAAAATGAGCCCTTACCTGAGACAATCGCCCAAAAAATAAAAAAACTATGCCTCAGAATATGGAGACACTAAAACATCTTTTTTTTGTTTTAAAAAAGCTGTTATTGTGTAAATAAAGTAAAAATAAACAAAAACGTCATTTTCCCCAAATAAAGTTAAAAAAAAATTGGTAAAAAATAGGGAAAAAAGAAAAGTACACATATTAGGTATCGCCGCGTCCGTATCGACCGGCTCTATAAAAATATCACATGACCTAACCCCTCAGATGAACACCGTAAAAAATTTAAAATAAAAACTGTGCTAAATAAACCATTTTTTGTCACCTTACATCACAAAAAGTGGAAATAGCAAGCGATCAAAAAGTCACACGCACCCCAAAATAGTGCCAATAAAACCGTCATCTCATCCTGCAAAAATCATACCCTATCAAAGGTAATCGCCCAAAAACTGAAAAAATTATGGCTCTCAGACTATGGAAACACTAAAACATGATTTTTTTTGCTTCAAAAATGAAATCATTGTGTAAAATTTACATAAATAAAAGAAAAGTATACATATTAGGTATCGCCGCATCCGTGACAACCTGGTCTATAAAAATTTCACATGATCTAACCTGTCAGATGAATGTTGTAAATAACAAAAAATAAAAACGGTTCCAAAACAGCTATTTCTTGTTATCTTGCCTCACAAAAGTGTAATATAGAGCAACCAAAAATCATATGTACCCTAAACTAGTACCAACAATACTGCCACCCTATCCCGTAGTTTCTAAAATGGGGCCACTTTTTGGGAGTTTCTACTCTAGGGGTGCATCAGGGGGGCTTCAAATGGGACATGGTGTCAAAAAAACCAGTCCAGCAAAATTTGCCTTCCAAAAACCGTATGGCATTCCTTTCCTTCTGTGCCCTGTCGTGTGCCCGTACAGCTGTTTACGACCACATATGGGGTGTTTCTGTAAACTACAGAATCAGGGCCATAAATATAGAGTTTTGTTTGGCTGTTAACCCTTGCTTTGTTACTGGGAAAAATGGATTAAAATGGAAAATTTGCCCAAAAATTGAAATTCTGAAATTTCATCTCCATTTGCCAATAACTCTTGTGGAACACCTAAAGGGTTAACAACTAGGGATGAGCGAACCCGAACTGTATAGTTCGGGTTCGTACCGAATTTTGGGGTGTCCGTGACACGGACCCGAACCAGAACATTTTCGTAAAAGTCCGGGTTCGGGTTCGGTGTTCGGCTCTTTCTTGGCGCTTTTTGAAAGGCTGCAAAGCAGCCAATCAACAAGCGTCATACTACTTGCCCCAAGAGGCCATCACAGCCTTGCCTACTATTGGCATGGCTGTGATTGGCCAGTGCAGCATGTGACCCAGCCTCTATATAAGCTTGGGTCACGTAGCGCTGCACGTCACTCTGCTGATTCAAGCATAGGGAGAGGTTGCAGCTGCGACGTTAGGGCGAGATTAGGCAGATTAACTCCTCCAAAAGACTTCATTCTGTGATCGATCTGCAGCTGTGGATCATTGAAGTGCTATTATTGACTTGCTCACTTTTTTGAGGCTGCCCAGAGCGTTTTTAGATCACTTTTTTTCTGGGGTGATCGGCGGCCATTTTGTGACTTGTGGTGCACCAGCACGAGCTATCACCAAGTGTATTTAACCATCGATAGTGTGGTTATTTTGTGCTATATCCTACATCAGCTGCAGGCTGAGCCTGTGTCACCGAAGTACATTTAACCATCAACAGTCTGGTTATTTTTTGGCCATATACAGTACTACATCAGCTGCAGGCTGAGCCTGTTTCACCCAAGTGCATTTAACCATCAACAGTCTGATTATTTTTTGGCCATATACTACATCAGCTGCAGGCTGAGCCTGTGTCACCCAAGTGCATTTAACCATCAACAGTGTGGTTATTTTTTGGCCATATATTACACCAGGGGCAAGTTGAGCCTGTCACCCAGCGCCTAAAAAATAGACCTGACATTTCTATTCAACCAAATCTGCACAGTTTTAGCTGGTCAAGTTATTTGTAGTGACCGTCAAAGCAGACTTTTTGTTCTGGGTTGAAAAAGCATTCCCAAATTTGCCATTCTGAAAATAACTAGTTTGTGGTATTTGAGGCCTACTTGAAATCTATCCCAAAAAGAAAATCTTACATTGAAGTTATTGATAGTGTCATTCAGAAAAACCTAAGACACACGCTAGCGTGCTGATAGAAGGGTCATTCTGTGATTAAACCTATAACTGTCACACAGCGCAAAAAAAAACAGGTCTCACATCTCTATTCAACCAAATCTGCACAGTTTTAGCTGGTCAAGTTATTTGTAGTGACCGTCAAAGCAGACTTTTTGTTCTGGGTTGAAAAAGCATTCCCAAATTTGCCATTCTGAAAATAACTAGTTTGTGGTATTTCAGGCCTACTTGAAATCTATCCCAAAAAGAAAATCTTACATTGAAGTTATTGATAGTGTCATTCAGAAAAACCTAAGACACACGCTAGCGTGCTGATAGAAGTGTCATTCTGTGATTAAACCTATAACTGTCACACAGCGCAAAAAAAAACAGGTCTCACATCTCTATTCAACCAAATCTGCACAGTTTTAGCTGGTCAAGTTATTTGTAGTGACCGTCAAAGCAGACTTTTTGTTCTGGGTTGAAAAAGCATTCCCAAATTTGCCATTCTCAAAATTGTGGTGAACGGGAACAATGAGGAAAACATCTAATAAGGGACGCGGACGTGTACATGGTCGTGGTGGTGTTAGTGGACCCTCTGGTGCTGGGAGAGGACGTGGCCGTTCTGCCACAGCCACACGTCCTAGTGAACCAACTACCTCAGGTCCCAGTAGCCAGCAGAATTTACAGCGATATTTGGTGGGGCCCAATGCCGTTCTAAGGATGGTAAGGCCTGAGCAGGTACAGGCATTAGTCAATTGGGTGGCCAACAGTGGATCCAGCACGTTCACATTATCTCCCACCCAGTCTTCTGCAGAAAGCGCACAGATGGCGCATGCAAACCAAGCCCATCGGTCTGTCACATCACCCCCATGCATATCAGGGAAACTGTCTAAACCTCAAGTTATGCAGCAGTCTCTTATGCTGTTTGAAGACTCTGCTGCCAGGGTTTCCCAAGGGCATCCACCTAGCCCTTCCCCAGGGGTGGAAGAGATAGAATGCACTAACGCACAACCACTTATTTTTCCTGATGATGAGGACATGGGAATACCACCTCAGCACGTCTCTGATGATGACGAAACACAGGTGCCAACTGCTGCGTCTTTCTGCAGTGTGCAGACTGAACAGGAGGTCAGGGATCAAGACTGGGTGGAAGGCGATGCAGGGGACGATGAGGTCCTAGACCCCACATGGAATAAAGGTCGTGCCACTGACTTTCACAGTTCGGAGGAAGAGGCAGTGGTGAGACCGAGCCAACAGCGTAGCAAAAGAGGGAGCAGTGGGCAAAATCAGAACACCCGCCGCCAAGAGACTCCACCTGCTACTGACCGCCGCCATCTGGGACCGAGCACCCCAAAGGCAGCTTCAAGGAGTTCCCTGGCATGGCACTTCTTCAAACAATGTGCTGACGACAAGACCCGAGTGGTTTGCACGCTGTGCCATCAGAGCCTGAAGCGAGGCATTAACGTTCTGAACCTTAGCACAACCTGCATGACCAGGCACCTGCATGCAAAGCATGAACTGCAGTGGAGTAAACACCTTAAAAACAAGGAAGTCACTCAGGCTCCCCCTGCTACCTCTTCTGCTGCTGCCGCCTCGGCCTCTTCTGCTGCTGCTGCCGCCGCCTCGGCCTCTTCCTCTGCCTCTGGAGGAACGTTGGCACCTGCCGCCCTGCAAACATGGGATGTACCACCAACACCACCACCTGCGTCACCAAGCATCTCAACCATGTCACACGGCAGCGTTCAGCTCTCCATCTCACAAACATTTGAGAGAAAGCGTAAATTCCCACCTAGCCACCCTCGATCACTGGCCCTGAATGCCAGCATTTCTAAACTACTGGCCTATGAAATGCTGTCATTTAGGCTGGTGGACACACACAGCTTCAAACAGCTCATGTCACTTGCTGTCCCACAGTATGTTGTTCCCAGCCGCCACTACTTCTCCAAGAGAGCCGTGCCTTCCCTGCACAAACAAGTGTCCGATAAAATCAAGTGTGCACTGAGCAACGCCATCTGTGGCAAGGTCCACCTAACCACAGATACGTGGACCAGTAAGCACGGCCAGGGACGCTATATCTCCCTAACTGCACACTGGGTAAATGTAGTGGCGGCTGGGCCCCAGGCGGAGAGCTGTTTGGCGCACGTCCTTCCGCCGCCAAGGATCGCAGGGCAACATTCTTTGACTCCTGTCTCCTCCTCCTCCTACTCAGCTTCCTCCTCCTCTTCTTCCACCTGCTCATCCAGTCAGCCACACACCTTCACCACCAACTTCAGCACAGCACGGGGTAAACGTCAGCAGGCCATTCTGAAACTCATATGTTTGGGGGACAGGCCCCACACCGCACAGGAGTTGTGGCGGGGTATAGAACAACAGACCGACGAGTGGTTGCTGCCGGTGAGCCTCAAGCCTGGCCTGGTGGTGTGCGATAATGGGCGAAATCTCGTTGCAGCTCTGGGACTAGCCGGTTTGACGCACATCCCTTGCCTGGCGCATGTGCTGAATTTGGTGGTGCAGAAGTTCATTCGCAACTACCCCGACATGTCAGAGCTGCTGCATAAAGTGCAGGCCGTCTGTTCGCGCTTCCGGCGTTCACATCCTGCCGCTGCTCGCCTGTCTGCGCTACAGCGTAACTTCGGCCTTCCCGCTCACCGCCTCATATGCGACGTGCCCACCAGGTGGAACTCCACCTTGCATATGCTGGACAGACTGTGCGAGCAGCAGCAGGCCATAGTGGAGTTTCAGCTGCAGCACGCACGGGTCAGTCGCACTGCGGATCAGACCCACTTCACCACCAATGACTGGGCCTCCATGCGAGACCTGTGTGCCCTGTTGCGCTATTTCGAGTACTCCACCAACATGGCCAGTGGCGATGACGCCGTTATCAGCGTTACAATACCACTTCTATGTCTCCTTGAGAAAACACTTAGGGCGATGATGGAAGAGGAGGTGGCCCAGGAGGAAGAGGAGGAAGAGGGGTCATTTTTAGCACTTTCAGGCCAGTCTCTTCAAAGTGACTCAGAGGGAGGTTTTTTGCAACACCAGAGGCCAGGTACAAATGTGGCCAGACAGGGCCCACTACTGGAGGACGAGGAGGACGAGGATGAGGAGGAGGTGGAGGAGGATGAGGATGAAGCATGTTCACAGCGGGGTGGCACCCAAAGCAGCTCGGGCCCATCACTGGTGCGTGGCTGGGGGGAAACAGAGGACGATGACGATACGCCTCCCACAGAGGACAGCTTGTCCTTACCTCTGGGCAGCCTGGCACACATGAGCGACTACATGCTGCAGTGCCTGCGCAACGACAGCAGAGTTGCCCACATTTTAACGTGTGCGGACTACTGGGTTGCCACCCTGCTGGATCCCCGGTACAAAGACAATGTGCCCACCTTACTTCCTACACTGGAGCGTGATAGGAAGATGCGCGAGTACAAGCGCACGTTGGTAGACGCGCTACTGAGAGCATTCCCAAATGTCACAGGGGAACCAGTGGAAGCCCAAGGCGAAGGCAGAAAAGGAGCAAGAGGTCGCTAACGCAGCTGTGTCACGGCCAGCTCCTCTAAAGGTCAGGGTTAGCATGGCAGAGATGTGGAAAAGTTTTGTCAACACGCCACAGCTAAGTGCACCACCACCTGATACGGAACGTGTTAGCAGGAGGCAACATTTCACTAACATGGTGGAACAGTACCTGTGCACACCCCTCCACGTACTGACTGATGGTTCGGCCCCATTCAACTTCTGGGTCTCCAAATTGTCCACGTGGCCAGAGCTAGCCTTTTATGCCTTGGAGGTGCTGGCCTGCCCGGCGGCCAGCGTTTTGTCTCAACGTATATTCAGCACGGCAGGGGGCGTCATTACAGACAAACGCAGCCGCCTGTCTACAGCCAATGTGGACAAGCTGACGTTCATAAAAATGAACCAGGCATGGATCCCACAGGACCTGTCCATCCCTTGTGCAGATTAGATATTAACTACCTCCCCTTAACAATATATTATTCTACTCCAGGGCACTTCCTCATTCAATACTATTTTTAATTTCATTTTACCATTATATTGCGGGGCAACCCAAAGTTGAATGAACCTCTCCTCTGTCTGGGTGCCGGGGCCTAAATGTGTGACAGTGGCCTGTTCCAGTGGTGGGTGACGTGAAGCCTGATTCTCTGCTATGACATGAATACAGATTCTGCGCTGACATAAGGCCAGATTCTCTGTTACGGGACCTCTCTCCTCTGCCTGGGTGCCTGGGCCTAAATGTGTGACAGTGGCCTGTTCCAGTGGTGGGTGACGTGAAGCCTGATTCTCTGCTATGACATGAATACAGATTCTGCGCTGACATAAGGCCAGATTCTCTGTTACGGGACCTCTCTCCTCTGCCTGGGTGCCTGGGCCTAAATGTGTGACAGTGGCCTGTTCCAGAGGTGGGTGACATAAAGCCTGATTCTCTGCTATGACATGAAGACAGATTCTGCGCTGACATAAGGCCAGATTCTCTGTTACGGGACCGCTCTCCTCTGTCTGGGTGTCGGGGCCTAAATGTGTGACAGTGGCCTGTTCCAGTGGTGGGTGACGTGAAGCCTGATTCTCTGCTATGACATGAAGACAGATTCTGTGCTGACATCAGGCCAGATTCTCTGTTACGGGACCTCTCTCCTCTGCCTGGGTGCCGGGGCCTAAATGTGTGATAGTGGCCTGTTCCAGTGGTGGGTAACGTGAAGCCTGATTCTCTGCTATGACATGAAGACAGATTCTGCGCTGACATAAGGCCAGATTCTCTGTTACGGTACCGCTCTCCTCTGTCTGGGTGCCGGGGCCTAAATGTGTGACAGTGGCCTGTTCCAGTGGTGGGTGACGTGAAGCCTGATTCTCTGCTATGACATGAATACAGATTCTGCGCTGACATAAGGCCAGATTCTCTGTTACGGGACCTCTCTCCTCTGCCTGGGTGCCTGGGCCTAAATGTGTGACAGTGGCCTGTTCCAGTGGTGGGTGACGTGAAGCCTGATTCTCTGCTATGACATGAAGACAGATTCTGCGCTGACATAAGGCCAGATTCTCTGTTACGGTACCGCTCTCCTCTGTCTGGGTGCCGGGGCCTAAATGTGTGATAGTGGCCTGTTCCAGTGGTGGGTGACGTGAAGCCTGATTCTCTGCTATGACATGAATACAGATTCTGCGCTGACATAAGGCCAGATTCTCTGTTACGGGACCTCTCTCCTCTGCCTGGGTGCCTGGGCCTAAATGTGTGACAGTGGCCTGTTCCAGTGGTGGGTGACGTGAAGCCTGATTCTCTGCTATGACATGAAGACAGTTCTGCGCTGACATAAGGCCAGATTCTCTGTTACGGGACCGCTCTCCTCTGTCTGGGTGCCGGGGCCTAAATGTGTGACAGTGGCCTGTTCCAGTGGTGTGTGACGTGAAGCCTGATTCTCTGCTATGACATGAAGACAGATTCTGTGCTGACATCAGGCCAGATTCTCTGTTACGGGACCTTTCTCCTCTGCCTGGGTGCCGGGGCCTAAATGAGTGACAGTGGCCTGTTCCAGTGGTGGGTGACGTGAAGCCTGATTCTCTGCTATGACATGAAGACAGATTCTGCGCTGACATAAGGCCAGATTCTCTGTTACGGGACCGCTCTCCTCTGTCTGGGTGTCGGGGCCTAAATGTGTGACAGTGGCCTGTTCCAGTGGTGGGTGACGTGAAGCCTGATTCTCTGCTATGACATGAATACAGATTCTGCGCTGACATAAGGCCAGATTCTCTGTTACGGGACCGCTCTCCTCTGCCTGGGTGCCTGGGCCTAAATGTGTGACAGTGGCCTGTTCCAGTGGTGGGTGACGTGAAGCCTGATTCTCTGCTATGACATGAAGACAGATTCTGCGCTGACATAAGGCCAGATTCTCTGTTACGGGACCTCTCTCCTCTGCCTGGGCCTAAATGTGTGACAGTGGCCTGTTCCAGTGGTGGGTGACGTGATGCCTGATTCTCTGCTATGACATGAATACAGATTCTGCGCTGACATAAGGCCAGATTCTCTGTTACGGGACCTCTCTCCTCTGCCTGGGTGCCTGGGCCTAAATGTGTGACAGTGGCCTGTTCCAGTGGTGGGTGACGTGATGCCTGATTCTCTGCTATGACATGAAGACAGATTCTCTGCTATGGCATGAAGAGACTGATTCTCTGCTGACATGAAGCCAGATTCTTTGCTATGGCATGAAGAGACTGATTCTCTGCTGACGTGAAGCCAGATTCTCTGCTATGGGACCTCTGTCCAATTGATATTGGTTCATTTTTATTTTTTTAATTTTAATTTTAATTCATTTCCCTATCCACATTTGTTTGCAGGGGATTTACCTACATGTTGCTGCCTTTTGCAGCCCTCTAGCTCTTTCCTGGGCTGTTTTACAGCCTTTTTAGTGCCCAAAAGTTCGGGTCCCCATTTACTTCAATGGGGTTCGGGTTCGGGACGAAGTTCGGATCGGGTTCGGATCCCGAACCCGAACATTTCCGGGAAGTTCGGCTGAACTTCTCGAACCCGAACATCCAGGTGTTCGCTCAACTCTATTAACAACGTTTGTAAAATCAGTTTTGAATACCTTGAGGGGTGTAGTTTCTTAGATGGGGGTCACTTTTATGGAGTTTCTACTTTAGGGTTGCATCAGGGGGGCTTCAAATGGGACATGGTGTCAAAAAAAACAGTCCAGCAAAATCTGCCTTCCAAAAACCGTATGGCATTCCTTTCCTTCTGCGCCCTGCCGTGTACCCGTACAGTAGTTTACTACCACATATAGGGTGTTTCTGTAAACTACAGAATTAGGGCCATAAATATTGAGTTTTGTTTGGCTGTTAACCCTTGCTTTGTAAAAGTAAAAAAAATATTACAATGGAAAATCTGCCAAAAAAGTGAAATTTTGAAATTGTATCTCTATTTTCCATTAACTCTTGTGGAACACCTAAAGGGTTAACGACGTTTTTAAAATCAGTTTTGAATACCTTGAGGGGTGTGAGGGGTGTAGTTTCTTAGATGGGGTCACTTTTATGGAATTTCTACTCTAGGGGTGTATCAGGGGGGCTTCAAATGGGACATGGTATAAAAAAAAACAGTCCAGCAAAATCTGCTTTCCAAAAACCGTATGGCATTCCTTTCCATCTGCGCCCTGCCGTGTGCCTGTACAGTAGTTTACGACCACATATGGGGTGTTTCTGTAAACTACAGAATCAGGGCCATAAATATTGAGTTTGGTTTAGCTGTTAACCCTTGCTTTGTAACTGGAAAAAAATTATTTAAATAGAAAATCTGCCAAAAAAGGGAGATTTTGAAATTGTATCTCTATTTTCCATTAATTCTTGTGGAACACCTAAAGGGTTAAAAAAAGTTTGTAAAATCAGTTTTGAATACCTTGAGGGGTGTGAGGGGTTTAGTTTCTTAGATGGGGTCACTTTTATGGAATTTCTACTCTAGGGGTGTATCAGGGGGGCTTCAAATGGGACATGGTATAAAAAAAAACAGTCCAGCAAAATCTGCTTTCCAAAAACCGTATGGCATTCCTTTCCATCTGCGCCCTGCCGTGTGCCCGTACAGTAGTTTACGACCACATATGGGGTGTTTCTGTAAACTACAGAATCAGGGCCATAAATATGGTTTGGTTTAGCTGTTAACCCTTGCTTTGTAACTGGAAAAAAAATTATTTAAATGGAAAATCTGCCAAAAAAGGGAGATTTTGAAATTGTATCTCTATTTTCCATTAATTCTTGTGGAACACCTAAAGGGTTAAAAAAGTTTGTAAAATCAGTTTTGAATACCTTGAGGGGCGTAGTTTATAGAATGGGGTCATTTTTGGGTGGTTTCTATTATGTAAGCCTTGCAAAGTGACTTTAGACCTGAACTGGTCCCTAAAAATTGGGTTTTTAAAAATGTCAAGATTTGCTTCTAAACTTCTAAGCCTTGTAACATCCCCAAAAAATTAAATATCATTCCCAAAATGATCCAAACATGAAGTAGACATATGGGGAATGTAAAGTAATAACTATTTTTGGAGGTATTACTATGTATTATAGAAGTAGAGAAATTGAAACTTGGAAATTTGCTATTTTTTACAAATTTTTGGTAGATTTGGTATTTTTTTATAAATAAAAATTATTTTTTTTTACTTCATTTTACCAGTGCCATGAAGTACAATATGTGACGAAAAAACCATCTCAGAATGGCCTGAATAAGTCAAAGCATTTTAAAGTTATCAGCACTTAAAGTGACACTGGTCAGATTTGCAATAAATGGCCAAGTCCAGAAGGTGAAATAGGGCCGAGTCCTTAATGGGTTAATGTTTCTAATATATGGTTTGCTACAGAAACACAAGAAAACATTCCATTAATTTATGACATATGATAAAAATGTAAGTCATGGTTGGGTGCTAGCTGCTGTTCTGCATTGTCAATTTTTATCATGTGATCTCCGGGGTGCTTTGAGTTTACCCAGGGGCGTAACTATAGGGGAAGCGGCTGCTTTCGGGCCCTGACCCAGAAGGGGGACCATCCAGGAGGAGGAGGACTAAAAGATTTTGTCAGGGCCCCCTCAACAGTATTACACAATGAAATGATATACAGTGACAGTATAGACAGTGTAGAAAACGGATGGAACAGCTGCCAGGCCTGGTGTGAGAGAGCGATCTTTACTAGCCACAGGAAGGAGGGCGGCATGAAAGGAAGGGGTTTCGAAAAAATTACTGGGGGAAGGGGGCTCCATTCAAAAATTTGCTGTGGGGCCCAGTCATTTCTAGCTACGCCACTGAGTTTACCTGTAGTATCAGCAGTGGGAGCAGGGCTACTCTGCACAACTCTGGTCCTGCTACAAGTGCTTATGATCTCAATTGTTTACCTGTTAATTGCCCGGTCAATTGCAATCATTGAATCTAATTGGCTAGATAGGGAGAGGAGACACCCTCTGTCATGCTATTGACCTACTGTTGCCTGTTAGAATACTAACTTAGAAAATACACTGCAATTCAGAAGTATTGCAGTGTTTTATAGAACTGATCAACCAAAACAATTTTTTTTATAAAAATGTTCTATTGTGCAAAAAAATTCCATTTGCCATCGCCATAATTGTACTGAAGCTACAATTTTATGCCATGTCTAATAAAAAGTTGAAAAAATGAAAACCAAAAGGCAAAACCAATTACATAATATATATATTTTTAATATAGTCAATTACATCCACACATTTTGCTATCTGGTATAGGATGTCTATGTGGCACTTGTGTTCCGCTCCATTGTACGCATTTCTTGCTGAGGATCGCCATTAGCAACGGACCACATGTGCAGGATTTGCTCCCCCGGTTATAATTGCACAACTTCATATGGGGTTGAGCATTTCCTGCTTTTTGAGACCACGTTATATTATGTAATTTGCATATGTATGTCTGGAGGTGTATAAACTCCAAATTTGAATGTGCCTGATTTTCATCTATAGGCAGCATTTGGTGCACCTGTGAGTCCTGCATAATATCAGTCATATTATATCATATCAGTCATATCATATCAGTAAGCTCTGGGTGGGACTCACAACCTCCTCCCTCCTCCCATTGCATGTGTAGTTTCACACTGGAGGCAACTGGGAGCTGTTTGCTGTGAGCCGGACCTTACGCTTCTGTAATTCGCCCACTGGCCCCTGGTACTGTCCATATGACACAGGTAGGTTAGCATTAGATCTCGTGCCACCTGAGATACCTTGACGTGGTGCCCGGGCTCCGGGATGTCCTTCATATAAGAGTGAGGGTTTAGTCAGATTTTGTTGATTGCGTCCACCACAGTAGTGCACCTATTTGTGTAATTGTTTTTTTCAAAAGGCAAAACCCCTCAAATTTCCACAGTTGCTATTCCTGAATAAAAAATAATAATAAAAGATAATCAATAAATTATATGTATACCTAAATTGTGCTAATCTCTCAAAAGAAAACAAGCCCTCAAACAGCCACAATGATGAGAAGAAAAAAAAATATGTTTTTTGTAATGCAAGGGTAAAACAATTACCAGGTCTTTGAAGGGGTTTTCCAGGATTGAAAAAAAATATATATATGGCTGCTTTTCCTTTAAAAATAGCACCACACCTGAAACCAGGTTGTGTGTGGTATTACAGATCAGCTCCATTCACTTCAATGGAGGCAAGCTACAACAGCAGAAAAAAGCCATCGACCACTGGTCCAAACAGCCACATTAATGGGAAAATAAAATAAAAAAATATGTTTTTTGTAATGCAAGGGTGAAACAATTACCAGGTCTTTACAGGGTTTTTCCAGGATTGAAAAAAAAATATATAGCTGCTTTTACTTTAAAAATAGCACCACACCTGAAAACAGGTTGTGTGTGGTATTACAGATCTTTACAATTACTAGCTGGTGGTCACTATGGACCTATTTACGTTCTTGGATCAAGTACTGTTTTTTCTTTTAAAACTTCACCTTTATTTTGTTATTTTAATATATACTGGCCTTTTATTAATATTTAATCTTATTGCTATACTAGAGACATATTTTAAAACTTGAAGGAAAAGAAAATCCAGCACTTCGTATCTTTGCTTGACGGTGTTTATTACACAAACCAAAGTGTAAGCGGTAACGGAACCCTCAAAGTGCAAGCCCCAATGCGGTCTACATGTTTCGAACCAGATGGTTCTTAATCATGACCTCCACAATAAATTTCCAACACAGTATGTATATAAACGTGAACTTAACAAGTCCCTCCCCTATTGAACTAGCAGGGCGGTGCTGGTCATCCCAGGTGTTGTAATTAAAAGTGTTCACAGAAATTTAAGTGCACAAAAACACATTTAAAGTTAAAATCCAGAATAAGCCGTTATAAACAGACATTTCATAGTATGAAGACCAGCAGGTAGAGTGGTGCGGACTTGCTCTATATTCTTAGCTTTTTGTATTATATATTTTTTTTAGTTATAATCATATAGCCCAGTTGCTGCTACCTTCTTAGTGTATGGGACTTTTTATTTTAATCCCTCCTGTTCATATACCTACCTGTTAAAGGAGGAACCAGGGGGGGGAGGGGGGAGGGAAACTAAAGGGTTGTACTGTTGTTTAGTACACTCTCTAGGAATGCAATAAAACAGAGGAGCGTCACGATCTGTTATTAATTATCGTGCCCCTAGTATAATGAGATCTATATTAATCTTATTCCCTAGTAGTGGCAACTGTTGCTTTTTCTATTGGTGCATTCCTCCTCTAGCCTCCTGTTCATCTCTCTCCATAGCCTATATTCCCCTTAGTGCAAATGCCTTCTATAGTGATTATTGCTGGCTGCTCATATATTTGAGCCTAGTCCCTATGGTTCGCTGCTACTGTGATTGTACTTTGTTTGTACTGTTGTTAGAGCTTAGGCTACTTTCACACTTGCGGCAGAGAGATCCGGCAAGCAGTTCCGTCGCCGGAACTGCCTGCCGGATCAGGCAAAATGTATGCTAACTGATGGCATTAGTAAGACTGATCAGGATCCTGATCAGTCTTAAAAATGCCTGATCAGTCGAAAAAATGCATTGAAATGCCGGATCCGTCTTTCCGGTGTCATCCGGCAAAAACGGATCCGGCATTTATTTTTTCACCTTTTTTTCAGTCTGCGCATGCGCATACCGGAAGGACGGATCCGGCATTCCGGTATTCTGAATGCCGGATCCGGCACTAATACATTCCTATGGGAAAAAATGCCTGATCCGGCATTCAGGCAAGTCTTCAGTTTTTTTAGCCGGAGATAAAACCGTAGCATGCTACGGTTTTCTCTTTTGCCTGATCAGTCAAAACGACTGAACTGAAGACATCCTGATGCAAACTGAACGGATTACTCTCCATTCAGAATGCATGGGGACATACCTGATCAGTTCTTTTCCGGTATAGAGCCCCTGTGACGGAACTCTATGCCGGAAAAGAACAACGCAAGTGTGAAAGTAGCCTTACTCCACATAACACTGCCTAAAACCTAAGACTCACACACCCTGCATCCCGACATGTTTCGCTGTAAAACAGCGTCTTCAGGGGATGATGCAGGTGTGAGTGTTGGGGGCGGAGTCCATCCTTTGAAGGTTAGTTTTGGGTCACATGTTATTAACCTCCAATCCTTTATTGATACATCATGTCCGTTTGTTACATTTGTTCACGCCCTATTTCTTGATTGGCCCCAGTCCGTCATGTGCTGGTGACTCACGGTTGAACTTCATATACCTGGGATCGTTCGCGCGTGCGCCCGGATTTACTCATTCTCCACTGTGTTATCGCGAGATTTTCATTATGTTCGCGCATGCGCGAGGACTTATGTATTATCGTCATTTGTTTTTACTCTCAGATTTGCGCATGCCTGTGGACTTTAACTTTGAATTGTCCACATCAATACTACCGCAATGTTGCTAGCTCACACCCCATACATCCATGTATGTTTGGTATCGGAGCCTTCATTGGCGCAGGCGCGAACTCTTTGCTGGATTCCCCTCACCTTTCGTCATTTCTGTGGTCCTTCATTATTCTCACTGGTACTTTATTCTATTTCTATTCGGCACATATCTATAGCTATATATTGGTACCCACATTATCACATGATTTTATTTTAAAGGTTGAGGTCTTTTCCCTGACTTATCTCCCTTTTCTAAATGAATCTCAGTTGGGATATCGTTACTCATGATGCCCTTCTCTCATGACATATCCACTTGTTTATATGTATATGTTCCATCCTTCAATCCGGAGTTTCATTCACTTCTGGCAGGGCCTCCTTGATATTTAACCTTACTCTACTTATAGGAGGTGCCTATATTATGATGTACTTTTATTGATTGGGTCTATTATTTTGTTGGGCATCTTATCTTTTTCCTAAGTTCTCTCAATTTTTCATAAAAAATAATAATACTATTTTATTCTCATAGTGTACATACATACACATATACATATTAATGTCTATATATACACATGTGGGTGTAGGAACTCATTTTTCAGGGGGACTTATTTTTTTGTCTGATTTTTAGATGTTTATTTTTATAAAAATAATATCTTATCATTTATTTTCCATTTTTCTGACTACTCATACCTTTTTTTTTTTTTTTTTAGGTCCATAACCCCTGGTCTATACACCCTCAAATTTTTATAATACTGTTTTATTCTCATGGTATATATACATATATATATATATATATATATATATATATATATATATATAAAGAAAAAATTCAGGCAGCACTCCTTGTTAACTCAGCCGTAGCTGTGCGGTGCCAGCGGTGGTCCCTGGATTCAGGACTTTGAAATAATGAAGAAAATCCGCAGCACTCCTTGAAGTATAGAAAAATGTAGTTTTATTCACACATGTCAAAATCAGACAACGTTTCGGTTCTCTCCCAGAACCTTTTTCAAGTCAGGTGAACATCAAGTGCATAAGTGCTTGTATAAATACATCATCACAGTATAATCAATTAGTCATCAACCAATACAAAATCAGTGCACTCCCATATTTAAGGCATGTTACAATTCATTCCTTCTCTACATGTGCATAAATAGAGACTAAACTCTGTGCTTCTCCATTATGATTCACATTCAACACGTGTAGGTGCATACAATAAAGTGCTAAGTGCAATGTAAACCCCATATCCTAAAATACCTTGCTGTGGTGGCATACGAAGAAACAGGAGGAGATGGCGACTGAACTTGTGTGGAGGCACGCCACTACTCCGCGTCTCTCCCTCCTCAGTGCGCATGTGTCAATTCCTTCCCTACGGACGACGCAGTACATAACTTCTCTGCGTCATCCAGAGGCGGAGACCCAACGTCTTGACGTCAGATCCACTCCGTCCGGCCCTACCACGCATATATGCGTGCCAGTACGCTTCGGCAGTGATCCACGCCAAGTCATAGATCTCTTCCGCCATTTTTCTCTAGGGCAAACATTTGGGCATTGTCTAGCGCCATTCACTCCTATTGTTTCTTCCACTTGCCCACCAGCTAAGGTAAAAGCTTGAACCATACTTTCAACAAGAGCATATAATATACTATCGTGGATAGACCATGTAACATCCATTGGGTCCACCCCATACAGCATGTCAAAATATACTTAGGAGTTGCGTCAGTGGGAGGGGATTATCCAACCATCCCTCCTGTCACCCTAAATTCGACATTTAACCCTTTGGGTTTCAAAGTATCTAACCGAAAGATCCATCTGAGCTCAGTTTTCTTTAAAATGGTTAAACGATCCCCTCCTCTATCAAGTGGTTTTACATGGTCCAAAACCATAAATCTCAAATCACTCTCTCTATGGCTTTTTTCAACAAAATGTTTCGACACAGGCAGGTCACGTCTTTTGTTCCTAATGGACTGTCTATGGTTATTCAACCTGGTTTTTACGTCACACGTGGTTTCGCCCACGTATAACACCTTGCATGGACACCACAAAACATATATCACCCATGATGAATCACATGTGAGATAATGCCTTATGTTGAAGATTTCTCCCGTGTCTGGATGCGCGAACACTGACCCTTTATGCATCAGTTTACAATTCACGCATCCCAGACACGGGAAAGATCCCAGACGCTTTGTTTTCAAAAAGGTCTGTCTCAACTGCCCCTTTTCAGGCAATCTGGAACGTACCACTTTGTCTCTAATATTGCCCGCTCTTTTATATGCCATCATAGGCTGTTGTTTAAAGGCCTCTATATTAGGATGTCCACTGCTTAGCAACCCCCAGTGGCGTCTCACTATTTTTTCAATACTGGGACTCAATTCATTATACGTTTGTGTCAACGGGCAATATTAGAGACAAAGTGGTACGTTCCAGATTGCCTGAAAAGGGGCAGTTGAGACAGACCTTTTTGAAAACAAAGCGTCTGGGATCTTTCCCGTGTCTGGGATGTGTGAATTGTAAACTGATGCATAAAGGGTCAGTGTTCGCGCATCCAGACACGGGAGAAATCTTCAACATAAGGCATTATCTCACATGTGATTCATCATGGGTGATATATGTTTTGTGGTGTCCATGCAAGGTGTTATACGTGGGCGAAACCACGTGTGACGTAAAAACCAGGTTGAATAACCATAGACAGTCCATTAGGAACAAAAGACGTGACCTGCCTGTGTCGAAACATTTTGTTGAAAAAAGCCATAGAGAGAGTGATTTGAGATTTATGGTTTTGGACCATGTAAAACCACTTGATAGAGGAGGGGATCGTTTAACCATTTTAAAGAAAACTGAGCTCAGATGGATCTTTCGGTTAGATACTTTGAAACCCAAAGGGTTAAATGTCGAATTTAGGGTGACAGGAGGGATGGTTGGATAATCCCCTCCCACTGACGCAACTCCTAAGTATATTTTGACATGCTGTATGGGGTGGACCCAATGGATGTTACATGGTCTATCCACGATAGTATATTATATGCTCTTGTTGAAAGTATGGTTCAAGCTTTTACCTTAGCTGGTGGGCAAGTGGAAGAAACAATAGGAGTGAATGGCGCTAGACAATGCCCAAATGTTTGCCCTAGAGAAAAATGGCGGAAGAGATCTATGACTTGGCGTGGATCACTGCCGAAGCGTACTGGCACGCATATATGCGTGGTAGGGCCGGACGGAGTGGATCTGACGTCAAGACGTTGGGTCTCCGCCTCTGGATGACGCAGAGAAGTTATGTACTGCGTCGTCCGTAGGGAAGGAATTGACACATGCGCACTGAGGAGGGAGAGACGCGGAGTAGTGGCGTGCCTCCACACAAGTTCAGTCGCCATCTCCTCCTGTTTCTTCGTATGCCACCACAGCAAGGTATTTTAGGATATGGGGTTTACATTGCACTTAGCACTTTATTGTATGCACCTACACGTGTTGAATGTGAATCATAATGGAGAAGCACAGAGTTTAGTCTCTATTTATGCACATGTAGAGAAGGAATGAATTGTAACATGCCTTAAATATGGGAGTGCACTGATTTTGTATTGGTTGATGACTAATTGATTATACTGTGATGATGTATTTATACAAGCACTTATGCACTTGATGTTCACCTGACTTGAAAAAGGTTCTGGGAGAGAACCGAAACGTTGTCTGATTTTGACATGTGTGAATAAAACTACATTTTTCTATACTTCAAGGAGTGCTGCGGATTTTCTTAATTATATATATATATATATATATATATATATATATATATATATATATTCATGTCTATATATACACATGTGGGTGTGGGATCTAATTTTTTCGGGGGGACTTATTTTTATGTCTGATTTTTAGATGTTTATTTTTGTAAAGGTAATATTTTATCATTTATTTTCCATTTTTCTGACTACTCATACCTATTTTCTTTTTTATTTTTTTCAAAAAAATTTAATTTTTTATTTTTTAGGTCCATAACCCCTGGTCTATACACCCATCTCCAATATCTCCACTCACACCAAACGTACCTCTCCACAGTCTGGACTCCTACATCCGTGCTATGGTAAGTTTTTCTTTTCTTTATTATTATTTTCTTTATTATATAATTTTTCTTTTTTTGGGAATTAGATTTTTCTCCTTTCTTTTGTTTTATATATATAAATATATGTATCTTTTCTTCCCACGCGGATGGTCTTCACTGCCCCTCTAATTAGTCTATCTACATAGCATTATTATTGCTGGTCTAGAAGTACTTCAATATATTATGAGAGTTAATATTATTCCCAACTCACATCAGGAAGACACAGAATTTATTAGAGGTTGGGAATCACTGCTAACGGATAACTCACTCCGTATGCAAGCGTACATTCTGGATTAGGAGAAAAAACAGCTAATCAAAGTGGTAGCTCAGCTTGAGAAAGAGACCCAAGAAATACAACAATTAAGATCCCAGCCGGAATTTGGTTCCCTGGAAGTCAAATTACAAAAAAACGTTGAAAGTCTACAAACTGAGGTGAAAGAAAGGAAGCACAGGAAGTACATTAGGGACAAGCGAGACTTCGAGACAGGTCAGGTATATAATAAACCCAATAGCCAGTCATTATACACTGGCAGAACTGAGTATAATCAATATACAGATATCTCAGAATCTGAAGCGTCTGAGTCGGAAGGAAGCCTCCCCCAGATAAATAGGAGAGGTAGAGGTAGATATAGGGGGAAATATCAACAAAGGAGAAACCCACAATCGAAAAACACTAATCAAGAATGGCAACAGAGCCAATATCGGGTTCAAAATGTTCAAGGACCAAATATAAATCCACAAACATCCTCCTACTCCTTACAACCTACCTCTGCATCTATAACTCCGTCGCTCCCACAAACAAAGATGCCTCAGTTGTTGGCACCCACTGCCCAGGTTCCTTTTTTAATGACGGGGATACAACTCAGGGACCGAGACAAATGGGGGTACAGTCAGAAAATGTAAAGAGTAAAATGGAAATGCAGATCATAAATAGGTCCTCCGTAGTGTTAAAATCAGAGCATGAATCATTGATACGGAAGGGACTATCATATACCCCGACCCCAAAATTAGAGTGTTTTACATGGGTGAAAGACATTCACCTATTTGCTCGGAAACTTGCCCTGCATAAAGAGTTTAAAGACAAAGAGGAACATGGGCATGAGCTAACGAGTGGGGAAAAACAAGCTTTAGAGACCTTAGAAGAACTATCCAGGGAGGGAGCAGGCGAGATAATAAGACCTGTCGCCCCCTTCAGTAAAATGCGACCCAAATCCAGATATACCCCGCCAATAGCTAGATTCGCAAATATTCAGACATTCGTGAATCTAGTAGCAGGTGATCTAGAAAAGATATAAAAAAAGAAAAATGAAATGGGGAAAAACCTGTCTCCTGAAGAAAGGAGTGCTATAGGAGAAATTACGGGATCTCACAATAAAACCCTCAGACAAAGGGGGAAATGTTGTATTGATGAATACAGAGGAGTATATAGGGATGGTGATGAGACTACTGGGACATAACACCACTTATAAAAAACTAGACAGTAACCCCACAGAAAAATATAATAAAGACCTAAAAAAGATACTGATGGAAGCAAGAGGGAAAGAATTGATTACAAAAGAAGAGTATAAAATCCTCTATAAACCATATCCAACAATAGCGACGTTTTTGCGTTGCTGAAAATTCACAAAAAACGTGAACCAATCGTTTCAGGGAACAACAATATCTGTGAGGGCATAAGTACATATGTAGATGCCATTATAAAACCTTTTGTGCAGACTCTCCCCTCATATCTTAAGGATACGAGTGATACAGTGATAAAATTACGAGAAATTCATGTGAATGACAACACTCTGATAGCAAGTCTAGACGTTGAGGCTCTATATACGAGTATAAATCACGAATTAGGGATTAAGGCGGTAGAATATTATTTATGCACGAAAGGTACACAATTTCATGAGCACATTAATTTTGTTATCACTTTATTACGGTTTTTACTCACACACAATTATTTTATTTTTAATGGGCAATATTATTTACAGATCACCGGTACCGCGATGGGGACGGTATGTGCACCCAGTTTTGCTAATTTATTTTTGGGGTGGTGGGAAGACAAACATGTATTTATAGATCAGAATTCACATCACACGGAGCACATAATGTACTGGGCTAGGTATATAGATGACATTCTGATTTTTTGGAATGGCACTATATCACAGTTTGAGACATTCACTAAAGACCTCAACGAGAATGACATCGGCTTGCAATTCACAGCTGAGATCCATACAAAAAGTATAAACTTCCTCGACCTAAAGATCAATATAGAAAATAATGGTGAAGTAGCCACCGAAATATATAGGAAGGCTACAGCCAGTAACAGCCTCCTTCACTGGGAAAGCTGTCACCCCAAACCCTTTAAAAAAAGGCATACCCGTCGCACAATACCTGAGAGCAAAAATAAACTGTACAAACGAGACAGCCTTTGAAGAGGAATGTAAGGTCCTGTATCAGAGATTCCTGGAAAGGGGATACCCTAGAACGGTGCTATACAGGGCCTACAATAGGGTCAAGAAGATGGAGAGGAAGAGTCTGTTCAAGAGAAAGGTACAAAAAAATGAAAAAACAATAAGATGTATAGGCACTTTCGATTATCAACACCAAAAAATCTATGGGATCCTTAAAAAATATTGGCATATCTTGACATCAGATAAAGACCTAAAGGAAGTACTGCCTAATAACCCATCAGTAACGTATAGGAGGGGACAAAATCTAAAAGACATTATGGTTCATAGCCATTTTCAGAAGAAAATATGCACAAAAAAGAACTGGCTATCCACACAGGGGTCATACCCATGTGGGGGATGCATATTCTGTAAGTATATGGTGCCAAAGAAAGAGTTTATAAACCCCCATGATGGGAAAAAATATACTATTAGAGAATACATCAATTGTAAGAGCACTGCCATTGTTTACGCGATACAATGTAGATGTCCGAAACTCTACGTAGGAAAAACGATACAGGAACTGAGGAGGAGGATCTCGAAACATCTAAGTACCCTCAATACTGATGACGACACACCCCTAGTGAGACACATCAATAAATACCATAAGGGGAATCCAACAGGTCTAGAAATCTGGGGAATACAGAAGGTCAAATTAGGCCCTAGACAAGGAGATGTGGACAACAAATTACAACAGGAGGAGGCGAAGTGGATATATGGGTTGAAATCCCTGTCACCGATCGGAATAAATGAAGGATTTACCTTCCTACCATTCCTATAGAACATTTTAGCAGTAAAAAGAAAAAAGAAAAGGAATGAAATAATTAATAATAATAATATATTGAAGTACTTCTAGACCAGCAATAATAATGCTATGTAGATAGACTAATTAGAGGGGCAGTGAAGACCATCCGCGTGGGAAGAAAAGATACATATATTTATATATGTAAAAAAAACAAAAGAAAGGAGAAAAATCTAATTCCCAAAAAAAGAAAAATTATATAATAAAGAAAATAATAATAAAGAAAAGAAAAACTTACCATAGCACGGATGTAGGAGTCCAGACTGTGGGGAGGTACGTTTGGTGTGAGTGGAGATATTGGAGATGGGTGTATAGACCAGGGGTTATGGACCTAAAAAATAAAATAAATTTTTTTTTTTGAAAAAAATAAAAAACAAAATAGGTATGAGTAGTCAGAAAAATGGAAAATAAATGATAAAATATTATCTTTACAAAAATAAACATCTAAAAATCAGACATAAAAATAAGTCCCCCCGAAAAAATGAGATCCCACACCCACATGTGTATATATAGACATGAATATATATAAATATATATATATATATATATATATATATGTATATATACCATGAGAATAAAACAGTATTATAAAAATTTGAGGGCGTATAGACCAGGGGTTATGGACCTAAAAAAAAAAAAAAAAAGGTATGAGTAGTCAGAAAAATGGAAAATAAATGATAAGATATTATTTTTATAAAAATAAACATCTAAAAATCAGACAAAAAAATAAGTCCCCCTGAAAAATGAGTTCCTACACCCACATGTGAATATATAGATATTAATATGTATATGTGTATGTATGTACACTATGAGAATAAAATAGTATTATTATTTTTTATAAAAAATTGAGAGAACTTAGGAAAAAGATAAGATGCCCAACAAAATAATAGACCCAATCAATAAAAGTACATCATAATATAGGCACCTAACCTAATTAATAACAGATCGTGACGCTCCTCTGTTTTATTGCATTCCTAGAGAGTGTACTAAACAACAGTACAACCCTTTAGTTTCCCTCCCCCCCTCCCCCCCCACTGGTTCCTCCTTTAACAGTTAGGTATATGAACAGGAGGGATTAAAATAAAAAGTCCCATACACTAAGAAGGTAGCAGCAACTGGGCTATATGATTATAACTAAAAAATATATAATACAAAAAGCTAAGAATATAGAGCAAGTCCGCACCACTGAGAGTTTTAAAATATGTCTCTAGTATAGCAATAAGATTAAATATTAATAAAAGGCCAGTATATATTAAAATAACAAAATAAAGGTGAAGTTTTAAAAGAAAAAACAGTACTTGATCAAAGAACGTAAATAGGTCCATAGTGACCACCAGCTAGTAATTGTAAAGTTCAAAACGTTGACAAGTACTGTGAGGTCAAAGGTTATGTAAAAAATTGGTATTACAGATCAGCTACAACAGCAGAAAAAAGCCATCGACCACTGGTCCAAACAGCCACATTAATGGGAAAATAAAATAAAAAATATGTTTTTTGTAATGCAAGGGTGAAACAATTACCAGGTCTTTGAAGGGGTTTTCCAGGATTGAAAAAAAAAATATGGCTGCTTTTACTTTAAAAATAGCACCACACCTGAAAACAGGTTGTGTGTGGTATTACAGATCAGCTCCATTTACTTCAATGGAGCCAAGCTACAACAGCAGAAAAAAAGCCATTGACCACTGGTCCAAACAGCCACAATAAAGGGGGAAAAAAAATGTTTTTTGTAATGCAAGGGTGAAACAATTACCAGGTCTTTGAAGGGGTTTAGGGGTTTTCCAGGATTGAAAAAATATATATATGGCTGCTTTTCTTCCAAAAACAGGTGGTATTACAGCTCAGCTCCATTCACTTCAATGGAGCCAAGCTACAATAGCAGAAAAAAGCCATAGACCACTGTGGTGCTGTTTTTCAAATAGAGCTGCCATATTTTTCTCATCATGGATCACTCCTTTAAGGCAATTTGTTAAGGGGTTAAAGTGTTAAAATAATCCAAAGCATCGTTTTTAATATTATACTGTAATTGTCTTTCAATAAATTCCCAGGTTCCCATCTCAGAAATGCAAGACAATGTTGAAAAATCTTTTATAACTAGGGATGAGCGAACCCGAACTGTATAGTTCGGGTTCGTACCGAATTTTGGGGTGTCCGTGACACGGACCCGAACCCGAACATTTTCGTAAAAGTCCGGGTCCGGGTTCGGTGTTCGGCGCTTTCTTGGCGCTTTTTGAAAGGCTGCAAAGCAGCCAAATCAACAAGCGTCATACTACTTGGCCCAAGAGGCCATCACAGCCATGCCTACTATTGGCATGGCTGTGATTGGCCAGTGCACCATGTGACCCAGCCTCTATTTAAGCTGGAGTCACGAAGCACCGCACGTCACTCTGCTATGATCAGTATAGGGAGAGTTTGCAGCTGCGACGTTAGGGCGAGATTAGGCAGATTAACTCCTCCAAAAGACTTCATTCTGTGATCGATCTTCAGCTGTGGATCATTGAAGTGCTATTATTGACTTGCTCACTTTTTTGAGGCTGCCCAGAGCGTTTTTAGATCACTTTTTTTCTGGGGTGATCGGCGGCCATTTTGTGACTTGTGGTGCGCCAGCACGAGCCATCACCAAGTGTATTTAACCAACGATAGTGTGGTTATTTTGTGCTATATCCTACATCAGCTGCAGGCTGAGCCTGTGTCACCGAAGTGCATTTAACCATCAACAGTCTGATTATTTTTTGGCCATATACTACATCAGCTGCAGGCTGAGCCTGTGTCACCCAAGTGCATTTAACCATCAACAGTGTGGTTATTTTTTGGCCATATATTACACCAGGGGCAAGTTGAGCCTGTCACCCAGCGCCTAAAAAATAGACCTGACATTTCTATTCAACCAAATCTGCACAGTTTTAGCTGGTCAAGTTATTTGTAGTGACCGTAAAAGCATACTTTTTGTTCTGGGTTGAAAAAGCATTCCCAAACTTGCCATTCTGAAAATAACTAGTTTGTGGTATTTGAGGCCTACTTTAAATCTATCCCAAAAAGAAAATCTTACATTGAAGGTATTGATAGTGTCATTCAGAAAAACCTAAGACACACGCTAGCGTGCTAATAGAAGTGTCATTCTGTGATTAAACCTATAACTGTCACACAGCGCAAAAAAAAACAGGTCTCACATCTCTATTCAACCAAATCTGCACAGTTTTAGCTGGTCAAGTTATTTGTAGTGACCGTAAAAGCAGACTTTTTGTTCTGGGTTGAAAAAGCATTCCCAAATTTGCCATTCTCAAAATAACTAGTTTGTGGTATTTGAGGCCTACTTGAAATCTATCCCAAAAAGAAAATCTTACATTGAAGGTATTGATAGTGTCATTTAGAAAAACCTAAGACACACGCTAGCGTGCTGATAGAAGTGTCATTCTGTGATTAAACCTATAACTGTCACACAGCGCAAAAAAAAACAGGTCTCACATCTCTATTCAACCAAATCTGCACAGTTTTAGCTGGTCAAGTTATTTGTAGTGACCGTAAAAGCAGACTTTATGTTCTGGGTTGAAAAAGCATTCCCAAATTTGCCATTCTGAAAATAACTAGTTTGTGGTATTTGAGGCCTACTTGAAATCTATCCCAAAAAGAAAATCTTACATTGAAGGTATTGATAGTGTCATTTAGAAAAACCTAAGACACACGCTAGCGTGCTGATAGAAGTGTCATTCTGTGATTAAACCTATAACTGTCACACAGCGCAAAAAAAAACAGGTCTCACATCTCTATTCAACCAAATCTGCACAGTTTTAGCTGGTCAAGTTATTTGTAGTGACCGTAAAAGCAGACTTTTTGTTCTGGGTTGAAAAAGCATTCCCAAATTTGCCATTCTGAAAATAACTAGTTTGTGGTATTTCAGGCCTACTTGAAATCTATCCCAAAAAGAAAATCTTACATTGAAGGTATTGATAGTGTCATTCAGAAAAACCTAAGACACACGCTAGCGTGCTAATAGAAGTGTCATTCTGTGATTAAACCTATAACTGTCACACAGCGCAAAAAAAAACAGGTCTCACATCTCTATTCAACCAAATCTGCACAGTTTTAGCTGGTCAAGTTATTTGTAGTGACCGTAAAAGCAGACTTTTTGTTCTGGGTTGAAAAAGCATTCCCAAATTTGCCATTCTCAAAATAACTAGTTTGTGGTATTTGAGGCCTACTTGAAATCTATCCCAAAAAGAAAATCTTACATTGAAGGTATTGATAGTGTCATTTAGAAAAACCTAAGACACACGCTAGCGTGCTGATAGAAGTGTCATTCTGTGATTAAACCTATAACTGTCACACAGCGCAAAAAAAAAACAGGTCTCACATCTCTATTCAACCAAATCTGCACAGTTTTAGCTGGTCAAGTTATTTGTAGTGACCGTAAAAGCAGACTTTATGTTCTGGGTTGAAAAAGCATTCCCAAATTTGCCATTCTGAAAATAACTAGTTTGTGGTATTTGAGGCCTACTTGAAATCTATCCCAAAAAGAAAATCTTACATTGAAGGTATTGATAGTGTCATTTAGAAAAACCTAAGACACACGCTAGCGTGCTGATAGAAGTGTCATTCTGTGATTAAACCTATAACTGTCACACAGCGCAAAAAAAAACAGGTCTCACATCTCTATTCAACCAAATCTGCACAGTTTTAGCTGGTCAAGTTATTTGTAGTGACCGTAAAAGCAGACTTTTTGTTCTGGGTTGAAAAAGCATTCCCAAATTTGCCATTCTGAAAATAACTAGTTTGTGGTATTTGAGGCCTACTTGAAATCTATCCCAAAAAGAAAATCTTACATTGAAGGTATTGATAGTGTCATTCAGAAAAACCTAAGACACACGCTAGCGTGCTGATAGAAGTGTCATTCTGTGATTAAACCTATAACTGTCACACAGCGCAAAAAAAAACAGGTCTCACATCTCTATTCAACCAAATCTGCACAGTTTTAGCTGGTCAAGTTATTTGTAGTGACCGTAAAAGCATACTTTTTGTTCTGGGTTGAAAAAGCATTCCCAAACTTGCCATTCTGAAAATAACTAGTTTGTGGTATTTGAGGCCTACTTGAAATCTATCCCAAAAAGAAAATCTTACATTGAAGGTATTGATAGTGTCATTCAGAAAAACCTAAGACACACGCTAGCGTGCTGATAGAAGTGTCATTCTGTGATTAAACCTATAACTGTCACACAGCGCAAAAAAAAACAGGTCTCACATCTCTATTCAACCAAATCTGCACAGTTTTAGCTGGTCAAGTTATTTGTAGTGACCGTAAAAGCAGACTTTTTGTTCTGGGTTGAAAAAGCATTCCCAAATTTGCCATTCTGAAAATAACTAGTTTGTGGTATTTGAGGCCTACTTGAAATCTATCCCAAAAAGAAAATCTTACATTGAAGGTATTGATAGTGTCATTTAGAAAAACCTAAGACACACGCTAGCGTGCTGATAGAAGTGTCATTCTGTGATTAAACCTATAACTGTCACACAGCGCAAAAAAAAACAGGTCTCACATCTCTATTCAACCAAATCTGCACAGTTTTAGCTGGTCAAGTTATTTGTAGTGACCGTAAAAGCAGACTTTTTGTTCTGGGTTGAAAAAGCATTCCCAAATTTGCCATTCTGAAAATAACTAGTTTGTGGTATTTGAGGCCTACTTGAAATCTATCCCAAAAAGAAAATCTTACATTGAAGGTATTGATAGTGTCATTTAGAAAAGCCTAAGACACACGCTAGCGTGCTGATAGAAGTGTCATTCTGTGATTAAACCTATAACTGTCACACAGCGCAAAAAAAAACAGGTCTCACATCTCTATTCAACCAAATCTGCACAGTTTTAGCTGGTCAAGTTATTTGTAGTGACCGTAAAAGCAGACTTTTTGTTCTGGGTTGAAAAAGCATTTCCAAATTTGCCATTCTCAAAATAACTAGTTTGTGGTATTTGAGGCCTACTTGAAATCTATCCCAAAAAGAAAATCTTACATTGAAGGTATTGATAGTGTCATTTAGAAAAACCTAAGACACACGCTAGCGTGCTGATAGAAGTGTCATTCTGTGATTAAACCTATAACTGTCACACAGCGCAAAAAAAAACAGGTCTCACATCTCTATTCAACCAAATCTGCACAGTTTTAGCTGGTCAAGTTATTTGTAGTGACCGTAAAAGCAGACTTTTTGTTCTGGGTTGAAAAAGCATTCCCAAATTTGCCATTCTGAAAATAACTAGTTTGTGGTATTTGAGGCCTACTTGAAATCTATCCCAAAAAGAAAATCTTACATTGAAGGTATTGATAGTGTCATTTAGAAAAACCTAAGACACACGCTAGCGTGCTGATAGAAGTGTCATTCTGTGAATAAACCTATAACTGTCACACAGCGCAAAAAAAAACAGGTCTCACATCTCTATTCAACCAAATCTGCACAGTTTTAGCTGGTCAAGTTATTTGTAGTGACCGTAAAAGCAGACTTTTTGTTCTGGGTTGAAAAAGCATTCCCAAATTTGCCATTCTGAAAATAACTAGTTTGTGGTATTTGAGGCCTACTTGAAATCTATCCCAAAAAGAAAATCTTACATTGAAGGTATTGATAGTGTCATTCAGAAAAACCTAAGACACACGCTAGCGTGCTAATAGAAGTGTCATTCTGTGATTAAACCTATAACTGTCACACAGCGCAAAAAAAAACAGGTCTCACAACTCTATTCAACCAAATCTGCACAGTTTTAGCTGGTCAAGTTATTTGTAGTGACCGTAAAAGCAGACTTTTTGTTCTGGGTTGAAAAAGCATTCCCAAATTTGCCATTCTGAAAATAACTAGTTTGTGGTATTTGAGGCCTACTTGAAATCTATCCCAAAAAGAAAATCTTACATTGAAGGTATTGATAGTGTCATTCAGAAAAACCTAAGACACACGCTAGCGTGCTAATAGAAGTGTCATTCTGTGATTAAACCTATAACTGTCACACAGCGCAAAAAAAAACAGGTCTCACATCTCTATTCAACCAAATCAGCACAGTTTTAGCTGGTCAAGTTATTTGTAGTGACCGTAAAAGCATACTTTTTGTTCTGGGTTGAAAAAGCATTCCCAAACTTGCCATTCTGAAAATAACTAGTTTGTGGTATTTGAGGCCTACTTTAAATCTATCCCAAAAAGAAAATCTTACATTGAAGGTATTGATAGTGTCATTCAGAAAAACCTAAGACACACGCTAGCGTGCTAATAGAAGTGTCATTCTGTGATTAAACCTATAACTGTCACACAGCGCAAAAAAAAACAGGTCTCACATCTCTATTCAACCAAATCTGCACAGTTTTAGCTGGTCAAGTTATTTGTAGTGACCGTAAAAGCAGACTTTTTGTTCTGGGTTGAAAAAGCATTCCCAAATTTGCCATTCTCAAAATAACTAGTTTGTGGTATTTGAGGCCTACTTGAAATCTATCCCAAAAAGAAAATCTTACATTGAAGGTATTGATAGTGTCATTTAGAAAAACCTAAGACACACGCTAGCGTGCTGATAGAAGTGTCATTCTGTGATTAAACCTATAACTGTCACACAGCGCAAAAAAAAACAGGTCTCACATCTCTATTCAACCAAATCTGCACAGTTTTAGCTGGTCAAGTTATTTGTAGTGACCGTAAAAGCAGACTTTATGTTCTGGGTTGAAAAAGCATTCCCAAATTTGCCATTCTGAAAATAACTAGTTTGTGGTATTTGAGGCCTACTTGAAATCTATCCCAAAAAGAAAATCTTACATTGAAGGTATTGATAGTGTCATTCAGAAAAACCTAAGACACACGCTAGCGTGCTGATAGAAGTGTCATTCTGTGATTAAACCTATAACTGTCACACAGCGCAAAAAAAAACAGGTCTCACATCTCTATTCAACCAAATCTGCACAGTTTTAGCTGGTCAAGTTATTTGTAGTGACCGTAAAAGCAGACTTTTTGTTCTGGTTTGAAAAAGCATTCCCAAATTTGCCATTCTGAAAATAACTAGTTTGTGGTATTTGAGGCCTACTTGAAATCTATCCCAAAAAGAAAATCTTACATTGAAGGTATTGATAGTGTCATTCAGAAAAACCTAAGACACACGCTAGCGTGCTGATAGAAGTGTCATTCTGTGATTAAACCTATAACTGTCACACAGCGCAAAAAAAAACAGGTCTCACATCTCTATTCAACCAAATCTGCACAGTTTTAGCTGGTCAAGTTATTTGTAGTGACCGTAAAAGCAGACTTTTTGTTCTGGGTTGAAAAAGCATTTCCAAATTTGCCATTCTCAAAATAACTAGTTTGTGGTATTTGAGGCCTACTTGAAATCTATCCCAAAAAGAAAATCTTACATTGAAGGTATTGATAGTGTCATTCAGAAAAACCTAAGACACACGCTAGCGTGCTAATAGAAGTGTCATTCTGTGATTAAACCTATAACTGTCACACAGCGCAAAAAAAAACAGGTCTCACATCTCTATTCAACCAAATCTGCACAGTTTTAGCTGGTCAAGTTATTTGTAGTGACCGTAAAAGCAGACTTTTTGTTCTGGGTTGAAAAAGCATTCCCAAATTTGCCATTCTGAAAATAACTAGTTTGTGGTATTTGAGGCCTACTTGAAATCTATCCCAAAAAGAAAATCTTACATTGAAGGTATTGATAGTGTCATTCAGAAAAACCTAAGACACACGCTAGCGTGCTAATAGAAGTGTCATTCTGTGATTAAACCTATAACTGTCACACAGCGCAAAAAAAAACAGGTCTCACATCTCTATTCAACCAAATCTGCACAGTTTTAGCTGGTCAAGTTATTTGTAGTGACCGTCAAAGCAGACTTTTTGTTCTGGGTTGAAAAAGCATTCCCAAATTTGCCATTCTGAAAATAACTAGTTTGTGGTATTTCAGGCCTACTTGAAATCTATCCCAAAAAGAAAATCTTACATTGAAGTTATTGATAGTGTCATTCAGAAAAACCTAAGACACACGCTAGCGTGCTGATAGAAGTGTCATTCTGTGATTAAACCTATAACTGTCACACAGCGCAAAAAAAAACAGGTCTCACATCTCTATTCAACCAAATCTGCACAGTTTTAGCTGGTCAAGTTATTTGTAGTGACCGTAAAAGCAGACTTTTTGTTCTGGGTTGAAAAAGCATTCCCAAATTTGCCATTCTGAAAATAACTAGTTTGTGGTATTTGAGGCCTACTTGAAATCTATCCCAAAAAGAAAATCTTACATTGAAGGTATTGATAGTGTCATTCAGAAAAACCTAAGACACACGCTAGCGTGCTAATAGAAGTGTCATTCTGTGATTAAACCTATAACTGTCACACAGCGCAAAAAAAAACAGGTCTCACATCTCTATTCAACCAAATCTGCACAGTTTTAGCTGGTCAAGTTATTTGTAGTGACCGTCAAAGCAGACTTTTTGTTCTGGGTTGAAAAAGCATTCCCAAATTTGCCATTCTCAAAATAACTAGTTTGTGGTATTTGAGGCCTACTTGAAATCTATCCCAAAAAGAAAATCTTACATTAAAGTTATTGATAGTGTCATTTAGAAAAACCTAAGACACACGCTAGCGTGCTGATAGAAGTGTCATTCTGTGATTAAACCTATAACTGTCACACAGCGCAAAAAAAAACAGGTCTCACATCTCTATTCAACCAAATCTGCACAGTTTTAGCTGGTCAAGTTATTTGTAGTGACCGTAAAAGCAGACTTTTTGTTCTGGGTTGAAAAAGCATTCCCAAATTTGCCATTCTGAAAATAACTAGTTTGTGGTATTTGAGGCCTACTTGAAATCTATCCCAAAAAGAAAATCTTACATTGAAGGTATTGATAGTGTCATTTAGAAAAACCTAAGACACACGCTAGCGTGCTGATAGAAGTGTCATTCTGTGATTAAACCTATAACTGTCACACAGCGCAAAAAAAACAGGTCTCACATCTCTATTCAACCAAATCTGCACAGTTTTAGCTGGTCAAGTTATTTGTAGTGACCGTAAAAGCAGACTTTTTGTTCTGGTTTGAAAAAGCATTCCCAAATTTGCCATTCTGAAAATAACTAGTTTGTGGTATTTGAGGCCTACTTGAAATCTATCCCAAAAAGAAAATCTTACATTGAAGGTATTGATAGTGTCATTCAGAAAAACCTAAGACACACGCTAGCGTGCTGATAGAAGTGTCATTCTGTGATTAAACCTATAACTGTCACACAGCGCAAAAAAAAACAGGTCTCACATCTCTATTCAACCAAATCTGCACAGTTTTAGCTGGTCAAGTTATTTGTAGTGACCGTAAAAGCAGACTTTTTGTTCTGGGTTGAAAAAGCATTCCCAAATTTGCCATTCTCAAAATAACTAGTTTGTGGTATTTGAGGCCTACTTGAAATCTATCCCAAAAAGAAAATCTTACATTGAAGGTATTGATAGTGTCATTTAGAAAAACCTAAGACACACGCTAGCGTGCTGATAGAAGTGTCATTCTGTGATTAAACCTATAACTGTCACACAGCGCAAAAAAAAACAGGTCTCACATCTCTATTCAACCAAATCTGCACAGTTTTAGCTGGTCAAGTTATTTGTAGTGACCGTAAAAGCAGACTTTTTGTTCTGGGTTGAAAAAGCATTCCCAAATTTGCCATTCTGAAAATAACTAGTTTGTGGTATTTGAGGCCTACTTGAAATCTATCCCAAAAAGAAAATCTTACATTGAAGGTATTGATAGTGTCATTTAGAAAAACCTAAGACACACGCTAGCGTGCTGATAGAAGTGTCATTCTGTGAATAAACCTATAACTGTCACACAGCGCAAAAAAAAACAGGTCTCACATCTCTATTCAACCAAATCTGCACAGTTTTAGCTGGTCAAGTTATTTGTAGTGACCGTAAAAGCAGACTTTTTGTTCTGGGTTGAAAAAGCATTCCCAAATTTGCCATTCTGAAAATAACTAGTTTGTGGTATTTGAGGCCTACTTGAAATCTATCCCAAAAAGAAAATCTTACATTGAAGGTATTGATAGTGTCATTCAGAAAAACCTAAGACACACGCTAGCGTGCTAATAGAAGTGTCATTCTGTGATTAAACCTATAACTGTCACACAGCGCAAAAAAAAACTGGTCTCACATCTCTATTCAACCAAATCTCCACAGTTTTAGCTGGTCAAGTTATTTGTAGTGACCGTAAAAGCAGACTTTTTGTTCTGGGTTGAAAAAGCATTCCCAAATTTGCCATTCTGAAAATAACTAGTTTGTGGTATTTGAGGCCTACTTGAAATCTATCCCAAAAAGAAAATCTTACATTGAAGGTATTGATAGTGTCATTCAGAAAAACCTAAGACACACGCTAGCGTGCTAATAGAAGTGTCATTCTGTGATTAAACCTATAACTGTCACACAGCGCAAAAAAAAACTGGTCTCACATCTCTATTCAACCAAATCAGCACAGTTTTAGCTGGTCAAGTTATTTGTAGTGACCGTAAAAGCATACTTTTTGTTCTGGGTTGAAAAAGCATTCCCAAACTTGCCATTCTGAAAATAACTAGTTTGTGGTATTTGAGGCCTACTTTAAATCTATCCCAAAAAGAAAATCTTACATTGAAGGTATTGATAGTGTCATTCAGAAAAACCTAAGACACACGCTAGCGTGCTAATAGAAGTGTCATTCTGTGATTAAACCTATAACTGTCACACAGCGCAAAAAAAAACTGGTCTCACATCTCTATTCAACCAAATCTGCACAGTTTTAGCTGGTCAAGTTATTTGTAGTGACCGTAAAAGCAGACTTTTTGTTCTGGGTTGAAAAAGCATTCCCAAATTTGCCATTCTCAAAATAACTAGTTTGTGGTATTTGAGGCCTACTTGAAATCTATCCCAAAAAGAAAATCTTACATTGAAGGTATTGATAGTGTCATTTAGAAAAACCTAAGACACACGCTAGCGTGCTGATAGAAGTGTCATTCTGTGATTAAACCTATAACTGTCACACAGCGCAAAAAAAAACAGGTCTCACATCTCTATTCAACCAAATCTGCACAGTTTTAGCTGGTCAAGTTATTTGTAGTGACCGTAAAAGCAGACTTTATGTTCTGGGTTGAAAAAGCATTCCCAAATTTGCCATTCTGAAAATAACTAGTTTGTGGTATTTGAGGCCTACTTGAAATCTATCCCAAAAAGAAAATCTTACATTGAAGGTATTGATAGTGTCATTTAGAAAAACCTAAGACACACGCTAGCGTGCTGATAGAAGTGTCATTCTGTGATTAAACCTATAACTGTCACACAGCGCAAAAAAAAACAGGTCTCACATCTCTATTCAACCAAATCTGCACAGTTTTAGCTGGTCAAGTTATTTGTAGTGACCGTAAAAGCAGACTTTTTGTTCTGGGTTGAAAAAGCATTCCCAAATTTGCCATTCTGAAAATAACTAGTTTGTGGTATTTGAGGCCTACTTGAAATCTATCCCAAAAAGAAAATCTTACATTGAAGGTATTGATAGTGTCATTCAGAAAAACCTAAGACACACGCTAGCGTGCTGATAGAAGTGTCATTCTGTGATTAAACCTATAACTGTCACACAGCGCAAAAAAAAACAGGTCTCACATCTCTATTCAACCAAATCTGCACAGTTTTAGCTGGTCAAGTTATTTGTAGTGACCGTAAAAGCAGACTTTTTGTTCTGGGTTGAAAAAGCATTCCCAAATTTGCCATTCTCAAAATAACTAGTTTGTGGTATTTGAGGCCTACTTGAAATCTATCCCAAAAAGAAAATCTTACATTGAAGGTATTGATAGTGTCATTTAGAAAAACCTAAGACACACGCTAGCGTGCTGATAGAAGTGTCATTCTGTGATTAAACCTATAACTGTCACACAGCGCAAAAAAAAACAGGTCTCACATCTCTATTCAACCAAATCTGCACAGTTTTAGCTGGTCAAGTTATTTGTAGTGACCGTAAAAGCAGACTTTTTGTTCTGGGTTGAAAAAGCATTCCCAAATTTGCCATTCTGAAAATAACTAGTTTGTGGTATTTGAGGCCTACTTGAAATCTATCCCAAAAAGAAAATCTTACATTGAAGGTATTGATAGTGTCATTTAGAAAAACCTAAGACACACGCTAGCGTGCTGATAGAAGTGTCATTCTGTGATTAAACCTATAACTGTCACACAGCGCAAAAAAAAACAGGTCTCACATCTCTATTCAACCAAATCTGCACAGTTTTAGCTGGTCAAGTTATTTGTAGTGACCGTAAAAGCAGACTTTTTGTTCTGGGTTGAAAAAGCATTCCCAAATTTGCCATTCTGAAAATAACTAGTTTGTGGTATTTGAGGCCTACTTGAAATCTATCCCAAAAAGAAAATCTTACATTGAAGGTATTGATAGTGTCATTCAGAAAAACCTAAGACACACGCTAGCGTGCTGATAGAAGTGTCATTCTGTGATTAAACCTATAACTGTCACACAGCGCAAAAAAAAACAGGTCTCACATCTCTATTCAACCAAATCTGCACAGTTTTAGCTGGTCAAGTTATTTGTAGTGACCGTAAAAGCAGACTTTTTGTTCTGGGTTGAAAAAGCATTCCCAAATTTGCCATTCTGAAAATAACTAGTTTGTGGTATTTGAGGCCTACTTGAAATCTATCCCAAAAAGAAAATCTTACATTGAAGGTATTGATAGTGTCATTCAGAAAAACCTAAGACACACGCTAGCGTGCTGATAGAAGTGTCATTCTGTGATTAAACCTATAACTGTCACACAGCGCAAAAAAAAACAGGTCTCACATCTCTATTCAACCAAATCTGCACAGTTTTAGCTGGTCAAGTTATTTGTAGTGACCGTAAAAGCAGACTTTTTGTTCTGGGTTGAAAAAGCATTCCCAAATTTGCCATTCTGAAAATAACTAGTTTGTGGTATTTGAGGCCTACTTGAAATCTATCCCAAAAAGAAAATCTTACATTGAAGGTATTGATAGTGTCATTCAGAAAAACCTAAGACACACGCTAGCGTGCTGATAGAAGTGTCATTCTGTGATTAAACCTATAACTGTCACACAGCGCAAAAAAAAACAGGTCTCACATCTCTATTCAACCAAATCTGCACAGTTTTAGCTGGTCAAGTTATTTGTAGTGACCGTAAAAGCAGACTTTTTGTTCTGGGTTGAAAAAGCATTCCCAAATTTGCCATTCTCAAAATAACTAGTTTGTGGTATTTGAGGCCTACTTGAAATCTATCCCAAAAAGAAAATCTTACATTGAAGGTATTGATAGTGTCATTTAGAAAAACCTAAGACACACGCTAGCGTGCTGATAGAAGTGTCATTCTGTGATTAAACCTATAACTGTCACACAGCGCAAAAAAAAACAGGTCTCACATCTCTATTCAACCAAATCTGCACAGTTTTAGCTGGTCAAGTTATTTGTAGTGACCGTAAAAGCAGACTTTTTGTTCTGGGTTGAAAAAGCATTCCCAAATTTGCCATTCTGAAAATAACTAGTTTGTGGTATTTGAGGCCTACTTGAAATCTATCCCAAAAAGAAAATCTTACATTGAAGGTATTGATAGTGTCATTTAGAAAAACCTAAGACACACGCTAGCGTGCTGATAGAAGTGTCATTCTGTGATTAAACCTATAACTGTCACACAGCGCAAAAAAAAACAGGTCTCACATCTCTATTCAACCAAATCTGCACAGTTTTAGCTGGTCAAGTTATTTGTAGTGACCGTAAAAGCAGACTTTTTGTTCTGGGTTGAAAAAGCATTCCCAAATTTGCCATTCTGAAAATAACTAGTTTGTGGTATTTGAGGCCTACTTGAAATCTATCCCAAAAAGAAAATCTTACATTGAAGGTATTGATAGTGTCATTCAGAAAAACCTAAGACACACGCTAGCGTGCTGATAGAAGTGTCATTCTGTGATTAAACCTATAACTGTCACACAGCGCAAAAAAAAACAGGTCTCACATCTCTATTCAACCAAATCTGCACAGTTTTAGCTGGTCAAGTTATTTGTAGTGACCGTAAAAGCAGACTTTTTGTTCTGGGTTGAAAAAGCATTCCCAAATTTGCCATTCTGAAAATAACTAGTTTGTGGTATTTGAGGCCTACTTGAAATCTATCCCAAAAAGAAAATCTTACATTGAAGGTATTGATAGTGTCATTCAGAAAAACCTAAGACACACGCTAGCGTGCTAATAGAAGTGTCATTCTGTGATTAAACCTATAACTGTCACACAGCGCAAAAAAAAACAGGTCTCACATCTCTATTCAACCAAATCTGCACAGTTTTAGCTGGTCAAGTTATTTGTAGTGACCGTAAAAGCAGACTTTTTGTTCTGGGTTGAAAAAGCATTCCCAAATTTGCCATTCTGAAAATAACTAGTTTGTGGTATTTGAGGCCTACTTGAAATCTATCCCAAAAAGAAAATCTTACATTGAAGGTATTGATAGTGTCATTCAGAAAAACCTAAGACACACGCTAGCGTGCTGATAGAAGTGTCATTCTGTGATTAAACCTATAACTGTCACACAGCGCAAAAAAAAACAGGTCTCACATCTCTATTCAACCAAATCTGCACAGTTTTAGCTGGTCAAGTTATTTGTAGTGACCGTAAAAGCAGACTTTTTGTTCTGGGTTGAAAAAGCATTCCCAAATTTGCCATTCTGAAAATAACTAGTTTGTGGTATTTGAGGCCTACCTGAAATCTATCCCAAAAAGAAAATCTTACATTGAAGGTATTGATAGTGTCATTCAGAAAAACCTAAGACACACGCTAGCGTGCTGATAGAAGTGTCATTCTGTGATTAAACCTATAACTGTCACACAGCGCAAAAAAAAACAGGTCTCACATCTCTATTCAACCAAATCTGCACAGTTTTAGCTGGTCAAGTTATTTGTAGTGACCGTAAAAGCAGACTTTTTGTTCTGGGTTGAAAAAGCATTCCCAAATTTGCCATTCTGAAAATAACTAGTTTGTGGTATTTGAGGCCTACTTGAAATCTATCCCAAAAAGAAAATCTTACATTGAAGGTATTGATAGTGTCATTTAGAAAAACCTAAGACACACGCTAGCGTGCTGATAGAAGTGTCATTCTGTGATTAAACCTATAACTGTCACACAGCGCAAAATAAAACAGGTCTCACATCTCTATTCAACCAAATCTGCACAGTTTTAGCTGGTCAAGTTATTTGTAGTGACCGTAAAAGCAGACTTTTTGTTCTGGGTTGAAAAAGCATTCCCAAATTTGCCATTCTGAAAATAACTAGTTTGTGGTATTTGAGGCCTACTTGAAATCTATCCCAAAAAGAAAATCTTACATTGAAGGTATTGATAGTGTCATTCAGAAAAACCTAAGACACACGCTAGCGTGCTGATAGAAGTGTCATTCTGTGATTAAACCTATAACTGTCACACAGCGCAAAAAAAAACAGGTCTTACATCTCTATTCAACCAAATCTGCACAGTTTTAGCTGGTCAAGTTATTTGTAGTGACCGTAAAAGCAGACTTTTTGTTCTGGGTTGAAAAAGCATTCCCAAATTTGCCATTCTGAAAATAACTAGTTTGTGGTATTTGAGGCCTACTTGAAATCTATCCCAAAAAGAAAATCTTACATTGAAGGTATTGATAGTGTCATTCAGAAAAACCTAAGACACACGCTAGCGTGCTGATAGAAGTGTCATTCTGTGATTAAACCTATAACTGTCACACAGCGCAAAAAAAAACAGGTCTCACATCTCTATTCAACCAAATCTGCACAGTTTTAGCTGGTCAAGTTATTTGTAGTGACCGTAAAAGCATACTTTTTGTTCTGGGTTGAAAAAGCATTCCCAAATTTGCCATTCTGAAAATAACTAGTTTGTGGTATTTGAGGCCTACTTGAAATCTATCCCAAAAAGAAAATCTTACATTGAAGGTATTGATAGTGTCATTCAGAAAAACCTAAGACACACGCTAGCGTGCTGATAGAAGTGTCATTCTGTGATTAAACCTATAACTGTCACACAGCGCAAAAAAAAACAGGTCTCACATCTCTATTCAACCAAATCTGCACAGTTTTAGCTGGTCAAGTTATTTGTAGTGACCGTAAAAGCAGACTTTTTGTTCTGGGTTGAAAAAGCATTCCCAAATTTGCCATTCTGAAAATAACTAGTTTGTGGTATTTGAGGCCTACTTGAAATCTATCCCAAAAAGAAAATCTTACATTGAAGGTATTGATAGTGTCATTCAGAAAAACCTAAGACACACGCTAGCGTGCTGATAGAAGTGTCATTCTGTGATTAAACCTATAACTGTCACACAGCGCAAAAAAAAACAGGTCTCACATCTCTATTCAACCAAATCTGCACAGTTTTAGCTGGTCAAGTTATTTGTAGTGACCGTAAAAGCAGACTTTTTGTTCTGGGTTGAAAAAGCATTCCCAAATTTGCCATTCTGAAAATAACTAGTTTGTGGTATTTGAGGCCTACTTGAAATCTATCCCAAAAAGAAAATCTTACATTGAAGGTATTGATAGTGTCATTCAGAAAAACCTAAGACACACGCTAGCGTGCTGATAGAAGTGTCATTCTGTGATTAAACCTATAACTGTCACACAGCGCAAAAAAAAACAGGTCTCACATCTCTATTCAACCAAATCTGCACAGTTTTAGCTGGTCAAGTTATTTGTAGTGACCGTAAAAGCAGACTTTTTGTTCTGGGTTGAAAAAGCATTCCCAAATTTGCCATTCTGAAAATAACTAGTTTGTGGTATTTGAGGCCTACTTGAAATCTATCCCAAAAAGAAAATCTTACATTGAAGGTATTGATAGTGTCATTCAGAAAAACCTAAGACACACGCTAGCGTGCTGATAGAAGTGTCATTCTGTGATTAAACCTATAACTGTCACACAGCGCAAAAAAAAAACAGGTCTCACATCTCTATTCAACCAAATCTGCACAGTTTTAGCTGGTCAAGTTATTTGTAGTGACCGTAAAAGCAGACTTTTTGTTCTGGGTTGAAAAAGCATTCCCAAATTTGCCATTCTCAAAATAACTAGTTTGTGGTATTTGAGGCCTACTTGAAATCTATCCCAAAAAGAAAATCTTACATTGAAGGTATTGATAGTGTCATTCAGAAAAACCTAAGACACACGCTAGCGTGCTGATAGAAGTGTCATTCTGTGATTAAACCTATAACTGTCACACAGCGCAAAAAAAAAACAGGTCTCACATCTCTATTCAACCAAATCTGCACAGTTTTAGCTGGTCAAGTTATTTGTAGTGACCGTAAAAGCAGACTTTTTGTTCTGGGTTGAAAAAGCATTCCCAAATTTGCCATTCTGAAAATAACTAGTTTGTGGTATTTGAGGCCTACTTGAAATCTATCCCAAAAAGAAAATCTTACATTGAAGGTATTGATAGTGTCATTCAGAAAAACCTAAGACACACGCTAGCGTGCTGATAGAAGTGTCATTCTGTGATTAAACCTATAACTGTCACACAGCGCAAAAAAAAACAGGTCTCACATCTCTATTCAACCAAATCTGCACAGTTTTAGCTGGTCAAGTTATTTGTAGTGACCGTAAAAGCAGACTTTTTGTTCTGGGTTGAAAAAGCATTCCCAAATTTGCCATTCTGAAAATAACTAGTTTGTGGTATTTGAGGCCTACTTGAAATCTATCCCAAAAAGAAAATCTTACATTGAAGGTATTGATAGTGTCATTCAGAAAAACCTAAGACACACGCTAGCGTGCTGATAGAAGTGTCATTCTGTGATTAAACCTATAACTGTCACACAGCGCAAAAAAAAACAGGTCTCACATCTCTATTCAACCAAATCTGCACAGTTTTAGCTGGTCAAGTTATTTGTAGTGACCGTAAAAGCAGACTTTTTGTTCTGGGTTGAAAAAGCATTCCCAAATTTGCCATTCTCAAAATAACTAGTTTGTGGTATTTGAGGCCTACTTGAAATCTATCCCAAAAAGAAAATCTTACATTGAAGGTATTGATAGTGTCATTCAGAAAAACCTAAGACACACGCTAGCGTGCTGATAGAAGTGTCATTCTGTGATTAAACCTATAACTGTCACACAGCGCAAAAAAAAAACAGGTCTCACATCTCTATTCAACCAAATCTGCACAGTTTTAGCTGGTCAAGTTATTTGTAGTGACCGTAAAAGCAGACTTTTTGTTCTGGGTTGAAAAAGCATTCCCAAATTTGCCATTCTGAAAATAACTAGTTTGTGGTATTTGAGGCCTACTTGAAATCTATCCCAAAAAGAAAATCTTACATTGAAGGTATTGATAGTGTCATTTAGAAAAACCTAAGACACACGCTAGCGTGCTGATAGAAGTGTCATTCTGTGATTAAACCTATAACTGTCACACAGCGCAAAAAAAAACAGGTCTCACATCTCTATTCAACCAAATCTGCACAGTTTTAGCTGGTCAAGTTATTTGTAGTGACCGTAAAAGCAGACTTTTTGTTCTGGGTTGAAAAAGCATTCCCAAATTTGCCATTCTGAAAATAACTAGTTTGTGGTATTTGAGGCCTACTTGAAATCTATCCCAAAAAGAAAATCTTACATTGAAGGTATTGATAGTGTCATTCAGAAAAACCTAAGACACACGCTAGCGTGCTGATAGAAGTGTCATTCTGTGATTAAACCTATAACTGTCACACAGCGCAAAAAAAAAACAGGTCTCACATCTCTATTCAACCAAATCTGCACAGTTTTAGCTGGTCAAGTTATTTGTAGTGACCGTAAAAGCAGACTTTTTGTTCTGGGTTGAAAAAGCATTCCCAAATTTGCCATTCTGAAAATAACTAGTTTGTGGTATTTGAGGCCTACTTGAAATCTATCCCAAAAAGAAAATCTTACATTGAAGGTATTGATAGTGTCATTCAGAAAAACCTAAGACACACGCTAGCGTGCTGATAGAAGTGTCATTCTGTGATTAAACCTATAACTGTCACACAGCGCAAAAAAAAACAGGTCTCACATCTCTATTCAACCAAATCTGCACAGTTTTAGCTGGTCAAGTTATTTGTAGTGACCGTAAAAGCAGACTTTTTGTTCTGGGTTGAAAAAGCATTCCCAAATTTGCCATTCTGAAAATAACTAGTTTGTGGTATTTGAGGCCTACTTGAAATCTATCCCAAAAAGAAAATCTTACATTGAAGGTATTGATAGTGTCATTCAGAAAAACCTAAGACACACGCTAGCGTGCTGATAGAAGTGTCATTCTGTGATTAAACCTATAACTGTCACACAGCGCAAAAAAAAACAGGTCTCACATCTCTATTCAACCAAATCTGCACAGTTTTAGCTGGTCAAGTTATTTGTAGTGACCGTAAAAGCAGACTTTTTGTTCTGGGTTGAAAAAGCATTCCCAAATTTGCCATTCTGAAAATAACTAGTTTGTGGTATTTGAGGCCTACTTGAAATCTATCCCAAAAAGAAAATCTTACATTGAAGGTATTGATAGTGTCATTCAGAAAAACCTAAGACACACGCTAGCGTGCTGATAGAAGTGTCATTCTGTGATTAAACCTATAACTGTCACACAGCGCAAAAAAAAACAGGTCTCACATCTCTATTCAACCAAATCTGCACAGTTTTAGCTGGTCAAGTTATTTGTAGTGACCGTAAAAGCAGACTTTTTGTTCTGGGTTGAAAAAGCATTCCCAAATTTGCCATTCTCAAAATAACTAGTTTGTGGTATTTGAGGCCTACTTGAAATCTATCCCAAAAAGAAAATCTTACATTGAAGGTATTGATAGTGTCATTCAGAAAAACCTAAGACACACGCTAGCGTGCTGATAGAAGTGTCATTCTGTGATTAAACCTATAACTGTCACACAGCGCAAAAAAAAACAGGTCTCACATCTCTATTCAACCAAATCTGCACAGTTTTAGCTGGTCAAGTTATTTGTAGTGACCGTAAAAGCAGACTTTTTGTTCTGGGTTGAAAAAGCATTCCCAAATTTGCCATTCTGAAAATAACTAGTTTGTGGTATTTGAGGCCTACTTGAAATCTATCCCAAAAAGAAAATCTTACATTGAAGGTATTGATAGTGTCATTCAGAAAAACCTAAGACACACGCTAGCGTGCTGATAGAAGTGTCATTCTGTGATTAAACCTATAACTGTCACACAGCGCAAAAAAAAACAGGTCTCACATCTCTATTCAACCAAATCTGCACAGTTTTAGCTGGTCAAGTTATTTGTAGTGACCGTAAAAGCAGACTTTTTGTTCTGGGTTGAAAAAGCATTCCCAAATTTGCCATTCTGAAAATAACTAGTTTGTGGTATTTGAGGCCTACTTGAAATCTATCCCAAAAAGAAAATCTTACATTGAAGGTATTGATAGTGTCATTCAGAAAAACCTAAGACACACGCTAGCGTGCTGATAGAAGTGTCATTCTGTGATTAAACCTATAACTGTCACACAGCGCAAAAAAAAACAGGTCTCACATCTCTATTCAACCAAATCTGCACAGTTTTAGCTGGTCAAGTTATTTGTAGTGACCGTAAAAGCAGACTTTTTGTTCTGGGTTGAAAAAGCATTCCCAAATTTGCCATTCTCAAAATAACTAGTTTGTGGTATTTGAGGCCTACTTGAAATCTATCCCAAAAAGAAAATCTTACATTGAAGGTATTGATAGTGTCATTTAGAAAAACCTAAGACACACGCTAGCGTGCTGATAGAAGTGTCATTCTGTGATTAAACCTATAACTGTCACACAGCGCAAAAAAAAACAGGTCTCACATCTCTATTCAACCAAATCTGCACAGTTTTAGCTGGTCAAGTTATTTGTAGTGACCGTAAAAGCAGACTTTTTGTTCTGGGTTGAAAAAGCATTCCCAAATTTGCCATTCTGAAAATAACTAGTTTGTGGTATTTGAGGCCTACTTGAAATCTATCCCAAAAAGAAAATCTTACATTGAAGGTATTGATAGTGTCATTTAGAAAAACCTAAGACACACGCTAGCGTGCTGATAGAAGTGTCATTCTGTGATTAAACCTATAACTGTCACACAGCGCAAAAAAAAACAGGTCTCACATCTCTATTCAACCAAATCTGCACAGTTTTAGCTGGTCAAGTTATTTGTAGTGACCGTAAAAGCAGACTTTTTGTTCTGGGTTGAAAAAGCATTCCCAAATTTGCCATTCTGAAAATAACTAGTTTGTGGTATTTGAGGCCTACTTGAAATCTATCCCAAAAAGAAAATCTTACATTGAAGGTATTGATAGTGTCATTCAGAAAAACCTAAGACACACGCTAGCGTGCTAATAGAAGTGTCATTCTGTGATTAAACCTATAACTGTCACACAGCGCAAAAAAAAACAGGTCTCACATCTCTATTCAACCAAATCTGCACAGTTTTAGCTGGTCAAGTTATTTGTAGTGACCGTAAAAGCAGACTTTTTGTTCTGGGTTGAAAAAGCATTCCCAAATTTGCCATTCTGAAAATAACTAGTTTGTGGTATTTGAGGCCTACTTGAAATCTATCCCAAAAAGAAAATCTTACATTGAAGGTATTGATAGTGTCATTCAGAAAAACCTAAGACACACGCTAGCGTGCTAATAGAAGTGTCATTCTGTGATTAAACCTATAACTGTCACACAGCGCAAAAAAAAACAGGTCTCACATCTCTATTCAACCAAATCAGCACAGTTTTAGCTGGTCAAGTTATTTGTAGTGACCGTAAAAGCATACTTTTTGTTCTGGGTTGAAAAAGCATTCCCAAACTTGCCATTCTGAAAATAACTAGTTTGTGGTATTTGAGGCCTACTTTAAATCTATCCCAAAAAGAAAATCTTACATTGAAGGTATTGATAGTGTCATTCAGAAAAACCTAAGACACACGCTAGCGTGCTAATAGAAGTGTCATTCTGTGATTAAACCTATAACTGTCACACAGCGCAAAAAAAAAACAGGTCTCACATCTCTATTCAACCAAATCTGCACAGTTTTAGCTGGTCAAGTTATTTGTAGTGACCGTAAAAGCAGACTTTTTGTTCTGGGTTGAAAAAGCATTCCCAAATTTGCCATTCTCAAAATAACTAGTTTGTGGTATTTGAGGCCTACTTGAAATCTATCCCAAAAAGAAAATCTTACATTGAAGGTATTGATAGTGTCATTCAGAAAAACCTAAGACACACGCTAGCGTGCTGATAGAAGTGTCATTCTGTGATTAAACCTATAACTGTCACACAGCGCAAAAAAAAACAGGTCTCACATCTCTATTCAACCAAATCTGCACAGTTTTAGCTGGTCAAGTTATTTGTAGTGACCGTAAAAGCAGACTTTATGTTCTGGGTTGAAAAAGCATTCCCAAATTTGCCATTCTGAAAATAACTAGTTTGTGGTATTTGAGGCCTACTTGAAATCTATCCCAAAAAGAAAATCTTACATTGAAGGTATTGATAGTGTCATTTAGAAAAACCTAAGACACACGCTAGCGTGCTGATAGAAGTGTCATTCTGTGATTAAACCTATAACTGTCACACAGCGCAAAAAAAAACAGGTCTCACATCTCTATTCAACCAAATCTGCACAGTTTTAGCTGGTCAAGTTATTTGTAGTGACCGTAAAAGCAGACTTTTTGTTCTGGTTGAAAAAGCATTCCCAAATTTGCCATTCTGAAAATAACTAGTTTGTGGTATTTGAGGCCTACTTGAAATCTATCCCAAAAAGAAAATCTTACATTGAAGGTATTGATAGTGTCATTCAGAAAAACCTAAGACACACGCTAGCGTGCTGATAGAAGTGTCATTCTGTGATTAAACCTATAACTGTCACACAGCGCAAAAAAAAAACAGGTCTCACATCTCTATTCAACCAAATCTGCACAGTTTTAGCTGGTCAAGTTATTTGTAGTGACCGTAAAAGCAGACTTTTTGTTCTGGGTTGAAAAAGCATTCCAAATTTGCCATTCTCAAAATAACTAGTTTGTGGTATTTGAGGCCTACTTGAAATCTATCCCAAAAAGAAAATCTTACATTGAAGGTATTGATAGTGTCATTTAGAAAAACCTAAGACACACGCTAGCGTGCTGATAGAAGTGTCATTCTGTGATTAAACCTATAACTGTCACACAGCGCAAAAAAAAAACAGGTCTCACATCTCTATTCAACCAAATCTGCACAGTTTTAGCTGGTCAAGTTATTTGTAGTGACCGTAAAAGCAGACTTTTTGTTCTGGGTTGAAAAAGCATTCCCAAATTTGCCATTCTGAAAATAACTAGTTTGTGGTATTTGAGGCCTACTTGAAATCTATCCCAAAAAGAAAATCTTACATTGAAGGTATTGATAGTGTCATTTAGAAAAACCTAAGACACACGCTAGCGTGCTGATAGAAGTGTCATTCTGTGAATAAACCTATAACTGTCACACAGCGCAAAAAAAAACAGGTCTCACATCTCTATTCAACCAAATCTGCACAGTTTTAGCTGGTCAAGTTATTTGTAGTGACCGTAAAAGCAGACTTTTTGTTCTGGGTTGAAAAAGCATTCCCAAATTTGCCATTCTGAAAATAACTAGTTTGTGGTATTTGAGGCCTACTTGAAATCTATCCCAAAAAGAAAATCTTACATTGAAGGTATTGATAGTGTCATTCAGAAAAACCTAAGACACACGCTAGCGTGCTAATAGAAGTGTCATTCTGTGATTAAACCTATAACTGTCACACAGCGCAAAAAAAAAACAGGTCTCACATCTCTATTCAACCAAATCTGCACAGTTTTAGCTGGTCAAGTTATTTGTAGTGACCGTAAAAGCAGACTTTTTGTTCTGGGTTGAAAAAGCATTCCCAAATTTGCCATTCTGAAAATAACTAGTTTGTGGTATTTGAGGCCTACTTGAAATCTATCCCAAAAAGAAAATCTTACATTGAAGGTATTGATAGTGTCATTCAGAAAAACCTAAGACACACGCTAGCGTGCTAATAGAAGTGTCATTCTGTGATTAAACCTATAACTGTCACACAGCGCAAAAAAAAACAGGTCTCACATCTCTATTCAACCAAATCTGCACAGTTTTAGCTGGTCAAGTTATTTGTAGTGACCGTAAAAGCAGACTTTTTGTTCTGGGTTGAAAAAGCATTCCCAAATTTGCCATTCTGAAAATAACTAGTTTGTGGTATTTGAGGCCTACTTGAAATCTATCCCAAAAAGAAAATCTTACATTGAAGGTATTGATAGTGTCATTCAGAAAAACCTAAGACACACGCTAGCGTGCTGATAGAAGTGTCATTCTGTGATTAAACCTATAACTGTCACACAGCGCAAAAAAAAACAGGTCTCACATCTCTATTCAACCAAATCTGCACAGTTTTAGCTGGTCAAGTTATTTGTAGTGACCGTAAAAGCAGACTTTTTGTTCTGGGTTGAAAAAGCATTCCCAAATTTGCCATTCTGAAAATAACTAGTTTGTGGTATTTGAGGCCTACTTGAAATCTATCCCAAAAAGAAAATCTTACATTGAAGGTATTGATAGTGTCATTCAGAAAAACCTAAGACACACGCTAGCGTGCTGATAGAAGTGTCATTCTGTGATTAAACCTATAACTGTCACACAGCGCAAAAAAAAACAGGTCTCACATCTCTATTCAACCAAATCTGCACAGTTTTAGCTGGTCAAGTTATTTGTAGTGACCGTAAAAGCAGACTTTTTGTTCTGGGTTGAAAAAGCATTCCCAAATTTGCCATTCTGAAAATAACTAGTTTGTGGTATTTGAGGCCTACTTGAAATCTATCCCAAAAAGAAAATCTTACATTGAAGGTATTGATAGTGTCATTCAGAAAAACCTAAGACACACGCTAGCGTGCTGATAGAAGTGTCATTCTGTGATTAAACCTATAACTGTCACACAGCGCAAAAAAAAACAGGTCTCACATCTCTATTCAACCAAATCTGCACAGTTTTAGCTGGTCAAGTTATTTGTAGTGACCGTAAAAGCAGACTTTTTGTTCTGGGTTGAAAAAGCATTCCCAAATTTGCCATTCTGAAAATAACTAGTTTGTGGTATTTGAGGCCTACTTGAAATCTATCCCAAAAAGAAAATCTTACATTGAAGGTATTGATAGTGTCATTCAGAAAAACCTAAGACACACGCTAGCGTGCTGATAGAAGTGTCATTCTGTGATTAAACCTATAACTGTCACACAGCGCAAAAAAAAACAGGTCTCACATCTCTATTCAACCAAATCTGCACAGTTTTAGCTGGTCAAGTTATTTGTAGTGACCGTAAAAGCAGACTTTTTGTTCTGGGTTGAAAAAGCATTCCCAAATTTGCCATTCTGAAAATAACTAGTTTGTGGTATTTGAGGCCTACTTGAAATCTATCCCAAAAAGAAAATCTTACATTGAAGGTATTGATAGTGTCATTCAGAAAAACCTAAGACACACGCTAGCGTGCTGATAGAAGTGTCATTCTGTGATTAAACCTATAACTGTCACACAGCGCAAAAAAAAACAGGTCTCACATCTCTATTCAACCAAATCTGCACAGTTTTAGCTGGTCAAGTTATTTGTAGTGACCGTAAAAGCAGACTTTTTGTTCTGGGTTGAAAAAGCATTCCCAAATTTGCCATTCTGAAAATAACTAGTTTGTGGTATTTGAGGCCTACTTGAAATCTATCCCAAAAAGAAAATCTTACATTGAAGGTATTGATAGTGTCATTTAGAAAAACCTAAGACACACGCTAGCGTGCTGATAGAAGTGTCATTCTGTGATTAAACCTATAACTGTCACACAGCGCAAAAAAAAAACAGGTCTCACATCTCTATTCAACCAAATCTGCACAGTTTTAGCTGGTCAAGTTATTTGTAGTGACCGTAAAAGCAGACTTTTTGTTCTGGGTTGAAAAAGCATTCCCAAATTTGCCATTCTGAAAATAACTAGTTTGTGGTATTTGAGGCCTACTTGAAATCTATCCCAAAAAGAAAATCTTACATTGAAGGTATTGATAGTGTCATTCAGAAAAACCTAAGACACACGCTAGCGTGCTGATAGAAGTGTCATTCTGTGATTAAACCTATAACTGTCACACAGCGCAAAAAAAAACAGGTCTCACATCTCTATTCAACCAAATCTGCACAGTTTTAGCTGGTCAAGTTATTTGTAGTGACCGTAAAAGCAGACTTTTTGTTCTGGGTTGAAAAAGCATTCCCAAATTTGCCATTCTGAAAATAACTAGTTTGTGGTATTTGAGGCCTACTTGAAATCTATCCCAAAAAGAAAATCTTACATTGAAGGTATTGATAGTGTCATTCAGAAAAACCTAAGACACACGCTAGCGTGCTGATAGAAGTGTCATTCTGTGATTAAACCTATAACTGTCACACAGCGCAAAAAAAAACAGGTCTCACATCTCTATTCAACCAAATCTGCACAGTTTTAGCTGGTCAAGTTATTTGTAGTGACCGTAAAAGCAGACTTTTTGTTCTGGGTTGAAAAAGCATTCCCAAATTTGCCATTCTGAAAATAACTAGTTTGTGGTATTTGAGGCCTACTTGAAATCTATCCCAAAAAGAAAATCTTACATTGAAGGTATTGATAGTGTCATTCAGAAAAACCTAAGACACACGCTAGCGTGCTGATAGAAGTGTCATTCTGTGATTAAACCTATAACTGTCACACAGCGCAAAAAAAAACAGGTCTCACATCTCTATTCAACCAAATCTGCACAGTTTTAGCTGGTCAAGTTATTTGTAGTGACCGTAAAAGCAGACTTTTTGTTCTGGGTTGAAAAAGCATTCCCAAATTTGCCATTCTGAAAATAACTAGTTTGTGGTATTTGAGGCCTACTTGAAATCTATCCCAAAAAGAAAATCTTACATTGAAGGTATTGATAGTGTCATTCAGAAAAACCTAAGACACACGCTAGCGTGCTGATAGAAGTGTCATTCTGTGATTAAACCTATAACTGTCACACAGCGCAAAAAAAAACAGGTCTCACATCTCTATTCAACCAAATCTGCACAGTTTTAGCTGGTCAAGTTATTTGTAGTGACCGTAAAAGCAGACTTTTTGTTCTGGGTTGAAAAAGCATTCCCAAATTTGCCATTCTGAAAATAACTAGTTTGTGGTATTTGAGGCCTACTTGAAATCTATCCCAAAAAGAAAATCTTACATTGAAGGTATTGATAGTGTCATTCAGAAAAACCTAAGACACACGCTAGCGTGCTGATAGAAGTGTCATTCTGTGATTAAACCTATAACTGTCACACAGCGCAAAAAAAAACAGGTCTCACATCTCTATTCAACCAAATCTGCACAGTTTTAGCTGGTCAAGTTATTTGTAGTGACCGTAAAAGCAGACTTTTTGTTCTGGGTTGAAAAAGCATTCCCAAATTTGCCATTCTGAAAATAACTAGTTTGTGGTATTTGAGGCCTACTTGAAATCTATCCCAAAAAGAAAATCTTACATTGAAGGTATTGATAGTGTCATTTAGAAAAACCTAAGACACACGCTAGCGTGCTGATAGAAGTGTCATTCTGTGATTAAACCTATAACTGTCACACAGCGCAAAAAAAAACAGGTCTCACATCTCTATTCAACCAAATCTGCACAGTTTTAGCTGGTCAAGTTATTTGTAGTGACCGTAAAAGCAGACTTTTTGTTCTGGGTTGAAAAAGCATTCCCAAATTTGCCATTCTGAAAATAACTAGTTTGTGGTATTTGAGGCCTACTTGAAATCTATCCCAAAAAGAAAATCTTACATTGAAGGTATTGATAGTGTCATTCAGAAAAACCTAAGACACACGCTAGCGTGCTGATAGAAGTGTCATTCTGTGATTAAACCTATAACTGTCACACAGCGCAAAAAAAAACAGGTCTCACATCTCTATTCAACCAAATCTGCACAGTTTTAGCTGGTCAAGTTATTTGTAGTGACCGTAAAAGCAGACTTTTTGTTCTGGGTTGAAAAAGCATTCCCAAATTTGCCATTCTGAAAATAACTAGTTTGTGGTATTTGAGGCCTACTTGAAATCTATCCCAAAAAGAAAATCTTACATTGAAGGTATTGATAGTGTCATTCAGAAAAACCTAAGACACACGCTAGCGTGCTGATAGAAGTGTCATTCTGTGATTAAACCTATAACTGTCACACAGCGCAAAAAAAAACAGGTCTCACATCTCTATTCAACCAAATCTGCACAGTTTTAGCTGGTCAAGTTATTTGTAGTGACCGTAAAAGCAGACTTTTTGTTCTGGGTTGAAAAAGCATTCCCAAATTTGCCATTCTGAAAATAACTAGTTTGTGGTATTTGAGGCCTACTTGAAATCTATCCCAAAAAGAAAATCTTACATTGAAGGTATTGATAGTGTCATTCAGAAAAACCTAAGACACACGCTAGCGTGCTGATAGAAGTGTCATTCTGTGATTAAACCTATAACTGTCACACAGCGCAAAAAAAAACAGGTCTCACATCTCTATTCAACCAAATCTGCACAGTTTTAGCTGGTCAAGTTATTTGTAGTGACCGTAAAAGCAGACTTTTTGTTCTGGGTTGAAAAAGCATTCCCAAATTTGCCATTCTGAAAATAACTAGTTTGTGGTATTTGAGGCCTACTTGAAATCTATCCCAAAAAGAAAATCTTACATTGAAGGTATTGATAGTGTCATTTAGAAAAACCTAAGACACACGCTAGCGTGCTGATAGAAGTGTCATTCTGTGAATAAACCTATAACTGTCACACAGCGCAAAAAAAAACAGGTCTCACATCTCTATTCAACCAAATCTGCACAGTTTTAGCTGGTCAAGTTATTTGTAGTGACCGTAAAAGCAGACTTTTTGTTCTGGGTTGAAAAAGCATTCCCAAATTTGCCATTCTGAAAATAACTAGTTTGTGGTATTTGAGGCCTACTTGAAATCTATCCCAAAAAGAAAATCTTACATTGAAGGTATTGATAGTGTCATTCAGAAAAACCTAAGACACACGCTAGCGTGCTAATAGAAGTGTCATTCTGTGATTAAACCTATAACTGTCACACAGCGCAAAAAAAAACAGGTCTCACATCTCTATTCAACCAAATCTGCACAGTTTTAGCTGGTCAAGTTATTTGTAGTGACCGTAAAAGCAGACTTTTTGTTCTGGGTTGAAAAAGCATTCCCAAATTTGCCATTCTGAAAATAACTAGTTTGTGGTATTTGAGGCCTACTTGAAATCTATCCCAAAAAGAAAATCTTACATTGAAGGTATTGATAGTGTCATTCAGAAAAACCTAAGACACACGCTAGCGTGCTAATAGAAGTGTCATTCTGTGATTAAACCTATAACTGTCACACAGCGCAAAAAAAAACAGGTCTCACATCTCTATTCAACCAAATCAGCACAGTTTTAGCTGGTCAAGTTATTTGTAGTGACCGTAAAAGCATACTTTTTGTTCTGGGTTGAAAAAGCATTCCCAAACTTGCCATTCTGAAAATAACTAGTTTGTGGTATTTGAGGCCTACTTTAAATCTATCCCAAAAAGAAAATCTTACATTGAAGGTATTGATAGTGTCATTCAGAAAAACCTAAGACACACGCTAGCGTGCTAATAGAAGTGTCATTCTGTGATTAAACCTATAACTGTCACACAGCGCAAAAAAAAACAGGTCTCACAACTCTATTCAACCAAATCTGCACAGTTTTAGCTGGTCAAGTTATTTGTAGTGACCGTAAAAGCAGACTTTTTGTTCTGGGTTGAAAAAGCATTCCCAAATTTGCCATTCTCAAAATAACTAGTTTGTGGTATTTGAGGCCTACTTGAAATCTATCCCAAAAAGAAAATCTTACATTGAAGGTATTGATAGTGTCATTTAGAAAAACCTAAGACACACGCTAGCGTGCTGATAGAAGTGTCATTCTGTGATTAAACCTATAACTGTCACACAGCGCAAAAAAAAAACAGGTCTCACATCTCTATTCAACCAAATCTGCACAGTTTTAGCTGGTCAAGTTATTTGTAGTGACCGTAAAAGCAGACTTTATGTTCTGGGTTGAAAAAGCATTCCCAAATTTGCCATTCTGAAAATAACTAGTTTGTGGTATTTGAGGCCTACTTGAAATCTATCCCAAAAAGAAAATCTTACATTGAAGGTATTGATAGTGTCATTCAGAAAAACCTAAGACACACGCTAGCGTGCTGATAGAAGTGTCATTCTGTGATTAAACCTATAACTGTCACACAGCGCAAAAAAAAACAGGTCTCACATCTCTATTCAACCAAATCTGCACAGTTTTAGCTGGTCAAGTTATTTGTAGTGACCGTAAAAGCAGACTTTTTGTTCTGGTTTGAAAAAGCATTCCCAAATTTGCCATTCTGAAAATAACTAGTTTGTGGTATTTGAGGCCTACTTGAAATCTATCCCAAAAAGAAAATCTTACATTGAAGGTATTGATAGTGTCATTCAGAAAAACCTAAGACACACGCTAGCGTGCTGATAGAAGTGTCATTCTGTGATTAAACCTATAACTGTCACACAGCGCAAAAAAAAACAGGTCTCACATCTCTATTCAACCAAATCTGCACAGTTTTAGCTGGTCAAGTTATTTGTAGTGACCGTAAAAGCAGACTTTTTGTTCTGGGTTGAAAAAGCATTTCCAAATTTGCCATTCTCAAAATAACTAGTTTGTGGTATTTGAGGCCTACTTGAAATCTATCCCAAAAAGAAAATCTTACATTGAAGGTATTGATAGTGTCATTTAGAAAAACCTAAGACACACGCTAGCGTGCTGATAGAAGTGTCATTCTGTGATTAAACCTATAACTGTCACACAGCGCAAAAAAAAACAGGTCTCACATCTCTATTCAACCAAATCTGCACAGTTTTAGCTGGTCAAGTTATTTGTAGTGACCGTAAAAGCAGACTTTTTGTTCTGGGTTGAAAAAGCATTCCCAAATTTGCCATTCTGAAAATAACTAGTTTGTGGTATTTGAGGCCTACTTGAAATCTATCCCAAAAAGAAAATCTTACATTGAAGGTATTGATAGTGTCATTTAGAAAAACCTAAGACACACGCTAGCGTGCTGATAGAAGTGTCATTCTGTGAATAAACCTATAACTGTCACACAGCGCAAAAAAAAACAGGTCTCACATCTCTATTCAACCAAATCTGCACAGTTTTAGCTGGTCAAGTTATTTGTAGTGACCGTAAAAGCAGACTTTTTGTTCTGGGTTGAAAAAGCATTCCCAAATTTGCCATTCTGAAAATAACTAGTTTGTGGTATTTGAGGCCTACTTGAAATCTATCCCAAAAAGAAAATCTTACATTGAAGGTATTGATAGTGTCATTCAGAAAAACCTAAGACACACGCTAGCGTGCTAATAGAAGTGTCATTCTGTGATTAAACCTGAAACTGTCACACAGCGCAAAAAAAAACAGGTCTCACATCTCTATTCAACCAAATCTGCACAGTTTTAGCTGGTCAAGTTATTTGTAGTGACCGTAAAAGCAGACTTTTTGTTCTGGGTTGAAAAAGCATTCCCAAATTTGCCATTCTGAAAATAACTAGTTTGTGGTATTTGAGGCCTACTTGAAATCTATCCCAAAAAGAAAATCTTACATTGAAGGTATTGATAGTGTCATTCAGAAAAACCTAAGACACACGCTAGCGTGCTAATAGAAGTGTCATTCTGTGATTAAACCTATAACTGTCACACAGCGCAAAAAAAAACAGGTCTCACATCTCTATTCAACCAAATCTGCACAGTTTTAGCTGGTCAAGTTATTTGTAGTGACCGTCAAAGCAGACTTTTTGTTCTGGGTTGAAAAAGCATTCCCAAATTTGCCATTCTGAAAATAACTAGTTTGTGGTATTTCAGGCCTACTTGAAATCTATCCCAAAAAGAAAATCTTACATTGAAGTTATTGATAGTGTCATTCAGAAAAACCTAAGACACACGCTAGCGTGCTGATAGAAGTGTCATTCTGTGATTAAACCTATAACTGTCACACAGCGCAAAAAAAAACAGGTCTCACATCTCTATTCAACCAAATCTGCACAGTTTTAGCTGGTCAAGTTATTTGTAGTGACCGTAAAAGCAGACTTTTTGTTCTGGGTTGAAAAAGCATTCCCAAATTTGCCATTCTGAAAATAACTAGTTTGTGGTATTTGAGGCCTACTTGAAATCTATCCCAAAAAGAAAATCTTACATTGAAGGTATTGATAGTGTCATTCAGAAAAACCTAAGACACACGCTAGCGTGCTAATAGAAGTGTCATTCTGTGATTAAACCTATAACTGTCACACAGCGCAAAAAAAAACAGGTCTCACATCTCTATTCAACCAAATCTGCACAGTTTTAGCTGGTCAAGTTATTTGTAGTGACCGTCAAAGCAGACTTTTTGTTCTGGGTTGAAAAAGCATTCCCAAATTTGCCATTCTCAAAATAACTAGTTTGTGGTATTTGAGGCCTACTTGAAATCTATCCCAAAAAGAAAATCTTACATTAAAGTTATTGATAGTGTCATTTAGAAAAACCTAAGACACACGCTAGCGTGCTGATAGAAGTGTCATTCTGTGATTAAACCTATAACTGTCACACAGCGCAAAAAAAAACAGGTCTCACATCTCTATTCAACCAAATCTGCACAGTTTTAGCTGGTCAAGTTATTTGTAGTGACCGTAAAAGCAGACTTTTTGTTCTGGGTTGAAAAAGCATTCCCAAATTTGCCATTCTGAAAATAACTAGTTTGTGGTATTTGAGGCCTACTTGAAATCTATCCCAAAAAGAAAATCTTACATTGAAGGGATTGATAGTGTCATTTAGAAAAACCTAAGACACACGCTAGCGTGCTGATAGAAGTGTCATTCTGTGATTAAACCTATAACTGTCACACAGCGCAAAATAAAACAGGTCTCACATCTCTATTCAACCAAATCTGCACAGTTTTAGCTGGTCAAGTTATTTGTAGTGACCGTAAAAGCAGACTTTTTGTTCTGGTTTGAAAAAGCATTCCCAAATTTGCCATTCTGAAAATAACTAGTTTGTGGTATTTGAGGCCTACTTGAAATCTATCCCAAAAAGAAAATCTTACATTGAAGGTATTGATAGTGTCATTCAGAAAAACCTAAGACACACGCTAGCGTGCTGATAGAAGTGTCATTCTGTGATTAAACCTATAACTGTCACACAGCGCAAAAAAAAACAGGTCTCACATCTCTATTCAACCAAATCTGCACAGTTTTAGCTGGTCAAGTTATTTGTAGTGACCGTAAAAGCAGACTTTTTGTTCTGGGTTGAAAAAGCATTCCCAAATTTGCCATTCTCAAAATAACTAGTTTGTGGTATTTGAGGCCTACTTGAAATCTATCCCAAAAAGAAAATCTTACATTGAAGGTATTGATAGTGTCATTTAGAAAAACCTAAGACACACGCTAGCGTGCTGATAGAAGTGTCATTCTGTGATTAAACCTATAACTGTCACACAGCGCAAAAAAAAACAGGTCTCACATCTCTATTCAACCAAATCTGCACAGTTTTAGCTGGTCAAGTTATTTGTAGTGACCGTAAAAGCAGACTTTTTGTTCTGGGTTGAAAAAGCATTCCCAAATTTGCCATTCTGAAAATAACTAGTTTGTGGTATTTGAGGCCTACTTGAAATCTATCCCAAAAAGAAAATCTTACATTGAAGGTATTGATAGTGTCATTTAGAAAAACCTAAGACACACGCTAGCGTGCTGATAGAAGTGTCATTCTGTGAATAAACCTATAACTGTCACACAGCGCAAAAAAAAACAGGTCTCACATCTCTATTCAACCAAATCTGCACAGTTTTAGCTGGTCAAGTTATTTGTAGTGACCGTAAAAGCAGACTTTTTGTTCTGGGTTGAAAAAGCATTCCCAAATTTGCCATTCTGAAAATAACTAGTTTGTGGTATTTGAGGCCTACTTGAAATCTATCCCAAAAAGAAAATCTTACATTGAAGGTATTGATAGTGTCATTCAGAAAAACCTAAGACACACGCTAGCGTGCTAATAGAAGTGTCATTCTGTGATTAAACCTATAACTGTCACACAGCGCAAAAAAAAACAGGTCTCACATCTCTATTCAACCAAATCTGCACAGTTTTAGCTGGTCAAGTTATTTGTAGTGACCGTAAAAGCAGACTTTTTGTTCTGGGTTGAAAAAGCATTCCCAAATTTGCCATTCTGAAAATAACTAGTTTGTGGTATTTGAGGCCTACTTGAAATCTATCCCAAAAAGAAAATCTTACATTGAAGGTATTGATAGTGTCATTCAGAAAAACCTAAGACACACGCTAGCGTGCTAATAGAAGTGTCATTCTGTGATTAAACCTATAACTGTCACACAGCGCAAAAAAAAACAGGTCTCACATCTCTATTCAACCAAATCAGCACAGTTTTAGCTGGTCAAGTTATTTGTAGTGACCGTAAAAGCATACTTTTTGTTCTGGGTTGAAAAAGCATTCCCAAACTTGCCATTCTGAAAATAACTAGTTTGTGGTATTTGAGGCCTACTTTAAATCTATCCCAAAAAGAAAATCTTACATTGAAGGTATTGATAGTGTCATTCAGAAAAACCTAAGACACACGCTAGCGTGCTAATAGAAGTGTCATTCTGTGATTAAACCTATAACTGTCACACAGCGCAAAAAAAAACAGGTCTCACATCTCTATTCAACCAAATCTGCACAGTTTTAGCTGGTCAAGTTATTTGTAGTGACCGTAAAAGCAGACTTTTTGTTCTGGGTTGAAAAAGCATTCCCAAATTTGCCATTCTCAAAATAACTAGTTTGTGGTATTTGAGGCCTACTTGAAATCTATCCCAAAAAGAAAATCTTACATTGAAGGTATTGATAGTGTCATTTAGAAAAACCTAAGACACACGCTAGCGTGCTGATAGAAGTGTCATTCTGTGATTAAACCTATAACTGTCACACAGCGCAAAAAAAAACAGGTCTCACATCTCTATTCAACCAAATCTGCACAGTTTTAGCTGGTCAAGTTATTTGTAGTGACCGTAAAAGCAGACTTTATGTTCTGGGTTGAAAAAGCATTCCCAAATTTGCCATTCTGAAAATAACTAGTTTGTGGTATTTGAGGCCTACTTGAAATCTATCCCAAAAAGAAAATCTTACATTGAAGGTATTGATAGTGTCATTTAGAAAAACCTAAGACACACGCTAGCGTGCTGATAGAAGTGTCATTCTGTGATTAAACCTATAACTGTCACACAGCGCAAAAAAAACAGGTCTCACATCTCTATTCAACCAAATCTGCACAGTTTTAGCTGGTCAAGTTATTTGTAGTGACCGTAAAAGCAGACTTTTTGTTCTGGTTTGAAAAAGCATTCCCAAATTTGCCATTCTGAAAATAACTAGTTTGTGGTATTTGAGGCCTACTTGAAATCTATCCCAAAAAGAAAATCTTACATTGAAGGTATTGATAGTGTCATTCAGAAAAACCTAAGACACACGCTAGCGTGCTGATAGACGTGTCATTCTGTGATTAAACCTATAACTGTCACACAGCGCAAAAAAAAACAGGTCTCACATCTCTATTCAACCAAATCTGCACAGTTTTAGCTGGTCAAGTTATTTGTAGTGACCGTAAAAGCAGACTTTTTGTTCTGGGTTGAAAAAGCATTTCCAAATTTGCCATTCTCAAAATAACTAGTTTGTGGTATTTGAGGCCTACTTGAAATCTATCCCAAAAAGAAAATCTTACATTGAAGGTATTGATAGTGTCATTTAGAAAAACCTAAGACACACGCTAGCGTGCTGATAGAAGTGTCATTCTGTGATTAAACCTATAACTGTCACACAGCGCAAAAAAAAACAGGTCTCACATCTCTATTCAACCAAATCTGCACAGTTTTAGCTGGTCAAGTTATTTGTAGTGACCGTAAAAGCAGACTTTTTGTTCTGGGTTGAAAAAGCATTCCCAAATTTGCCATTCTGAAAATAACTAGTTTGTGGTATTTGAGGCCTACTTGAAATCTATCCCAAAAAGAAAATCTTACATTGAAGGTATTGATAGTGTCATTTAGAAAAACCTAAGACACACGCTAGCGTGCTGATAGAAGTGTCATTCTGTGAATAAACCTATAACTGTCACACAGCGCAAAAAAAAACAGGTCTCACATCTCTATTCAACCAAATCTGCACAGTTTTAGCTGGTCAAGTTATTTGTAGTGACCGTAAAAGCAGACTTTTTGTTCTGGGTTGAAAAAGCATTCCCAAATTTGCCATTCTGAAAATAACTAGTTTGTGGTATTTGAGGCCTACTTGAAATCTATCCCAAAAAGAAAATCTTACATTGAATGTATTGATAGTGTCATTCAGAAAAACCTAAGACACACGCTAGCGTGCTAATAGAAGTGTCATTCTGTGATTAAACCTTTAACTGTCACACAGCGCAAAAAAAAACAGGTCTTACATCTCTATTCAACCAAATCTGCACAGTTTTAACTGGTCAAGTTATTTGTAGTGACCGTAAAAGCAGACTTTTTGTTCTGGGTTGAAAAAGCATTCCCAAATTTGCCATTCTGAAAATAACTAGTTTGTGGTATTTGAGGCCTACTTGAAATCTATCCCAAAAAGAAAATCTTACATTGAAGGTATTGATAGTGTCATTCAGAAAAACCTAAGACACACGCCAGCGTGCTAATAGAAGTGTCATTCTGTGATTAAACCTATAACTGTCACACAGCGCAAAAAAAAACAGGTCTCACATCTCTATTCAACCAAATCTGCACAGTTTTAGCTGGTCAAGTTATTTGTAGTGACCGTCAAAGCAGACTTTTTGTTCTGGGTTGAAAAAGCATTCCCAAATTTGCCATTCTGAAAATAACTAGTTTGTGGTATTTCAGGCCTACTTGAAATCTATCCCAAAAAGAAAATCTTACATTGAAGTTATTGATAGTGTCATTCAGAAAAACCTAAGACACACGCTAGCGTGCTGATAGAAGTGTCATTCTGTGATTAAACCTATAACTGTCACACAGCGCAAAAAAAAAACAGGTCTCACATCTCTATTCAACCAAATCTGCACAGTTTTAGCTGGTCAAGTTATTTGTAGTGACCGTAAAAGCAGACTTTTTGTTCTGGGTTGAAAAAGCATTCCCAAATTTGCCATTCTGAAAATAACTAGTTTGTGGTATTTGAGGCCTACTTGAAATCTATCCCAAAAAGAAAATCTTACATTGAAGGTATTGATAGTGTCATTCAGAAAAACCTAAGACACACGCTAGCGTGCTAATAGAAGTGTCATTCTGTGATTAAACCTATAACTGTCACACAGCGCAAAAAAAAACAGGTCTCACATCTCTATTCAACCAAATCTGCACAGTTTTAGCTGGTCAAGTTATTTGTAGTGACCGTCAAAGCAGACTTTTTGTTCTGGGTTGAAAAAGCATTCCCAAATTTGCCATTCTCAAAATAACTAGTTTGTGGTATTTGAGGCCTACTTGAAATCTATCCCAAAAAGAAAATCTTACATTAAAGTTATTGATAGTGTCATTTAGAAAAACCTAAGACACACGCTAGCGTGCTGATAGAAGTGTCATTCTGTGATTAAACCTATAACTGTCACACAGCGCAAAAAAAAACAGGTCTCACATCTCTATTCAACCAAATCTGCACAGTTTTAGCTGGTCAAGTTATTTGTAGTGACCGTAAAAGCAGACTTTTTGTTCTGGGTTGAAAAAGCATTCCCAAATTTGCCATTCTGAAAATAACTAGTTTGTGGTATTTGAGGCCTACTTGAAATCTATCCCAAAAATAAAATCTTACATTGAAGGTATTGATAGTGTCATTCAGAAAAACCTAAGACACACACTAGCGTGCTGATAGAAGTGTCATTCTGTGATTAAACCTATAACTGTCACACAGCGCAAAAAAAAAACAGGTCTCACATCTCTATTCAATCAAATCTGCACAGTTTTAGCTGGTCAAGTTATTTGTAGTGACCGTCAAAGCAGACTTTTTGTTCTGGGTTGAAAAAGCATTCCCAAATTTGCCATTCTGAAAATAACTAGTTTGTGGTATTTGAGGCCTACTTGAAATCTATCCCAAAAAGAAAATCTTACATTGAAGGTATTGATAGTGTCATTCAGAAAAACCTAAGACACACGCTAGCGTGCTGATAGAAGCGTCATTCTGTGATTAAACCTATAACTGTCACACAGCGCAAAAAAAAACAGGTCTCACATCTCTATTCAACCAAATCTGCACAGTTTTAGCTGGTCAAGTTATTTGTAGTGACCTTAAAAGCAGACTTTTTGTTCTGGGTTGAAAAAGCATTCCCAAACTTGCCATTCTCAAAATTGTGGTGAACGGGAACAATGAGGAAAACATCTAATAAGGGACGCGGACGCGGACGTGGACATGGTCATGGTGGTGTTAGTGGACCCTCTGGTGCTGGGAGAGGACGTGGCCGTTCTGCCACAGCCACACGTCCTAGTGAACCAACTACCTCAGGTCCCAGTAGCCAGCAGAATTTACAGCGATATTTGGTGGGGCCCAATGCCGTTCTAAGGATGGTAAGACCTGAGCAGGTACAGGCATTAGTCAATTGGGTGGCCGACAGTGGATCCAGCACGTTCACATTATCTCCCACCCAGTCTTCTGCAGAAAGCGCACAGATGGCGCATGAAAACCAAGCCCATCGGTCTGTCACATCACCCCCATGCATATCAGGGAAACTGTCTGAGCCTCAAGTTATGCAGCAGTCTCTTATGCTGTTTGAAGACTCTGCTGCCAGGGTTTCCCAAGGGCATCCACCTAGCCCTTCCCCAGGGGTGGAAGAGATAGAATGCACTAACGCACAACCACTTATTTTTCCTGATGATGAGGACATGGGAATACCACCTCAGCACGTCTCTGATGATGACGAAACACAGGTGCCAACTGCTGCGTCTTTCTGCAGTGTGCAGACTGAACAGGAGGTCAGGGATCAAGACTGGGTGGAAGACGATGCAGGAGACGATGAGGTCCTAGACCCCACATGGAATGAAGGTCGTGCCACTGACTTTCACAGTTCGGAGGAAGAGGCAATGGTGAGACCGAGCCAACAGCGTAGCAAAAGAGGGAGCAGTGGGCAAAATCAGAACACCCGCCGCCAAGAGACTCCGCCTGCTACTGACCGCCGCCATCTGGGACCGAGCACCCCAAAAGCAGCTTCAAGGAATTCCCTGGCATGGTACTTCTTCAAACAATGTGCTGACGACAAGACCCGAGTGGTTTGCATGCTGTGCCATCAGAGCCTGAAGCGAGGCATTAACGTTCTGAACCTTAGCACAACCTGCATGACCAGGCACCTGCATGCAAAGCATGAACTGCAGTGGAGTAAACACCTTAAAAACAAGGAAGTCACTCAGGCTCCCCCTGCTACCTCTTCTGCTGCTGCCGCCTCGGCCTCTTCTGCTGCTGCTGCCGCCGCCTCGGCCTCTTCCTCCGCCTCTGGAGGAACGTTGGCACCTGCCGCCCAGCAAACATGGGATGTACCACCAACACCACCACCTGCGTCACCAAGCATCCCAACCATGTCACACGGCAGCGTTCAGCTCTCCATCTCACAAACATTTGAGAGAAAGCGTAAATTCTCACCTAGCCACCCTCGATCCCTGGCCCTGAATGCCAGCATTTCTAAACTACTGGCCTATGAAATGCTGTCATTTAGGCTGGTGGACACACAGCTTCAAACAGCTCATGTCACTTGCTGTCCCACAGTATGTTGTTCCCAGCCGCCACTACTTCTCCAAGAGAGCCGTGCCTTCCCTGCACAAACAAGTGTCCGATAAAATCAAGTGTGCACTGCGCAACGCCATCTGTGGCAAGGTCCACCTAACCACAGATACGTGGACCAGTAAGCACGGCCAGGGACGCTATATCTCCCTAACTGCACACTGGGTAAATGTAGTGGCGGCTGGGCCCCAGGCGGAGAGCTATTTGGCGCACGTCCTTCCGCCGCCAAGGATCGCAGGGCAACATTCTTTGCCTCCTGTCTCCTCCTCCTCCTACTCAGCTTCCTCCTCCTCTTCTTCCACCTGCTCATCCAGTCAGCCACACACCTTCACCACCAACTTCAGCACAGCACGGGGTAAACGTCAGCAGGCCATTCTGAAACTCATATGTTTGGGGGACAGGCCCCACACCGCACAGGAGTTGTGGCGGGGTATAGAACAACAGACCGACGAGTGGTTGCTGCCGGTGAGCCTCAAGCCCGGCCTAGTGGTGTGCGATAATGGGCGAAATCTCGTTGCAGCTCTGGGACTAGCCGGTTTGACGCACATCCCTTGCCTGGCGCATGTGCTGAATTTGGTGGTGCAGAAGTTCATTCGCATCTACCCCGACATGTCAGAGCTGCTGCATAAAGTGCGGGCCGTCTGTTTGCGCTTCCGGCGTTTACACCCTGCCGCTGCTCGCCTGTCTGCGCTACAGCGTAACTTCGGCCTTCCCGCTCACCGCCTCATATGCGACGTGCCCACCAGGTGGAACTCCACCTTGCATATGCTGGACAGACTGTGCGAGCAGCAGCAGGCCATAGTGGAGTTTCAGCTGCAGCACACACGGGTCAGTCGCACTGCGGATCAGACCCACTTCACCACCAATGACTGGGCCTCCATGCGAGACCTGTGTGCCCTGTTGTGCTGTTTCGAGTACTCCACCAACATGGCCAGTGGCGATGACGCCGTTATCAGCGTTACAATACCACTTCTATGTCTCCTTGAGAAAACACTTAGGGCGATGATGGAAGAGGAGGTGGCCCAGGAGGAAGAGGAGGAAGAGGGGTCATTTTTAGCACTTTCAGGCCAGTCTCTTCGAAGTGACTCAGAGGGAGGTTTTTTGCAACACCAGAGGCCAGGTACAAATGTGGCCAGACAGGGCCCACTACTGGAGGACGAGGAGGACGAGGATGAGGAAGAGGTGGAGGAGGATGAGGATGAAGCATGTTCACAGCGGGGTGGCACCCAAAGCAGCTCGGGCCCATCACTGGTGCGTGGCTGGGGGGAAACACAGGACGATGACGATACGCCTCCCACAGAGGACAGCTTGTCCTTACCTCTGGGCAGCCTGGCACACATGAGCGACTACATGCTGCAGTGCCTGCGCAACGACAGCAGAGTTGCCCACATTTTAACGTGTGCGGACTACTGGGTTGCCACCCTGCTGGATCCCCGGTACAAAGACAATGTGCCCACCTTACTTCCTACACTGGAGCGTGATAGGAAGATGCGCGAGTACAAGCGCACGTTGGTAGACGCGCTACTGAGAGCATTCCCAAATGTCACAGGGGAACCAGTGGAAGCCCAAGGCGAAGGCAGAGGAGGAGCAAGAGGTCGCCAACGCAGCTGTATCACGCCCAGCTCCTCTGAGGGCAGGGTTAGCATGGCAGAGATGTGGAAAAGTTTTGTCAACACGCCACAGCTAAGTGCACCACCACCTGATACGGAATGTTTTAGCAGGAGGCAACATTTCACTAACATGGTGGAACAGTACCTGTGAACACCCCTCCACGTACTGACTGATGGTTCGGCCCCATTCAACTACTGGGTCTCCAAATTGTCCACGTGGCCAGAGCTAGCCTTTTATGCCTTGGAGGTGCTGGCCTGCCCGGCGGCCAGCGTTTTGTCTGAACGTGTATTCAGCACGGCAGGGGGCGTCATTACAGACAAACGCAGCCGCCTGTCTACAGCCAAAGTGGACAAGCTGACGTTCATAAAAATGAACCAGGCATGGATCCCACAGGACCTGTCCATCCCTTGTGCAGATTAGATATTAACTACCTCCCCTTAACAATATATTATTCTACTCCAGGGCACTTCCTCATTCAATACTATTTTTAATTTCATTTTACCATTATATTGCGGGGCAACCCAAAGTTGAATGAACCTCTCCTCTGTCTGGGTGCCGGGGCCTAAATGTGTTCTTGAAAACCACAGGCGAGTCTAGAGTCCCCCTCGGTCAGGAGGGGAACATGGAGACAAAAAGAAGGGGTATGGGGGGCGCACAATAGGGTAGTATGTTCAATACAAACTTAATTGTAAAACAAATTAAAGGTGCTCACCTTTTTAGGTTGTGCAATAATAGACACAACACTATTGTAGATATGTAAATAAAAGAGAGAGATTTTTCGGATCCGTGGATGCAGCCGCAGAAAAGGTATCTTTGGGATCGGAGGCCCAATCCCCCAAAGGATGCTTGTAGAGAGGAAGGTTTCTGATCAGGCGCAAAACACATAGGATCCAATCCGTCTAGTATGGGTGAATCTTTTTTAATTGCATAAAATAAAATAAAATAGAACAACGCGTTTCGGAGCTCAAAATGTCCCCTTCATCAGGTCAACAGTAGTCACAATGAATAATGTCAGTACAGGTATATAAAGATCCAAAAAAACCGCCAAAAAATGAATTACCTGAGAGCTGCCCACAGATGGGAGGGGCTAGCTGCAGGTAATGTGTCACAGATATACAAATAGCTTATTCAAAATATACATCTAATCACAATATATAACTGTAGTCAATGTTTAGAAGTTTTCTTTTATATTAGAAAATAGGAATAGGCCTAAATGTGTGACAGTGGCCTGTTCCAGTGGTGGGTGACGTGAAGCCTGATTCGCTGCTATGACATGAATACAGATTCTGCGCTGACATAAGACCAGATTCTCTGTTACGGGACCTCTCTCCTCTGCCTGGGTGCCTGGGCCTAAATGTGTGACAGTGGCCTGTTCCAGTGGTGGGTGACGTGAAGCCTGATTCTCTGCTATGACATGAAGACAGATTCTGCGCTGACATAAGGCCAGATTCTCTGTTACGGGACCGCTCTCCTCTGTCTGGGTGCCGGGGCCTAAATGTTTGACAGTGGCCTGTTCCAGTGGTGGGTGACGTGAAGCCTGATTCTCTGCTATGACATGAATACAGATTCTGCGCTGACATAAGGCCAGATTCTCTGTTACGGGACCTCTCTCCTCTGCCTGGGTGCCTGGGCCTAAATGTGTGACAGTGGCCTGTTCCAGTGGTGGCTGACATGAAGCTTGATTCTCTGCTATGACATGAAGACAGATTCTGCGCTGACATAAGGCCAGATTCTCTGTTACGGGACCTCTCTCCTCTGCCTGGGTGCCTGGGCCTAAATGTGTGACAGTGGCCTGTTCCAGTGGTGGCTGACATGAAGCTTGATTCTCTGCTATGACATGAAGACAGATTCTGCGCTGACATAAGGCCAGATTCTCTGTTACGGGACCTCTCTCCTTTGCCTGGGTGCCTGGGCCTAAATGTGTGACAGTGGCCTGTTCCAGAGATGGGTGACGTGAAGCCTGATTCTCTGCTATGACATGAATACAGATTCTGCGCTGACATAAGGCCAGATTCTCTGTTACGGGACCGCTCTCCTCTGTCTGGGTGCCGAGGCTAAAATGTGTGACAGTGGCCTGTTCCAGTGGTGGGTGACGTGAAGCCTGATTCTCTGCTATGACATGAATACAGATTCTGCGCTGACATAAGGCCAGATTCTCTGTTACGGGACCTCTCTCCTCTGCCTGGGTGCCTGGGCCTAAATGTGTGACAGTGGCCTGTTCCAGTGGTGGGTGACGTGAAGCCTGATTCTCTGCTATGACATGAATACAGATTCTGCGCTGACATAAGGCCAGATTCTCTGTTACGGGACCTCTCTCCTCTGCCTGGGCACCTGGGCCTAAATGTGTGACAGTGGCCTGTTCCAGTGGTGGGTGACGTGAAGCCTGATTCTCTGCTATGACATGAAGACAGATTCTGCGCTGACATAAGGCCAGATTCTCTGTTACAGGACCTCTCTCCTCTGCCTGGGTGCCTGGGCCTAAATGTGTGACAGTGGCCTGTTCCAGTGGTGGGTGACGTGAAGCCTGATTCTCTGCTATGACATGAATACAGATTCTGCGCTGACATAAGGCCAGATTCTCTGTTACGGGACCTCTCTCCTCTGCCTGGGTGCCTGGGCCTAAATGTGTGACAGTGGCCTGTTTCAGTGGTGGCTGACGTGAAGCCTGATTCTCTGCTATGACATGAAGACAGATTCTGCGCTGACATAAGGCCAGATTCTCTGTTACGGGACCGCTCTCCTCTGTCTGGGTGCCGGGGCCTAAATGTGTGACAGTGGCCTGTTCCAGTGGTGGGTGACGTGAAGCCTGATTCTCTGCTATGACATGAATACAGATTCTGCGCTGACATAAGGCCAGATTCTCTGTTACGGGACCGCTCTCCTCTGTCTGGGTGCCGGGGCCTAAATGTGTGACAGTCGCCTGTTCCAGTGGTGGGTGACGTGAAGCCTGATTCTCTGCTATGACATGAATACAGATTCTGCGCTGATATAAGGCCAGATTCTCTGTTACGGGACCTCTCTCCTCTGCCTGGGTGCCTGGGCCTAAATGTGTGACAGTGGCCTGTTCCAGTGGTGGGTGACGTGAAGCCTGATTCTCTGCTATGACATGAATACAGATTCTGCGCTGACATAAGGCCAGATTCTCTGTTACGGGACCTCTCTCCTCTGCCTGGGTGCCTGGGCCTAAATGTGTGACTGTGGCCTGTTCCAGTGGTGGGTGACGTGAAGCCTGATTCTCTGCTATGACATGAATACAGATTCTGCGCTGACATAAGGCCAGATTCTCTGTTACGGGACCGCTCTCTTCTGTCTGGGTGCCGGGGCCTAAATGTGTGACAGTGGCCTGTTCCAGTGGTGGGTGACGTGAAGCCTGATTCTCTGCTATGACATGAATACAGATTCTGCGCGAACATAAGGCAAGATTCTCTGTTACGGGACCTCTCTCCTCTGCCTGGGTGCCTGGGCCTAAATGTGTGACAGTGGCCTGTTCCAGTGGTGGGTGACGTGAAGCCTGATTCTCTGCTATGACATGAATACAGATTCTGCGCTGACATAAGGCCAGATTCTCTGTTTCGGGACCGCTCTCCTCTGTCTGGGTGCCGGGGCCTAAATGTGTGACAGTGGCCTGTTCCAGTGGTGGGTGACGTGAAGCCTGATTCTCTGCTATGACATGAATACAGATTCTGCGCTGACATAAGGCCAGATTCTCTGTTACGGGACCTCTCTCCTTTGCCTGGGTGCCTGGGCCTAAATGTGTGACAGTGGCCTGTTCCAGTGGTGGGTGACGTGAAGCCTGATTCTCTTTTATGACATGAATACAGATTCTGCGCTGACATAAGGCCAGATTCTCTGTTACGGGACCTCTCTCCTCTGCCTGGGTGCCTGGGCCTAATTGTGTGACAGTGGCCTGTTCCAGTGGTGGGTGACGTGAAGCCTGATTCTCTGCTATGACATGAAGACAGATTCTGCGCTGACATAAGGCCAGATTCTCTGTTACGGGACCTCTCTCCTCTGCCTGGGTGCCTGGGCCTAAATGTGTGACAGTGGCCTGTTTCAGTGGTGGCTGACGTGAAGCCTGATTCTCTGCTATGACATGAAGACAGATTCTGCGCTGACATAAGGCCAGATTCTCTGTTACGGGACCGCTCTCCTCTGTCTTGGTGCCGGGGCCTAAATGTGTGACAGTGGCCTGTTCCAGTGGTGGGTGACTCGAAGCCTGATTCTCTGCTATGACATGAATACAGATTCTGCGCTGACATAAGGCCAGATTCTCTGTTACGGGACCTCTCTCCTCTGCCTGGGTGCCTGGGCCTAAATGTGTGACAGTGGCCTGTTCCAGTGGTGGGTGACGTGAAGCCTGATTCTCTGCTATGACATGAATACAGATTCTGCGCTGACATAAGGCCAGATTCTCTGTTACGGGACCTCTCTCCTCTGCCTGGGTGCCTGGGCCTAAATGTGTGACAGTGGCCTGTTCCAGTGGTGGGTGACGTGAAGCCTGATTCTCTGCTATGACATGAATACAGATTCTGCGCTGATATAAGGCCAGATTCTCTGTTACGGGACCTCTCTCCTCTGCCTGGGTGCCTGGGCCTAAATGTGTGACAGTGGCCTGTTCCAGTGGTGGGTGACGTGAAGCCTGATTCTCTGCTATGACATGAATACAGATTCTGCGCTGACATAAGGCCAGATTCTCTGTTACGGGACCGCTCTCTTCTGTCTGGGTGCCTGGGCCTAAATGTGTGACAGTGGCCTGTTCCAGTGGTGGGTGACGTGAAGCCTGATTCTCTGCTATGACATGAATACAGATTCTGCGCTGACATAAGGCAAGATTCTCTGTTACGGGACCTCTCTCCTCTGCCTGGGTGCCTGGGCCTAAATGTGTGACAGTGGCCTGTTCCAGTGGTGGGTGACGTGAAGCCTGATTCTCTGCTATGACATGAATACAGATTCTGCGCTGACATAAGGCCAGATTCTCTGTTACGGGACCGCTCTCCTCTGTCTGGGTGCCGGGGCCTAAATGTGGGATAGTGGCCTGTTCCAGTGGTGGGTGACGTGAAGCCTGATTCTCTGCTATGACATGAATACAGATTCTGCGCTGACATAAGGCCAGATTCTCTGTTACAGGACCTCTCTCCTCTGCCTGGGTGCCTGGGCCTAAATGTGTGACAGTGGCCTGTTCCAGTGGTGGGTGACATGAAGCCTGATTCTCTGCTATGACATGATTACAGATTCTGCGCTGACATAAGGCCAGATTCTCTGTTACGGGACCTCTCTCCTCTGTCTGGGTGCCGGGGCCTAAATGTGGGATAGTGGCCTGTTCCAGTGGTGGGTGACGTGAAGCCTGATTCTCTGCTATGACATGAATACAGATTCTGCGCTGACATAAGGCCAGATTCTCTGTTATGGGACCTCTCTCCTCTGCCTGGGTGCCTGGGCCTAAATGTGTGACAGTGGCCTGTTCCAGTGGTGGGTGACATGATACCTGATTCTCTGCTATGACATGATTACAGATTCTGCGCTGACATAAGGCCAGATTCTCTGTTACGGGACCTCTCTCCTCTGCCTGGGTGCCTGGGCCTAAATGTGTGACAGTGGCCTGTTCCAGTGGTGGGTGACGTGAAGCCTGATTCTCTGCTATGACATGAAGACAGATTCTGCGCTGACATAAGGCCAGATTCTCTGTTATGGGACCTCTCTCCTCTGCTTGGGTGCCTGGGCCTAAATGTGTGACAGTGGCCTGTTCCAGTGGTGGGTGACGTGAAGCCTGATTCTCTGCTATGACATGAAGACAGATTCTGCGCTGACATAAGGCCAGATTCTCTGTTACGGGACCGCTCTCCTCTGTCTGGGTGCCGGGGCCTAAATGTGTGACAGTGGCCTGTTCCTGTGGTGGGTGACGTGAAGCCTGATTCTCTGCTATGACATGAAGACAGATTCTGCGCTGACATAAGGCCAGATTCTCTGTTACGGGACCGCTCTCCTCTGTCTGGGTGCCGGGGCCTAAATGTGTGACAGTGGCCTGTTCCAGTGGTGGGTGACATGAAGCCTGATTCTCTGCTATGACATGAAGACTGATTCTGCGCTGACATGAAGCCAGATTCTCTGCTATGGCATGAAGAGACTGATTCTCTGCTGACATGAAGCCAGATTCTTTGCTATGGCATGAAGAGACTGATTCTCTGCTGACGTGAAGCCAGATTCTCTGCTATGGGACCTCTGTCCAATTGATATTGGTTCATTTTTATTTTTTTAATTTTAATTTTAATTCATTTCCCTATCCACATTTGTTTGCAGGGGATTTACCTACATATTGCTGCCTTTTGCAGCCCTCTAGCTCTTTCCTGGGCTGTTTTACAGCCTTTTTAGTGCCCAAATGTTCGGGTCCCCATTGACTTCAATGGGGTTCGGGTTCGGGACGAAGTTCGGTTCGGGTTCGGATCCCGAACCCGAACATTTACGGGAAGTTCGGCCGAACTTCTCGAACGCGAACATCCAGGTGTTCGCTCAACTCTATTTATAACATATTTATTTTTGTAATTGGTTTGTAATATCATGAAAAAATAATTATAAATTAACTGTAGCACATGAGCTTATTTAGGCTACTTTTACACTTGCGTTCGGGGTTCCGCTTGTGAGTTCCATTTGAAGGCTCTCACAAGCGGCCCCAAATGGATCCGCACAGCCCCAATGCATTCTGAGTGGATGCGGATCTGCTCAGAATGCATCAGTTTGGCACCGTTTGGCCTCCGTTCCGCTCAGCAGGCGGACACCCGAACGCAGCTTGCAGCGTTTTCGTGTCCGCCTGGCCGTGCGGAGCCAAACGGATCCATCCAGACTTACAATGTAAGTCAATGGGGACGGATCCGTTTGACGTTGACACAATATGGTGCAATTGCAAACGGATCCGTCCCCTATTGACTTTCAATGTAAAGTCAGGAGTCCCTATTAATATACCATCGGATCAGAGTTTTCTCCAATCCGATGGTATATTTTAACTTGAAGCGTCCCCATCACCATGGGAACGCCTTTATGTTAGAATATACCATCGGATTTGAATTAGATCGTGAAACTCAGATCCGACAGTATATTCTAACACAGAGGCGTTCCCATGGTGATGGGGACGCTTCAAGTTAGAATATACTAAAAGAACTGTGTACATGACTGCCCCCTGCTGCCTGGCCCCCTCCCCCCTGTTTTTAACTCATTGGTGGCCAGTGCGGCCGGCCCCCCCTCCCCCCCTCCCCCCCTGTTTTTAACTCATTGGTGGCCAGGGCGGCCGGCCCCCCCCTCCCGCCCTGTTTTTAACTCATTGGTGGCCAGTGCGGCCGCCCCCACTCCCTTCCCCCCCTAATTAAAATGACCGACCCCCCATCATTGGTGGCAGCGGAGAGTTCCGATCGGAGTCCCAGTTTAATCTGTGGGACTCCGATCGGTAACCATGGCAACCAGGACGCTACTGCATTCCTGGCTGCCATGGTTACTTAGCAATTTTAGAAGCATTATACTTACCTGTGATGTCTGTGACCTGCCGGGCGCTCCTCCTACTGTTAAGTGAAATGTCTGTGCGGCGCATTGCTTATAGCATAAATTAATGTATTTCATCTCCTGCATCAATTGTTTTATGTAAGTGAAAGGTCTGTGCTATAAGCAATGCGCTGCACAGACCTTTCACTTACCAGTAGGAGGAGCGCCCGGCAGGTCACAGACATCACAGGTAAGTATAATGCTTCTAAAATTGCTAAGTAACCATGGCAGCCAGGAATGCAGTAGCGTTCTGGTTGCCATGGCTACCGATCGGATTCCCAGCGATTAAACTGGGACTCCGATCGGAACTCTCCGCTGCCACCAATGATGGGCGGTCGGTCATTTTAATTAGGGGGGGAGGGAGGGGGGGCGGCCGCACTGGCCACCAATGAGTTAAAAACAGGGGGGAGGGAGTGGGGGCTAGCCACACTGGCCACCAATGAGTTAAAAACAGGGGGGGAGGGGGGGGGGAGGCCGCACTGGCCACCAATGAGTTAAAAACAGGGGGGGAGGGAGGGGGGGCCAGCCGCACTGGCCACCAATGAGTTAAAAACAGAGGGGAGAGGGGGGGCGGCCGCACTGGCCACCAATGAGATAAATATAGGGGAGGGAGGGAGGGGGGGCCGGCCGCACTGGCCACCAATGAGTTAAATACAGGGGAGGGAGGGGGGCCGCACTGGCCACCAATGAGTTAAATACAGGGGAGGGGGGGGTCTGCCCCCTGCTGCCTGGCAGCACCTGCCAGGCAGCAGGGGGCAGTCATGTACACAGTTCTTTTAGTATATTCTAACTTGAAGCGTCCCCATCACCATGGGAACGCCTCTGTGTTAGAATATACTGTTGGATCTGAGTTTTGAGTGACGGCAGCATCTCCAGTGTATTCCTTTATTGGACAAACCTTACAGAATGCTGGCAGTAAAAGCTACGTTTTGGCTACATCTTAGCCTTTATCAAGCCTGAAGCCTAAGATGTAGTCGAAACGTAGCTGTCTGGCTTTTACTGTGCGCATTCTGTAAGGTTTGTCTAATAAAAGGAATACACTGGAGATGCTTCCGTCAACTTTTGTTTTGTGCCATTGATAACGGTAGGTCATTGTCCAGCTCAGAATATAAATGAACAGTAGGCATAACCACTATGCTGCTACCCTAATTATTTTAACTCAAGATTCTGAAACTGTCATTCATTGTCCAATATGTATTAGTCCTGGGGACACACTACAATTTACTTACATAAAACAATTGATGCAGGAGATGAAATACATTAATTTACAGGAAATTTGCATAGTAGACTTGACTTATGTCAAGTATCTGATAAAAATACATATTTAGCGCATCTGGATTTGATGTTTATAATTGGGGATCCTTACTGAAGCATGTGGAGATTTTCATTTTAATATAAGTGAATATGAAAAACTTTCCTCATTAAGGAACTTTTCTTTTAAGCTTTTGTCCAGAGGGTAATATAAAGTAGTGCAAGACTATTGAAGATTAATTTGATTGAGGATAATTTTACAAGTAGATATTATAACATAGTATATTTCTTCATAACACTTAAGCATTACAATCTACTTTCTAGTTTACTTAGCATATTTAGTAATGAAAATTAAAAAGCTAATTAGAGAGAAATAGCATTGCTCATGTACAAAGACTATTCTTGTCAGCAGAGACTGCAAAAAATTGTAAATTGATAGAGGATTCAATGATTTGAACCCTTATTTCATCAAAATAGAACATCAAATTAAATCAATATGATAAGTGAAACAAAACCACAAAATGCAAAATATTGTATGCATTATAACTTTGTGTCACTGTGCGGTTCACCGTGCCGTGTGTTGCTGTGCAGGCTGGCTGCACGCCTTTTGCGTACGTTGCTTTTGGCTGCGTGCTAGCTGCTGTATCTGGTGTGAACCTGCCCATGTACGTGTGCACCCCTTTGACTGTGTCTGTTTCTGTTCTTGTGTGTCCTGTTCTGAGCTCTGGTACTGATGGGGTTAACTCCCATGTCTGTTGTGCCTGGGTGTGGTTTTGCAGGTGCACCTGTTCAGCACCTATTTCTCCCTGTGTGTCCTGTTCCTGGGGTCAGTTCCGGTTTAGTTGTTGCTGTCTGTCAGTTTATTCTGTTCCGTTCTTGGTGTAGCTCCCTGCTGCTCATCCAAGGGGTCTTTCCATCTGTCCGTTTATATGGTTCCGCCTAGGTTTACATTGTTGTATTCTGTTCCTTGTTTTGCCATTTCCTGTTCTGTCTGCATCTGCTCTGTTTTGGTGTATTATGTTATTTGTTCCTGTTCTGTTCATTGCTAGCCTAGCAGTGCTTAACTGCATCTGTTGTCATGTCTGTATTTCTGTAGAGCCTAGCAGAGCTTATCTGCGTCTGAGCCTAGCAGTGCTTATCTGCGTCTGAGCCTAGCAGAGCTTATCTGTGTCTGTTTCATGTACTTTTATTGTCTGTCTGGCAGTCCTTACTGCTTCTGTTCTTATTTTATGTCTGCCTCCGGAAGGGGGTCCCTGGCTTCCCCGGTTGGGGAATCACCTTCCGTGTGCATCTCTGCCTGGAACCGCTTTGCTTCTATCGCTTGCGGCGCAGTTAACTGCTTCTGCCTTTGCTATGTCTTGCTTGTCTGTGCATCTGTATCAGTATCGCTGTCTGTCTCTGCTGGTACCTTTGTCGGTATCTTCTGGTCTGTTGATACCATTGTTGGCATCTTGTGGTCTGCTGGACCAGCTGCCACTGACTCTGTTTACATTCTGGAGTTGCCCCTGGCAACTACCGTGGCTTAAGTCTATCCTCATCACCAGCGCTAGTGAAGACCTGGTGTCGCTTAGCTACACCCCTCCAGAGTATTGCCGGTCAGTGGCACAGTCGGTACGTACCCGTTGTTTCATTACACTTTGATATCTAAAAAATATATTTTTTACAATCAAGTAAAATAACGGTCATGTCACAATAAATATTAACTATTTTATATCTTGTAGTAGTTCTACTACTTATAACATACAGTATGTAGATTTTAAAGCACTCCTGTATTTTATTAACACTTTAACTTCTTAAAATCCAGCTTGTTTTAGATATTAGAAATCAAGATATTTTTTTTTTACTTTTTATTTTACCTTGCATTCCAAGAGCCTGTTTAATTTTTATCCCAATATAGCTTTTTTCACCCTCCTAACTTTTCCCACTGTACTCAGTAAATCTAAGAGAATTTTTTAATTTTTCTCCCAATGTAGCTTTCATCACCCTCCTAACTTGTCCCACTGTACTCAGTAAATCACTATGATATGCAAGTCTGCACTCCGTTTGAACCAAATCAATAATAATACATGAAACATTTACTTCTGTATGGGATCCATTTGTTTCTTTACAGAGCCAATAGCACCCCAAATAAACGTGTTATTCTTTTCATGGTATGCAACAAAATAGAAGACACCATTCTACCTGTGTAACAGAAAATAATGAAGATAGTTAAGCATTAAAAGTCAGCTGGTCCCCTACTTGACTACTCATTCCAAGAGATGGCTGAACATTTAAAAATGTGAACATAAGATCAAGCAGCCCATAAGCAAGCAATAGTCAACATAATACCCTGATAACAGTGATTTAGGTAGACCAAGCCACTGCCATGGGGCCCAGGTGAGGTGGCCTGGCACTGAACTTCCTTTTCTGTTCCCAACATAAAAACATTGAAGTTTCTTTTACAATAAATGGTAATAGTTTGATAATTTACTGTATGAGGGAAGCCACAGGTATCATGAAACTGAGTGGGGCAGGGTTTCCATACTAAGTTTTACCATGAGGCCACATGAGATCGGTTTATGATGACTATGTCCTGCTTATGAGTCAGGACCACTCCCCTCTGCATACTCCAAATAAAACAACTAAACCATGGGGCAAACCTTGCAATTGCTAAGGAGCCTCAGGTGAGAAAGTGCCCCAGACAAAAAATCCAGTGTTTTCTGAAAACAACCACTAGGGCAGCTCAGTAAATAGAGATATTTATCTTCTATTAATTTCTATGGTAACTGTATACATTCCTATCCTGAGTAGTGATGTCGCGAACATAAAATTTTCAGTTCGCGAACAGCGAACGAGAACTTCCGCAAATGTTCGCGAACTGGCGAACCGGGCGAACCGCCATAGACTTCAATAGACAGGCGAATTTTAAAACCCACAGGGACTCTTTCTGGCCACAATAGTGATGAGAAAGTTGTTTCAAGGGGTCTAACACCTGGACTGTGGCATGCCGGAGGGGGATCTATGGCAAAACTCCCATGGAAAATTACGTAGTGGACGCAGAGTCGGGTTTTAATCCATAAAGGGCATAAATCAACTAACATTCCTAAATTGTTTGGAATAACGTGCTTTAAAACATCCAGTGTGTGTATACGATCAGGTATGATGTTGTATCGATCAGGTAGTGTAAGGGTTACGCCCGCATCACAGACATTGACAGACCAAACTCCCCTTTTAATGCACCGCAAACAGTTCATTTGCACAACCGCAAACTCCCCATTTGCACAAGGTTGGATACCAAGCTAGCCACGTCCCGGTGATGTCATTGAAGGTTTCTTCCTCCACCCAGCCACGTACAACACCAAGGGTCCCCGAAAGGTCAATTGAATTGATTTTTCGAACGGGGAGATGGTTAAAAAAACGCTGGCTCCCTCCCCTTTGTTTTTATCCACGGTGACTGCGTCTGCGCCGTGCAATTTACTGTCACACCCGATATGAGTGGTATTTTCTGTAGTACTATTCTCATCAGTTTAATCCCTCTAACGTCCCCAATCTGGGTGCCATTTATTGAATAGATTTTTCGAACGGGGAGATGGTATCAGTGGTTGGCACTGGCAGTGGGCACACTACAGTCAGTAGAAGCGGGCCTGACACACACTGGCAGCAGGCAAGCAACTGAAATTACACTAAAGTGTAAAAATGAAATGCCTTATTTATCGGCAAGCTACTGTGCCACCCGGTATGAGTGGTTGGCACTGGCAGTGGGCACACTACAGTCAGTGGAAGAGGGCCTGACACACACTGGCAGCAGGCAAGCAACTGAATTTAGACTACTGTCTAAAAATTAAATGCCTTATTTATCGGCAAGCTACTGTGCCACCCGGTATCAGTGGTTGGCACTGGCAGTGGGCACACTACAGTCAGTGGAAGCGGGCCTGACACACACTGGCAGCAGGCAAGCAACTGAATTTAGACTACTGTCTAAAAATTAAATGCCTTATTTATCGGCAAGCTACTGTGCCACCCGGTATCAGTGGTTGGCACTGGCAGTGGGCACACTACAGTCAGTTGAAGTCGGCCTGACACACACTAGCAGCAGGCAAGCAGCTGAAATTACACTAAAGTGTAAAAATTAAATGCCTTTTTTATGCAAAGTCCTGTGCCAGCCGGTATGAGTGGTGGGCACTGGCAGTGGGCACACTACAGTCAGTGGAAGTCAGCCTGACACACACTGGCAGGCAACTAACCTTAGATTAAAGTGTAAAAATTAAGTGCCTATTTTTTAAGCAAAGTCCTGTGCCACTCGGTATGACAGGGGTGGGCACTGGCAGTGGGCACACTACAGTCAGTTGAAGTCGGCCTGACACACACTAGCAGCAGGCAAGCAGCTGAAATTACATTAAAGTGTAAAAATTAAATGCCTTTTTTAGGCAAAGTCCTGTGCCAGCCGGTATGAGTGGTGGGCACTGGCAGTGGGCACACTACAGTCAGTGGAAGTCAGCCTGACACACACTGGCAGGCAACTAACCTTAGATTAAAGTGTAAAAATTAAGTGCCTATTTTTTAAGCAAAGTCCTGTGCCACTCGGTATGACAGGGGTGGGCACTGGCAGTGGGCACACTACAGTCAGTTGAAGTCGGCCTGACACACACTAGCAGCAGGCAAGCAGCTGAAATTACATTAAAGTGTAAAAATTAAATGCCTTTTTTAAGCAAAGTCCTGTGCCAGCCGGTATGAGTGGTGGGCACTGGCAGTGGGCACACTACAGTCAGTGGAAGTCAGCCTGACACACACTGGCAGGCAACTAACCTTAGATTAAAGTGTAAAAATTAAGTGCCTATTTTTTAAGCAAAGTCCTGTGCCACTCGGGATGACAGGGGTGGGCACTGGCAGTGGGCACACTACAGTCAGTTGAAGTCGGCCTGACACACACTGGCAGGCAACTAACCTTAGATTAAAGTGTAAAAATGAAGTGCCTTTTTTTTAAGCAAAGTCCTGTGCCACACGGGATGACAGGGGTGGGCACTGGCAGTGGGCACACTACAGTCAGTTGAAGTCGGCCTGACACACACTAGCAGCAGGCAAGCAGCTGAAATTACACTAAAGTGTAAAAATTAAATGCCTTTTTTATGCAAAGTCCTGTGCCAGCCGGTATGAGTGGTGGGCACTGGCAGTGGGCACACTACAGTCAGTGGAAGTCAGCCTGACACACACTGGCAGGCAACTAACCTTAGATTAAAGTGTAAAAATTAAGTGCCTATTTTTTAAGCAAAGTCCTGTGCCACTCGGGATGACAGGGGTGGGCACTGGCAGTGGGCACACTACAGTCAGTTGAAGTCGGCCTGACACACACTGGCAGGCAACTAACCTTAGATTAAAGTGTAAAAATGAAGTGCCTTTTTTTTAAGCAAAGTCCTGTGCCACACGGGATGACAGGGGTGGGCACTGGCAGTGGGCACACTACAGTCAGTTGAAGTCGGCCTGACACACACTAGCAGCAGGCAAGCAGCTGAAATTACACTAAAGTGTAAAAATTAAATGCCTTTTTTATGCAAAGTCCTGTGCCAGCCGGTATGAGTGGTGGGCACTGGCAGTGGGCACACTACAGTCAGTGGAAGTCAGCCTGACACACACTGGCAGGCAACTAACCTTAGATTAAAGTGTAAAAATTAAGTGCCTTTTTTTAAGCAAAGTCCTGTGCCACACGGAATGACAGGGGTGAGCACTGGCAGTGGGCACACTACAGTCTGTGGGCCTGCAGCTCCTCACACACAGGCAGGCCAGGCAACTGCAATATGTATATAAAGGAAAAAAAAAAAGCAGACTAATGTTGCAGCCCTAAAAAGGGCTTTTTGGGGTGCTGTCAGGACGCTGTCCTTACAGCAGAGATCAGATGAGTCTTTCAGGACTGGAGTGGACACTGAATTCACTAGCCTAGCTATCGATTTCCCAATTAAATCAGCAGCAGTTACAGTCTCCCTCCTCTCACTAAGACTGCAGCTTCAGAATGAATCTAAAATGGATGCTGTGCAGGAGGTGGGAGGGTCTGGGAGGGAGGGTATGCTGCTGATTGGCTGGAATGTGTCTGCTGACTGTGAGGTACAGGGTCAAAGTTTGCTCAATGATGATGTATAGGGGGCGGACCGAACATCGCATGTGTTCGCCCGGCAGAGGCGAACGCGAACAAGCTATGTTCGCCGGGAACTGTTCGCCGTCGGATAGTTCGGGCCATCTCTAATCCTGAGTACCCCCGTAGTAGTGGTTGCAGGCAGTCAGTCTTATCTTGTACTGAATAGAAGCAGAGAATTTTGAGAGGTGGGCATGGGTGATTTATTAGTGTATTTACATCAGTTGTCTGGGTTAAATACATTAAGAAATATGTTACCATATGTTAAGAATGAACACCATATTTATGAAACATCTGTTCCACTTTTTCTACTCAAAAGTCAAATAAAGCGGATGAGGCAGAGCACAATGCCTCATGTTAATTTTTTTTTGAAAATTGTAAATGTATCACAAATCTCACTGGGGATGGGGGAAGGAGGACCTAAAATGTTTCAATATGGGGTCCATGAGATCTGTATACACTTTCACCTTCCAACAAAATAAAAGTAATGTAATTTTACATTGGCAGCCCATGACTGTTGCTGCTCCACCACATTTGTTTTTAGGAACACTATTCAATGAACGACTACTATTCCCATTTTTGCCTTCACCATCACTCCCCTCTTCTCCTTTCTTTGTGTGCAGTTGCATGGTTGCTTCTATTTATTAATAAGCTTCTGCTATAAATGCTGGATTGCCCTTTCACTCCTTGTCTGAGCTTAAGTTCCTAGTTTACTAGTTTGCAAATGAAGATGTGCTAGCAAACTTCTCCCTGTTACTGACTATAAGTGTCTCTTACTAGCATGGGTCAACTGCCAACTAAACTGGAACTATTACAAGAGGTTGCAGCCCGGTGGATACCCTGCAGTGAAAGCCAGATCCATATAGATCCTTATATAGGGCTTAAAAGGTGAAAACCAAGGGATCTCAAGGATAACACCTTTAGGATGAGCTCAAAGTGAAACTAGTTTGTTGGTAAATTGGGTCCACACCCATTGCCGTTATATTGAAAACTATCTGGATGACTTGGTAACAATCTAAATAAAGACTTAATGTGTCATATGGATACAATAGGTGGGGAATGAAGAAAAAATTCTTGAGCACTTTTTTTAGGAATATGTCACAATTAGGGATGAGAAAACACCTGGAAGTTCGGGTTGGACGGGTTTGGCCGAACTTCGGCTCGAAGTTCGGGTTCGAATTTGACACAAACTTGACCTCAAACTCGAACCCCATTGAAGTGAATGAGGACTCGAACTTTGGGGCACTAAAATGTCTGTAAAATAGTCATAGTAAGGACTAGAGGGCTGCAAAAGGAAGCAAAATGGGGGTAAGACCAGTATAATTGCCCTGAAAACAAATGTGGATAGAGAAATGACATAAAATAACATAGAATAGAAAAAAAAAAAAATATAATAATCTTGAACTGGGAGGAGGAGTTCAAAGTGGAGTAGGTGGTTGATGAGTTGGTGGACATGGCGGTGTAGGTATAAGCGGTGGCGGCGTAGGTAGAAGCGGTGGTGGAGGAGGAGGAGGAGGTAGCCAAAACAGCTTTTGTTGTTTTTTGTTGTTGTTTTCTTTTAGATATTTGGGAAGACCCCAAAACATTGGGAAATAGAAAATACAAAGTATAGAGAAAGTGCGCTGGAGTATAACAAAGGCCGGTCTACTTGTCTATTCAGCACAAGGTATGGACAAGTCCTGTGGGATCCATGCCTAGTTCATTTTAATGAACATGAGCTTGTCCACATTGGCTGTGGACCGGCGGCTGCGCTTGTCTTTGATCACCCCCCCTGCTGTGCTAAATACACGTTCGGACAATACACTGGCCACAGGGCTGGCCAGCATCTCCAAGGCATTAAGGGCAAGCTCAGTTTATGTGCCTAATTTGGAGACCCAGAAGTTGAATGGGGCAGACCCATCAGTCAGTACGTGTAGGCATGTGCACACATACTGTTCCACCATGTTGCTGAAATGCTGCCTCCTGCTAAGATGTTCCGTTCAGACGTTCAGCTGGTGGTGCTGGTTATTGTGGCATGCTGACAAAGCTTTTCCACATTTCAGCCATGCTAACCCTCCCTTCTGAGGTCCTGGCGGTGCCCCAAATGCGTTGGCGACTTCTTCCTCCTCCTCTGCCTTTGCCTTGTGCTTCCACTGAGCCCCCACTGTCAGGTAGGAATGTCATCAGCAGCCCGTCTATCAGCATGCACTTGTACTCGTGCATCTTCCGATCATGCTCCAGTGACAGAATTAAGGATGGCACATTGTCCTTGTAGAGGGGATCCAGCAGGGTGGCCAGCCAGTAATCAGCACTGGTTAGAATGTGGGCAACTCGGCGATCATTACGCAGGCACTGCAGCATGTAGTCGCTCATGTGTGCCAGGCTACCCAGAGGCAACAACAAGCTGTCCTCTGTGGGAGGTGTATTGTCTGTGTCCTCTGTATCCCCCCAGCCAAGCTCCAGTGATGCCCATGACCTGCTTTCGGTGCCACCCTGCTGTGAACATGGTTCCTCCTCATCAACATCCTCATCTTCCTCATCCTCCAGAACTGTGCCCTGGTTGGACAGTTGTGTACCTGGCCTCTGTTAATGCAGGAACCCACCCTCTGAGCCACTTGTGAATAACTAGCCTAATAACCATGGAAATGAATCCTCCTACTCCTGTGCCAGATCCTCTTCCATAATCGCCCTAAGTGTTTTTTTTAAGGGGACATAGAAGTGGGATAGTAATGCTGAGGATGGCGTCATCGGCACTGGCCATGTTGGTGGAGTACTCGTAACAGCGCAACACGGCACACACGTCCCGCATGGAGGCCCTTGGTTGTGAAGTGGTGCTGTTCCACAAAGCGACTCGCCCATGAATGCTGCAGCTGAAACTCCAATATTGCCTGCTGCTGCTCACATTCTCTACAGCATGTGCAAGGTAAAGTTCCACCCGAAGTTACGCTGCAGCTCAGACAGGCGAGCAGCAGCAGGGTGAGAATGCCGAAAGCGCCCACAGACGGCCCGCACTTTCTGCAGCAGCTCTTACATGTCAGTGTGATTTTTCAGGAACCTCTGCACCACCAAATTCAGCACATTCACCAGCCAAGGGATGTGAGTTAAACCGGCTAGGCCCAGAGCTGCTACGAGATTTTGCCAGTAATCGCACACCACCAGGCCGAACTTGAGGCTCAGTGGTACCAACCACTCATCGGTCTGTTGTTCCATGCCCGTCCACAGCTGCCCCAAACAGATGAGTTTAAAAACAGCCTGCTGTTGTTTCCCCCTGGCTGTGCTGAAGTTGGTGGTAAATGTATTAAGCTGACTGGATGAGGAGGTGGTAGAGGAGGACGCGAAGTAGGAGGAGGAGGCAATAGGAGGCAAAGAGAAATATCCTGCTATCTCGGTGGCGGAAGGACATACGCCAAACTGCTATCTGCCTCAGGTCCAGCCACCACTGCATTTACCCAGTGTGCAGTTAGGGAGATATAACGTCCCTGCCGGTGATTACTAGTCCACGTATCAGTGGTTATGTGGACCTTGCCACATATGGTGTTGTGCAGTGCACACCTAATTTTATCCGCCACTTGGTTGTGCAAGGGCAGAGATGGCTCAACTGGAAAAGTAGTGGCGGCATGGAACCGCGTACTGTGGGACAGACACCGCCATAAGGTTTTGAAAAGTCTCAGTCTCAACCAGACGGAATGACAGCATTTCAAAGGCCAGGAATTTTGAAATGCTGGCATTCAGAGCCAGGAATCGTGGGTGGGTATGGGGGTACTTCCTCTTTCTCTGCAGTGTTTGGGAGATGGACAGCTGAACGCTTCCATGGGACAGTGTAGAGATGCTTTAATAATGGTGATGGAGGTGGGGGTGTTGATGCCACATCCTCTGTTTCTGGGGTGGCAGGTGCCACTGTCACTCCAGAGGGGGAGTAAGAGTCCAAGACTGCAGCAGAAGAGGGAGCAGGAGGAGCCTGAGATCTTTTGTGGCTTTTCAGGTGTTTACTGCAGCTCATGATTTGCATTTAGATGCCTGGTCATGCAGTTGGTGCTCAATTAAAGAACATTTATGCCTGGCTTCAGGCTCTGATTGCACAGCGTGCAAACCACTCCCGATTTGTAGTCAGCACATTGTCTGAAGAACTGCCATGCCAGGGAACTCCTTGGAGCTGGCTTTGGAGTGCGCATTCCCTGGGTGCGGTGGGCAGTAGCAGGCATACTGGCTAGGGGATGGCCACTCTGCTTTTGCACCCTGTTCCCTCTTTTGCTGTGCAGCTGGTGCTGTGTGACCACCACTTCTTTTCCGAACTGCACACGTCACTCTCCATGGCCTTGATTCCATGTGGGGTCTAGGACCTCATCATGCTCCACATCATCTTGCACCCATTCTAAACCCCTGCCCTCCTTGCCAGTCTGCAGAAAGCCACAGCTGACACCTGTATTTCGTCTTCATCAGAGATGTGCTGCGGTGGTCCTGCCATGTCCACATCCTGAAACATAAGTGGTTGGGCATCGGTGCACTCAATCTCTTCCACTTCTGGGGCAGGGCTATATAGACGGCCCTCGGAAACCTTGCCAGCAGAGTCATCAAAAAGTAGAGACTGCTCCATGACTTGGGGGGCTCAGACTGCTTGGCTGATTTGCAAGAGGGTGAGGTAAAAGACAGATGTCCATGGGCTGCAGGTGCCAACTCTGAGCTTTCAGCAGGGGACCAGGTGGGAGACAATGTGAAGGAACTGGAGGCACTGTCAGCCACCCAATCTATTACTGCCTCTACTTGTTCTGGCCTCACCATTCGTACACCAATGCAGGTGTACCTCACACAAAAAATGAGTATATGTCACCCACCAATCTAACAGATGGATTAACTATATTAATTTCCCTGTCACGTATGCAATGCAGGTGTACCTCACACAAAAAAATGGGAATATGTCACCCACTGAACTAACAGACAGATTAACTATTATATTTTTGTGTCAGGGGTACAAAGATGGTGGATTGCACCCACAAAAAATTGCTATAGGTCACCCACAGAATTAACAGCCAGATTAATTATTATATTTCTTTGTCAGGGGTGCAAAGATGGTGTATAGCACCCAAATTCACTATAGGTCACCAACAGAACAAATAGCCAGATGAGATTCCTAACACTCTCCCTCACTTCAGCTGCCTGCTTCCTGTCCCTGCACTACTCAGAGCTGATGGGTGGTGCTACACGTGATCTAGCTTCTAAGGGCACACAGCTTAAAAGCTTGTTAAATTGGCTGCCCTGCAGCCTTTCAACAAGCTTTATTAAATGCCCAAACACTGAACTCGAACCCAAACTTTTCCGGCAAAGTTCGGGTCCGAGTACCCAAAATAGTAAAGTTCGGTACGGACCCGAACTTTACAGTTCAGGTTCGCTCAACACTAGTCACAATAGTAAAAAAATATAATTTGTGCAAAAAGGATCAGGGAAAGGCTCATAATGCACCCCAGCTGAGCCTCACTTTTATTTACTTTTTCTCAAACTATATCTAGCCATGCAAAGTCTGGCGCCCTTCCATTTGCCAGACTATGAGAGCCTCTAATTTGAAAGCTCTTGCGATTGTACTAAGATTCTGAGAGAAACGTAAAATGCTTTGTCACCAAGATCAACCCTATAAAGCCAGACATACTGCCTGGTACTGTAGGGCTCATAATGCTAATCTACATGCTACTGTTTTATTCACAAACACATTATATGATTATAAAGACACCAGTAATATGTGTTAGCCCATAAGCATAGAAAAAACATATATCCCTTTGTGGTAGTGCTATAGCCTGGCCGTAAGAATATAATTTTGCATGTAGAGATCTCACGTTTGAATCCTGGGAGAAACTTACATAGTTTATTTTTTATGTTATTATTTTCTCTCTCTCTCTCTCTCTCTCTCTCTCTCTCTCTCTCATTTAACCTATAATAAAATACTATACTATAATAAATGCTATCTAATCATATAATAACAATAAAAGGCTTTACTATATTAAGAATACTGTGCTTTTATTTTTAATTTTTTTGCTTAGAAACCTGAAAACTATTACTAGTTTATTCATAGGCACAATGTATTATTATTATGATACCAGCAATACCAGCAATACTTATTAGCTTTTTAAGCCTAAAAACATTATTCTCAATATGATAAGTATATAGGGGTAATTTACTAACTGATATATGCCAGTTTTCCGGCATATATCTGTCGCAGATTGAGGTGCAAAGGTTATTTGTGCTGAATTCTGCGACACCAGACCTCATTTTTAGATCTGGAGTGAGGGAGAAGAGGCCCAATGCCTCTACATAACTTTGGCAGATCCACCACCAGCGTAAGGGTTATTAAGACCGGCATCTAAAAAAAAAAAAATCTTAGCTATACCTAAGCTAAGCTATACCTAAGCTAAGCTATACCTAAGCTTAGCTATACCTATACCGAAACCTAAGCTATAGCATCACCGCATAATAATGTGTGTGTTTTTTCTATGCTTATAAGCACATATTACTAGTGTCTTTATAATCATATATTGTGCTTGTGAATAAAGCACTAATGTGTAGATTAGCTTTCTGAGAAGATATCAGTGTGATGGAGCTATAGTACATAGAGTATATGATATGTAGATGCTAGGACATAGGTCTGTCCTCAGCATGTCTAGCCCTGTCAATCAAGGGGAGGAGGAGTGTGGAGAGCACAGGGGGTGTTACATAGCAGTGCTCCAAGGTTTCAACCTTGCTTCCTGGGGCTGAAACTTCTTATTTGCATCACACGATCATTATTTATATATATATATATATATATATATATATATATATATATATGTATATATATATATATATTTTTTTTTTTTTTTTTTTTTTTGGGGGGGGGTTGCTTTCAATTTAATTAAGCAGCATATATATGTGATTACTACAGCAATACTCATGGTATGGCAGCAATCTACCTGTGTCTTTTTGGCTAAGGTTCAAAAGCAGGATTATGGTCTGTACACTGACAATGTACCCTTATTCTAACTATAAAGTTAACACAAAAAATGCCAATAGAGTAATTGGCTATAGGAAACAGGAGAAGGAGATCTGTTCATTGAGACCCAGTGGGCTCACAGTTTGGAGCCGGTAAATCCACTGGGCCTCCTTGCAAAGAATCCTCTCATCCCAATCCCCACCCCTAGGAGATCTAAGCACCACCTCTATCACCTGGAAACGTAGGACTCTAGGATTAACCGAGTGATATTCCAAAGCATGTCTCGCTAACGGTTTATCCCTCCGATAAATGATGTCCCCACAATGTGCGCTCTTTTTTCATCTTGGTGCATTTTTCTGAATCAGTTACAGCACCTATTCATCGCCTAGGTGCTGGACCATAATTCCCCTGATGAACCATGTGGATATTGCCACCTGGGGAAACGCGTCGGGAAGTATGTAGAAGACAACAGGGACATCCAGGGTCTCCCCCAGTTTAGCCACCAATAAGTGGGGTCGCTCCTTTTGGGGTGGGTGCCCTGCTTTTAGGCAGGGGTAGCCATAGGAAAAACCTAGGGATTCTTCACCTTCCCCATCCCATCTTGTCGGCTGCTACCCCTGGATACAGTCTGGTATCAAGTAACCGTGAGTTTGGTAACAACAACCCCTGGTTCTTTTCTTCATCATTATGATATATCAAATATGCAGTTGTAATGTTATTCTGATCCTTGTTGTCTTGCTTCTTGGTAGTTGCACTATATTGACCTATTATCCTGGGTGTAGACACGAGCTATAATTTGTATACTATCTTACTGTATCTATATTTTGGGGTTTATCTGATATAATTTTAAGGTCTATATTAAAGGTTATATTTTAGGGGTTTTGTGTTCGTTCAGTTATAGTTTATAATTTTCCCCTATTGTGCTTCAATGCCATATTCTCTATGAGGTCTTATATTCAACCTAGCAGCATATATACATGATTATTACACCAAAAGACAGGGTCGCACATAAAAGTATCTGGGAGTGATAACGAATTTAGGCCCAAATCCATTTCCCTATTTCAAACATTTTTAACCAGCTTTTTTTTTTTGGAGGGTTGTTGATTATATTTAAACTAGGAGTATATATATGTGTTTACTATACCAAGACACAGGTCAATGCATGATATTATCAGAGAGGCTCAAAAATGTGGTAGTAGTAAGTCACAGGTCTTTCGATGTTGCCTCCTTCTCAACACCCTGATCCGGCTCCCAGGTCCTTTCCAGCACACAATCAGCACCTGAGTCTTCACCCTCCTTTTTGCTTCAATCATACTGTGGGATAACATGGTAAGTTCTTTGCCCCCCCTTCCCTCCTCTTCCCTTACTGCCACTGTCGCTGCCACAATGCCAAAAGCATGGCTATGGGGGCCACTACTACTACCATCACGGCTATGCCTGGTGTCTGAAGACTCCTCCTTGCCACTACTGAGGAAAAAGTAAGGTGCCCCTCTAGGAAGGGGCAGTGAAGACTGGAAGGACTCCACTAAAAGCCTTCTCTGGAGCTGAAAGGAAGAATAGCAGGAGGAACACTGTGATCCCTGGATCCATGGCATGGTGTCCAACTCTGAAGTCAACGCCACATCATCCTGCTGTGACTGAGAAGAGTGAGCCATCGAAAACACAATCTCATGTTCCTTCTCCTCAACTATAATGTTGCACCTTTTCAAAGCCAACAAGGACAAACGTGACCTACTACTTTTATTTTTAAAAGCCCCAGGAGTGTGCTTTCTACAAGCGAGCAAATCATGCAGCATGCCACACAAAAATGTGCACAAGGTTATGGTCCATCGCAGGCGCTCTCCATGAGAGAAGGGCCCCCCGTAAACCTTTCCCAGACCATCTGGGCCAGAAGGCTCCTGCAAACAGGCAACCCCCAGCTAAAGTCGGGAGTACACCCAGGCAACTCTCAGCCGGAGCCGAGGGTATGCCAAGTCTGTGCTCTGGCTTTCACCTAGGCTGCCACCCAAGGTGTCGCCACAGAGCTTAAACAACTAGGCTGGGCTCTCCCCCAAGGGAGAGCCCAATGGGTTTTGAAGGGTGGTGCGGAACAGGGATGGCCACACCACCCCTAGACCTCTAAGGGGGTACCCGTAAGGGCTCTGCAACCCAAGAAATCCTTGTCACAAACAAACGTGGGAAGTGAACACACAGTGAAGGGAAAATAATAAATTTAATTTTAGGCCACGGGAGTACAGGCCCCAAAAATTAGGCATTCACCTGACATAAAAGAACAAGTGATTATGTGGCTAGAGGTATATGAGACGTTCAGTGGATAACAATTTTACTGCAGGCCAGTGGAATACAGGCCCCAAAAATTATGCATTCAACTGACAGAAAAGAACAAGTGATTATGTGGCTGGAGGTATATTAGACGGTCAGTGGATAACAATTTTACTGTAGGAAAAAGATAAAAACAGGCACTCACCAACTGGTATGTCTATAGTAGATTATTTAATAATAGTAAAATCCCATAAAATAATGAGTATAAAACACAATGTATCATAAAAACATGTGCACTAGGATCGATGATCTGAGTGCAGATAGCTATCACATGAGATATGTGATAGCTATCTGCACTCAGATCATCGATCCTAGTGCACATGGTTTTATGATACATTGTGTTTTATACTCATTATTTTATGGGATTTTACTATTATTAAATAATCTACTATAGACATACCAGTTGGTGAGTGCCTGTTTTTATCTTTTTCTTATTTGTCATATTTGTTATATTGGATGAACAGGTGAATCATCCTAAAACAGAGCACCCTAACCATACTAGCTGATACGGGTGAGCCACGATATAAATATATTTAATTTTACTGTAGGCCAGTACAGGCCACAAAAATTAAGCATTCACCTCACAGAAAAGAACTTGTGATAATGTGGCTGGAGGTACAATAGGTGGTCACCACCAAAATGTTTTACTGTAGGCCAGTACAGGCCCCACAAATTAGGCATTCATCTGACAGAAAAGAACTAGTGATTATGTGTCTGGAGATACATAAGGCAGTCACTGGATAAAAAAGTATTGTAGGCCACTGTAGTAGAGGACCCAAAAATCATAGGGTGGTAGGCATAAATCAATATTTGGTGGAAGCAGGTATATCGCACCGCTGAAACAGTATTTTGTGGAAGCAGGTATATCGCACTCCTCAATCAGCATTTTGTTGAACAGGTATATAGTGTCAGCGCATTTCATGCGCTTCTCCTTCTTCTTTGTGTGGTGCCAAATCAATTAGAAGTATAAGTATGTGTACACCATACTGCTTTATAATGAGACCAGACACACTAGGTGATTTTATGAAAGCATCTTCCCCTCTTCTCTGAGCCATGGTAGAAGAGGCACACTTTATTCACATTACATTGACTTAAATAGCAGACATGACATCACAAAAGGGGTGTTCCTTAAGAAGATACTATTGGCTCCTTAACCTGATAGGTGTGGTTTCAGCATCTTCAACTGAGTTCATAGGTATATTTTAAAACTGTAATGAAATCCCCATTTTCCCCCTCCCCTATTTACCTTAAACAAAAGAATGCACACATGGCTCAAACATCTGGCTTGCGGCCATCTTGTGGACAAAAATGTGTACTACACAAAAATGTTCACACCAGATACACATCTCTCACAATAGAACCCCTTAATTAGTATTTTGTAGAAGCAGGTATATTGGACCCCTCAATCAGGATTTTGTGAACACAATTATATAGGGCACCTGAATCAATATTTGGTAAACGCAGGTATATCGTACCCCTCAATCTGTATTTTTAGGAAGCAGGTATATAACACCCCTCAATCAGTATTTTGTGCAAGCAGGTATATAGAACGCCTTAATCAGTATTTTGTAGAAGCAGGTATATCCCACCCCTCAATTAGTATTTTGTGGAAACAGGTATATAGAACCCCTGAATCAATATTTGGTGGAAGCAGGTATATCGCACCCCTCAATCAGTATTTTGTGAAAGCATATATATTAAACCCCTTAATCAGTATTTTGTGGATCCAGATATATAGAACCCCTTAATCCGTATTTTGTTGAAGTAGGTATATCGCACCCCTCAATCAGTATTTTGTGTAAACAGGTATAAAGTACACCTGAATCAATATTTGGTGGAAGCAGGTATATCGCACCCCTCAATCAGTATTTTGTGAAAGCATATATATTAAACCCCTTAATCAGTATTTTGTGGATCCAGATATATAGAACCCCTTAATCCGTATTTTGTTGAAGTAGGTATATCGCACCCCTCAATCAGTATTTTGTGTAAACAGGTATAAAGTACACCTGAATCAATATTTGGTGGATGCAGGTATATCGCACCCATCAATCAGAATTTTGTAGAAGCAGGCATATAGAATTATTTAATCAGTAATTTGTAAAAGCAGGTATACCCCACCCCTCAATGAGCATTTTGTGGAAACAGGTATATAGAACACCTGAATCAATATTTGGTGGAACCAGGTATATCGCACCCCTCAATTAGTATTTTGTGGAAGCAGGTATATCAAATCTCTAATCAGTATTTTGTGGAAGTAGGTATATCGCAGCCCTTAATCTTTATTTTGTGGGAGCAGGTATATCAAAGCCTTAATCAGTATTTTGTGGAAGAAGGTATATCGCACCCCTTAATCAGTATTTTGTGGAAAGCAGGAATGTCAAATCCCATAATCAATATTTTGTGAAAGCAGTTATATCGCCCCCTTCAATCAGTATTTTGTAAAAGCAGGTATATTGCACGCCTTAATCAGTATTTTGTAGAAGCAGGTATATTGCATTCCTCAATCAGTATTTTGTGGAAACAGGTATATGGAACACCTAAAACAATATTTGGTGGAAGCAGGTATATTGCACCACTCAATCTGTATTTTGTGGAAGCAGATATATCAAATCTCTTAATCAGTATTTTTTGGAATCAGGTATATCACACCTCTCAATCAGTATTTTGTGGAAGCAGGTATATAGAACCCCTTAATCAGTGATTTGTAGAAGCGGGTATATTGCACCCCTCAATCAATATTTTGTGGAAACGGGCATATAGAACCCCTGAATCAATATTTTGTAGAAGCAGGTATATCGCACCCCTCAATCTGTATTTTGTGGAAGCCGGTGTATCATAGGCCTAAAACAATATTTGGTGGAAGCAGGTATATTGCACCCCTCAATCAGCATTTTGATTAAACAGGTATATAAAACCCCTAATTAGTATTTTGTAGAAGCAGGTATATTGCACCCCTCAATCAGAACACAGGTATATAGAACACCTGAATCAATATTTGATGAAAGCAGGTATATCGTACCCCTCAATCTATATTTTGTGGAAGCAGGTATATCCCACCCCTCAATCAGTATTTTGTGGAAACAGGTATATAGAACTCCTGAATCAATATTTGGTGGAAGCATGTATATTGCACCCCTCAATCAATATTTTGTGGAAGCCGGTGTATCACAGTCCTCAATTAATATTTGGTGGAAGCAGGTATATCGCACCCCTCAATCAGTATATTGTGGAAGCAGGCATATCGCACCCCTCAATATGTATTTTGTAAAAACAGGTATACCAAACCCCTTAATCAGTATTTTGTCAAAGCAGTTATATCGCACCCCTCAATTAGTATTTTGTAAAAGCAGGTATATTGCACCCCTCAATCAGAGTTTTGTGGGAGCAAGTATATAGAACCCCTTAATCAGTATTTCGTAGAAGCAGGTATATCTCAACCCTCAATCAGTATTTTGTGGAGACAGATATATATTACACCTGAATTAATATTTGGTGGAAGCAGGTATATCGCACCTCTCAATCAGTATTTTGTTGATGCAGGTATATAGAACCCCTTAATCCATATTTTGTTGAAGTAGGTATATTGCACCCCTCAATCAGCATTTTGTGTAAACAGGTATATAGTACACCTGAAGGTATATTGCACCCATCAATTAGTATTTTGTGGAAGCAGGTATATCAAAGCCCTAATCAGTATTTTGTGGAAGCAGGTATAACGCAGCCCTTAATCTTTATTTTGTGGGAGCAGGTATATCAAACCCCTTAATCAGTATTTTGTGGAAGAAGGTATATCACACCCCTCAATCAGTATTTTGTGGAAGCAGGTATATCAAATCCCTTAATAAGTATTTTGTGAAAGCAGTTATATCGCCCCCTTCAATCAGTATTTTGTAAAAGCAGGTATATATCACCCCTCAATCAGTATTTTGTGGAAGCAGGTATATAGAAAACCTTAACGAGTATTTCTTAGAAGCAGGAATATCCCACTCCTCAATCAGTATTTTGTGAAAACAGGTATATAGTACACCTGAATCAACATTTGGTCATAGCCGGTATATCGCACCCCTCAATCTATATTTTGTGGAAGCAGGTATATCCAACCACTTAGAAAAAATGTGGGGGATTCAGTCAGCACAACCCTGTATGCAGGTGCACATCGCTATGGCGAAATACACATAAAAAACGCAAAAACACAAATGTAATAGCACTCTGCAACCAGCACTCTGCCCTGCCTCTATGCTGGATGTTGAATGAGGCATTGGTGTACATTTTGGCCAAAGCGTAATAAGCCACTCACCACGTCAAGGTCGCCTCTATGAGTGGTCCCTAACACTAGTTCCTACCTGTTTATGGGCCATGATAGCCACACAAAGTCCAGGGAGCGCAGGTACAGCATGCACGCCAGGCACACTCTGCTTTTAACCCCGTCCGGTGCCGTGACAGCTTTCATCGGATCCAAGGATGCAAGTACCAACATGCATGCTGAGCCCACTATATACTTCTCCTGGAGCCAAATGGCTAATGGTAGGCGCTGTAAAAGTAGACTCAGTTTTATACTGACTTTAAAACCAGCCTCCAAGGCAGACTAACTGGTCAGGTGTGCATGACTGCATGGAGATCGCCACGTCTCCAATATATACTACAAAGAAAAAATGTGGGGGATTCAGTCAGCACAACCCTGTATGCAGGTGAACATCGCTATGGCAAAATACACATACAAACGCAAAAACACAAAAGCAATAGCACTCTGCAACCAGCACTCTGCCCTGCCTCTATGCTGGATGTTGAATGAGGCATTGGTGTACATTTTGGCCAAAGCGTAATAAGCCACTCACCACGTCAAGGTCGCCTCTATGAGTGGTCCCTAACACTAGTTCCTACCTGTTTATGGGCCATGATAGCCACACAAAGTCCAGGGAGCGCAGGCACAGCATGCACGCCAGGCACACTCTGCTTTTAACCGCGTCCGGTGCCGTGACAGCTTTCATCGGATCCAGGGATGCAAGTACCAACATGCATGCTGAGCCCACTATATACTTCTTCTGGAGCCAAATGGCTACTGGTAGGTAGAGATGGCCCGAACTATCCGACGGCGAACAGTTCCCGGCGAACATAGCTTGTTCGCGTTCGCCTCTGCCGGGCGAACACATGCGATGTTCGGTCCGCCCCCTATACATCATCATTGAGCAAACTTTGACCCTGTACCTCACAGTCAGCAGACACATTCCAGCCAATCAGCAGCATACCCTCCCTCCCAGACCCTCCCACCTCCTGCACAGCATCCATTTTAGATTCATTCTGAAGCTGCAGTCTTAGTGAGAGGAGGGAGACTGTAACTGCTGCTGATTTAATTGGGAAATCGATAGCTAGGCTAGTGAATTCAGTGTCCACTCCAGTCCTGAAAGACTCATCTGATCTCTGCTGTAAGGACAGCGTCCTGACAGCACCCCAAAAAGCCCTTTTTAGGGCTGCAACATTAGTCTGCTTTTTTTTTTTCCTTTATATACATATTGCAGTTGCCTGGCCTGCCTGTGTGTGAGGAGCTGCAGGCCCACAGACTGTAGTGTGCCCACTGCCAGTGCTCACCCCTGTCATTCCGTGTGGCACAGGACTTTGCTTAAAAAAAGGCACTTAATTTTTACACTTTAATCTAAGGTTAGTTGCCTGCCAGTGTGTGTCAGGCTGACTTCCACTGACTGTAGTGTGCCCACTGCCAGTGCCCACCACTCATACCGGCTGGCACAGGACTTTGCATAAAAAAGGCATTTAATTTTTACACTTTAGTGTAATTTCAGCTGCTTGCCTGCTGCTAGTGTGTGTCAGGCCGACTTCAACTGACTGTAGTGTGCCCACTGCCAGTGCCCACCCCTGTCATCCCGTGTGGCACAGGACTTTGCTTAAAAAAAAGGCACTTCATTTTTACACTTTAATCTAAGGTTAGTTGCCTGCCAGTGTGTGTCAGGCCGACTTCAACTGACTGTAGTGTGCCCACTGCCAGTGCCCACCCCTGTCATCCCGAGTGGCACAGGACTTTGCTTAAAAAAGGCATTTAATTTTTACACTTTAGTGTAATTTCAGCTGCTTGCCTGCTGCTAGTGTGTGTCAGGCCGACTTCAACTGACTGTAGTGTGCCCACTGCCAGTGCCAACCACTGATACCGGGTGGCACAGTAGCTTGCCGATAAATAAGGCATTTAATTTTTAGACAGTAGTCTAAATTCAGTTGCTTGCCGGCTGCCAGTGTGTGTCAGGCCCGCTTCCACTGACTGTAGTGTGCCCACTGCCAGTGCCAACCACTGATACCGGGTGGCACAGTAGCTTGCCGATAAATAAGGCATTTAATTTTTAGACAGTAGTCTAAATTCAGTTGCTTGCCTGCTGCCAGTGTGTGTCAGGCCCTCTTCCACTGACTGTAGTGTGCCCACTGCCAGTGCCAACCACTCATACCGGGTGGCACAGTAGCTTGCCGATAAATAAGGCATTTAATTTTTACACTTTAGTGTAATTTCAGTTGCTTGCCTGCTGCCAGTGTGTGTCAGGCCCGCTTCTACTGACTGTAGTGTGCCCACTGCCAGTGCCAACCACTGATACCATCTCCCCGTTCGAAAAATCTATTCAATAAATGGCACCCAGATTGGGGACGTTAGAGGGATTAAACTGATGAGAATAGTACTACAGAAAATACCACTCATATCGGGTGTGACAGTAAATTGCACGGCGCAGACGCAGTCACCGTGGATTAAAACAGAGTGGAGGGAGCCAGCGTTTTTTTAACCATCTCCCCGTCCGAAAAATCTGTTTAATAAATGGCCCCCAGATTGGGGAGTCGGGGACGTTAGAGGGATTAAACTGATGAGAATAGTACTACAGAAAATACCACTCATATCGGGTGTGACAGTAAATTGCACGGCGCAGACGCAGTCACCGTGGATAAAAACAAAGGGGAGGGAGCCAGCGTTTTTTTAACCATCTCCCCGTTCGAAAAATCAATTCAATTGACCTTTCGGGGACCCTTGGTGTTGTACGTGGCTGGGTGGAGGAAGAAACCTTCAATGACATCACCGGGACGTGGCTAGCTTGGTATCCAACCTTGTGCAAATGGGGAGTTTGCGGTTGTGCAAATGAACTGTTTGCGGTGCATTAAAAGGGGAGTTTGGTCTGTCAATGTCTGTGATGCGGGCGTAACCCTTACACTACCTGATCGATACAACATCATACCTGATCGTATACACACACTGGATGTTTTAAAGCACGTTATTCCAAACAATTTAGGAATGTTACAGTAGGTGAACCCGATTTTGTGTCAATCTCGCCGTATTTCTCGGCGAGATTGAGCACATACGAGCCCCATCGCGGGAGCCAGCGCCGAGCTGGCTTGCCGCGATGGAGAGCAAGCGCGTCATAGAAGAGGCGGGAGATCCGACTTGGATTCCCGCCAATTCTACACGTGTGCGGCGTTTGTTATGAATCCTGAGGGGGAAGTCCCCGCCGGATTTTAAATAAAAATCCGGCCTGGGTCCCGCCCTCAGGAGCATACCGGGCCCTTAGGTCTGTTATGGGTTGTAAGGAGAGCCCCCCCTACGCCGAAAAAAACGGCGTAGGGGGTCCCCCTACAATCCATACCAGACCCGTATCCAAAGCACGCTACCCGGCCAGCCAGGAAGGGAGTGGGGACGAGCGAGCGCCCCCCCCCCCCCTCCTGAGCCGTACCAGGCTGCATGCCCTCAACATGGGGGGTTGGGTGCTCTGGGGCAGGGGGCGCACTGCGGCCCCCCCACCTCAGAGCACCCTGTCCCCATGTTGATGAGGACAGGGCCCCTTCCCGACAACCCTGGCCGTTGGTTGTCGGGGTATGCGGGCAGGAGGCTTATCGGAATCTGGGAGCCCCCTTTAATAAGGGGGCCCCCAGATACCGGCCCCCCACCCTAAGTGAATGAGTATGGGGTACATCGTACCCCTACCCATTCACCTGCAAGAAAAGTGGTAAAAACACAAATAAACCACACAGTGTATTAAAATATTTTATTTTTCTGCTCCGGAGGCCGCCCCCTGTCTTCTTTATTAGCTCTTTTACCAGGGGGGGCTCTTCTTCTTCCGATATCCCGACGGGTCTTCTCCGCTATCCGGGGGGGGTCTTCTCAACTCTCCGGGGTTCTCCTTCTGTCTTATCCTTCTGTCTTGTTGTCTCCTTCTGTCTTCTGTCTCCGGGGGGGGCTCTTCTTCTTCCGATATCCCGACGGGTCTTCTCCGCTATCCGGGGGGGTCTTCTCAACTCTTCGGGGTTCTCCTTCTGTCTTCTCCTTCTGTTCTTCTTCTGTCTTCTCCTTCCTTCTTGTTGTCTCGGCGCACCCCGGTTCTTCGTCTCGCGAGACTCGGCGCACCCCGATTCTTCTCTCTGTTGTTGACTCGGCGCACCCCGGTTCTTCGTCTCGCGAGACTCGGCGCACCCCGATTCTTCGTCTCGCGAGAACCGGGGTGCGCCGAGTCAACAACAGAGAGAAGAATCGGGGTGCGCCGAGTCTCGCGAGACGAAGAACCGGGGTGCGCCGAGACAACAAGAAGGAAGGAGAAGACAGAAGAAGAACAGAAGGAGAAGACAGAAGGAGAACCCCGAAGAGTTGAGAAGACCCCCCCGGATAGCGGAGAAGACCCGTCGGGATATCGGAAGAAGAAGAGCCCCCCCCAGAGACAGAAGACAGAAGGAGACAACAAGACAGAAGGAGAAGACAGAAGGAGAACCCCGGAGAGTTGAGAAGACCCCCCCGGATAGCGGAGAAGACCCGTCGGGATATCGGAAGAAGAAGAGCCCCCCCCGGAGACAGAAGACAGAAGGAGACAACAAGACAGAAGGAGAAGACAGAAGGAGAACCCCGGAGAGTTGAGAAGACCCCCCCCGGATAGCGGAGAAGACCCGTCGGGATATCGGAAGAAGAAGAGCCCCCCCTGGTAAAAGAGCTAATAAAGAAGACAGGGGGCGGCCTCCGGAGCAGAAAAATAAAATATTTTAATACACTGTGTGGTTTATTTGTGTTTTTACCACTTTTCTTGCAGGTGAATGGGTAGGGGTACGATGTACCCCATACTCATTCACTTAGGGTGGGGGGCCGGTATCTGGGGGCCCCCTTATTAAAGGGGGCTCCCAGATTCCGATAAGCCTCCTGCCCGCATACCCCGACAACCAACGGCCAGGGTTGTCGGGAAGGGGCCCTGTCCTCATCAACATGGGGACAGGGTGCTCTGAGGTGGGGGGGCCGCAGTGCGCCCCCTGCCCCAGAGCACCCAACCCCCCATGTTGAGGGCATGCAGCCTGGTACGGCTCAGGAGGGGGGGGGGGGCGCTCGCTCGTCCCCACTCCCTTCCTGGCTGGCCGGGTAGCGTGCTTTGGATACGGGTCTGGTATGGATTGTAGGGGGACCCCCTACGCCGTTTTTTTCGGCGTAGGGGGGGCTCTCCTTACAACCCATAACAGACCTAAGGGCCCGGTATGCTCCTGAGGGCGGGACCCAGGCCGGATTTTTATTTAAAATCCGGCGGGGACTTCCCCCTCAGGATTCATAACAAACGCCGCACACGTGTAGAATTGGCGGGAATCCAAGTCGGATCTCCCGCCTCTTCTATGACGCGCTTGCTGGGATGTGCTGTCGCTATCCCAGTGAGTGCGAGATCTCGGCACCACGTCGCCGAGTATCAGCGCGACGCTGTCGTGCTGAAAACACAATGTCACAAACACCTACTGTAGTTGATTTATGCCCTTTATGGATTAAAACCCGACTCTGCGTCCACTACGTAATTTTCCATGGGAGTTTTGCCATAGATCCCCCTCCGGCATGCCACAGTCCAGGTGTTAGACCCCTTGAAACAACTTTCTCATCACTATTGTGGCCAGAAAGAGTCCCTGTGGGTTTTAAAATTCGCCTGTCTATTGAAGTCTATGGCGGTTCGCCCGGTTCGCCAGTTCGCGAACATTTGCGGAAGTTCTCGTTCGCTGTTCGCGAACTGAAAATTTTATGTTCGCGACATCACTACTGGTAGGCGCTGTAAAAGTAGACTCAGTTTTATGCTGACTTTAAAACCAGCCTCCAGGGCAGACTAACTGGTCAAGTTTTCATGACTGCATGGAGATCGCCACGCCTCCAATATATATTACAAAGAAAAAATGTGGGGGATTCAGTCAGCACAACCCTGTATGCAGGTGCACATCGCTATGGCGAAATACACATAAAAAACGCAAAAACACAAATGTAATAGCACTCTGCAACCAGCACTCTGCCCTGCCTCTATGCTGGATGTTGAATGAGGCATTGGTGTACATTTTGGCCAAAGCGTAATAAGCCACTCACCACGTCAAGGTCGCCTCTATGAGTGGTCCCTAACACTAGTTCCTACCTGTTTATGGGCCATGATAGCCACACAAAGTCCAGGGAGCGCAGGCACAGCATGCACGCCAGGCACACTCTGCTTTTAACCCCGTCCGGTGCCGTGACAGCTTTCATCGGATCCTGTACCTGCTCTCCCCGGATCAGAAAACCGCAAATGATTTTGTCATGCACCAGACAGTCTCAGCAGCAGGGAGCATGTGCTTTTTCGAGGTCAGGCAGCAGCAAACGCCTGTTGGGTGCTGAAGCCCTTCGAAGAGGCCACAAAGTTTGTCAGCAGGGACAACTGTGGTATGGACTTCATCATCCCTCTCATATTTATCTTAGAACAGACACTGCTGCTCATGCAGCAGGGAACCATGGTGGAAGAAGAGCAGCTGACGCATCTTGCTGTTGGGGACAAACAAAGAGATTCTGCCTTGGAGGAGGAGGATGAGGAAGATGAGAATAAAGAAATGTTACTGCAGAGGAGGATGGCAACAGTCAAGACAATCCTCTCAGTTGGGGTCAGAGCTGGAAAGAAGCGCTGGAAAGAAGTTGCTCCTCAGGCCAGGCTCCCTGGCCAGAATAACCACCTGTATGCTGGCTTCCTTACGCAGTGACAAGCATATCGATGACATCAAGCAGTCTGATAATTACTTGATAACCATTCTTTTAGACTCTCGCTACCAAGGCAAAATGGGCAAATAATTTCCTCTGGCAGAAAGGGGGACAAATAACGATACTACCAGGAAACAATGTGTGAGTTTTCAGCACCGAGGGGGGCATGGTGACATCCAAATGGACCTAGTTGCCCTTCTCCAGTGTCCAAAACATCACTTGTCAAATTGAACCAAGCCTGGATTCAGGAAGATTTTCACACTTCTCCAGCTGATTCCGATGTACTGTATAGACCTCACTCACCTCGCCTTTCTGGAGGTGCTCCATCTTGCCACTGTTGCTGTCTGTCTGCCTACAATCATCATGCATCATGCTACTAATGCCTCTCAATCGTCAGTTTAGGTGTATTCAGTTTCCACATGGTTGAAATTTTGCTTACAGATCCAAAAATAAATAAATACATTTTGGGGGTGGGTTAAATCTCTTTAAGGCGCAGCATACATGTACATGGTTACTGACTTAATACCGACATTTTCTCATATTCCAAGCAATGTATCATGCCACTAATGCCTGAGGGTCAGTTTCCATGTATTTACTTTCTTCACGGTTGAAATTTATACTTTTTTTTGAGGGGGGGTGTAAATTTCTTTAAGGCGCAGCATAAATGTACGTGATTACTGGATCAATATAGACATTTTCTCACATTCAAGACAATGCTGGGGCCTGCACCATGCCCGTGCCAGGGTCAGTTTCCATGTCCATGTACTCACTTTCCACTTTCCACATGGTTGAAATGGCGGCGAGGGATTGGTTAACATGGTCGAAGCTTTGAAATTTTACAATTATTTTGGTGGGGGGTGGGTAACAAGGTTGGTAACCTTTTTTGGGGGGTGGGGCTAAATGGTAAATTATACATGATTATTTAAATTTTCTCACAATCCAGTTATGCTGAATGAAATCAATAGATCTCTCCTTGCTGCTGGTGCCCCATCTTACTGCTCTTGCTGTCTGTCTGCCTGCCTACTATCACGTTGTGTATGGCTACTGCATGCTGCGGCCTGCATCATGCCACCTTTACCACTTTCCAACCATCACATTCTGTAAGGCTGATGCTGCTGCCTGCATCATCCTACTAATGGCACTGACCAACCATCACGTTCCACAAAGACTTTTTTTCTTTTAAAATCTCATAACACTGTGTGTGTTTAAACATTATCAGCCCCCGATAAGAGACGAATTTTGAAAGTTCTGGAATGAAAAATAATGAAAAAAGCATGAGACAAGTGCCAGCGCTGTGTATTTTTAAACACACTGTATGTTAACACCATTAAATACAGTATGCGTTTACCCATAGCTATGTATGTCAGTGTCACTCGGACATCATTTACTATTGATGTCAATGCATTCCAGAGCTTGGGGAGGAGGGGTGTTGGAGGAGAAAAAATATATAAAAAAATAAACAAAAAGAGATAAGTTTTTATGAGTCCTAGGAGGCTAGAGGGGGTTATGTACCAACTTTCAGGGAAATTGGAGCAACTTCAGTTGGCCCTGAATCAATTTTTGATCCGAGCTAAACTTTTAAAAAAATTCAGCGAACCTGACCCGAAACTAATCTCGACTGATTCGCTAATCTCTAATGTGAGTGTGTAAACATCATTGTTTATTTAACTGTAACATTAATTGTATGATCTACAGTAAAAAAAATGATATTGTGATAATATCAATTATTTCACTAAACATAACTGTATAATTAAAGATCTAAAGAGGCACAATGTTGATACATTTGTGAACAATAAAGACAGTCTAGATCTGAGTGCAATTTGATGTTAAAACTAAACATAATCAGCAGTTATGATGCGTAGTTGGGCACATCTCATGTTAATGCCCTGTCAAGTGAAATTCTCTTGAACTCTTTTACAAGGGTATAACCTGCCAGGAAATGCTTTTCTCTTCTCATTAATTATTGCATAATTAAAATCCATGTATCATTGCAAACTCCAAGAACTACAAGGAAGCAATTAAGGACTGTTATTACAAATCTTTTTAATACTACATTACTTTACCATTTAAGTAGATATATTGGCTTTCAATCAGCTTGTCCTTGAGAACCAATGGATTCCATTTTGCTGCAAGAGTTAGAAAAGGTCACAATTATAATGGGGCATAATGGAACAAGGAGACAGAGTGTGGCAGGCTTGTATAGAAGTTTTAATTCACTGACTGTTATGCATTAGTAGTTTTAAAGTACATTTACCGAGTCAAACAGAAAATGTAAACTGTAGGGTAAAAAAAATAAAAAATAAGATTATCATTAGATAAATTAAAACATACATAGCATTTTAGTTCACTGCAATAATCCTGTTATTGCAAATGCCTTTATATCATTACCCAAAAAGCCATCTCTATCAAAGAATACAATCAAGAAGAAAAATAACATTACTGCAGCATCATTGCACACTAAAGAATTCTGAAATTCCATTTCACCACAAACCAAAAGTGTCTACTGCTAAAATAGCTAAATGATTCTAAGTGAACAGTGTAATATAAGGTCATTCTAAAACTGATGGTTTATTATGTACAGGTATAGCAGAGTTGAGATTGCAAACACAGTAGAGCTGTTACTGTTATCTGAAAAAGAAAAAAATGCAAAAAAGAAAGAGACTGGAGAGAAAAAAATATAAGTCTGATTTGGACAGAAACGATTCAGCACCAAATTGAATCGGTCAACTGATTCAACAGAATCAAACTTGAATCAAATTTTGACAGATAAAAGCACCCAAATAAGTGGGTGAACGCCTGGGTCCACAATCTGTGTCTGGGGGTCACACCACTGCCTCCTCTTCCCCTGTGTTATGTGCTGGCCAATCCCCTGTCCAAGACGCAGGCCCGGATGCTTCCTGCCCTGCACCTGGACCTTCGCAAGCACCATCAGCGACCACTTCCGTGTCCCAGCTCAGTGTACAAATGTCCTTACCCCAGGCATTTGAACGCAAGCGCAAATATCTAGCAACCCACAGGCCATAGCACTAAATGCGTACCTTTCAAAATTACTGGCCCTGGAAATGTTGCCATTTAGGCTTGTGGACACCGAGGCCTTCCTCAGCCTGATGTTGGCGGCCATCCCGTGTTATGCAGTGCCCAGCTGCCACTATTTTTTAAGGTGTGCCGTGCCCGCCTTACACCAACATGTGTCCCGTAACATCACACGTGCCCTGACCAACGCAGTTACTGTGAAGGTTCACTTAACCACGGACACATGGACAAGTGCATTTGGCCATGGACGCTACATTTCCCTGATGGTACACTGTGTGAATGTTGTGGAGGCCAGGAGCGAGTCGTACCCTGGGATGGAACAGGTGCTACCAACGCCAAGGATTGCGGGCCCTACGTCGATCAGGGTTTCCGCCAGCAGCTATATTAGTGGCTCCAACCCCCACTTCTCCTCTTCCATATCCTCCTCCACTTCCACCTCTGAATTATCCATGTGCAGCACCAGTCAGTCATCAGTCGGTAGCTGGAAGCAGTGTAGCACTGCAGTGGGGAAGCGACAACAGGCCGTGCTGAAGCGGATATGCTTAGGGGACAAACAGCATACTGCCGCAGAGCTGTGGCAAGGGATAAGAGACCAGACTGAGCTGTGGGTCTTTCCACTCAATCTACAACCAGGCATGGTTGTGTATAATAATGGCCGTAACTTGTTGGCGGCTTTGGAGCTCACACACATCCCATGCCTAGCCCACGTCTTAAACTTAGTGGTTCAGCAGTTTCTTAAAACCTACCCCAATTTGCCTGAGCTACTGGTGAAGGTGCGCCGCGTGTGTGCACATTTCCACAAGTCATCGACAGCTTCAGCCAGTCTGTCAACGCTGCAGCAGCGCTTGAAATTGCCAGCTCTCCAGAGCACGCGCTGTTGGCCAGGCTTTGTGAGCAGCAGAGGGCAGTACTGGAATACCAGCTGCAACATGGTCATCGCCTTTTCTAATCAGCCTCTGCTATTCACAAGCAAGGAGTGGGCATGGATGTCTGACCTCTGTGAGGTTTTAAGAAACTTTGAGGAATCAACACAGATGGTGCGGGCGATAATGCTATTATCAGCGTAACCATCCCACTTCTGTGTCTACTCAAACACTCGCTGCTCACAATTAAGGATGACGCTTTGCATGTGGAAGAGCTGGAAATGGGGGAAGACATTACACAGGGTGAAATCCAGATCACCCTCAGTACATCTTCTCAGCGCGCATTGGTCGATGAAGAGGAGGAGGAGCAGGAGACGGTTGCTTCCGCTACAGAGGGTAGTACCCATGGAAGTTTAATTCCATCTGTTCAGCGTGGGTGGGCAGAAGAGGAGGAAGAGGATGAGGCGATTGAGAGTGATCCTCCTGATGACGACAGCAAAGTCTTGCCTGTTGGTACTCTGGCACACATGGCTGACTTCATGTTAGGCTGCCTTTCCCACGACCCGCGTGTTATACGCATTTTAGACATCACGGATTACTGGTTGTTCACCCTTCTCGACCCCCACTACAAAGAGAGCTTCTCATCTCTCATGTGGAGAGGACAAACAAAACGGTGCAATACTAGAAGATACTTGTTGAAAAATTGCTCCAAAATTTCCATCTGACAACACTGGCGGCAGAGTCCGTAGTTACTTGGCCAACCGAGGAGGGGAGACAAGGGGAACACACAGCAGTTCCAACAGAGGCAGGGCAACACTCTCCAAAGCCTGGGACAGTTTCATGACACCCCACCAGCACCCTCGCCCTGATGCGCGGCCTAGTGTCACATAGAGGGAAACATTTTGGAAGATGGTGAAGGAGTACATAGCAGACCGTGTCAGTGTCCTCAATGATCCCTCAGTGCCTTTCAATTACTAGGTGTCAAAGCTGGACACGTGGCACAAACTGGCGCTCTATGCCTTGGAGGTGCTGGCCTGCCCTGCTGCCAGTGCTTTGTCTGAGCGGGTATTTAGTGCTGCTGGTGGCATTATAACAGATAAGCGTATCCGCCTGTCAGCTGAAAATGCTGACAGGTTGACTCTTATAAAAATGAACAAGGTCTGGATTGACCATGACTTCTCGACTCTACCAGAGGAAAGCTGATGAACATAAAGGCACTTTAAATGTGTTGTTTATAATGTACTGAATGCACTGTATTCCCATGCACCCCTTCCACCACAAACAGGGTATATGGTTGAATCTTCCTTTTCTCACCCTTCTTCTTCTCTTCCATCATATCAACATGCTTATTTGTCGCATTTAATGCCCTCGCATATATGCCCTTCATATATAATGTTTTACCGGGTCAGTTCAGCTACAGGCCCTCGTATATAATTTCTAAGAGGGTCAGCTCACCAGCAGGCCCTCACCTACAATGTTTTACAGGGTCAGCTCAGCAGCAGGCCCTCGCATATCATTTTTTACAGGGTCAGCTCACCAGCAGGCCTTCACCTACAATGTTTTACAGGGTTAGCTCACCAGCAGGCCCTCGCATATAATTTTTTAGAGGGTCAGCTCACCAGCAGACCCTCGCATATAATTTTTTAGAGGGTCAGGTCACCTGCAGGCCCACACCTAAAATCTTTTACAGGGTCAGCTCACCTGCAGGCCCGCACCTAAAATCATTTACAGACTCAGCTCACCTGCAGGCCTGCACCTAAAATCTTTTACAGGGTTAGCTCACCTGCAGGCCCACACCTAAAATCTTTTATAGCGTCAGTTCACCTGCAGGCCCTCACCTAATTATATCTAATAGGTAAGTTGCGCGCATGCTTTCTTGCTTGGATGTGGTAGCCCTACCTGTTTCTCAAGCTCCCTCTCCGGATTCGAACCATGATTCCCCGTTACCCGTGGTCACCATGGTTTGCGCTGAAAATAAGATCGAAAGTTGATAGGGCAGACGTCCGAATGGATTGTCGCAGTCACGGGGACGTGCGATCGGCCCCAGGTTATCTAGAGTCACCAAAGTTGCAGCAGGCCCTCGCCCATAATCTTTTAGATGGTAAGATCAGCAGGCCCTTGCTCCAAATGTTTTTGAGGGTCACCAGCAGGCCATCAATCATATATTTTCATGGCTCCTTTATGTGTAACAAAGGGTGTATTGGAGTGCCGGTTCCTTGTAATTTTTGGCAGCCATTTCACTGAGTGCATTGGCTTTATGAGTGTAGGAGTCCCACTACAGGAACAATTGTACCACAATGTGAATGAGGCCCTCCTTTATGTGATATACAGGTTGTATCGGAGTGCCTCTTCCTTGTAATTTTTGGCAGCATTTATATACAAGTAAATATACAGGAAATAATGTTTCCTAACAATTTTTCCTTTGTCTAAAATCTATTTTATCTTTGGTTTGGTGCATATTATTGTCAGTCTGTAAAATTGGCATACTACTCGGACAATATCGTTCCCAGCAGTGACCTGGGAGTCCAAGATGCATCCAGACATCTTCCCCATGTTGTTAACGAACCATTTTGGTGGTGTTTCCATCCATTTCTGACCTTTTCCTATGAACCAGGCACCCTCCCCTCTACAGAGCCGGGGGGTGCCTGGTTTATTACTAGGGTTCTCCCATTGACTTCCATTATACTCGATGTGTTCGGCCAGAGCACCCGAGCACTTTGGTTCTGAATCAACACTAGAAACCACCCATAAATGGCCCCATTTTAGAAACTACACCCCTCAAGGTATTCAAAACTAATTTTACAAACTTTGTTAACCTTTTAGGTGTTCCACAAGAATTGAAAGAAAATGTAGATGAAATTTCTGAATTTAACTTTTTTGGCAGATTTTCCATTTAAATCCATTTTTTTTTCCACTAACAAAGCAAGGGTTAACAGCCAAACATAACTCAATATTTATTACCCTGATTCTGTTGTTTACAATTGTGATTGTAAACTGCTGTACAGGCACATGGCAGGGCGCAGAAGGAAAGGAACGCCATATGGTTTTTGTGGGGCAGATTTCACTGGGAAACTCCCCCTGATGCACCCCTAGGGTAGAAACTCCAAAAAAGTGACCCTATCCTGGAAACTACGGTATAAGGTGGAAGTTTAGTTGGTACTATTTTAGGGTACATATGATTTTTGGTTGCTCTATATTACACTTTTTGTAAGGCAATGTAACCAAAAATAGCTGTTTTGGCACCGTTTTTCTTTTCGTTATTTACAATGCTCATCTGATAGGTTAGATCATTTTTATAGAGCAGGTTGTTACAGATGTGACAATACCAAATATGAATACTTTTTTTGTTGTTTGTTTCAGTTTTAAATACGAAAGCATTTTTGAAAAGCCATATTCTGGAAGCAATAGTTTTTATATTTTTTGGGTGACTGTCTTGCAGTATGTAGGGACTCATTTTTTTTGAGGAGGAGATGATGGTTTGATTGGTACTATTTTAGGGTGCATTCATATTTTTGATCGCTTGGTATTACACTTTTTGTAATGCAAGGTCACAAAAAATGGCTTTATTGACATGGTTTTTATTTATTTTATTTTTTACGGTGTCCACCTGAAGGGTTAGTTCATGTGATATTTTTATACAGCAGGTTGTTAAGGATGTGGCAATACCTAATATGTATATTTTTTTTATTTATTTAAGTTTTACACAATAAAATCATTTTTGAAACAAAAACAATCATGTTTTAGTGTCTCTATATTCTGAGAGCCATAGTTTTTTATATTTTTTTGGGCGATTGTCTTAGGCAGGGTCTCTTTTTTGCAGGATAAGATGATGGTTTGATTGGTACTATTTTTGGGTGTGTATGACTTTTTGACCACTTTTTGTGATGTCAGGTGACCAAAAATTGCTTTTTTACACAGTTTTCACCGATGCTGGCATATGCAGCAGGGGCCTGGCTGTTAGTGACTTCCGGGTCTGTGCCGCTGATCGAGCTGGCGCAGCTCCTGCACCCACCCAATCAGCCCGTCGTATATGTACGGAGCTGGACCTTAAGTCACGTCCATCAGTGCCGTACATGTACGGCGGAGGTCCTCTACAGGTTAAACATGCTGTTTTTTAACATCTTCAGTCATGTGTTTACCCATAGCTGTATATGTTATTGTCAGTCTGACATTATTTGCTCTTACTATTATTGTGTCAAATGGGGAGAGCAAACATCCATAAAAAAATAAAAAAGAAAGATAAAAGAAAGTCCTTGGAAACTACAGTGTGTCATATACAAATTTTCTGGCCAATTAGAACACATTTGATTAGTGTAGAATTGATTTGGTCACAAATCAAATGTTTTGAAAATTTGACAAATCACACACAAAACAAATTTCAAGAAATTTACTCATCTAATATATCTGTGTAGACAATGGAGAAGAAAGTTGTGGGAAGGCATTATCTCAGACTATATGTGAGGGATCATTCACTATGCTTTGTGGGAATTAGGTGCTTACTCAAAGAAAGGCAAACAAGTCTTCTAAATAAGTGAGTAAAACAGTTTTATAAACCGTCTTTGTGGGATAACCCCTTTAATGCTTGAGGGTTGGTTACAATTTGAATAACCTATTGAATAGTTTCATTGTTTTATGCCCCCGTCTACACTTCACCTTAAAGGGGTTCTGCAGTTTGTTTAAACTGATGATCTATCCGCTGGATAGATCATCAGCATCTGATCAGTGGGGGTCAAGTGAACGGAGCTTAGCTGCACCCAGGCCAGTTGATACTAATCGTGACGTCACTGGGCCAGCGGTAGACAGTGAGAAGGCCACGGTGCTGCTGGAGCGCCGCTGCCTTTACAAACAGCTGATCAGCGGGGGACACGGATGTTGGACCCCTGCCGGTCAGATGCTGATGATCTATCAAGAGGATAGATCATCAGTTTAAACAAATTGCAGAACCCCTTTAAATGGGTTCTGGCCTATAAAAAAGACCTATAACACTTTCCTAAAAGTTTCATAGTTCGTATTCAAGCAACTTTCACATCTACAGCATGTCTGACCGGTGGACTGTTCCTGCATAAATGTCTGCATACAGCGGTATTCGCCCAGCCAAAAGATTAGATTTATACTAGAAAGCGGACTGATCACTGCTGGAGCCCATTATAGTCAACGGGGTCCAGAAGTGAACTATAGAATCCGGCAATACTGGATTCGGTGAACTCCAACCGGCTGTTCTCGGCTAAAGTTATGTTTTACGTTTCCTTAAAAAAATAAAAATTATGGTACATTTGGAATAAAATCTCTAAATTGGATTTTTTTGTAGTTTAATACAGATAGGAATACCTCGCAAAATAGTTAATAATTAACATTTATGTTGACATCACTTTTTTAATGTAATTTTTCTTTTATTCTTCAAATGTGGCCTTAGAGGCAATTTTTCACATTTTCAAGAATATTTACAAAACACATTTTTTCAAGGACTAATACAGTTCTGAAGTGACTTTGAGGGGCTGACATTAATTACCCATACATAACAGCATTTTAGAAACTACACCCCACAAATGATTCAAAATGTATTCAGAAACTTTGAATATTTAAAAAATTTATTTTCTTCAGATTTTTCATTTTAACTCCTTCATGGAGCTGCAATTTTATGTTTTAGCGTTTTCGTTTTTCACTCCCTGCTTTCCTGGAGTCATAGCTTTTTAATTTTTCTGTTCACAGACAGGGGCACATCTTTAATGAGGCCAGGTGAGGCGACTGTCTCAGGTTGCATTACCTAGAGGAAGGCAGGGGGTGGCAATCCAAAACAAAAAAAAAAGTCACAGAGCAGTAAAGAACTGCCACGGCCTCAGAACATGCCCTGCATACAGACACTGTTTTGCTGCTCCTGCTTTCTGCACTATTTGCTGGGGAAATCGAGAGGAGGACTGGCATTTGGCCAGAGGGGGCACCAGGGTAGGCGACAGTCCTCCCTCTGCACGGAGTAAAGACTTGCAAGAAGATCCCTGCACTGCCAGTGATCAGCTCTGCAGAACAGCTCACTTAACTGTAGGCTGTTAATTAGCCAATGGGCAGCACTGCTAGTGGACTCTATTACTGATTCCAGCCCTTCGGTCCCACTCACAGCTGCCTGATATGGACTTCCTCAGAAAAAGACCCCTCCTCCTCCCAGCCTGCTCCTGGTCAGAGGAACCCACATTACAGAAATGTTGGTCAGTGAACCCCCCCTCCACCTTCCTCTTGGCTATATGGTGCTCTGTTAACCCTTACCTTCTAATACAGCTTCCCAGGGCTGGTAAATGATGCAGCTGTGTAGTCTAGGCCGAGGTCGGAGAGGGAGGGGAAGGGTTGTCAGGCCATGCAGTGTTTAGATCTGGAGGAATACGTGGTGCTCAGTCCTGGCTCGTGCCCACCCCTCTAGCTGCAGGACTTCCCTCCCACTGCATGATGGAGCCCCAGGAATCCTGAGTGAGTGCATATGTGATGTTCATATGTACGCAATAACATGTGTGATGTGTAGTATGTCCCCATATATAATAACATGTGTGATGTGTAGTATGTCCCTATATGTAATAACATGTGTGGTGTGTAGTATGTGCCTGTATGTAATAACGTGTGTGATGTGTACTATGTGCCTATATGTGATAACACGTGTAATGTGCAGTATGTGCCTGTATGTAATAACATGTGTGATGTGCATTATGTACCTATATGTAATAACATGTGCGATGTGTAGTATCTGCCTGTATGTAATAACATTTGTGATGTGCAGTATGTGTCTATATGCAATAAATTGTGTGATGTGTAGTACTGTATGTGCCTGTATGTAATAACATGTGTGATGTGTACTATGTGCTTGCATTTAATAACATGTGTGATGTGCAGTATGTTCCTGTATGTAATAACCTATGTGATCTGCAGTATGTGCCAGTAAGTAGTAAATGTGTGATGTGTACAATGTGCCTGTATGTAATAACATGTGTGATATGCAGTATGTGCCTATATGTAATAACGTGTGTGATGTGTACTATGTGCCTGTATGTGATAACATGAGTGATGTGCTGTATGTGCATGTATGTAATAACATGTGTGATGTGTAGTACAGTATGTGCCTTTATGCAATAAAATGTGTGATGTGCATGTATGTAATAACATGCGTTTGGAGGAAAGAAGGTTTGTACACAAACATAGAAGAGGATTCTTTACGGTAAGAGCAGTGAGACTATGGAACTCTCTGCCTGAGGAGGTGGTGATGGTGAGTACAATAAAGGAATTCAAGAGGGGCCTGGATGTATTTCTGGAGCGTAATAATATTACGGGCTATAGCTACTAGAGAGGGGTCGTTGATCCAGGGAGTTATTCTGATTGCCTGATTGGAGTCGGGAAGGAATTTTTTCCCCTAAAGTGAGGAAAATTGGCTTCTACCTCACAGGTTTTTTTTTGCCTTCCTCTGGATAAACTTGCAGGATGACAGGCCGAACTGGATGGACAAATGTCTTTTTTCGGCCTTATGTACTATGTTACTATGTTAGTATAGTATGTGCCTGTATGTAATAACATTTTTGATGTGCAGTATGTGCCTCTATGTAATAACATGTGTGATGTGTTGTATGTGCCTGTATGTAATAACATGTGTGATGTACCTGTATGTGATAACATTTGTGATGAGCAGTATGTGCCTGTATGCAATAACATGTGTGATGTGTAGTACAGTATGTGCCTGTATGTAATAACATGTGTGATGTGCAGTATGTGCCTGTATGTAATAACATGTGTGATGTGCCTGTATGAGATAACATTTATGATGAGCAGTGTGACGAGACCAATCTCGCCACATTGCTTTGGAGAAGCCTGGTTGCCCACCTGCTTCCTTTAGACTATGGCCCCATGTTGAAACGCTTGATTTTCCCCTGCAAAGACTATGTGAAAGAATTTGGCTCCATGGCAATTGAAATGTATTTGTGTAGTCTGAGTGCCATTCACCTAATAATTGAATGCACTCAGACCTGAGCTATCTGGAGATATGTTAAATGTCTATGTTTTATGCAATAGCTGCACAGTTAAATATTCTTATGTATTTTATTGTCTTTTGCTACCATGTGGCTAATGGAGTTTTGCCTCTGCCCTTGGAGATAAATTGGATTACTTCCCAATTGTCTCCAGGACATAAGACATTGTGTAAAACTGTGTATTCTCCTGCCTGTGATAATTACATTAACCCATTGTGTAAGGTAATTGTATCACAGGCAGAGGGGAGGATTTTGTGTGGGAGTGTCTGAGTGTATTGTAGGGGGTTACTGGTTGTTTTACAAAACCCTGTGGGTGGTACTAATGTGTAAGAATGTGTATATAAGAACAATAAACACACAGCTCTGGCTGTCCACTGCTTTACCCTCAACACAGAGCTTGGTCTCGTTCTTGGGGGATTCACTGTATGCTGTTAGAGACTGATTGCTAGGAGTGTAAGCCGCTTGGGTGCGTTTCCTATTAGTGTGCTAGCAGCTATTCGTGAGGAGTTTGGAGTGCTATGCTGTATTTCGTTCGGAAGTTTGGAATATTCCCTTGTATGCCGTTCGGGAGTTTGGTGTTCTGTAAGTAGCTGTGCCTGTAGCTCTAGAAGGGGAAGATAGCCTAAACGGTTTTAACCCCTTTAATGCCCGGGGTGCCGTTACAATTGGTGGCAAGCGGCGGGATCGTTCCCACAGCCAGAGAGACAGCTACAGGAGACACCATTTTGTGTATTTACAAGTTGGGGGCAACGCATGTCCCAGTACAGCGACGCTAAGATCAACAGAATGGAAACAGCAGCGGAGTACGATGAGGGTGTCATGGATGACCGAGATGCAGTCCGCAAAGGCATCTGGTACCAGGCACTGGGTATTGTGGAGTATCTGCGGGACGAGAGACTCCCCAAGGAAGACCAGCGGTTGCAGAAGCGAGTAGCCCTGCGGATGCCCTTCCATGGGAGAGCAGCCCCGGGAGGAATGGGTAAAGAAATTGGAACACCTAGTATGGCAGGAGCTGTGGCTGGAAGATGCCTACCAGGCGCTCTGGTGGTATGGGGCACAGTACCTACCCAGGACAGCTGAGCATGACAAGCCAGAGGGAGAGGAGTTTGATGGTCCTGGCTTATTATTGGAGATTTTTTCAGAGCTGGAGTTTGGGAGCCCTACACAAGCCCGGTTCCGTGATCTCTTTGAATGGAGGGGGAGCAGTTATGACTGGGACGACACTCATGAGATTGAGCAGGACCTGCTCCACCTGGTGACCCGGGAAATGAAGCTGGAACAGGGCTACCAGCAGATGTTCCACTCCAGTGAGAAGGGTCAGCAGAAGAGCAGAGTGACAGACCCAGAGCCAGACCCCTTCAGCTGGGAAGATATTGTGGAGGTTTACTGGGAAGAACCCCAGGGGGCCAATGGAGATGGGACTGAGGTCTCTCCACCGGTCCTGCAGGGAATTGAGAGCCCAGTCTCCATTCCCCAGCGGCAGGCTGAGTTACAGGGAGCAGAGACAGTCGGTCCTGTCCCCCAGCAGTAGAGTGTTTTATTGGGAGAGGAGAGCTTTGTCCTCCCACCCCAGCGGCAGAGTGTCCAGCAGGGAATAGAGAGCCCAATCTCCTTTCCCCAGCAGCAGGACACTGTATTGGGAGTGGAGACGGTCAGTCGCCCTCTCCAGCGGCTGGAAGTATGTATGGGAGAGGAGATTGTTATTCCCTCTCCCCAGCGGCAGCTTAACGTACCAGGGGGAGACAGTAAGCCCCACAACAGTGCAGATGGGACCGTGGTCTCTGCACTTACAGCCCAGGGGGTAGGGACAGTCGGTCCTGTCCCCCAGCAACAGGGCTGTCTAGCCAAAGGGGAGACAGTCGGTCTCCCCCTCCAGCAGCAGAGCTGGGTATCCAAAGGGGAGACAGTCGGTCTCCCCCTCCAACAATCAGGCTCCAATTGTTGGAGCGTGGTAGCGCTAGCACCAGGGCAAAGTACCGCTGGTCTCTGCCCACTCAGCAACCCACCAAGGCAGTCTACCAGTCCCCTACACAGCCATAGTGAGGCACATGGACATGGACAGGTTTCTCCCTTGCTCAGGTGTAGTAACCATTTATTGTGGGTGGGCTGTACTGCTGTTTCTGTTTTGTAGGTGGGCTGCTGGACTAACAAGGGCACTGACTGGCAGGAAGTCAGATATCCTGTTAGTCTGTTTGGAAAAGGGGAGAGATGTGATGAGACCAATCTCGCCACATTGCATTGGAGAAGCCTGGCTGCCCGCCTGCTTCCTTTATACTATGGCCCCATGTTGAAACGCTTGATTTTCCCCTGTAAAGACTATGTGAAAGAATTTGGCTCCATGACAATTGAACTGTATTCGTGTCTATGTTTAATGCAATAGCTGCACAGTTAAATATGCTTATGTCTTTTATTGTCTTTTGCTACCATGTGGCTAATGGAGTTTTGCCTCTGCCATTGGAGATAAATTGGATTACTTACCATTGGAGATAAATTGGATTACTCCAGGAGAGAAGACATTGTGTAAAACTGTGTATTCTCCTGCTTGTGATAATTACATTAACCCATTGTGTAAGGTAATTGTATCACAGGCAGAGGGGAGGATTTTGTGTTGGAGTGTCTGAGTGTATTGTACAGGGTTACTAGTTGTTTTACAAAACCCTGTGGGTGGTACTAATGTTTGAGAATGTGTATATAAGAACAATAAACACATAGCTCTGGCTGTCCACTGCTTTACCCTCAACACAGAGCTTGGTCTCGTTTTTTTAGGGGGGATTTATTGTATGCTGTTCCAGTTCGACTGCTAGGAGTGTAAACCTTTCATATGGTTTTTCCTATTCGGCTGTATGCAGCATTCATATGGTTTCCAGTTCGGGAGATTGGCATCTTTAGTAGCTGCCTTTGCATCTGGAAAAGGAATATCTCTTAAACGGCTTTCACCCCCTTTTATGAACGGGGTGCCGTTACAAGCATTATGTGCTTGTATGCAATAACATGTGTGATGTGTAGTACAGTATGTTCATGTATGTAATAACATGTGTGATGTGCAGTATGTGCCTGTATGTAATAACATGTGTGATTTGCAGTATTCGCCTGTATGTAATAACATAAGTGATGTGTCGTATGTGCCTGTATGTAATAACATGCGTGATGTGCCTCTATGTGATAACATTTGTAATGAGCAGTATGTGCCTGTATGCAATAACATGTGTGATGTGTAGTACAGTATGTGCCTGTGTGTAATAACATGTGTGATGTGCAGTATTCGCCTGTATGTAATAACCTGTGTGATGTGCAGTATGTGCGTGTATGTAATAACCTGTGTGATGTGTAGTATGTGCCTGTATATAATGACATGTGTGAAGTGTACTATGTGCCTGTATGTAATAACATGTGTGATGTGCCTGTATGTGATAACATTTGTGATGAACAGTATGTGCTTGTATGCAATAACATGTGCGATGTGTAGTACAGTATGTGCCTGTATGTAATAACATGTGTGATGTGCAGTATTCGCCTGTATGTAATAACCTATGTGATGTGCAGTATGTGCCTGTATGTAATAACCTGTGTGATGTGTAGTATGTGCCTGTATATAATGACATGTGTGATGTGTACTATGTGCCTGTATGTAATAACAAGTGTGATGTGCAGTGTTCTGCCCAGCAGAGTTGAGAATCATTATATATCACATCTGCCTTAGTTTTGGTATTTTTGTAGTGATTAGTGTGGTTCTAGCACCATCTAGTGGTGTTAAGATGTATTACACGTTGTTTTTCCTGTTACAAAGACTACTGCATTGTGGGTGGTGCACTGCATTGTGAGAGTGCAAAGCATTATGGGAAAGAGAAGTCTCCAGTCTCCAGGACACAGTACAGAGCTGTCCTTCTGCATATCTCCTTCTTAAACTCCGCCATCCTTGTAAAAGTATATATGGCGAGAGATCTACCTTTGTTTCAGCGACATTATGTTATGCAGAGCTGTTCAGTTAGTTATATTTGTTACTCAGGGAGTTGTTTGCACTGTTAGCTAGACATGCAATCCTATGTATAGGCAGCCATTTTACCAAGTTTATTTTGTTAATGTTATAGTACATTCTATCTATACTTTATACTGATACATGTTATTTGTATTCTTGTAGTTTTACCAATTAAATGTACAATCTCTCACTCATGCGCACTGCATGAGTGAGAATATAACCTGTTGACTAATAAACAAATTAGGCTACAAAGAACAGTCCTCTTATTTGGAAGACAGGAATGGTTTATGCTGAATGTCAGACTGCACACTGTGTGAATGTGTAAGTAGAGAGAGCATGCAGTATGTGCCTGCATGTAATAACCTGTGTGATGTGCAGTATGTGCCTGTATGTAATAAAATGTGTGATGATGTCTCCATAATAAAACTGCAGCGTGGAGGCCCCGTGTGGCTCCTACACACTTTCAAAATCATCCTTCAGCAGGGTGAATAGATGCCAGATGACTGGGACGCTCCATGACCTTCCCAGGAGCGGCTGTCGGTAGCAGCGGTTTATTTCTGAGATGTCCATATAGTGCGGGGGGAAGCCGAAGACACTCTCCATCTCCGTGCACCACAGGATGTCCTCCTTCCCATCCATGATGACTGGGAACTTGTGAGGTTTTCCCTGACGAAGAGACCAGGGGCTGATAGTTATGGTTTCAATCTTGATGAACTTTGCGACTCTTCCGGGCTCTAAGCTATCTTGAAGCTTTGTCTTCTCATTATCTGTAGCTACTAGAGGCCTGTTTATGCCAGGCAGGTTCCCCCAGAAGTATCTGGCTCGATGAAATAGCCGATACCGTGGTTTGTCTCCAGGTGGAGAGAAATTTTATTTTTTAATGGTTTCTCCATCGCAGCCATGTTTCTCCATCGCAACCATGTCGTCGAATAAACAGACTGGCGGATTCTCTTCTGTCTTATGCAACACTTAATTTTTATTATTAAATTTATTAAATATATATTATGAAATTGAACCGAAACTTGATTTAAATTATAAGAAAGTAAACTTAAATTCGCCAATATATTATCCAAATCTTCAAAGGAAATTCATGGACAATCAATTTGCCAAGCCTTTTTTGCTGGAGAACGTGTATTATTAAATCGTCTTTTAAGCAGCACTTTATAAAGTTGAGAAATGTTAACCTTCTGTTCTGTCCCATATTCACTATAATTGAATAGACAAAGAGGCCACTCTGTGGCCTCCTCATGCTGCCGTCACATCTGCAATCTCTCGTCGTCGTGCCACTCTGTGGCCTCCTAATGCTGCTGCCCCCTCTGCAATCTCTTATCGTCATGCCACTCTATGGCCTCCTCATGCTGTGGCCTCCTCATGCTGCTGCCACCTCCACACTATGTTACCTTGACACTGTGGTCTCCTGATGCTGCCGCCACCTCCACACTCGGTTATTGTTTGATCAGCCCAGAGCCATGTTTCAGCAGCCCCCAGCCATGTTTCAGCAGCCCCCAACAATATTTCAGCAGCCCCCAACCCTGTTTCAGCAGCGCCCAGGCATGTTTCAGCAGCCCCCAGAATCAGATCACACTCCTCACTGCCTGTGCTCTGTCTTCCTCCTCCGTTGGCTATGCTGTGAACCGGTGCACACAGAGTGCCCTCACGCTGTGCGCAGCCACTGCACAGCTGACAGCCGAGGACCAGGAAGCGTTGAGTACAGAGCCTTCACAGCTTCCTGGTCCTCCGGTACTCATTAGTATTCACCCCATAAGACGCAGGGGAATTTCCCCCCCACTTTGGCGGGAAAAAAGTGTGTCTTATGGGGCGAAAAATACGTTATATGTGGTGAAAGCATTCAGTATCCTATTTCAGTACAAAAGGAAAATAATATACGCACTTCACTGTTGCATTTATTTGTGGTGAAAGACTTTAGTGGCCTATTTCAGTACAAAACAAAAAATATATACACATTTCACTTCTGCAGTTATATGTGGTGAAAGCGTTCAGTATCCTATTTCAGTCCAAAAAGGAAAAAAATATACGCACTTCACTGTTGCATTTATTTGTAGTGAAAGAGTTTAGTGACCTAATTTAGTACAAAATGAAAAATATATGCACATTTCACTTCTGCAGTTATTATTTTAGTACAAAAACAAAATATATACAGCTTTCACTTCAGCAGTTATATGTGGTAAAACCTTTAGTAACGTATTTCGGTAGAAAAACAAAATACATTCAGCGTTCACTTTTGCAGTTTAATGTGGCAAAACCTTTAGTGACGTATTTTGGTCAAAAAATTCAATATATTCAGCGTTCATGGGTTTCCGGAAGCAGCGGTGGTAGCAGTCAGTGTCAGTAAAATCACCTACTCTGCGGTGTGGCAGTTTTTTGTACAGCATCCAGAGGAGGTGAACATAGCCATATGTAGAATCTGTGGGCATATGGTGAAGTGCGGCCAGGGTACCAATGTTGGCACCACGGCCCTGTGTCACCATATAGTGGCCTGGGAGAACAGTCGCTCCGAAATGGTGGCCCAGCCTGCCACAGCAACCTCTGCATTACCCAGTGGCACGTGATTTCAGGCAGTCAAGGCTCCACCACCTCAGGCGAAGGGAGCTGTCTGTAGTTCCCATCGTCTGCTGGTCCTGATGCTCCTGCTCCTCCTATTCTTCGCCAGTGATTCCATCAGCAATCGATCACCGAAGCGATTGCCAAGAGACAACAGTATGCGTGCATGCATCCAGCGGCACAGAAGCTGAACATGCTGCTATCCAAGTTACTAGTGCTGCAGTCCCTCCCTTTCTAAGTGGTGGACTCTGCACCTTTCAGAGAACTGATGGCTTGTGGCGAGCCGAGGTAAGGAGGCCCAAGCCTTTAGTGACATATTTCGGTAGCAAAAAAAATTGTATTTAGCGTTCAGTGCTGCAGTTATATGTGGTAAAATCTTTATTCACGTATTTCGGTTGAAAAACTAAGGGCTCTTTCACACTTGCGTTGTCCGGATACGGCGTGTACTCCACTTGCCGGAATTACACGCTGGATCTGGAAAAACGCAAGTGAACTGAAAGCATTTGAAGACGTATCCGTCTTCAAAATGCGTTCAGTGTTACTATGGCACCCAGGACGCTATTAAAGTCCTGGTTGCCATAGTAGTAGTGGGGAGCGGGGGAGCAGTATACTTACAGTCCGTGCGGCTCCCCGGGCGCTCCAGAATGACGTCAGAGCGCCCCATGCGCATGGATCACGTCATCCATGCGCCTGGGGCGCCCTGACGTCACTCTGGAGCGCCCGGGGAGCCGCACGGACGGTAAGTATACTGCTCCCCCGCTCCCCACTACACTTACCATGGCTGCCAGGACTTTAGCGTCTTGGCAGCCATGGTAACCATTCAGAAAAAGCTAAACCTCGGGTCCGGCAATGCGCCGAAACGACGTTTAGCTTAAGGATCAATGCCTTTCAATGGGCATTCATTCCGGATCCGGGCTTGCGGCAAGTGTTCAGGATTTTTGGCCGGAGCAAAAAGCGCAGCATGCTGCGGTATTTTCTCCGGCCAAAAAACGTTCCGTTCCGGAACTGAAGACATCCTTATGCATCCTGAACGGATTTCTCTCCATTCAGAATGCATTGGGATAATCCTGATCAGGATTCTTCCGGCATAGAGCCCCGACGACGGAACTCTATGCCGGAAGAAAAGAACGCAAGTGTGAAAGAGCCCTAATTTTATTCAGCGTTCAGAGTTGTAGTTATATGCAGTAAAATCTTTAGTGACGTATTTCGGTGGAAAAACAAATTTTTTTTCAGCCTTTACTGTTGCCGTATATATGTGAGAAAATCTTTAGTGACGTATTTTGGTCGAAAAACTAAATTTAATCAGCGTTCAAAGCAGCCGTTATATGCAGTAAAATCTTTAGTGATGTATTTCGGTCAAAAAACAAAACGTATTCAGCGTTCAGCGCTGTAGTAATATGCGGTAAAATCTCCATGATGTCTCCATGATAAATATGCAGTTTAGTGTCCCCGTGTAGCTTCTACACACTTTCAAAATCATCCTTCAGGGGGGTCAATAGATGCCGGCAGGGGCGTTGCTAGGGTCTCAAAGGATCCAGGGCCCAAGCCCCAAATGAATATGGCCCAACAGTGATTGTCAGTTCGCGGGCTGCCATCTTTAGTAAGGTAGACTCACCTGTCCGGCGATGCACAGGTAAGCCCTTACCTGTGCCTGTGCCGGGAGACTGTCTGAAATCAAATGCAGTCACCGGGAGCAGGCAGTTCCAAGAACAGCCACCAGGGGCCTTCATCGGGCTGTTCTCGGAACTGCCTGCTCCCAGTGACTGCATTTCATCTCAGACCGACTCCCAGCACAGGCACAGGTAAGGGTTTACCTGTGCATCGCCGGACGGGTGAGTCTACCTTACTAAAGATTTAGTTGAGAGAAGAATTCAGACCATTTTCAAGCGGCGCTGATGCAGAAAAAAGACTCTGTACTGGGATGTTACCATGGAAGGTAATCTTTTATTTAAAAAGGTCAATGCGTTTCAGGGGCGAACTGCCCCCTTGATCAGGACAATAAAACTTTTACAATAAACATGTGTTGTATCATTCTTTCTTATATAAACTTTGTTTGGGCACGATGTGCAGAGGCACAGGGGGCGGGAGCAGGGCGGGTTCGGGGGCGTGAAAGAGTCAGGTGTTGCTGGGATACTGTGACCTCCCTCCAGAAGGGAGTTAGCCAATGCTCGTGTTGTGAGAGCAGAGGGTGGGCGGGAAGGAGGTGTCGCTCGAATGCGGTGACCTCCTTCCAGATCACGGTTGGCTAATGGTCGTGTTCTGTGGCCGGGACGAGTGTCGCTGTGGTGCAGGGACCTCCTTACGAATCAGGGTTAGCCAATGGTGATATTTTCAGGGCGGGACGTAGGCTAAGTTGCCGGGTACGTGGTGCATTAAATCAGTTATCATGCCTCCGAGTGACGTGTGTTGTCCCGGTCACGGGATTCTCTATTGTGACGTACGGTGGGGCGTGTCTGCAAGCAGGGTGATCACATGACCGGCGTTCGATTGCTTTGTTTATGAGACTAGGGGTGATGTGACCGGTATATTCACTGTGGGAGGGACATATATGACGTCTCATATGTTCGATGTATGTCGCTAGGAGAAATAGAAGTAAGTCCGTACAATTGTCGCAAATTAGCATGTATGAATGGGATCTGGTTATCTTATATAGAGTGCTATTTTGCCGAGGCTGTGTATATGCAGAGATAGATGTGCGGCTAAGCTTTTCTATTTTTGGCTGTACCAGGTGGTATAGTGTAATTTCTTGTGTCTCAAGTGGAATAGGTGAATACTATATTGGTAGTTAGATGATAAAATCGAAATATAAATCACAATAAAATAAATATAGTTAGAATAAAAATGCCAAGGAAAATAATATAGATATACAAATTAGGAATAAAAATAGAAATAAAAACAGATAGAAATATCGATAAGGATAAGAATACAAGTGAAAGTAAAAATGGAAATAAAAACGGGAATAAAAATATGGATAAGATCGATACTGATAATAGTAATGGGATTGGTAGTACCAAGAGGCCAATAGCTGGAAAGAGTATATATATCTACTAGGATAACATATGTAAAAAAACGTGTTTGCCCACTCGGTCTATACGGGTATTTCTTTAGTGGCATGCATTAGAGTATAGTTTCACTCATCTCGTTTAATCCGTATGGCCTCAAAGTGTCCAATTGGTAGATCCAATAAACTTCTCTTCTCTGGAGGATACTGAGTCTGTTGTATGGATTAGCAGGTATATAGTCAAAGGGAGTAATCGTTAATTTATGTCAGTTTTTTTTCAGGTGTAGTAGCGCAGTGTCGGGAAATACTATGTTTGATGCATAGTTTTTGAATGTTATGTCTATGCTGATTAACTCTGCAGTGTAATTCTTGTGTTGTGCGGCCTACATACTGGAGGCCGCATTCGCAATCAATTGAGTATATCACGTAACTGCTCTTACAGGTTAGGTGGTGTTTTATTGGGAAAGTAGTACCATTTTTTGTAGAGCTGAAAAAAGTCTTATTGTGCGTGATCATGTTACAGCACAGGCAACGTCTTATGGCGCATCTGAAACTACCCACAGGTTCCTTACTGGTCGTGTTTCTAGTTTTTGTGTGTTTTTTCTGTTTGCTTGGGGCTAAAACACTTTTTATTGTGGGAGCTCTTCTGTACGTGATCTCAGGTATTTTCGGGAGGTGTTTCTCAAGATAAGGATCCTGCTTCAGAATATGCCAATGTTTGGATAATATTGCGCAAATCGTTTTGTTGGACGTATTATATTGTGTGATTAAATTTTGATGTTTCAAATGTTTCAAATGTATTTAATTGAATGCGAATGCGGCCTCCAGTATGTAGGCCACACAACACAAGAATTACACTGCAGAGCTAATCAGCACAGACATAACATTCAAAAACTATGCATCAAACATAGTATTTCCCGACACTGCGCTACTACACCTGAAAAAAACAGACATAAATTAACGATTACTCCCATTGACTATATACCGGCTAATCCATACAACAGATTCAGTATCCTCCAGAGAAGAGAAGTTTATTGGATCTACCAATAAACACTTTGAGGCCGTACGGATTAAACGAGATGAGTGAAACTATACTCTAATGCATGCCACTAAAGAAATACCCGTATAGACCGAGTGGGCAAACACATTTTTTTACATGTTTACATATGTTATCCTAGTAGATATATATACTCTTTCCAGCTATTGGCCTCTTGGTACTACCAATCCCATTACTATTATCAGTATCGATCTTATTCATATTTTTATTCCCGTTTTTATTTCCATTTTTACTTTCACTTGTATTCTTATCCTTATCGTTATTTCTATCTGTTTTTATTTCTATTTTTATTCCTAATTTTTATATCTATATTATTTTCCTTGGCATTTTTATTCTAACTATATTTAATTTTATAGCGATTTATATTTCGATTTTATCATCTAACTACCAATATAGTATTCACCTATTCCACTTGAGACACAAGAAATCACACTATACCACCTGGTACAGCCAAAAATAGAAAAGCTTAGCCGCACATCCAATCTATCTCTGCATACTAGGTAGGCGTGGGCACTACACAAGGGTCAATTGGGTGACGTGTTACTCCTGCTCACAAGGGACAGTAATATTATATTTGTCTATGCATTTAATGTATTTTTCTATGTGTTTTTACATGCAATGTTTCCCCTGTATTATGCATTGCAGGCCTATTAGGGTGTAGTTAGGCATCCTAGACACTAGAGGGAGATAGGGAGCCCCTAGTATAAATGTTCAGGCCCAGACAGGGAGGAGTGAGATCATAGTCAGGAGTCTGTGGAGACAGAAGTGAGAAGGCACCAGCCAGAGATATGCTGAGGGCCTCCTCCTGACATGCAGCTTGAAAGCCCTGGCTGCTAGCCACAACCAGGAGGCTAGTGAGGAACTCCAGCCTGCCTGTAGATAAAGTGAGCCTCAGTTAGCTCAGAAGATTACCCCAGTAGTAGGAATGTACCTCCTGGGAGAAACCTGCAGCTTCCCTACCAAGCAAGGATAATACAAGTTCAGATAAGTAACCTGATGGGCAGAAGTACTATAAAGTAAAGAGCAAGGGTCAATACTGGAGGAAGGATTTATATACCAAGGATTAAAGCCAGCGATTAGGCATCCGGGCCTTGGGATCCAGCCAGCTAGAATAGCTGAAGGGGATAGAGCAGCATTGCACTGCAAAGCATTAACTGTTTGCCCTCCAAGTATCTTGCATGATTAATACCTGCCATTATTGAAAGTAAACCTGCTTGTGGAGTATTACTTGGGGAGAACACTCTCTGACTCAATAAAAGAGGGAGTCCTCCCAGAAACAATGACAGAGGCCGCGATAATAGTAATATTATTGAAGGGTAAGGACCCCATTGAGCTGGGATCTTATAGACCGATTTCTCTCCTTAACACAGATGTTAAACTTTATTCTAAAATTTTAGCGATGAGGCTATCTAGTGTTATGACATCAATTGTACATCCAGATCAAATGGCTTTATTCCCAATAAGGGGACTCATTATAATCTACATCGTCTTTTTGGTAATATACAGACTTCTGGGGGGCCTTCACGATCTATTTTGTCTGTAGATGCGTCTAAGGCTTTTGATAGAGTTGAGTGTGGGTTTCCATGGAGAGGGCTTCAGAGGATGGGCTCTGGCCCTAGGTGTCACGAGTAGGAGGTCCCAGGAGAGACCACCGCGTCGTCAAGCAATAAACAAACGGAAATCAGGTACAGACACACAAGAGTTTATTGCACAAACAAAAACCAGGGAAGGCAGCACAGACAAAACATGAGCTCTATGTACCGTCAGCACAGTGGGAGAAAACCCCCACTGCGCCACTGTCTAGTAATACTCCAGAGGGGCGTGACTAAGCAACTCCTGGTATTCACTAGGGCCCCAGATGGTAGGGTTAGACTTTGCAGCAGGAGGTTGCCAGGGTCCACTCCAGAGCGTGAACTAGACAGTGACAGCAAGAACAAATGGACAACAGGTACCAGAAGGTACCGACGGCACATAGGCAAACATAACATAGACAGGCAAATACAAAACAGGGCAACTAATAACACAAGCAGGAATACATAGCAAGGAAACAGGAGTGACAATGAGCAGAGAAGGACTTGCTCCACCAGTAGTAAACTGCATGGCTTGCGCATGGTACTCTTCTGCAAAGAAAGGTGCAGCAAGGGCTTGCTGAACAGAGACATGAATACGCAAGGTGATTAAAACATAACTGGCAGGACAGAAAACAGAAAGACAGGAAAGAGGACGGGAATGAACAAGTAGGAAACCCACAGAGCACAGACAGACAGACACGGATCCCATGGGTCAGCAGCATGGGAGAGTGAGTACAAGCAAGGATCAGGACAAGACAACACACACCAGGGGAGCTGACCCAGAACTGAGGAAGCCTCAGGTCTGGATGTAAATTGGGATAAAACTACGATTATGCCACTAGATACCACAATGACGCCCTTAGGTAAATTATCATTTCCCAAAGATAGTCCTCTGAATACTCTGAAAATTGCAGACTCTTTTGAGTATCTCGATATTACAGTCTCCCCTAGGGTGGAAGATTTCATTCCGCTTAACTTGATGCCATTGATAAATAAGTTAAGGCTAAAAATAACAACGTGGCTTTGTTTACCTCTATCAAAGGCTGATAGAATATCTCTAGTTAGGATGGTGATTCTTCCTCAGTTACTCTATCTCTTTAGGAATTCTCCAGTCTGGATCCCGGATAGGTTTTTTAAGGTGATTGAAAGAATTATAAATGATCTACTCTGGGGGAGGAAACGGGTTAGACTTAAATTAGAGCATTGGTATAAGCCCCTGGAGAGTGGAGGAGTTAACCTCCCCTGCTTCAAGGGATATTTTTTAGCTGCACAGTTTTGGTTTCTCTGTGAATGGAAAGATAGCCCACTTTGCAGGGACTTAATTAACAGATCTCCATATGATAATTTTTTTTACTCTTCTGGAGTCTGGTCAATTGACCAACTCCGATAGGGAATTTAGATTAGCCAGGAATCTTTTTGGAAAGTCATGGCAAGCTTTTAGACTATGGTGTGGAGTGAAAAGCTTACTAGGATGCACTCCTTTATGGTATAATCAGCATTTCAAAACTTTAGATGCACTAGCTAAGGAACAATACTGGCAAAAAAGTAATGTTATATATTTGACACAGGTAGTAAGTAATGGAGATATTATTTATTTTGTAGAATTATCACAGAGAGAAAAAGCACAGAAATTATTATGGTTTCGGTATTTACAGTTAAGATCAGCACTTTTGAGTATACAGGAAAAAAATAGGCTTCAAATATATACTTCAACACAATTTAATGAGTGGATAGGAAATTTGGACCAGAAGATGAAAATTTCTCACCTTTATAAAAAATTATTAATAACTAGAGTTGAGCGGACACCTGGATGTTCGGGTTCAACGAGTTCGGCCGAACTTGACAAAAAAAGTTCGGGGTAGGGACCCGAACTTGACCCGAACTTGAAATCAATAGGGACCCGAACTTTTGGGCACTAAAATGGCTCTAAAATAGTCCTGGAAAGGGCTAGAGGGCTGCAAAAGGCATCAAAATGTGCTTAAGAGCATGGCAACTGTTCTGCAAACTGTGGATAGAGAAATGACTTAAAATAACATAAAATACAGAAAAATTAAAAATAACAATCTGGATCTAGGAGTAGGAGGTTGAGGAGGCGGTGGATGGGTGGATGTGGCGGTGTAGGTTGACGTGGCGGTGTAGGTGGAAGCGGCGGTGAAGGAGGAATAGGTAGCCAACACTGATTTGTATTTGCCTTAAAGTGACCAAGCCCTAATTGCTTTATTGAAAATTGCTGGGCCAAAGTGAACTGTACTAATTTGCGGTGTGAAACTGTGCTTTTTATGGACTGTTTTACTGTTGTAAAGCCACCGCTTGCTGTCAGTGAATAGACAGCGTTTTGCTTAAGATGGCCGCTTAGCTTGCTTGGATTTATTGCTGCGTCATCTTCATACTTTGTTTGGCGGTAAAAATTGGCGCCTTCTGCTGAAAAGTGCGGGAAAGGCTGTATGTCCGCGACACCGCCCTGTCTGGACATTTGCATGTCTGCCATGATGGACTCCGCCTCCCCCATACTGGAGTACCTGGGGGGCGGCCTCCCAGAGCAATGCTGCGAGTGTGAACCAGCGCGCTCTCCAGAACCGGCCCATCATGCATTCCAAGAGCGGGGCTCTTTCATTGGCCCAAACGTATTCTGGCAACCAACGGTAGTGGAGAAGTGGGTGAGCCCATATCCGTCCCCTGAGCTGCCTCGCCGGGAGAAAACTATAAAAGAGCTAGAGAACCTGGAGCGATTCCATGTGACCCCGGACAACATCCGAAAGGGTAAAAGAGCAGACGCCTCACCTGAACCTGCAGCGGCTGCGCAGGATGCGCCCTCTACTTCACAAGTGCCGGCGGCGACATCGGAGGACAGCGATCCCGAATCCGAAAGCCTGGACGACCAGATCGTTCGTCTGGAGGAAAAGCTGCGTGAACTGCACCGAATTGCCACTGCCAGAATATGGACGCCACCTAGAAAGAAAGAGGTTCGACTCCAATACTCGGACATCGCCGGGTCAGAGGTAAGGTTACCTGTCCCTACCAGCCGGCCACCTACTGCGACTGCGGCTGCATTGAGGCCCCCAAGGAGGCCCTCTCACACTGTATCCCGCTGCGCAGAGCCAATTGTCCCGGAACCCACCGGACTGCTTGCAGCAGCGGTACCAAGGCCAGTGCAGCAGCCACAATTGTCATGCCTGCACCGGTGCGGTCAGCAACTGTGATTACCCCTAGGCCTATGGGGCCCATACCAATTATGGGTCCTTTCATGTTACAGCTGCCCCCCAATACTGTGTTGTGGGCACATCCGCCTGTTGACTCTCATTACAGGCCCAATCTACAAATGGAGCCAGGGAGCACCACTGAGATGCCAAGTGGATATGACATGCCCCTGTGAATTGGCCTGCTAGGCCATTGATTTGTTTTCTTTTGCCAAAGGGACCTTATTGCCGAGGATTTAACTCTTCCAGGACAGGAGTCCTTTGTTTTGGTCCTTTGTTGCTGCTGCCAGTTACCCACGGCTCAGTGGTAGTGTCGCCCACTGGAATAAAAATTGCATCAAGGCCATATTGTTCCACAGGACCTCCTGCCTGCTTCTTCATAATTGTACCCAGTTGTGCCTATTTGTATGTTGCACCTTTAATCCCCTTTTTAGGTTGATTAAGGGTATTGCAGCACTTATTTTTATATATGCCATTGGAATAATGTGGACTATTTTTATGTGCTGTCATTTTATTATGCAACTTAAAGTCTAAGGAAATGCGCCCAGGGATAGACTCAAATGCACATGAGCCTCTGAGATATTGCTACTTTAAAGAAATGTGCCCAGAGATGGACTCCACTGTATGCGAGCCTCTCTGATCTTATACCTTCACCACTGCTGGCTTTTTGAAACACTTGCTTTGAATAAGAAAGGAACCTGGGTACGGACTCATGTTTGTTCTTTGAGCCTCCAAGAACTTTTAATTTTTTGCATTTTTCTACTGTTCTATTATGGACACTGTGCACTTAAAATATTATATAGACTATCCTGGTATCACTGATACGCTGCACCAGGTCAGCGCCCCTGTTCCCTTACATTATCCTGAGAGAAGAGAACGACGCCCCTTTTCACCGTACTTGCTCCTAAGCCAGTGGAACTGCCTGATGTATAGATATAATGTATTTTGCAAATGTAGATGTATTTTCCTGCTTTGCATTGTTTTTGTCTTTCAGTTGCAGTATCCAGCTGGGCAGGGCCCCTTCATGTTGCGCCGAGAACGGGCAACGTCATAGCGTGGGGGTATGTAGTGTCCCACTAGGTAGGCGTGGGCACTACACAAGGGTCAATTGGGTGACGTGTTACTCCTGCTCACAAGGGACAGTAATATTACATTTAACTGTGTACTTTAATGTATTTTTCTATGTGTTTTTACATGCAATGTTTCCCCTGTGTCATGCATAGCAGGCCTATTTGGGTGTAGTTATGCATCCTAGGCACTAGAGGGAGATAGGGAGCCCCTAGTATAAATGTTCAGGCCCAGACAGGGAGGGGTTAGGTCATAGTCAGGAGTCTGTGGAGACAGAAGTGAGAAGGCACCAGCCCGAGATATGCTGAGAGCCTCCTCCTGACATGCAGCTAGATAGTCCTGGTTTCACGCTGCACTAGGAGGCTAGGATGAGTACAGCCTGCCTGGAGACCAGTAATCCAACTAACACAGATGAGATACCCCAGTAGTAGGACAGCACCTCCTGGGAGAAACCTGCAGCCACCTTTCAAATGCAGCACTGAAGACAGGTAGGAAAAGAAGGTATTGTAACCTTAAGCAAGTGCCAATACTGGAGGAAGGATTTTATACCAAGGATTTAAGCCAGCAATTAGGCATCCGGGCCTTGGGATCCAGCCAGCTAGAATAGCTGTGGGGATAGAGCAGCATTGCACTGCAAAGTATTAACTGTTTGCCCTCCAAGTATCTTGCAAGATTGGAACCTGCTGTGAAGGAAACCTGCTGTGCATTTTGTATGATAAAGGACTGCATTATATACCACTGCAACTGTATGTAAAAAGTTGGACTGTTCCACCAAGTAAAGCAACGTTTGGTTTACCAACTGTGTACTCTATTAATCCTTTCCCTTCAGGGACCCTTGGACCCGGGATTTAAATTATTTCGGTTCAGATAGCCGGATGGCTAATGGATTCCCGTTTGCGGTCTATTTTAAAATATAACGTTTATTTACTATTCTTTAAAAATATATACGGGAAGACAAAAAAAGAAAAGGAAATGTCTTAAAATTAAAGTGCACTTGTGCTTGGCAGCAATCAGTATTTTGTTTGTTGATAATTTACTGCTTATGTTTGCAGTCACTCTTTCTTCATGTAACTACCACTCTATCCTAAGGAATAATTCCTGATCTACTTTCCTCCTCCGGGTTTGTGGAAATATAACCAGATGACAGCTCCCTGTCAATCCTGCATCGGAGAGACTCTAATATATATAACTATGTTCCTTTATTCAACTTAGGTGGATAGAGGGTTGCTGTTTGTATCGGCTACAGCCGGTGTCTGCAGCTCACCGGGAGCCGAACACCAAGGACACACACTCGCTTAAAACCTAACTTGCAGCTCCCCCGACATGTTTCACCACAGATGTGGCATCTTCAGGGGCAATGGAGCTACTATCAACAAGATCGCCAGGTGATTTAGCATTTATATATCCGGTGGGTGGGTCTTTCCCTCCCCACTCTCCAATGAGTTGGCGGCGATCCTGTGATAGTCATATAGTTAGGCCAATAGGATCCATCTCTACGTCTGGTCTGGCACCGGACTGACCAGTATTATTGTCAAGTATGCACCTGCGTACGAACTCTTCCCCATATACTGCCTACCTGTTCCGGCTACAGTATGTCTCCTACCAGAAGGATTCTCCGTACAAACGTTAAGTATGTGCACATGCGCACCACACTCCATCTCGCTTCGCCGTCCTTTGTCCCCACTACGCATGCCCACACACTTAGACCATCAGGCCATACAGAGCCACGATCCAAGTTACCTCTGCGCATGCGTCCATACTCTATGAATCCTGAGATCTTCCGATTCTGCTCTCCACTTCTTCTGCCGATTATAACTCGGTGCGTATGCGTTCTAGACTCTATCAGTGTTTCATTTGTTGTTGCTCCTGCGCATGCCCACAGACATAGTCTCAGAATACATGATTCCCCCAAAGGCGCATGCGTCTATGCTTTATTGATGTTTAATTCGTTTTTACTCCTGCGCATGCCCTTAGACATAGTCTCAATTCTCCCATGATCAAACCTTTAGGCATTTTATGTCCCTATTAGTTGGAAATTGCTGATATATAATTTCCAGTACGTGTGTTCTTTTTTGAAAGGATTTTGTTCTTATATTTTTCTTCCTGTTACATTTAAGGGACTCCAGGCTTAGTTTGCTTATTCTCCTTTTATTCTCATAAGAGATGGGGATAACTCTATCATATAGATGGTGAATCATGTAATGTTCCTGAGTGACAGACAGGGATGGTGTAAAGAAGAAAGAAGGGAGAAAGAGCAAGAGAGGAGGGGACAAAAGGAATATTGGGTGTTTTATATTCCATAAGGAATTTCAAATCCATCCTGTTCTCAAGAGATACTACTACTGTAATTTCTGATATTATATTTTATATTTGACAGTAGATCCTATGGGATAGGATATATACTCCTACTGTGCCTCACTGATATAACAGTATACAACAATATATCATCTTGTACCTATCCTATCTATGACCTAATTTTATATGTTTTCTTGTTTTTCCCATCTAATTTACTATATATAGGTCATAAGATGCATATTACACTACTGAAGATCCTATAATTGATGCCGACCTGGATGGTAATTGGCCTTCCTTATTTTCTCTAAAAATCTTCCTTTTATTACTTATATATCCACTTATTTAATGTTTATCTATATACTTCAGTATATTAGGTTTCCTTTTTATATACATATATAATTTTCAACTAAATGAATGCTGCGAATGAAAATCCTTCATTCAGTCCGAAAGGACTCATGGTATTTAATCTATCAATCCAGCGGGCTTCACATTGTAACAGTTTTTTATCTAGATTACCTCCTCTGGGTCCCATGGATAACTTTTCTATTCCCCAAAATCTCAGAATCGAGCTTTGGTTACCATGTATATATTTAACATGTCTAGCTAGAGGGGTATCTTTGTCTGTTTCGATTGTGCTTAGATGTCCTGAGATCCGACGTCTCAACTCTTGTATAGTTTTACCCACATACAATTTTGGGCATGGGCAAGCAGCTATGTAGAGGAGTTATCTACATAGCTGCTTGCCCATGCCCAAAATAAGGAAGGCCAATTACCATCCAGGTCGGCATCAATTATAGGATCTTCAGTAGTGTAATATGCATCTAATGACCTATATATAGTAAATTAGATGGGAAAAACAAGAAAACATATAAAATTAGGTCATAGATAGGATAGGTACAAGATGATATATTGTTGTATACTGTTATATCAGTGAGGCACAGTAGCAGTATATATCCTATCCCATAGGATCTACTGTCAAATATAAAATATAATATCAGAAATTACAGTAGTAGTATCTCTTGAGAACAGGATGGATTTGAAATTCCTTATGGAATATAAAACACCCAATATTCCTTTTGTCCCCTCCTCTCTTGCTCTTTCTCCCTTCTTTCTTCTTTACACCATCCTTGTAACATTACATGATTCACCATCTATATGATAGAGTTATCCCCATCTCTTATGAGAATAAAAGGAGAATAAGCAAACTAAGCCTGGAGTCCCTTAAACGTAACAGGAAGAAAAATATAAGAACAAAATTCTTTCAAAAAAGAACATCAGCAATTTCCAACTAATAGGGACATAAAATGCCTAAAGGTTTGATCATGGGAGAATTGAGACTATGTCTAAGGGCATGCGCAGGAGTAAAAACGAATTAAACATCAATAAAGCATAGACGCATGCGCCTTTGGGGGAATCATGTATTCTGAGACTATGTCTGTGGGCATGCGCAGGAGCAACAACAAATGAAACACTGATAGAGTCTAGAACGCATACGCACCGAGTTATAATCGGCAGAAGAAGTGGAGAGCAGAATCGGAAGATCTCAGGATTCATAGAGTATGGACGCATGCGCAGAGGTAACTTGGATCGTGGCTCTGTATGGCCTGATGGTCTAGGTGTGTGGGCATGCGTAGTGGGGACAAAGGACGGCGAAGCGAGATGGAGTGTGGTGCGCATGTGCACATACTTAACGTTTGTACGGAGAATCCTTCTGGTAGGAGACATACTGTAGCCGGAACAGGTAGGCAGTATATGGGGAAGAGTTCGTACGCAGGTGCATACTTGACAATAATACTGGTCAGTCCGGTGCCAGACCAGACGTAGAGATGGATCCTATTGGCCTAACTATATGACTATCACAGGATCGCCGCCAACTCATTGGAGAGTGGGGAGGGAAAGACCCACCCACCGGATATATAAATGCTAAATCACCTGGCAATCTTGTTGATAGTAGCTCCATTGCCCCTGAAGACGCCACATCTGTGGTGAAACATGTCGGGGGAGCTGCAAGTTAGGTTTTAAGCGAGTGTGTGTGCTTGGTGTTCGGCTCCCGGTGAGCTGCAGACACCGGCTGTAGCCGATACAAACAGCAACCCTCTATCCACCTAAGTTGAACAAAGGAACATTGTTATATATATTAGAGTCTCTCCGGTGCAGGATTGACAGGGAGCTGTCATCTGGTTATATCTCTATTAATCCTCCTACAAATCGGTGTGCCACCGTTACAGGCACTGGCGTCACGAATCTTAAAGGGACCATACCTAAGGCACTCAAAACACCTACAACATCCAGGGCACCTCACACACCATCAGGCCTGGTCCCTATCTACAGAGTGTGCCCCAGAGGAACTAGTGTCTGCCTCTCCTTTCACTGTTGCATGCCTGCCCAGGGTTCTCCTCAGAAAAGTGAGTAACCCTCGATTGCCCATACCGTGACCTCACTGTCGCTATACCCTGCAGGTCTGGCGTGCTGCAATAGAACAGAGGATTTTGAGAGATTTAGGCCCTTGTCACCCAGGCACAGCAGAGGTTCATTCACGGCAAAAGGGGGTTCTTGTCACCCAGCAATAGAACAGAGGATTTTGAGAGATTTAGGCCCCTGTCAGCAATGCAGAGCAAGGGTTCATTCACGGCAAAAGGGGGTTCATGTCAACCAACAATAGAACAGACGATTGTGAGAGATTTAGGCCCCTGTCACCCAGGCACAGCAGGGGTTCATTCACGGCAAAAGTGGGTTCTTGTCACCCAGCAATAGAACAGAGGATTTTGAGACATTTAGGCCCCTGTCACCCAGGCACAGCAGGGGTTCATTCACGGCAAAAGTGGGTTCTTGTCACCCAGCAATAGAACAGAGGATTTTGAGAGATTTAGGCCCCTGTCACCCAGGCACAGCAGGGGTCCATTCACGGCAAAACTAGCTTCATGTCACCTAGCAATAGAACAGAGAATTTTGAGAGATTTAGGCCCCTGTCACCCAGGCACTGCAGGGGTTAATTCACGGCAAAACTAGCTTCATGTCACCCAGCAATAGAACAGAGGATTTTGAGAGATTAAGGCCCCTGTCACCCAGGCACTGCAGGGGTTTGTATTCGCCAAAAATGGTAAAATGTCCCCCGACATTTGAAAATAAGAATTTTTTCAATTTAGGGCACTAAAATTGGCCCATTTTTATGTATTAAAATGGCTCTAAAATAGTCCTTGAAAAGGCTAGATGGATGTAAAAGGCAGTAAAATGTGCTTAAAGGGAACCTGTCACCAGGATTTTGGGTATAGAGCTGAGGACATGGGTTGCTAGATGGCCACTAGCACATCCGCAATACCCAGTCCCCATAGCTCTGTGTGCTTTTATTGTGCATAAAAACCGATTTGATACATATGCAAATTAACCTGAGATGAGTCAGAGCTTGAAAATATGACTCTTCTCTGGTCACACAAGTAAGATATGACTCTTTTTTTGTAAATTTGCATATGTATCAAATCGTTTTTTTTTACACAATAAAAGCACACAGAGCTATGGGGACTGGGTATTGCGGATGTGCTAGCAGCCATCTAGCAACCCATGTCCTCAGCTCTATACCCAAAATCCCGGTGACAGGATCCCTTTAAGAGCATGGCAGCTGCTCTGCAAACAAATGTGGATAGGGAAATAACTTAAAATAAAATAAAATAACAAAAAATTACAAATTATTAACCTGCAACTCAGAGAAGGAGGTGGATATGGAGTCGGAGGTTGAGGAAGCGGTGAATGTGGTGTTGTAGGTGGAGGCAACAATGGAGGAGGAGGTAGCCAACAATGTTTTTTTTTATTTTTTTTATTTGGGTAGGTAGCCCCCAAAATATTGGGACAAATAAAAAAAAAGAAAACAAAGAATCATTGCACTTGACTTGAGTACAAGAATGTATGTTTGATTGTGGTATAAATGTCTATTCTGCACAAGGTACAGAAAAGTTTTGTGGGATCCAAGCCTGATTCATTTTAATGAACGTGAGCTTGTCCACGTTGGCTGTGGACAGGCGGCTGCTTTTGTCTGTAATGACGCCGTGCTAAATACACGTTTAGACAATACACTGACTGCAGGGCAGGCCAGCACCTCCAAAGCATAAAGGGCAAGCTCAGGCCATGTGGGAATGCCATCAGCAGTGCATCTACCAGCGTGCGCATGTACTCGTGCATCTGACGATCACGCTCCAGTGACGGAATTAAGGACGGTACGTTGTCCTTGTAACGGGGATCCAGCAGCGTGGCCACCCAGTAATCAGCACACGTTAGAATGTGGGCAACTCGGCGGTCATTGCGGAGACACTGCAGCATGTAATCGCTCATGTGTGCCAGGCTGCCCAGAGGCAACGAAAAGCTGTCCTCTGTGGGAGGTGTATCATCTGTGTCCTCTTTATCCCCCCCATCCACGCACTAGTGATGGCCATGAGCTGGTCTGGGTGCCACCCTGCTGTGAACATGGTTCCTTCTCCTGCATCTCCTCCTCCTCATCCTCCACCTCCTCATCCTCCAGAACTGTGCCCTGGCTGGACAATTGTGTACCTTGGGTTTGTGGGTGCAGGAACCCACCCTCGGAGCCACTTAGGAATGACTGGCCGGAAACCCTACAAAATGATCCCTCTTCCTATTCCTCCTCCTGTGCCACATCCTCTTCCCTCAACGCCAGGAGCGTTTTTTCAAGGAGGCATAGAAGTGGGATAGTAACGCTGAGAACGGCGTTATCGGCACTGGCCATGTTGGTGGAGTACTCGAAACAGCGCAACAAGGAACACATGTCTCGCATGGAGGCCCAGTCATTGGTGGTGAAGTGGTGCAGCAGCAGGGTGCGAACGCCGAAAGCGCGCACAGACGGCCCGCACTTTATGCAGCAGCTCTGACATGTCGGGGTAATTTTTAAGGAATCTCTGCACCACCAAATTCAGCACATGCGCCAGGCAAGGGATGTGCGTCAAACCGGCTAGCCCTAGCTGCTACGAGATTTCGCCCATTATCGCACACCACCAGGCCGGGCTTGAGGCTGACTGGCACAAACCACTCATCGGTCTGTTGTTCAAGGCCCGTTCACAGCTCCTGCGCGGTGTGGTGTTTGTCCCCCAAACAGATAAATTTTAAAACTGCCTGCTGTCGTTTACCCCTGGCTGTGCTGAAGTTGGTGGTAAAGGTGTTACGCTGACCGGATGAGGAGCTGGTAGAGGATGAGGAAGCAGAGTAGGAGGAGGAAGCAACAGTAGGCAAACTGAAGTTCCCTGCAATCCTCGGTGGTGGAAGGACATGCGCCAAACTGTTATCTGCCTCAGGCCCAGCCGCCACTGCATTTACCCAGTGTGCTGTTATGGAGATATAACGGCCCTGACCGTGCTTACTGGTCAACGTATCCGTAATCAGGTGCACCTTGCCACAGATGGCGTTGCGCAGTGTACACCTGATTTTGTCCCCTACTTGGTTGTGCAGGGAAGGGATGGCTCGCCTTGAAAAGTAGTGGCGGCTGGGCACGACGTACTGTGGGACAGCCACCGCCATAAGGCCTTTAAAACTATCCGTCTCCACCAGACGGAATGACAGCATTTCAAAGGCAAGTAATTTAGAAATGCTGGCATTCAGGACTAGGGATCGCGGGTGGGTAGGGGGTACTTCCTCTTCCTTTCCAGCATTTGTGATATGGAGAGCTGAACGCTTGTAGAGATGCTTGGTGACCCAGGTGTTGGTGTTGCTGGCAGATCCTCTGTTTGTGGGGTGCCAGGTGGCACTGTCACTCCAGAGGTGGATGAAGAGGCCGCAACTGCAGCAGAAGAGGAAGCAGGAGCCAGAGACCTTTCTTGGTTTTTAAGGTGTCTACTCCACTGCAGCTCGTGCTTTGCACTTAAATGCCTGGTCATGCAGAGTGTGCTCAGGTTGAGAACGTTTATGCCTCGCTTCAGGCTCTGATTGCACAGCGTGCAAGCCACTCGTGTCTTGTCGTCAGCACATTGTCTGAAGAACTGCCACGCCAGGGAACTCCTTGGAGCTGGCTTTGGTGTGTTAGGTCCCTTCTGTGGTGGGCAGTAGGAGGCGTACTGTCTAGAGGACGGCCGCTCCGCTTTTGCACCCTGCTCCCTCTTCTGCTGTGCTGGTGGCTCTGTGCGACCACCGCCTCTTCCTCCGAACTACAATGGTCACTCGCATGATCTTGATTCCATGTGGGGTCGAGGACCTCATCGTCCTCCACATCATCTTCCACCCAGTTTTCACCCCTGACTTCCTTGTCGGTCTGCACACTTTCGAAAGCCCCAGCAGTTGGCACCTGTGTTTCGTCATCATCCGAGACGTGCTGCGATGGTCCTCCCATGTACTCATCTTAAAAAATAAGTGGTTGGGCATCGGTGCACTCAATCTCTTCCACCTCTGGGGCAGGGCTAGTTGGATGGCCCTGGGAAACCCGGCTAACAGAGTCATCAAAAAGCAGAAGAGACTGCTGCATGACTTGGGGCTCAGACTGCTTGGCTGATTTGCAAGGGGGTGAGGTGAAAGACTGATTCATCGGCTGCAGGTGCCAACTGTGGTCTTTCAGCAGGAGACTGGGTGGGAGATAATGTGAAGGAACTGGATCCACTGTCAGCAACCCAATCTACTATCGCCTGTACTTGTTCAGTCCTCACCATTCGTAGAGCAGCATTAGGCCCGACAAAATACCGCTGCAGGTTTTGTCGCCTACTCGCACCTGAGGAAGGGGTTTCACTTGTGCGTGTAACTGGCACAGATCGACCACGTCCTCTCCCTGCAACAGAAGCTCCACCAGCAGCACCACGACCTGGGCCACGTCCCTTATTTGACGCTCTCCTCATATTTTTTGAATATAGGATCTTGCCCTAAATGAGTGTTTAATTAATAGTAGAAAAGAACAACAGTATGTAAAGAGTGCATCTCACACGGCCTGAACCAGACTAGGCCTCAATAAAAGATTTATTTGCACAAAATGGCTGTATTTCAAATGGCTGTATTTCAAATGCCAAATTCAAACCCCTGTATTTAGAGGTAGTATCTCAGAGGGCCTGAACCTCTGTAGGCCTGAAGTAAATATATCTTTGCACAAAATGGCTGTATTTCAAATGGCTGTATTTAAAATGTCTGATTCAAACCCCTGTATGTAGGGGGGTATCTCACATGGTCTGAACCAGTGTAGGCCTGAAGGAAATATATCTTTGCACAAAATGGCTGTTTTTCAAATGGCTGTATTTCAAATGCCTAATTCAAACCCCTGTATATAGAGGTAGTATCTCAGAGGGCCTGAACCTCTGTAGGCCTGCAGTAAATATAGCTTTGCACAAAATGGCTGTATTTTAAATGGCTGTATTTCAAATGCCTAATTCAAACCCCTGTATGTAGGGGGGTATATCACATGGTCTGAACCAGTGTAGGCCTGAAGTAAATATATCTTTGCACAAAATGGCTGTATTTCAAATGCCTAATTTAAGCCCCTGTATGTAGGGGGGTATCTCACACGGTCTGAACCAGTGTAGGCCTGAAGTAAATATATCTTTGCACAAAATGGCTGCATTTCAAATGGCAGTATTTTAAATGCCAAATTCAAACCCCTGGGTGTAGAGGTAGTATCTCAGAGGGCCTGAACCTCTGTAGGCCTGAAGTAAATATATCTTTGCACAAAATGGCTGTTTTTCAAATTGCTGTATTTCAAATGCCTAATTCAAACCCCTGTATGTAGGGGGGTATCTCACACGGTCTGAACCAGTGTAGGCCTGAAGTAAATATATCGTGCACAAAATGGCGGTATTTCAAATGCTGTATTTCAAATGCCCGATTCAAACCCCTGTATGTAGTGGGGTATCTCACACGGTCTGAACCAGTGTAGGCCTGAATTAAATATATCTCTGCACAAAATGGCTGTATTTTAAATGGCTGTATTTCAAATGCCTAATTCAAACCCCTGTATGTAGAGGTAGTATCTCAGAGGGCTTGAACCTCTGTAGACCTGCAGCAAATATATCTTTGCACAAAATGGCTGTATTTCAAATGGCAGTATTAAAAATGCCTAATTCAAACCCCTGTATGTAGAGGTGGTATCTCACAGGGCCTGACACTCTGTAGGCCTGAAGTAAATTTATCTTTGCACAAAAAGGCTGTATTTCAAATGGCTGTATTTCAAATGCCTAATTCAAACCCCTGTATGTAGAGGGGGTATCTCACAGGGCTTGAACCAGTGTAGGCCTGAATTCAATATTGGTGCACCAAATGGCGGTATTTAAAATCTCTGAATGTAACCCAAATGTATTAAGGGTGTATCTAACAATGACATCTGCATCATAGGCTGCCAACAAAAATTTTTGTGCCCAAATGAGTGTTTGTTTAAAAACTGAATTTGACAGCAGTATATAAGCCTGTAATTCCACACGTGATGATGCTGCAAGGCCTTACAATAGTGTTTTTTGTCAAAAGAGTGTGTTTTTTAAACCCCAGAAAATGATGGGTGTATTTCTACCTTAAATTGCACAGTGACTAATACAGACGTTGTAGATTGCCAAAAAAGTCTTTTTTTTGCTAACAGAATATGAAAGCTGTATATATTAAACTTGAATTTAACACTTGCAGATCTAGAAAATACTGTTTTTTGAAAAGAAAATAGTATGTTTTTCAAACCCCAGAAAATGATGGGTGTATTTCTTCCTTAAACTGCACACTGACTAATCCAGATGTTGTAGTTTGCCCCAAAAAAATTGTGATTTGCAATGTCCCAAAAGCTCAGATGCAGTGTACTTGGCTTGCATGCTGACCTGCATTCCCTGGATTTTATGTGGCTGTCATGGCCCATGAACAGGTAGGAACAAGAGTTAGGGACCACTCATGAGACAACCTTGACGCGGTGAGTGGCTTACTATGCTTTGGCCAAAATATAAACCAATGTCTCGTCCAGCATGGAGGGCAGAGTGCTGGATGTAGTGTGCGATCACATTTGCATTTTCCGTTTGTATATGTATTTCGCCATAGTGATCTGCACCTACAGGCAGGTTGTGCTGACCCAACCCCTTATTTTTTTCTTTGTAGTTTATATTGGAGGCGTGGCGATCTCCTTGGAGTCATTGCACACCTGACCAGTTAATCTGTCCTTGAGGCTGGTTTTAAAGTCAGTATAAAACTGAGTCTGCTTGTATAGAACCTACCATTAGCCATCTGGCTCCAGGAGAAGTATATGGTGGGTTCAGCATGCATGTTGGTACTTGCATCCCTGGATCCGATGAAAGCTGTAATGGCACCGGACGGGGTTACAAGCAAAGTGTACTTGGCTTGCATGCTGACCTGCATTCCCTGGATTTTATGTGGCTGTCATGGCCCATGAACAGGTAGGAACAAGAGTTAGGGACCACTCATGAGACAACCTTGACGCGGTGAGTGGCTTACTATGCTTTGGCCAAAATATAAACCAATGTCTCGTCCAGCATGGAGGGCAGAGTGCTGGATGTAGTGTGCGATCACATTTGCATTTTCCGTTAGAATATGAAA